>NC_091799.1:59685000-60310000 GCF_041296235.1 Equus asinus
TATTAACATTTTTAGACTATAAAAGTAATGTAGCAGGGCCAGCCTGGTGGCATAGAGGTTAAGTTCAGTATACTCCGCTTTGGTGGCCTGGGTTCCTGGATCTACACCACTCATCAAGCTATGCTGTGGTGGCATCCCACATACAAAATAGAGGAAGATGGGCACAGATGTTACCTCAGGGCCACTCTTCCGCAAGCAAAAAGAGGATGATTGACAACATGTATTAGCTCAGGGCCAATCTTCCTCATCAAAAAAAAAAAAAGATGAAAAAAACCTTAATGTAGCAGCATCATAGGAAGTTTGAAGACTAGGGGGAAAAAACATAATCCCATCATCCTAAGACAACTACTCAGTTAATGATTTTGGATACTCTTCCGATGTTTTCCATATTTCTTTTTTGCAATTGCCATGGTAATATGTATGTGGTTTTGTACCCCATGTTTTTCTCTTCATGTTATGTCATAAACTTTTTTGCGTTGCCAGTTTTCAAAATCATTTTAACATCTATGCCAGTATTCCAAGGAGAAGATGTACCTATCATTTATTTAGTCATGTCAGTGTTTGATGTTTTTAGCTGCATATAACATAAGCCCTTGCTACTCAGAGTGTGGCCTGCAGACCAGTTGCATGGGTATCACCTCAGAATTTGTTAGAAATGCAGAGCTGTAAACCCCATCCGAGATGTACTGAATCCGCCTTTTCAGAAGATCTCCAAGCGATCACATCAAAGTTTGAGAAGCACTGAGTTGGTCTACTTATAAATACTTCTGCTGTGAACATCTTCATGTGTATATATTTCCCATGCTTGTGGATAATTTAGTTGTATTCAAATGCCCGAAGTGAGATTATGAGTTCAAAGGACTTGCAGATTTTTATGCTTGCCAGAACTGCAGGAGGGTGCTATAAGAGCCAGAGGGATGGGTATAACCTAGTGTTAGAACCAGATGATTGGTCCAGCTAATGCCCTCTGTCGGCTGGTGGATTATGATTGACCTGTTGGGGCCCTCTGCCATTAAAACTCCTACAATTTAGAGAACAAGTCTCATATTCCCATCTGGAGGCAGAGTGAGGAAAATAACTTTCTGTTCCATCTCTCTGCCCCATAGACTCACAGAGCTTCTTGCAGTGCCCATCAGATTGCAAGGCTGACAACTCCTAAATATTCCAGATACAGGCCAGAAACCTCCTTAGATTTCATGTCTAGGAACTCATTCCTGACTTTCTCTGAGTCATGAAGAGAAAGAAATGCTTCTTTCGGGGGCTTTTAGATTCACCTTCCAAGCCACAGTAATTCTAGCTTTGTTCTCACATCCATAACCCCTTTGGGTTATGGATCACTCTGCTGCTTCCTTAATGGCTCCCTAAATCTCTTTTCCTCCCCAGGAGCTGCAGATATTTTCTTTTACAGGTAATCTCGACCCTTTATGGGTCTGTAATGCCAGTGCTTATGCCATCCTCATTGGGTTCTAACACATTATCCAGACTTTTCTCTGCTCACCACTGCTTTCGTATCTGACCTGCTTTTCTACTCCAGCATCTCCAGTTTTTCAGTTGGCCTCTGGGTTGCTGTTTTTCTTGGGGCAGTGTCACATTCTGAGGTTTATGATATGCTTCCCTGATAGTGATATTGTCCAGATCCTCAGTTTGTTTCTTAGTGTTCTTAAGCCTGCCCATCAAAACTGCCACACATCAAGCCAGCTTATCTGTGTGGTTGTCTGGGACAGAGTCTGGCAACTTCATTTTGCTAATTTTACCTTCATTTAAGGATGATCGCAAATGGACATCTGGATTTGTCTTAAGATTACTGGGATATCAATATCCATCCTGACAGACTTAACTAGATCACTAACATGCATTTACTATTTCTTCTGAAGACATTTTCCCCAATTAGGTTGCTTTCCCTTTCCATCAATGACAGAGCTTGATGTTATGTCACAGAGAAATGGAAGAGCGCATTCCATGACCTACTCTTCTTTATGGGATTTGACCTGTAAGACCCACTTTATGTTTATGTGGTTATCTTTTGTGTTCAAGCATGGTACTATAATAAGCATCAGTTGGAACTGTTTGTATAAGAGTGTGTGTGTGTGAGAGAGAGAAGGAGAGAGAGTCTAACTGAACTTTACCTGTAGTTCATTTTGCTCTGAGACAGGCCAAGTGGAGTAACTTGTCCCACAGACGGCTGACAACAATACTTTCCATATGCACAAGCCATCCTCCCATTGCACAGTAGAACCTCTGCTTCCATTTCTTTGAGTCTGGGCTGACCTCTGAATGCTGTGACCAGGAGAGAAGTGAGGCTTGGTCGTAAGAATGCTTACAGCCTTTGCGTGGCTCCCTTGGAATGTTCACCCTGGGGGAATCCAGCCAGGATATAAGAGATCTGACTACCCCAAGACTGCCATGCTGTGAGGAAGCCCAAGGTAGCCACATGGAGAAGCCACATGGATGGAGATATGACCAAAAGGCCCATAGCCATGCCAGCCCACATGCCAGACATGTGAAGGAAGAAACCTTTAGAAGACTCCAATCTCTGCCTCCATGCAACTGAAATTATAGGAGGGTCCCCAAAAAACAAGCACCCAGCTGAACCCTGAAAGCCTCAGAGCCATGAAAGATAATGGTAAAATAGTTGTTGTTATCTACTAAGTTTCAGGGTGGTTTGTTATGCAGCTGTGGGTAGCTGGAATACCAAGTATCTATTTTTTGTAAGGAAACCTCTCAGATCCCAGGTACTAAACTGCACCTGTGATTATGCCATAGGGTTTGAAGTTCTGCTTCAAGTTGTCATGAAAAGCTATGGCATGCTCAATTCTTCTGGAAAGGGTAAAGTGCTATGGTATCCTAATTTGCTATCTAGATGTGGCTTGGATGTGTTATTTCTCCAGAGCTGGTTGATTAAGGACATCAATTCTATGCTGATGGACTGGTTATGTACAAGGACTTTATTCTGGGAGAGTCTGACATTACTAATATTAACTACAATATGAAGATAGGCAACAGTCATAAAAAGAGGAAGAAAGGGCCATATATATAGAAATTGCCTAGTCTGGCCACATATATTTTTTTTCTCAGATTAGATAAACAGAGGCGCATACAAGTAAAGGGTCTTGCCCAGATCACAGAGCTGGTTGGTGTCAATGACAGGACACATCCAGATCTCCTGTCCCAGGAGGAGCTCCTTTCACATATCCCTCTGCCTCTTGAATGCTAAAGAAATGCTGAGAAATCAGTATGCCATGTGGTTATATCGTCCCTTCTATTTATTGTGTATGTCTTATGTGCTATTGATCTGTACCATGGGGCTAATATCTACCTCATGTGATTTTTATGAGGGTTAAAGGAGATAGCTTATGAAAATTACCTGGCACTTATTGTGTACTCAATAAATGGTAAGTATCGTCTTCAAGAGTCTAGTAAAACAAATTTTTTGGATACCTATCCCAAGGTACTTTAAATTGAAAGAATTTTCCTCACAAACAGTACCCTAGGTATGAGAAATTCATCACTGGGGAGGACTAAAGAAGGGAATTCAGCATTCACTGAGTTCTAACCCAGACAAGCAGACATTTAAACGACCTGTGAGAAAAGCAAGGAGTGGGATGTGGATAATTAGCATAAGCACATGGAGTCACTCACCAGCCTGCAAAGGGAGACAGAGAGGGCTGAGTCAGCTCTGGACACAAGAATGAGAAGAGAGCAGGCCTGCATGTCTGGGGTTCTTTCTGTCAACTTTTTATAAACATAAGTACCTCTAGCTGTCTGTCTGTCTGCTGAGGAGACGATCCATCACCCGGTCTGTGAAAGTAGCTCTCCTTGGGTCTGGCTCTCCAGACTTGTGTTGTGGTTGCTTGTCTCTCTGTGGTTATCCCCATGTCTGCTTCTCCGTCTCCCTTGTATCACACGTGCTGCGTGTGTGAAACTCTTTATGTGGAGTCTGGGAATGGTTTTTAATACATTCAGAGCAATAAGCCAGAACCTCCACCTTTAATACCTGCTCCTGCCATTTCTCGTCAATAGGGCTGCGGGCACATGTGGGGAGCAGTCGCCCGTGACGGATGGGGCCTCATTGTGCAAGGAGAAGCAGATGTGGAGAAAAGGGAGCTGTTATACTGAACACCTGTCCAGCAATCGGGATCCCCAAAAAAGGTATTCTAGAGGCCGTGAGGAACAGTGGACAGAGCCCAGGTTGTAGACACTGTAAACAAGGGATGCCACAGGCTAACTACCATTTGAATGCAGGCGACAAGTGGGAAAAATCATTTTCACTTTTTTTGCTCACTGCATGGTAAGGTGAAGTTGTTTCCAAGCTGTTGGCAGAAGCCTTCAGAATTAGACTGATGGGTTCAAATCCCAGGGCTGCTGCTGGTTGGCTTTGCGATTTGTGGTAAGCTCTTTAACTTCTTTGAGCTGTAATTTCCTCACCTGAAAAATGGGGATGATGATAATGCCTGCTTTACAGGCAGGTAGTAAAGAAGATCACATGGAAACAGGGTAGGAGAAGTGCCCATCACGCCCTGGAGTAGTGCAGATGCTCCAAAAATAGCCGTTATTATGTTGATAATGATTTTCAAAATAAAGGGGAAAAATGCTGTAGAGTGAACAAAATTAGTTTACTCATTTGGACTAATTCTCGAACCCAGCTCTTAAGACACTTAACCTCCTTGGATCTATTAAATAAGGCTCCTTTTGTCTGGCCCATTCATAGATGCGGTGAATCTTAACGTTAGATCTAGAGGGATTCCCTTTTCACTGCAACGGCAAGATGTCTAGCTCCAGAGGATGTGAGGATTTTAATCTGAGGGTCAGGGTTCATCTGAATCTGTTTATAACACAAATTCACAGATTTTTTTTATATGATGAGAAATTGAGCTCCTCCTCAAAAGGACACATTATAAACATCTGCTACAATTGTTTGTGCTTTAAAAATGTTGACGTTCTACATAAAGAGTGAAAAAGGAACTCCTAGTCCTACGTGTTTTGCTAACAGTTTTTTAGTAAGTATAACAGTGGATTGTGTTTATAGACTTAGCTAACAATAAAAAGCGGAGAAGCAATCATCTAATGAACGCCTGCTATGTGCCAGGCATGTCACAGTCCTCCCCTGAGGGAAGGAGGTGCATTCCCATTTTACAGAGGAGAAACCCGAGACTCCAAGAGATTAAGTCCTGCTGGAATGCCTGTTGGTAACTGATGGAGCTGGTGTTTGGATACAGATCACTCTGATTCCAAAGCCCTTGCTCTGTCTAGTCTTTACTTTACTTTACTTTACCGCCTCCAGTCTCAGCCTCATTTGCTTGGCTTAATGAGGACCCAATAGAAACTCAGCCTCACAGTGTTCTTGGGCCACTGAGATCCTATGAACTCTCCTTGCTCTCATCTTTTGAGTAGCACTGCTGCTTCCATGCTGCCTCCAGATGATAGAAACTCTCTGTGCATATGTCAGTTATTTCAAGATGCTGCGTGTGAAACTTTTAATCAAGTATTTCAGGGGAAGCCCACATCTGGAAACAGTTATCCAGATGTTATAAACCACTTTGGCCAGCAGTTGCCAGACTGCTGTCCTGGTGATGAGTATGGGACACCCCCCTCCAGATGTGGAAGATGTTCTGGAGGAACAGAGAGCTGGGGAATTTGTAACTACTGTGCTGCATTCTTCCCTGGAAGGGTCGTCAGGGACCTGTGTTGCACACCTCCAGGAACAAGGAGGTCCTAATGACTCAGAAGAATCTCCGAGCAGAAGAATAAGTGGCTCCATTTTTCTCATTATCCCTAGTGCTATACCCTGAAAGAGGGGTTGGGGAGTGGTCTGCGCAGCTACAAGGCTATGGGCACCTGCCCCCCATGGCTCAAATTTAGGACTATGTTTATGGGTTGCTTTCTTTTCCCCCAAACCTGACAGAGAAAGCTATGAATCCCAGAGCCACTCTAGAGAGAAAAACTATAGAATCACAGAGTTAACAGTAGTGAGAGATAGAGGAATGGAGCAGATACTCCACCATGATGTCCAGATTTTTTAATAACTAGACTCACCATCCACAAGTGGGAGTCCTCCCTGTGATTCATACAGCTTTGTTCTAAGACAAAAATGACACAGGTCACTGAATTCTAGCCAACCTTTATGATTTGTTTCATATCACATAAACTTTTGGTTTTGATCTCAGTGATCACTGCGCTATTCATTGCCCACTGATGCCAGCCTACGCATAGGAAGCAATACGGTCTCAGGCCAAAAGAATAGAAAGCATAGATGTGCAAGTTAAACCGTCTGCATTCAAATCCATTGCTTTCCACCTGTGTGACCTGGGACAAGTTATCCCTAATCTCTCAAAGCTTCAGTTTTCTCCCCCGAAAACTGGTAATACAACGGTAACGGTAAACTTCATAGGGTTGGTGTGAGAATCTAAGGATATGATGCATGTAAAACACTTAGGACAACGTAAGCGCTCAGTGAACACCATTATTGTGGTGGTGGGCTGCTGATGACCATTTGTTCTGAGAAAATTTGTTGTCTTCCTGTTAGCTGGAAGGTGAATGGCGAGTGTTGGGGTCACTTACATTGAAACTCAAACAACTGGCTAGTGATTTGGGCCTGAGAAGGGAAAGGCTGACTAGGAGGGTCTGAGATCTAGCTGATGCTATTCACGTTCACACTAGCAGACTCAATTTGCACTCTGGCCCAACCAGCTTGATTCAAAACCAGCCTCTCCACAGGAATTTCACACATGCAAATGAGAATTTTGATGGTCCTTGTAAAATAACACCTAGTTTAGTCTGCAGAGCCCTACCATTCGAGAGCCAAAGTCCCCAAGATGGGCCAAAATGACTGAACAATTGCTCTAGTCTCAGCCCAGCCTCGAGAACCACAGAGGCAACAGTTTTCAACCTTCCAGTGCTGGTGGAAGCCCTCAGCATTGCCGCTGAGTGAGCGAGCTCTGTGGTTATTTCTGAGCAGACAGCTAGACAACACTTGGTCTAGGAAACAAAAGTGGACTCTCATTAGCTCCCACTGTTTAACAATATGTTCAAACAAAAACGTCAATTTAACCTTTAAGAATGAGAATCACGGGTTTATAGAGCCAGGAGGACCCTTTCAAGGTGTACCCACTTACAAATTTTTCTTGATATATAGTCAACATTTTGGATCTCCTTTTTATACCTGTAATTATACACTTACCCCTAAAAAGGCTTTTTTTTTTTTTTATTTTGTTTTATTTTTATTTTTTTCAGGAGAGTGAAATAGCTGAGCTCTTGGATATATTTAAGTATAGTTTTGTTTTCTTTTATGTGGTACATCTGGATTATTTTAGTCCCAGGCAAAGATCCATTAGCATCAAACAACAGAACTATGTTGTCTTCAAACTCTATTTTTGACTAAAATTTCCACCTTGAAGCAAATGACGTTTATGTAGATTAATACAGAGGAGACTCATTTATACTCTGACTTCTTGGATGATCTCTATGTACTTCTTTCTTCCTCTCCCTCAAATGTGGGCCTGTCCAAAGGTCTGTCCTTGGTCCTCTTCCCTAGTCTCAGATGCTCTGACCACAGAGATCTTAGGCACCTCTCCTGCTTTACCTGTCACCCTCTATCAGGTGCTGTCCAAATAGCACTGCTAAGAAAAACCAGAGCGGAATGATCCCTGTTTAAAGGCGTTGAGCTTGGGGAGCCCACAGGACATTCAAATAGAAAAGTCCAGCAGATGCATGCAGAGACACTCTTACGCAAAATCTTTATTCAACTTTCTCTTGCCTAGAATCATGCCTTGAAAAATCTCCTGTTCTAATAAATCATGGGCCATATCTGTTTGCCAGAGAGGCTGACGAAGCAGGTCTATTTTTCTAAATTCTTCTTTTTTCGAGCCTGTGGGGTCTCTCATTTCATGCTTCTGTTTATCCAAGTTTTATTTACAATATCCTAATAAATCTCTATGCTGTAGGAACATGCGGACATGAAGAGGGTTTCGGGGGTTACCCATGAGTGCTGCAATCTTAGGAACCATATGGCAATGCTTTACTATGGAGGACACAGGGATCTGACTGTGTGAGACTGAAGAAAGGCTCCTTGCTCTTGACATAAGGAAAGTGATTCAGACGGAGGACAGGACAGAGTCTTACACAGGCCCTGTCCAAAGCACCACTGGGCTCCGAACAGCGAAAAATGCCTGTGCTATCCCTTCCTCGCTTGGATGATGACAGGTGGGAGCAAATTACTTCTATAATAAAAGTCTACGTAAAAACTCCTGTCCAAATGTCCCTAAGTCTCACCTGCCTACAGATATAAATGAAGCCCTGCTGGTGCCCTTGCTCAGCCCTCTCCGCAAAGCCTTCCCACGTCATTTTGGGGAGTCCCCAGGACTGTCCTGCATGGGTTAATATTTGGATATCATTCCATCTGGACATATATTTGGTATATATTATTTCATCATCTCTTTTTTCATTTTGTATACTGTGAGCTTTCTCCTATGGGTCAGATATTTTTCTGTAACATGATTTTTTTACGGTTATATGTTATTACATAATATGGCTAATTTGTCTAACCAGTCCTCTATTGTTGTGCATTTACCACCAGTAAGAATAATTCTGTGGTGAGTGTCTTTGCACACATCTCTAATTACTATCCTGAAGTAATTCCTGGGCATGGAATTGCTTGGCCAAGAGTGTGCTTATCATAAAGGGTTAATGCTATTATTATTAATAAATAATGATAATGAGATCAAATACTACTAAACATTGGGCCAATTGGGGCAATTTCTCTGGAGAGAGCTCTTGAAAACAAAAATACAACACTCAGAGTCTTTTAAAAAAAAGGATTTTAGGGAACAAGAACCATTCCTAATTTATCAATACAAAGGAATAATTTTGAATTTTTGAGCCCCTTTATAATCTGACATTTCTGTTTCCTAAAGTTTAAATTAGATACAGTATTTTTATGTAGAAGTGGTAAACTTCTATTTAAAGGATAACAATGAGTACATTGTTTATTAGTGATGTTTATCACTGATAAGCCATGCAGGTCTGGACAGATATTTTATGGTTCCTGTGAAAGCTCAGCATCTTGAAGTTTGTTAATTCTCTACCAGGGAGATTTTAAAGTTCCAGTGGTCCATAAGGGATTAAGTGGAATGTATGACTTGTGTCCTCAACTAGATTTTAAGAAAAAGGAGTTGTCACCAATATATTTTGACCAAACGTCTTATTAAAGGCACCACCAAGACGGGAGCTTGGAAGCAGGGGAGCCCAGACACCCCTGGCAGCTCCATCATTCTGTACTTTAATAACTCACTGGCAACAGGATGAAGCAGTTTATGTTCCAGACTTTGCCTCCTGGTCTCTAGATTTTTATAGGTGTTTTGACCGAGGTGTAGAGGAGGCATTCTTTCGGCTGCTGATTTCTATTCCAGATTGTGGGATGTGAATAATTTGGTAAATTAACATCAATGGGTTAGACTGTTCTTTGTTACCAAAGGCCCCTGGGCTGTCTGTTCCACTGGATGGTCACATTAATTTGCAACCACATGACGATGGCTGCTGGGCACACACGCCCAAGTTAAATTTCCTTTTGCAGGTTTTCCCCCTATTTTGGATATTCAGGTAGCCACTGAGTTCTGAGGCAGCTCTCTCTTGTGCATTCATAATTCTGGCTAAACCTAGGGCTTCCAAAACTAATATCAGGGAGGAAAGATCCAAACCTTAGTGCTTTTGTGGCTTTTTTTTCCTGGGGCCAGCGTTCGGCCATGTTTCCAATGATCAGTCTGTAATCCTAGTTATATACGAAATGCATAAACGGTGTGTGCTACAAATGATGTTTTTCTAGCCTGTCCATATAGCATATTAAACCAGAGTTGGCAGTTTTCCATCCCTTAGGAGAGGCATTTGGCATAAATAATATTGTCATTTGGGAAGGCTAGACATGGTTTGAAGAAGTGACCTTGTATAAATATTGTCTGAGGTATGACTGAGGCTAAATTATATGACAGGGAGCTAGTATAGTCTGGGCTCTGGGCCCTCCTGGTGATGAAGTTGCTTCTTGTAGTAATGGAACCATTTGAATTGAAAATGTAATCAAATACATCAGAGGCTATTAAAAACACAGGAACCAGCCTATTTATGAACCCCCAGGGTCTGGAGGATGGCAAAATGGTACTGGAATTTCTTTGTCATTCAAACAGCTTTGTCTTTTTAAGAGACAAGATGTCCTAGAAAGTGCCTTTTGTCCTTGCCACAGAACTTCCCTCAGTGTTGAGACTGCTGAACATGACGGCATTTGTTGATCTTCCACCCACATTTGGGATGAGCAGTCAGCACTGAGCACAGTGCTGCTAGGCTGTTTGTGGGTGACCTGGTTTATCAGTAGCACAAGACAGTCCCAAAGAAAGTTACTTTCCATTCCCTTCTCAACACCCTAGTTTAGGATTTCATTCCTCTTTCCTGGCCTAACAGCCTCCTAATTATACAGAACTCCTTCCCTTCACTTTCTCTCCCTTCTGTTAATTGATTTGCCAGGTCTGTCTTTCAAAAGCCTGATTTTATTTTCATAGATTCATTGATTTATCCATTTATTCAACAAATATTTATTAAATGCCAACTGCGTGTCAAGCACTTTGCTCCATGCCATAATAAGATTTATAGTCTAATGAGGGAGACAGACATTTGACAAATAATCCCAGTCCTGAACATCCAATTACAAGCTAGTGTGAGCATTCTGTAGAAGGAAGCAAGATTCTTTGATAGTATAAAACAAAGAAACCTCATCTGGACTGAGGAGTCAGGAAAGCTCCCCTGAGGAAATGATAATTAAGTTGCAATGTGAGCGTGTATGGGTATAGGTTTCATGAAGGCAAAGGAGGGGTCTAGGGGGTGGGGACGGGATGGGGTGAAGGAGTGTTTTCCAAACAGAGTAGCCGGCCATGGCAGCGGGTAAGCATGATGCCATCCGAGGAATGGAGAGAAGGCCACTGTGGCTGGAGTATGGAGAGCGAGGCACACACCAGGAGGGTTATATAAGCCATGTTAAGAATTGTGGTCTATATCAAACAGCAGTGGGAAGCCATTAAAGAGCATGCAAGCAGGCTGTGATTTGATTAGATTCACATTTTGAAAAGATCACTTAGGTCTCAATGGGGAGAATTGATTGGCAGTGACCAAAAAGATCCAGAAGGAGAGATAACAGGGAACATGGGTATTAGCAGTGGAGATGAGAAATAGACAGGTTTGAGCACTGTTTATGTAGGGGAAAAGACAACACAGGGTTTGATAATGGAGTAGGGAGAGGGAATCATCAAGGATGACTTTGAGGCTCCAATTTGTGCACGTGGATTGGTTGAGCTGCCATTTACTGAGTGGAGGATTACAAAAAAGAGGACTGAAATCATAAACAAAGGCTTTGAATTAAGAGAAAACCTTGACGATTTTCAAGGAATAGCAAGAAGGAGAGTCAGAGAGGTGTGATTGGCAGAGGTGGCAGGTTGAATAATGTAGGGCCTGGTAGCCACTGGAAAAGGGTTTTAGCTTTTAACTGAGTAGGATGGGAAGCTATTGGAGGGTTTTGAGCAGAGGAATTACATGATCTACCTTACATTTTTGAAAGATTACTGTGGCTGCTATATGGAGAAAAGACTCTAGGGACAAGGTCAACATCAAGGAGAGCAGTTGGGTGACAATTACAATAATCCAAGTGGAAGATGGTGGTGGTCACTTACATCAGGGTGGTAACTGAGAAGGCAGTGAGAAGTGGTTAGAACCTGGACAGATTTTTAATATAGAACCAGCAGCATTTTCTGATGGATTGGATATAGTGAGAAAGAAAGAGAGGAGTAAAGGATGACACCAAAGGGGTAAAGGATTTTTGGCTTGAGCTATTGGAAAGATGGATTGCCATTCATGAAGACACAGAAGACTGCTGGAAATTCAGAAGTTTGGTTTTGAATATTAGGTTTGAGTTCCTTATTAGATATCCAAGTGGAAAGATTGAGTAGGCTGTTGGACACATGGGCTAAAGTTCAAAGAAGAGATCCAGAATAAAAACGTAAATGTGGTTATATTTTAGGTGTAGATAGATGATACTCAAACCTATGAGAAAGGATGAGTTCACTGAAGGAATAAGGATAAAGAAAGGGAACAATATGTTTAGAAGCTAAGCATAAAGAAGAAGATAATTCTAGTCAGTAATCAAAGCTGATGTCACCAGTAATAAGACATATCAGCATCATATACCCCCTTGCTATGATGCACTGAGAAGGGTATAACATCACTTCTGTGGTATTTTTGCCAAAAAACGCATAATCTCAATCTAACCATGAGAAAACATCAGAGAAATCCAAACTGAGAGACATTCTACAAAATAACTGACCAGTACTTTTCCAAGGTGTCAAGGTCACGAAAGACAATGAATGACTGAGAAACTATCACAGATTGAAAGAAACTAAAAGGGCACAGCAACTGAATACAATGTAGGATCCCAGATTGGATCCTGGAACAAAGAAAGGATGTTAGTGGTAAAACTGCTGAAATTCAAATAAAGACTCTAGTTTAGTCGATAGTATTGTACCAATGTTATTTTCCTGGCTTTGATCATTGTACTATGGTTATATAAGATGTTAACATTCAGGGAAGCTGGTTTAAGGAAATGGAGGAACTTTCTGTTTTATTTTTGCAACTTATCTTTAAGTCTAAAATTGTTCCAAAAGAGAAAGTTAAAGAAAATAAGGTTTATGGCTTTTAGGCATGTATCCCCCCAAGGATGCTGCTGCCTTCGCGTCCAATCTTCCTAGCTTAGCATAGAGATGCTGGCGAAGGAGACAGGGCCACCCGATGGGGTCTTTAGACTGTGTTAAAGATTTTGGACTTTCCTCTAAGAGCCAGTGAAGGATTAGTCAGGGAATGTGGAGGAAGATGGGAAACTAGACATGTTTGTTTTAGGCAAAAAGAGACAAGAAAACAGAATAAATACTGGGTTAGGCCCAGATTCAGGCAAACACCCAGTTACTCTCAATTATTCATCTTGTTCTCCAAACAGAATTGACCATGAGTTAGTTCATGACTCATGAGGGTGTTAGCACGTTGTAACGTCTGGCTGGGAAGATTGCTCAAATCCCAAAGGATTATCCTTGAGGAGCCTTGCAGCGTCCTGTTTTCTCCTGGCACTCGTACAGTTCAGGCGTAACTGTAGAGGGGATTTTAAGCTTGCAGGCCTGAAAGGTAAGTTGTGTGTGCATTATATCTGACTCTCCCTGTCTGGAATGATTCCAGCACAAAGACTGCAGCTGGATTGAGATACCAATCTGCAGTGAGTGAGGAAATGACCCACTAGGAATGAGGAGACAGACTCCTGCACCCTTCTCAGCCAGCTCTGCTGGAGGAGGGGTTGCGGGAAAGTGGGGTGGGGTGGGGAGTATTAAAGATTCCATCACATCCAAGTTCCCGAGGGTGTTGTAGACCAGTTGGAGATGGTGACTGGGAAGCGCTAATTATAAAATTATATATTAAATATCATCCTTGAGGAAATTGTAAAAGGGGTTCATAAAGAAGTCAGAAGGGTTGCCTGAAGCTGGGGAGTCTGTGCCTCTGCCTAAAGAAGGGATGAACCATTGAAAAAGATGTGCCCTTTATCCTCCTTGCTGGCCTAAGAATCAGGAGAATCTCTAGAGTCTAGGTACAATCCCTCGCCACTCTCCCCAGCACCAACCTACCTCATCACCTGGCCTGGCAGGAAACTGCACACCAGCACCAAAGGCTAAGTCTGCTCTCAGAAACTCTGAAATCATGCAGTCCAACACCCTAAGGCTGAAATCCTACAAAATGCTGTTATTAACAGTAGCTGTCAATTTCTGAATGCTCACTACATGCTAGGCTCTTCATGTAATTGTTTCTAATCCTTTCAACAACTCTGCAAAGTAGTTATTATCATCCTCATTTTACAGGAGATCTTTCTGGTGAGGAAATAGAGGCTTAGCTTGTCAGGTCACACAACTAGCAAGTGGCTGAGCCAGCATTTGAACCCAGGTCTGGCTTCCCACAGTCCCAGAGCTTTCCGCTAAACCTGATGCCGCCCCAATATTAATGACCTCATGGTGCCAGGAGTAAGTTCTCCCCAGGGAGAACATTACATTACGACTCTGGGAAGTACTGTGACTAGCACTGACCATCACTCTTGGTAGCCCAACTTTACAGACACACCAGTGTGCAGGATTTCAGGAAATTTCACTGGGGATGTGGAATCAGCAGCCCATGACTCATCAGGCTGAATTCCGGGGAGGCGGTCTGACGGTGCTGCAGGCAGTTTACAGTAACTAAGTTTTCTGAAGAGTGAGGGGGAAGGGCAGGAAGAGTCGTGACGGGCACACCTGGGCTCCTGATGTTGGAAAATCATGAGGATGTTCTGTCAGTGTTGGCCTGCAGCTACATTTCTGGCTTAAATTTTGAGTGGCTTTACCAAGCCTCAAAGGCAGAAAGAACAAATCATACTGAGAGTTTGACAGGGAGCAAGGTCCAGGGTGTTAGCTGGCTCTTTGCCACAGACTTGACACGTGAAGAGGAGCAGAGAAGCTTTCTCCTTACCGTCAAAGTCTGTCATCTGCCCTGGGTGTCCCACAGAGAGAAAGGTGGTCAGGCCTCAGCGTGGCTCCCTGGAGTGAACCCCTTTGATGCAGAATAGTAGAGGAGTCCAGGCCCATAAAAGACATTGTGTAATGACCTACCACATTGATAAAATAGATCTGCTATTAATTATATTCATTAAGTACAAGCAATGGGGTAGAGCATTTTGTGTGTTGGAGACATTTTCAGAAGTCAGTGTTTCCAGTAAAAGTAAAGGAGAAAAAAGAAAAGTCAGCTTCTCATTGTGGGTGTTGAGAAGAGGAAGTTGAGAAGAGCTCCATAGCAAATTCACAAGATCGGATCCCTGCCTTTGCCTTGTTTTACCTCCCTCTGTTGCCCTCCTTGGCCTTTGTTCCAGCCATATTGTTCTCTTGCTTCTCTGCTTTTGCACATTTTTGCCTCTCCCTGGGACAGCCCCTGCCATATTCCTCTCCTTGCTCCCCATCACCTGAGTAGCTCCTACTTGCCCTTCTCAACTCAGCTCAGTATCTTCCCTCTGGAAGGTCTTTCCTGCCCACTTGAGCTTAAGTAGGAGCCATCCCATGTGTACCCTGTGGATTCTTCTAGCAAAACACTCACCACTTTGTTTTGTTAGCTCCTCGAAGGCAGGAACTGAATCCTGCTATCATTATTCCCCAGCTCTTCACATGCCAGTCTTCAGGGATACATGGAAAACAAGAAAGTGAGAACATCCAGCTGTAGACTAGACACCTCTACAGGAGTGTCTCACTGGCTCCTCCTATTGAACTGACCTGGCCCTCCACTTAGCTTCCTTATCACTTCAATGCCCATCAACCATCTTTAACTCTTCTCCCTCCCACCTCCTTTATTCAATCACCCACTAAGTCTTGTCCATTCAAATAACAATAAGATAAAGCACTAAATATACGTCAGGTATTGTCAAAAGTCCTATCCATGTATTAAGTCATTTAAGACTCACAACAACTTTATAAAGTGGATCCTATCATATTATTGCTATACAGATGAGGAAATTGAGGTTAAGCAAAAGAGTTTAAGTAATTTGTTAAAGTCAAACAGCTAAAAAACAATGGAGCCAGAATTGAAACCCAGGTAGTCTGTCTTCAAAGCCCTAAATCCTAAATATGTCTCAGTCCATACAGGCCACCATGATGTCATTTTCCCCAGCAGTCCATTCCACATAATGCAGCTAGAGCAATTTTTCTAGATGAACTCTCCTTAAAACCCTCTGTAGCTGTCTATTTCCCTCTAGACAGAGTCCAAATTTTTTAAGGCAATAGACAAGACCCTTCCCCCATCTACCCCTGCCCACCTTCCAGCCTTGTCTCTTGCCATAACTCACCTCAACTCTTGGGCCCAGCACTTTCTGTGTGTGGAACACTGTGGCCTCCTCCTCTCTTTGCCTGGCCAATCCCTGCTTGCCCTCAGGTCTCAGCTTAGATGTCACTGCTTCCAGGAAGTTCTCCTTGACACCCTGACTCCTTAGTGCTGCCACAGCATCCAGTGCTTACCCTTTTGTGGCAACTATCCTACCTTTACAAAGCCTGGTCCATTCCTCTGTTTCCTCCACCAGCTGTAAGCTCATGAATGCAAACATTGGGTCTCGTTTTCAGTGAATCTCCCAGGAACAGCACAGTATTCAACAAACATTTGTTGAATGAAGGAATAAAGGGATGACTTCTAGGTCAAAGTTCTGATCTTGGCTGATTCTATGAAGGTCCCTGTCTCTGCCTCTTCCTACCTTATAGAACATACAAAAGTGCCAGATTCATGAGTGAAGACAGTATTAAAGGGCAGATGACATGGAAGAGGGGACCACAAAGGGAAGCAGCCACTGTCCCCTTGACACAATATCAACTTCCACCAGAGGACACAGAAGCCTTCCTGGAATTGTTAGCGTCTCTGGCCTTCCATCGAATCTCCTGCACCTGTGCACCAGCCAGAGCGCTGCATGAGAGTCAGGCTGCCTGTGGCTTCTTCAGGAGTCAGCTCTACTCACTGGCTTTTGGACTTGGATTTCGTTTTATGGAGCCTCATTTTACTCATCTGGAAAAGACCACCTGGCTTTCAGTTTCTGGCAGTGTAACAAATTAGATACACTGTATGACCATTCCAGTTGAAGCAACTAAAATGAAGGAAGAGAAAAAAAAATGTGTTGTGGATTTTTTTTTTTAGCATATTATTAAACTGTCTTAAAAGTAAAGAATCTGTGAATCTCAAAAGGGAATTAACAGCAGGAACCCAGAAGTAACTGAAGAACAAGGTGATTTTCACCCTGAGGTTTTCTGCCTATGCCAGGAAATTTGACCTCCTACTTTCACGGATGGACAGGACTGGAGAGGTAGGAGATAAAGCCTAGAGCTTGTCCAAAGTGGAGATTGAATAAGATGCCTTAGCACAAGCTGGGATCCCAAAGGCATGAACAAGAAAAACAACCCTGCTACACAAAAAGGCAGAGCAAGGAGGCTTGCCTATATTGACCTAGTGACTGGGTGGAGGGACAGAGCAACTCCTCCCCCAAGATTATGTAACCACAACTGAGCTCTCATAATGATTTATCAGTCTGAATGCATGCCACCTGTGTGGTCAAAAAACTTTGAGTGAAGAATTCAACTTAAACTAGTACCAGATTAGTGCCCCTAGGAGACCAGCAAAAGCAATTTGAATCTTCTTGAAAGAAACTCAACTTCAACCCAGGCCCTAAAAATTTATTTCAGATAGAGTTACAAGGAAAATGAGCAACTCACAATAAAACAAAAGTAAAAAAACACACCAGGAAAACAGGACACTATGAATGAGAACAAGAAAAAAAAAAGCAGAAGCAAAACTATAGTTCTCAGATATCAGAATAATCAGACACAACCTTAAAATATTATGTTTAATTGCTTCAAGAAAAAAAGGGAAAGCTTGAAAACACCTGCTGGGAACATGAATGAATTTGAAAAGGAACTATAAAAAGAAATTCTAGAAATAAAAAATTATTGAAATTTAAAACTCAATGGATAAACTAAATTAGGCATTAAAGCTGAAGAGAAAATTGGTGAACTGGAACATAGGACTGAAGAAATTACCCAGAATGCAGCACAGAAAGATAAAGAGATGGAAAACGTGTGAGATCAAATAGAAATAGACTGAGAAAGTCTAGCATACTTTTAATCAAAGTATAAGGAAATTGGGGCTGGCCCTGTGGCTGAGTGGTTAAGTTGGCATGCTCCACTTCGGCGACCCAGGGTTTTGCCGGTTCAGATCCTGGGCACGGACATGGCACCACTCATCAGGTCATACTGAGGCAGCATCCCACATAGCACAACTAGAAGGATCTACAACTAAAATATGCAACCAGGTACCGGGGGGATTTGGGGAGAAGAAGAAGAAGAAAAAACAAGATTGGCAACAGTTGTTAGCTCAGGTGCCAATCTTTAAAAACAAAGTATAAGGAAATAGTAGAAAGAATGTAGAGGAAACAATATTTAAAGAGATAATGGCTGCAATGCTTTTCAGAATAATTTAAAGACTCCAATCTTCAGATCCAGTAATCTCAATGACTTCCCAGAAGAATTACCAAAAAAATCCACAGATAAACATATAATGGTAAAACTACAGAATACCCAAAAAGAAACAGACATACTAAAAGCCATCAGAAAGAATGGTGCAGTCACTTTGGAAAACAATGTGGCAGATCCTCAAAATGTTAAACATAGAATTACTGCAGCAATTACAATGCTAGGCATATACTTAATACAATGAAAATATGTATCTACACAAAACTTGTACATTCATGGTCATAGTGGCATTATTCATAATAGCCAAAAAGTGGAAACAACCCAAATATCCATCACCTGATAAATGAATAACCAAAATGCGGTATATCCATACAATGGAATATTATTCAGCCATAAAAGGGATGAACTACTGATACATGATACAGCATGGATGAACCTTAAAAGCATCATGCTCGAGTGAAAGAAGTCAGTCACAAAAAGTCACATATAATGAGATGTCCAGAATAGGCAAGTCCATAGAGACAGAAATATGCTAAAAACCACTGAATTGTACACTTTTAAAAAGTGAATTTTATGATATACGAACTATATCTCAATAAAGTAGTTATAAAAACAATCAGAGACAAAAAACAGATAACCATCAGAGGACCAAGAGTTACAATGACAATTGATTCTTCTCAGCAGCAACAATGAAAGTCATATACAAACATCAAGTTCAAGGGGAATAATGACTTAAATATGAAAGGCAAAGTTATAAAACTCTTAGAAGACAAATTAGGAGAATATCCTTATGATACTCTAAGGATAAAGAAGGATTTCTTTGAGCAAGATACAAAAACACCATAAAAGAAAAGTTGAAAAATTCGATTCTATTAAATGTCTGTCATCAAAATATACCATACGGGGAATAAAAAGAGAAGTCATAAAAATGAAAAAGATATTTCAACACATAAAATCAATAATCAAAAAAACTAGTATCCAGAGTACATTTAAAATTCCTAGGAATCAGTAAGAAAAAGACAACACATTCCAATAGAAAAATGGACAAAAATAGGTACTTCATGAGAGAGGAGTTCAACTTCATTAGTATTCCTCCTTTTTAGTAATCAAGGAAATACATTTTAAAGTGATAATTTCCTACTCACTGCATAGGCAAAAAGTTTAATTCTGATAAATCCAGACGTTGGCAAGTCTGTGGAGTCACGAGACTCTAATCCACTCTTAGCAGGAATGCAACTTGACATACGCATTTCAGAAACACTTTGGGATTACCTAGGAAAGTTAAAATGGGCGTATCCTGAACCCATCCGTTATATTCTGAGTGTGTAGCCTAGAGAAACTCTGCCTAAGTGCCTTAAAAGACGTGCAGAAGAATGTTCGTAATAGCTCTGACTGGTAGGACTCCAAAACTCCATAAAGAGTAGAATAGATAGACTGTATTTATTTACACCATGGAAAATCACACAGCAGAGAAAATGATTGAACTGCTACTACATGTATCAACATGGATGAACCTCGAAAAACATGATGATGATCAAAAGAAATAAGCTACTAAGACTACAAGTAGCATGATTCCATTTGTACAAAGAACAAAAATTGGCAAAACTAAGTACTGTACTCTAACAGATGCATCCACAGTCAGCAAACTATAAAGAAGAGCAGAGCTATGATTAATACAAAATTCAGACACTGTTTCTCTGGCACGGAAGAGAGGGCGATATAATTGGAGAGAGGTCCCCAGAAGCCTCTAAGACACTAGTGATGTTCTGTTTCTAATCCGGGCAGTGATTATGCATTTCATTATCATTTTTAAAATTCTACAGATAAAATTTATTTAGTTTTATACATGACATATTCTGCAATTAAACGAAAATTCTTCTTTGTGGTATCATGGCAAAGATTGAATGACACAAGAAAAAAAGTGCCAGGCATCTAAGAAGTGCTTAATATGGTATGTGTATAAATTTAAAAAACAGAATAAAATAAGCTTTCCCTGAGGCCTGGGGGCGGGACAGAGGAGTGCCCTACGGACAGCAGGACAGATTCTCCTGGGCCCCAAGTAAGGACTCAGAGACTCCGACATTGACTGGAGCTCATCCAGTCCTTGAGGAATCTGCCAAGCGAAGCAGGCAGACACATTCCAGAGGATGGCATGTTTACAACCTCTTGGCCCTAGACCACTGCCATAAAAGCAGTCAGTCCAAATCCCTTTGTTCTAATCTACAAATGAGCCCCAGGACACTATACCCTTCCTGGGAGAAAATACTGACTTCTAAGACAAGACCTGCATTCACTATCCCTCCTCGCCATCCAGCAGTCCCGCGGAGATTTAGCAGGGAATGAGGTGGCCACCAGACAGTGCTTATCCACAACCCCCGCCCATGAGGGAAGGGCTCCAACACACTCCCTGGAGGCCAGGTCTCACTGGTGGCCCTCAAGTTCTTTTAACAAAACTTAAAAGAGTATCTGATAACTGCAAGACACTTTGCTAGACACATGGCATTTGGGTTGAGTTGTATGCCCCCAAAATATGTTGAAGTCCTAACTCCCCATCCCTGAGATCGTGACCTTATTTGAAAACAGGGTCGTTGCATGTGATCGAGTTAAGATGAAGTCATTAGGGTGGGCCCTAATCCAAAGAGACTGTCTCCTTATAAAAGGGAAATTTGGACACAGAGACGAGGCACACAGGGAGAAGGCCATGTGAAGATTAGCGTTCTGCTGCCACAAGCCAAGAAACTACCAGAAGGTAGGAGAGAGGCCTGGAACAGATCCTCCCTTGGCGCCTCCAGAGGGAGCACGGCCCTGCCTACACCTTCATCTCAGACCTCCAGCCTTCAGAACTGTGAGACAATAAATCTCTGTTGTTTAAGCCCCCTAATTTGTGGTACTTTATTTTGGCAACTGTACGAAAATAATAAATGGACAGACATAGAAATGTAAAAGATATGACTTCCTGCCCTCAAGGAGCTTACGGTCTCCAAGAAAATGGAAAGAAACAGTTATATTTCAAGCAGAATGAAATAAATAAAATAATATAAAAGCAAGAAAACTGTCCTGGCTGTGCAGGCCAGAGAGTGAGAAATTCTAACTGTGGAATACAATACAAAACTTCACCCTTTCATTTATTTATTCTTTCTTCCACATGGTCGTTCATTTTATTCACAGGGGGCTGTCAAGTACATTGATTAAAGGTATACGCTTTGGAATCAAATAAATCCAAGTTCAAATTTCACCTGAATTGGTTTGTAGTCACGTGATAGTGGGAAAGCTACTTATCGTCATTAAGGCTCATTTCCCCCATCTGTAAAATGAAGATAATCATACCTACCTCACAGAGTCAGTATATGTATTAAATAACACATTACATGGGAATATATATATATCTGTACAGTGTCTGAAACATGGTAAGTGTTCCATAAATGGAACTATCAGCAGCAGCATTACTATTCACCCAGCAGAAGTTTATTGTGTCTGCTGTGAGCCAGACAACATGTTAGAGGTACAAAAATAAGGGAATGGTTCCTGCCTTCAAGGAGGTCACAGTTGAGCTCCTTCATGTCATGGAGACAGATATGGAAGCAAATAATTACGAAACAATAGAGTAAGTACTGATAAAGGTGAGTCTCAAGGGAGAGCCCAGTTGGGAGTCTCTCATCTCGAATGAGTGATCAAGAGAGAGGCAGAGGGGCCGGCCTGGTGGCGCAGCAGTTAAGTTCACACGTTCTGCTTCTCCGTGGCCCAGGGTTAGCTGGTTTGGATCTCGGGGGCAACATGGCACTGCTTGGCAAAAGCCATGCTGTGGTAGGCATCCCATTTATAAAGTAGAGGAAGATGGGCATGGATGTTAGCTCAGGGCCAGTCTTCCTCAGCAAAAAAAAGAGGAGGACTGGCAGTAGTTAGCTCAGGGCTAATCTTCCTCAAAAAAAAAAAAAAAAAAGAGAGAGAGGCAGAGGTGATTCTTGAGATGAATTTTGAAGGATGAGTAAGAGTTTGTTGGGGAGCCATTCCATGGAGCAGGAAGGAGTATGTACGGAGGAACAGAAGCAGGAGAGAAAGGGCAACGTTTGGAGAAGGGCAAATGGTTTGGTGCAGCTGAAGCACGGGATCCTGAGTGAGGAGAAGATCTTGGAAAGGGTTGTGTTCTAAAAAGCTCTACATGTCAATCTGAGGAGTTTGGGTCATCTATAGGCAATGAGAGCTTTTAAGGGACTCTTCATTTTTTAATAATGGATGGTAAGTAAGAGAGTGACATGGTAAGATTTGCTTCCAGACATAGGGCCATAGCTTGAGTGTGGAGGTGAGAAAAGGCAGGGGAACCAGTTAGGAGAATATCCCATTAGTCAAGACCACAAACTATGAAGACTAGAGCTGAGTCAGTGGGGGTGAGGTAGGCTTGGGAAACAGAAGATAGTGTTAACTGACATCTGTGATGTCTTGCGGCTGCCCTACATTTCTTGAACACCCTTCCTACGGTTGGGGAATTTCCCAGCTTATGAGTCCACCTCCTCAAAGAAGAAGCCAGAAACTCACTTTGCAAACCTCCCTGTCAGCTGAGGTGCAGGCGTGTGATCTGGGTTCTGCCCATCAGGACTTTGTTTAGAAAAGAGGGACGTGAAGAAGGAGCTAGCACATGGAGTCTATTCTGACGAGGACAGCGGTGGGGCACCGAGTTTTGAGACATAGTGGCCCTAGCAGTCACTCTTCACCCTGGAGTGCATTGTGATCCATGGTGTGCCAGCAGTGGCAGCAGCGGCATTTCCACTGCACAGCCTGGCACGGTGACTTGGGCATAGTCCCTGTCTACAAAGCCTCCACGTCTGTCTCTCAGGCCCTCCTAAAGATTCTGCGTGCTACCTAGTAATTTAATAAATTCTTTTTGTTGTTATTCAAACTAGCTAGAGTGACTTCTATTGTTTGTAACTAACAATACAATCTGATACAAGTAGAAATGACAGGATTCGGGGATAGACTGGGGGTGAGAAAGAGGGTGGAATCTAGAATGATGACCAGACTTCTGTCTTGGGTGCCTGGGTGAATGATTGTGCTGTAAACTAAGCATGGGAATGATGAGAAGAGCAGCCAGGGGAAGAGAATAGGAAGTAATCATGAGCTCAGTTTTCAACATGCTGAGTTTGAGTTTCCTTGGGACATATGGGTCATAGACAGTGAGAAATATGGATCTAGATATCAGCAAGGAAGTTTAAAAACAGATTTTGGATTTCTTAGAATATAGTCATACATTAAATGAATATTAATTGAGCTCTCACAATGTGCCAGGCACTGTGGAAATAACTGTGAATAAGACAAGATCCTTGCTCTCATAAAATTTATAATTTAACGGGATAAATCAGAAATAAGTAAACAAGTAACTATAAAACATGATTTCGAGAATGGTAAGTGCTACAAAGGAGTAGAGCAGAATAAAGAGATAAAGAGTGGTTGTTGGATGTGGAGTTGGAACAGCTGTTTTAGAAAGGGTGTCCAGGAAGTCATCTCTAAGGAAGTGACATTTGAATAGAATTAGGGAGTAAGCTCTACAAAGGTTTGAGGACAAAGAAAAGCAATCTAGGCAAAGGGAACAGCAAATGCAAAGGGAAACTAAGCATAGGGTCTTTAAAGAACAGCAAGAAGGCCAATACGGCTAAAGTGAAATGAGCAAGAGGAGGGGCAGAAGATGATCTTGGAGAGGTGGTCAGCGACCAGATCGCGTAGCATCTACATTGTTGACCATGATGAGGAATTTTTATTTCATTCTAAGTTTGATGAGAAACTTTTAGAGGGTCCTGAGGAGGAAGAGAAATGATGTGACATGCTTTTAAAGATCACTGCTGCCACTTGGAGCGATCCTTGGGGGAGCAAGAGTAGAAGGTAGACCAGACAGGAGGCTGGTGCAGTAATCCAGGCAGGAGCCGATCGTGGCTTAGACTAAAGAGGTGTTGGGGATGGCAGGGTGGTGAGAAGTGTCTGGATGCTGGATATCTTTAGAAGGTAAAACCACTAGAACTTGCCAATGGAATTGCTGTGCATGTTAGGGAGAGAACGATCTAGGATGACTCCCATATTTTTGGCCTAAGGAACTAGGTGACCAGTGGTATGATGTAATGAGGTGGGCGAGAGCAGGTTTGGGGAATGGTGGTGGAAATCAAGTATTTTGGTTTGGACTTAAGTTGAAGTGGTCTATTAGATATCAAAATGGAAAGGCTGGAGCCAGATTTATCAATTTGGAAGTCATCATCTCAGAGACAGTATTTAACTGTCTCCCCTTCCACCCCTCCCCTAAAAATCCCTTCTCAAATCCCCCGGCAGCCTTAGGGAAGCTTCCTGTCACAGGTGAGTTATGGAAGGAATCTTTATCTTTCCTCTCTGGCACAAGTCTTTCCCCAGGAGGTCTGAGCTGAGCCTAGCACAAGTAAAATATAGAAAATAGGAAAAGCAGAAAACCAAGGCAAGACATTTTAAAGAAAAGTACATTGCATCGCATTATGAATTTAAAAATTGTAAGTTGAGTGAGTATATATGTGTGCTATATTTTAGGATTTAAATTTCCATAAGGCAGCAATTGTTCTGTTTGTGTCTTTTGGGAGGCAGTTTTTAGAGAAGGCGTTAAGATCACTGGCCTTGAAATCACACTTCTTGGGTCCAACTTAGAAATGTGTAATCTTGGCCCAGTTACTAAATCTCTCAGTGCCTCAGGATCCTCATCTGTAAAACGGAGATTCTAATGGAACCGCTACTTTAGGAATGTGGTGGAGATCAAATGACTGAATGTGTGTAAGGCCCTCAGCATGGTGCCCGTGTTGAATGCACTCAATAACCACTAGCTGTTAGTATTATGTATTCTATAGGATCGTAGGCATATTGTGGACCCCACATAGAAAATGCTCAAGCAGCGGCTCAAATAAAATGTAGAGGATATAAAAATGTTGTCGGAGGAACACTGTATTGGGATGGGGTGGTTTCTGCATCTACAATCTTCTAATTTTGGATTCTTTTTCATTCTAGGAAATAACTCCTGTGCTGCCATGCCGTGTTGACTTTTCGACAAAGTGTGAGTCTGGTAAACAGGGAACTTCTCTGTCCCCTTTCAATGCTACCTCCTTTCTTGAGTTGCTTACTTTTATCCCAGGTGCCAGATGATCTGCTGTGCTTCCTGCTTATTTGGGTCTTTGCCTCTCCATGCTTCCTATCGGGGGAAGTCCTTTTGCCACATAACCCACCTCTCCATCAACTGGAAGAATAGCCTATCCCGGTTCCTGATTCTTTGGGTGACAGTCTCTGCTAGCCAGCTGACCATGAGGGTTAATCTTTCATCCTTACTTCTAGGCAATATCTGCATTTCAGCAGAGGCCACTGGGAAGAGGTGGCAGAAGTGAGTGGTGACGGGCACACCGAGCGTGGGAGGTCAGGGCTCACATGGGGCAGTGTAGTGGGCTCTGCACAGTCGCAGGGCCCTGTGGCCCATTCTGCTGGAGACAGAGGGAGAGTTATTCTAGCAGGGATTAAATTTATCTAAACTCTAAGCTCTGGAAAATAGGAAATGAAGTTTGTCTACTCACGGGTGTCACCATGCTGTCTCCTGGAGAGACGGATAAGATCTTTATATCTGGAAACAAGGACAGTAAAACTCCTTTGCAGCTGTGTTTGAATGTTGTACTGCTATTCTGAGGTAGGCACCATATCCCTGAGCTTGCCCCAGAAAATCCAGGTTAATGTGTGCTTTGCATAAAAACACCTAATAGAGCTGCCATAGCCATTCAGTGTCATCTCCACGTGCTTCCTTCCAGATGTAACTGGACACTGTCTCCTCTGCGCCTCTCTCACTGAGACCATGAGGAGGTTGGTCCTTGTCTAACTATTTAATGGGAGGTCTCACAAGGGGAAATGTCAACACTTTCACTGGGTCTTTGTGTAACTAAGAGAGCAGCCAATAACAAAACTCATGTCCTCTACCTGAAGGGACATGACAGCCAAACATAATGCATGACTCCTGACTGGATCCTGAATTGGAAAAAAAAAATAACCCTCAAAGATATTTTAGGACAACTGAAGAAAGTTGAATATGGATTGAATATTAATTAGGTCCTCACTACTCAGAGCGTCAGCTGTGGCCCAGCAGCCGCAGCAGCATATGGACGGTTGTTAGAAATGCAGTTTCAGCCCCTACCCCACGTGGTTTATGTTCATACTAAAGGTTGAGAAGCACTGTTTAGACAATATTATTGTACCGATGTTACACTTCTTGTGTGTGGTAATGGTCTGGCAGGAGAGTGTGTATGTGTCTCTGCGTGTGCGTGTGGCTTCCGAGTGGAAGAATTCAGATGCGTGTCTGGAATCCAGACTGAAGTTGAGGCCTCCAAGGGAAGTAGACCCCAGACTTTCTTCAGGCACTGTGTACCGTCCTGCTGGAGCCATTAGTGTGTTCTAGGCAGGACGGGCCAGGCATGGAGATGTGTCTACACCGAGAAGACAAAGAATGCCGGAGTCAGACCACCCCATGGGAAGAAGGCCCAGAGTCCCGAAGGTGCCCAGAGGTTCATTTCCATCATGGGACAACAAGTCAACAAGGTTAGGAGTTTGGGTGTGTCGCCTTAGTTCGGTGGGGATTGTTTTCCTTTTGTTGGATGACACAACTTAAAATTCCTTCCTTCATATGTTGTAATTCCCTTTGGTTTTCCCCAACCCTGTACTGAGGACTGACACACCCCTACAACTGTGTGTTGGTGACAGGAAAGAAATGAGACCTGCCCTGTGTTCACAGCCCTCAGTGGAGACTTCTGCAGAAGTAGCAGCATTGCTCCCAGGGAGTGGAGGTCCCCGGGTTCCAGGCTGCATTTTCCAGAAGGGGAGTAGAGCTGCTGCCAGCTCCTGGGTCTCATTTGAATGTCTCTGTCTCCTTGGCAGGTCTGAGTCTTGTATCCGTCAGTACAGTCTTACACTAACTCTGAGACCTTTTCTCTAATTGTCAAATTACATAAGGGTAAGTGGTAAGCACGAAGCCGCCCCAATTCCCAAGTTTCTGTAGCTGTAGAGAATTTGATTCATGCTGGGCTGTTTATTTCAAATAAAGACCAGCATAAACCGAAAAGACCTGAGAAATTACCTCCTCCCACTCTTGTCTCCAAATTCCGTTCAGGTTTGGAACTTATTTGAACAATTTTCATTTTGAAACATGAAAAGGTGGAAGAATTCAGTCTCTTTCTGCTAACAGTAGACAAAGATAAGCATCTCTCCACAAAGGTACAAGATTATGTTACCCTTCTGGAATCTTGGTAGCCAATTCAAGTTGTTTTTGAAGCACAATGCTACCCATGAGGCCTAAACCAAAAGAACCAGACATTCCAGATTGACTCAAATAATTCCATTTTTTAAATGTAATGTTCTGGCACCTCTGTGATTTCCATATTTGTTCCAGTTTTCATCATACCCTGGGATATTGAATGGCAAGATCAAGAACAAAATGCTTCTTCGAACAACTCAGCTGCCTTCCTACCTTGTGGCTGTCAGGTACAGGACAGTCTGTCAGGAATTAAAGGAAACCAAAATTTCCATTCAAGAATTTAATTCTTTTTCAACAAATATAAAGAGGGGAAAAATTGTTTTGTGGTTTACTGTGGGGAGGAGAATTCTTATTAAAAAAACCAAAGGAAAGAAATTCTCAATGGAAACTATGGATCTTTGATGAACTTTTCATTTCTGCATGATTTGAGATTTATTAAAAGCCAAACTAAAATCTATTTTGTTTCTCACTGTGTCTTGTAAGTAGGGGAAAAAATGACATTAGTAACTACTGAGCCACTGACTCTCAAATACATAGTAACTTGGCGTTGCAGGCAAGTCACAATGGTTCTAGAAACCCCAAGATGGGAAGGTTAACTCCTTTTCCTTTTCTTTGGAACTATCTGGAAACATTCACTGTTTCCAAATACAGATGGGACGTCTGTATATGTATATACATATGTCCCTATATGTATATGTCCCAAAGACATATGGCATGTCTGTCCTATAGTCCATGAAGCATGGCTGTGTTGCCTGTGACTTCACAAAACAAGAGTTTACAACCAAACTGGAAAACATCTCTCCTGGGGCCGGCCCGTGGCTGAGTGGTTAAGTTCCTGCGCTCCGCTGCGGTGGCCCAGGGTTTTGCCAGTTTGGATCCTGGTCACGGACATGGCACTGCTCATCAAACCACGCTGAGGTGGCATCCCACATGCCACAAGTAGAAAGACCCACATCTAAAAAATATACAACTACGCACCAGGGGGCTTTGGGGAGAAAAAGGAAAAATAAAATCTTTAAAAAGAAATAAAAAGAAAACAGCTCTCCTGTGCTCTGTCTAGTCCAGTCTGCGAAGGCCAGACTTTATCAGTTTTTGGTACTCTGTGTGATAATTACCGCTTGCCAAACACGCTTGTCTGAAATATTCCATAAAACACACTTGATAAATGGACTTATCAAGACCACTAGGTCTTGAAGAACCTAAATTAGTCCCAGATGACTCTCTTTTCAGTTAAAAAATAAATTTAAATAAAATCTGAATGTAAACATGTTTTTGACTTAGAGTTCTATTTCAACCACTGAAGCACATTCTGGCACTCAGCACTATATTTATTTTTGATGTTTATGACTTTTGCGTTTGTTGGAAACAAACAAGATCTCAGGTGGTTGTATCTCTTTTTTATATTTATGACTCTTTTGTATTTTCTGGAAACAATCAAGTTCTTGATTTTCTAACTGTAAAATAAAAGAATAACAGCTGCTTCATTAGGATCTTAGGATGATTAAATAAGATAGTAGACAAAAAGTGTTTTTCAGAGTACTGGGTACATAGTGAGTGTTCAATAAATGTTATAACAATTCCTTTAGCTCATGGTAGATGTACACAGACTTGGGAGGTGATTTAAGTATATTAATTTCTATCAGTTTTCAAATTAACATATTTATCTTTCATTGGAAAATAGTGGATTTCAATAGCAATTCAGAGCTAATTTTTTGTGCATCGGGTAAGTTTTAAAATTTAAAGCTATCCAGATCTGCGTTTAAGTCCCTCTGCTTTTCTGGTTCTACTCCACACCACTTCTTTCATGCTCCCAACTCACCACTCTGACAGAACCATGTACTGGTCCTGTTACACACTCCAGTTTCTTTTCCAACTTTATTGAGATATAAGTGACATACAACACTGCATAAGTTTAAGGTGTATAACGTGTTGATTTAATACACTTATATACTGCACAATGTTCACCACCATAAAATTAGCTAACACCTCCATCACATCGCATGATTACCATTTCTTTTTTGTGGTTGGAACATATAAGATAAACTCTCTTATTCCAAAGAAGATATACAGATGGCCAACAGGCACATGAAAAGATGTTCAACATCACTAATTATTAGGGAAATGCAATCAAATCAAAACCATAATAAGATATCACCACACACTTGTCAGAATGGCTATTATGAAAAGGACAAGAAATAACAAGTGTTGGAGAGGATGTGGGGAAACGGGAACCTTCACACACTGCTGTTGGAAATGTAAACTGGTGTAGCCACTATGGAAAACAGTATGGCAATCTCTCAAAAAATTAAGAATAGAACTACCATATGATAAAGATATTCCACTTCTGGGTATTTATCCAAAGAACATGAAAACACTCATTTGAAAAGATATATGCACCCCTATGTTCATTTGCAGTATTATTCACAACAGCTGAGACATGGAAACACCTGAGTGCCCACTGACGGATGAACGGATAAAGAAGATGTGAGATATATATATATATATATTTATAATGGAATACTACTCAGCCGTAAAATAATGAAATTCTGTCATTTGTGACAATGTGGACTGACCTTGAGGTTATTATGCTAATTGAAATAAGACATAGAAAGTCAAATACTGTATGATTTCACTCATATGTGGAAGATAAAACAACAACAAATAAACACGAGGATACAGAGAACAGATTGGTGACTATCAGAGGGGAACAGGGACGAGGGGAGGATGGAATGGGTAAAGGAGGTCATTTGTATGGTGATAGAAGGAAACTAGACTTTTGTTGGTGAACACAAAATAATGCATACAGAATTCAAATTACAATGATGTATACCTGAAATCTGTATCATTTTATAAACCAATGTTACCTCAATAAAAACAACCACAAAAATCTATGACTCCTACAAAACTAAACACATTCTTACCATATGATCCAGCAATTGCACTCCTTGGAATTTACCCAAAAGAGCTGAAAACTTATGTCCACACAAAAACCTGCACACAGATGTTTATAGCAGCTTTATTCATAATTGGCAAAACCTGGAAGCAACCAAGGTGTCTTTCAGTAGGGGAATGGATAAACTGGTCCATCCAGACAATAGAATATTATTCAGTACTAAACACAAATGAGCTATCAAGTCATGAAGAGACCAGGAAGAATCTTAAATACATATCACCAAGTGAAAGAGGACAATCTGAAAATGCTATATACTACATGAGTTGAATTAACTGACGTTCTGGAAAAGGTACAACAATGGAGACAGTAAAAATATCACTGGTTGCCAGGAGTTGGGGAGAAAGGGGTGAAGAGGCAGAGCACAGAGGATTTTTAGGGCAGCGAAAATACTCTGTATGATACTAGAATGATGCATACAAGTCATTATACATTTGTTCAAACCCACAAACACCAAGAGGAAGGCTAATGTAAACTATGGAGTTTGGGTGATGATGATGTCAATCAAGCTTCATCAATTGTAATGAATGTACTGCTCTGGTGGGGAATGTCGATAATCGGGGTGGCTATGCACATATGCGGGCAGGGGGTATATGGTATATGGGGAATCTCTGTACCTTCTCCTCAATTTTGCTGTGAACCTAAAACTGCCCTAAAAAAATAAGGTCAATTAGAGAAAAGATTTACTCTCTTAGGAACTTTCAAGAATATAATACAGGGGCTGGCCCCGTGGCCAAGTGGCTAAGTTCGTGCGCTCCGCTGTGGTGGCCCAGGGTTTTGCCAGTTTGGATCCTGGGGGCAGACATGGCACTGCTCATCAGGCCATGCTGAGATGGCGTCCCATATGCCACAACTAGAGGGACCTGCAGCTAGGATATACGACAATGTGCTGGGGGGGATTTGGGGAGATAAAGCAGAAAAAAAAAAGACTGGAAACAGTTGTTAGCTGAGGTGCCAATCTTTAAAAAAAAAAAAAAGAAGAATATAATATAGTATTATTAACTATAATCGCCATGCTACACATTAGATCCCCAGAACTTATTCATTTTATAACTACAAGTTTGTACTCTTTGACCAACATCTATTTCCTACCACCCCCCTCGCCTCTGATAATCACTATTCTACTCTCTGTTTCTATGAGTTTGATTTTTTTAGATTCCACATATAAGCGATATCATAAAGTATTTGTCTTTATATGACTTATTTCACTTAGCATAATGCCTTTAAGATTCATCCATGTTGTCGAAAACAGGAGGATGTCCTTATTTCCTGTGGCTGAATAATACTTCATTGTATTATATACCACACCTTCTTTATCCATTCATCCGTTGATGGGTAATTAGGTTGTTTCCATATTGGCTATTGACTCCTCAGTTTCTTGTATCATTTTTCCCCTGTCTAGAAAGCTTGTTCCCCAGTTCTCTTTATTATTATTCCATTCTTCCTGTAAGACCCAGTTTACACATCTTTTCTTCTACAAAGTCATCTCCAATTTCCTTAGTCCAAAAGTAATCTCCCCCTTATAGTCATTCTCATGACACTGAATATTTTTTTAAATAAATAAATAAATATATATTATATGTAAATTTTTAAAAATAAACATTTAACTTAGGATAGGACTATATTTACAGAAAAATTACAAAGATTGTATAGAGAATTCCCATATACCCCTTAGCTAGTTTGCCCTAACTGTTCACATCTTACATTACTATGGTATATTTGCCACAACTAAGAATCTAGCATTGTACATACATTGAGCACTTTTAACTTATATTGTAGCTGACTCTTAACTATAAACTCCTTGAAGCCAGGCCCTGTGACCACTAACTCATTCATATCTGTAATATGTACAAAGTCTATGCATAGGATTAAGCACTGAGTGGGCACTAAAACAATACTTACTGAATGAAGGCATAATTGCCTTCACTGCCTACCTTAACAAATACCCTGATGTTTATCGTAAGCCAACTTTTTACTGAGGTGGAACATACATGCAGAAAAACGTGATCATAAACATAGAGCTCAACGAATTTTCACAAAGTGAACCCACTCATGTAACTATCACCCAGATCTTCAAATAGAACATTTCTTGCACATTTCCTTTCCCCAGAAGCCCCCCAATACATGCCTTCAAATGGCTACTGCCTTCTTATATAGTCCTCAGTTTCATTTTAATAATGGGACACAGTGTCATGGTTCATGATTATAATAACCCACTTTTATATTATCATATCCACGCAAAGTGGCTTGAATCTATCTATTAAAAAACTCACTGCTTGATTAAAGGAAGTACAATGAAGTAGATTTTCCAACAGCCAAACAATGTCCATTGTCTTTGTAGTTTATATAGCTTCTGCATCAAGGCCCAGCTTATGGTTGGGTGTACCCACTCTGGGCTGAAGGACAATTCCAGTCTAACAACATCAGTCAGGCTGGTGTAGGAAGTAGGACATAACCCATTTTGGTTTCTGTTCCCTTAGAAACACATGGAACAAAATAAAGTTTGCCAAATGGAAATATCCAAAACCACTGGGGAAATAAATGCTATTTTTAAGCTTTTGAGAGGCTATCACAAATAACTGGGAGGAGAATGGAAAGAATTCAAAAGCAGGTGACCTTTTAACAGGCAGAACACAGCAGGGTCAGCAAGTGCCTGGAGAAGGTTGTGACCTGGAGAAAGAGATACTGAGATATCAGGTCAGGAGGGACATGTCACTGGACATGATGAGAATGGAGCCAGCTCTTTCCTAACCCTCCGAAAGCTGGACAGCAAAAAGGAAATCATCGTCCAGAAATGAGAGCTACGAGAATCCCTGGGTACTAAAAAAAGGAACAGATTGGGAGAGCTGGGAGCTGGTGGGTTTACTGCTGGCAGCCAGGTCTGGAGTGTCGCCCTCACAAGGCTGGCTCTCCTCTAGTCTTAGAGCAAATATCACTCTGTGGAGACACCATGATGCCTAGGTGGAGACCACAGAGGCGAAGCAAGGGAGTCAGGAGGCGCATGGCCACAGTGTCAGTAGAGAGAGCTGCTCCAGAAAGGGGATAGGGAGCAGGGCAGGCACGACTTCCGGGTTCAGAGGGAAAAGAAAGCCACCATGACCTGTCTCTTCCCTTCTGAAATTATATCACTGCTTCACTGCTAGTTCTCAGATGGGTCAGGAATTGACAGCTACTTTGCAAAGTAGATGCCAATTACACAGATTGCCTGCTTTGTGGTGTGTATTTAAATCAAGACAGAGAATGTTGCCAGTTGGTCAGTCTAACTTTCCTCACAGAGATAGCATTGAGGAATCTGGCTCGGCTAGAGACAGAGTTTGAGCCACATTTTCTTTCATAAAGGGAAAGCCTTCCCAGATCAAGCAAAGGGGGAGATGCAAAGAGGGAGATGCCAAGAGCTAGCTGTTCCCGCTTATCTTTCGGGTTACAGACAGTCACAGCTCCAAGCACAGCAGGGACCTATCCGATTTTGGTATTCACACAACTAGTAGGGGTGTATGCCCTTTACTAACCAGACTAACCAACGACACAGTGTGTAAGACCTCCTGGAAAAAAGGCCCCAGGAGCTTGAATTTACTCTCAAACCACCAGCTTTTCTCCCACCATCCCTTCTGCTACCACCATCTTCAAAGTGACTCGCTGGAGATAAACAGAAATAGGCTGCAGCTCACAGAGAAGTTTTGGATGGCTCATGGCCTCTCCTTATCCCAGATATCTGGATTCCTACAAAAACAGGACACCAGTCTCTCCCAAAGCAGACAGAGACTTTCCAGAGGGCTAGATCACAGCAAGTCAGACAGGGCACTAGGTGGTGTCACTCTCCCTTCATTTAGGCCCAGTCCCTTCTTTGATTTTTTTTTTAGTAAGAGAAAAAGACAAGAAGAGTTTTCCCAAAGAATACATCGGAGCTTGTGAACAACAGAATTAAATAGGATGCTCGACGTCAATGTTCTAAAAGTCATCAGCCACTTATCTTCATGGGGAGTTTCTCCCTTCGTGGCAGCTCACCGTCTCCTCCTTGGTCTCTCTTTCTCACCTGAGTGGGAGGTGCAGCCTCTTCTGCCACAGGCCTCACTCCAACGCGAAGCTTGTGACATCCCACTGCACAGGCACAAGAGCCCAGCTTGCCGGTCTGCACAATCAGCCTCCTACTCTGGTTCTTTACTATCAGCAACATGGAAAAGAGCAGACGTTTTCAAGTTTCTGTCACTGTTGCACATATACTGGGTGAAATTCTTAGCTGGGATTGTATGCTCCACTATCCGAGAACCCCGGGGCAAACCTGGGGAAGGGCACAGGGACGGTCTCTCCACTACCTCTGTGTTAGCTGGAACTATCCTAGGTGCCCATAAATTGAAATAATATTTAAGTAACTGAGGGTACGTCCACTAAGGGGGCTCTTTATGAGCTTTAAAGCAATACTTGTTAAAAGTACATAAAATGTTCCTACTACAATACTAAGTTTAAAAGGCAGAATACAAAATAATTTAGTTATACCATGGCTGCAGATGAACAATGTTTACAACCTGAAAATCTGTTGCAAAGAAACAACGCTTTGGCCAGGCGTCCGGGGGGGCGGGGTCCGCGGGAAAGCAGGACCTGCTCAGGCCGGAGCCTTCAGAGAGGAGCCTGCTTCATCTCTGAGCAGGGATGACGTCACCCTAAGAAAACCAGAAAGTGCTGATTAATCACGAAGTCAGGACTACTCCCTGAAAAGACCTCGGGTAGGGGTGAGACGAGAGGGTTCCCCGACGGGACGGCGAACTCAGACGCCGCCGCGGGGCCGCAGTCCGGGCCGCCACGCCGCGCCGCCCAGCCGCCCCCACCCCCTCCGTGGCCGGCCGCGCAGGGGCGCATGCGCAGCAGCCTGCAGCCTGGCCCCTCCCGCCGCTGGCCCGCCACCTGCTCGCGGTCGCCGGCCTGGCTCCTGCCCCGGGGCAGGTTCGCTGTGTCCTGCGACTGTTCGTGGTCGCGAACCGAGGAGCAGCGTCTTAAAGGTGACAGTCAGCATGGTGGTGAGACAGTTGTTTGGTCGAGATCTGTTGCAGTACCAGAGCTGAAGTGGGTAAATTAGATGTTGGACCGTAATTGGAAGACACTTGGATAGAGAGGCCGCACTTCTTATTTTTAAAGTATAGGGTTTTACAGCCGCCTGTTTTATTGAGATCTGTATTATAGTCACATATTATTCATGATTTTAGTTTTACTAGGATTGTTTTAACACTTTCATCCCGTTGTTAGCACACCGCAGTCTGCGGCTTTGGGGAGTAATTGGCGGCTCCCCCAGCTCCGTGCTGGAGTGGCTGGGCTCTGAGATCCAGAGCCAGGCTGGAGGCCGACAGTCCCCACAGGTCCTTCTGAGGAGCCACGGCAGGAAAAACAGAATGGGCATCTAGCAGCGTTGAGGTTGTAGATCCCTGGGGAGGCCCGCTGAGGCATAATGAATCTTGGATGCCAAAATCAAGTTTTCCTTGGAGAAAGTCCTCACAACGTCTGAAAGAGGATTTGCATAAAAGCTGTAGTGCCCTTGAGGAGAAAAGAAACTGATAGAAGGATTCAGGGGAGTCTGAGATGTCAGGAAAGATACCTTGCAGTGAAACATAACGAATGGCTTTATAAACTCTTCCAAGAAGAATTCTAGGTGAGGCCAGACACTGTTTTTAGGTGGATCAAGCAGAAGGAGGACTTGAAGCATTTTAAGTGGGAAGCTACAGGGTTCTGCTCAGAAGGAAATGCTAGGGAGTGTGCCCAGGAGCAGATGGAGTGAGGGACGCCTCGGTCTTGCCTTCACAGCATTTCTTCTTACAGCAGTTTCTTACATTAACTTGGCCTAGTGGTCAGTCTTGAAGGAGCTTCTACTGGAGTCCCTGCAGCTCAGTGCCCCAGCTCCCCCATCCTGTGCTAGTCGGCTGGTTTATTAGGCAAATATTAACCAGTGAACCACAGAGGCCCATGGTCCAGTGGGCAGGGTGTAGGAAATTACCTGGAACCTGGTGATGAATGGAGATAGAGCTGGAGTTTGGGTCCAGGTGAGCAGAACTGGCACCCCTCAAAAATACCCACAAACACAAATTGCCCTGCTTGTTTATTTTAGTCACATCAAGGCTCATCACAATCTTTCTTTCATTTTCTTTCTTTTTTCCTTTCTCTTACTAAACAAAGGTCCCTCTGGGGTTGCTTTCTGAACTTCACCGGTGCAGTTCGTGATGCCTCCCGTTAGATTGCCTTGGCAGCGAGAAGGGCGTTTATCTGCCTTGGATCGCTGTGGGAGTCTCAGGCCTTTAAATCTTTTGAACTCACATCCATTGTTCCACACTAGCTGCTACCGATTCTACAACCCCGGTGTCCTCTTGATTGTCTTTCTTTGGCTCAAATGTGATGTCTTTGCTGTCTCTTGGGCTCGAGGGGTGGGGATGCAGAGGAGGGTTCCTAAGCCATAATCAGCAGCTTGAGTCCCTGTGACCCGTTTGGAGCTCCTAGTAACCAGAGTCAACAACTAACTGGGTTAAGGGGAAACAGGAGCAGGTTTATGTAGCTCAGGAAAGATAATCCAATTCCAAGACATGGGAGGAACAGATAGGGATGTTTGGTAACTGCTAAAATCAGAGCTTCTCAAACTAGGGTTATCATCAGAATCACTTAGGAAACTACAAACTTCCAGGATTAGGAGTGGGGCAGACATCTGTGTTTTTCAAAGCTCTTGGGTGATTCTGACATCAGCCAAGGCAGGGCCCACTGGTCCGTGGCTTGCGCTACTGTGAATCAGGGGCAGCGCTCAGCTTAGGCAATACAGCATGTCTGAGGGTTGGGTTGCTGATCAGAACTTCTGAGCTTCCGGAGATACATTTGGCCTAGTTTTACAAAATTATAGCCTTACTTTTGGGGATGACCTTAAGACTTGGGACTTAGAGCTAAAGGGATCTGAGAAGAGGACGGAAGAACCTACCTCCTGAGTGACCAAGAAGCAAAGACCTACAGGTCCCTAAGCCCAGGGGAAGGGTGTTAGGCTCAGGTCAAAGAACCACCAGTGGAGACAGATAGTAACTGGAGAACCCAAGGTGGCTGCTGTTCTGCTGAGCATCCACCCCCCTGGTTCCGAGCTTGGCCAGCAGGGAGCAGCTGTAAGGTAAAGTTTAATAATAATAACCATTACTAAAACAAATGCTATTGTGGTCAGCATTTGTTTAGCACTGGGCTAGAGATACTTTACAAGTAGTAGCCAATTTAATCCCTCACAACAATCTTTTGAGGTAAACTTTATGTCTGATTTACAGTTGGGGAAACCAAAGCTCACAGAGTTTAGGTGCATCCTCTGAGGATTCCCAGCTAGTTGGTGGCAGAGACAGAACTTGAACTTAAGGCTGTTTGACTCCAGAGTGTGAGCTCTTTTGATGTCAGACTTCCCATTTCATGGGCCTGTTTAGTCCCAGAATGGAGTTGAATACAAGTTGAAGAGTTGAGGTGGTAGTGGTGAAAGATGCTTAGGGAATGAATGACAGTCAATGCTAAAAGATGCAAATAACAATTAATTTGAAAACTCACATCTTACATATTTAGGGTTGTTGTTTCAGTTTGGTTATTCGTAGTCTGAGATCTTGGTAGGTCCGTGACATCTTAATATCAACCTGAGGATTAGGTAGGGGCATCATAAACCAAGTCAGTGGAGCTAGAGGATGATTAAGTTCCAAATCTTATTTTAATAAACAATTTTTCAGACCTTTCCAGAATCATTTAAAAGGAAACTGGTATAATTCTGTTACTGTAACCCTCACATTTTTGCACTCTCTAAAGTGCTCACCAACTTGATTTGAAGAGATTGGCAATGACTTGGAAACCATGTCGTCCTTGTAACGTGGGTTTGAGAGTCCAGTGAGGAAAGAGGACAGAAATCTATATGTGAAAATAATCAGACCTTGGGGATCTTGGAGGGTCTGCAAGCACTACTGATTACTCACCAGCTGTAAGATCTCCCAGCATTAATCCATCTTGGCAGTGGGAAGGACATTACCAAATGACTACATTGCCTGCTGGCCTCTTCCAAAGTCCTGGCTGGAAAAGAAAATGAGTGAATATTCACTCTGGAAGGTAGGATTATTTCCTGCATAGAGTCTACCTCATGGAGGTCCTGCAGGCAAGTAAATCAGGATTTGAAATTTTATTTTTTCTGTTGATCACATTCCAACAAATTCTGAAGCAACTAAGTCCATCTTGGAAGCAGTTTCCTTAAGGTTTAACTAGACTCATGTCAGGCCAACGACCACCAAGGTTATTTTTTAGCCCTATAGTAAATTTAGAGTGCTATGGAAATGTCAAGGCTTGCCCCATCAAATTGGCTGAGAAGGGCAAAATATTGCTTGGCTCTTGAAGGCGGTTTAACATTTTTAGGTCAATGTTTACTTCACTTCTAGCACATAGGAAGCTTGGAGAAAAGTGCACTTGTAGAAAAACAAAAAAGCAAAACACTTTTTTTCTGTATTGGTGGGATACATTTTACTCACAAACAGTAAGGATCACGGGGGACAGAAGGCAAAGGGAGCTGGCATGCAGGTGCATTTAGATGCTGGAAGAATTCTCTGGCCACCACAGGTTTTGAAATGGCTGCCTCTTCTTCAGATGGTTCTCAATGAGATTGTCAGAAAACAAAGCCCCATTATTAACCGATAAGCCTCAGGAGACATTGAGTGTCTTAGATATGTAAAGGAGTGAGAGAGAGAGACAGAGAGCTGTACGTGTACCATTCTAGCATATTACTTGTTAGCAGAGAGGAGGTTTTTTTTGAATAGAGACACTAAATAGATTTCCCACATTATGCATACAGACAGGCTTTACCCAGGAGCAGGAGGCAGGTCATGGACCATATCAGAATGTCATCCAGGAATAATCCCCTAGCCCACTAGTTCACGAAGACGTCATTCTTAAACCTGGGACTATCACCAGTGTATGGAGAGACACTTTAGCTACTCGTATAGCTCACGGGGCTGGGAAGAATGTCTTTGATCCTCATCTTAGTAGGTGGCCATTGAATTACAGGTTTAGTGAAGAATAACTTCCTCCTCAGAAGGCTGCAGAAGGTTGGGCGCCAGAGGCAGAGGGCTGTCGCCCTGACAATGACTCACGGAATTCTCTTTAGTTATTGGAGACTCTGAACCTCCCGATCTTCTTCCTGAACAAGCCATGGGCCTCTGTAGATGAGATGGAACATCATATGGCCCAAGGCACAGATTATTCTCTTGTCACTAAATCTAGAGGCCTGTGCCCCAAGTTTTACAGAAAGACAAGTATTTGACTGGAGTATTTGCTGAAGGAAACAGTGAAGTGGTACAGGCTAAGTCAGATGGGACGGACAGCACTTTTAGCTTCCAACTGCTAAATGCTACCTCCAAAGGTCATTTTTATCTCAGGGAGTGTTGACCAGATTCCTTGGAACTAGAGTCTAGGAACAGAGTCCACAAAAACAGGAGCAGACCAAGAAATTGCTGGTAGGAAAGGGAGAAAGAGAATCAGGATTAAAAGTTGGAAGAGAAAATTCCAAGAAGGTAGAATTTGGCAGGAAGAATATCGTGAGTGATCTTTGAGAGAGCACTTTTATAGAATTTCAGTAGGACTTGAAGGAGCATTCGGGCTGGCTAGCAAATGGAGAGGGCCGACAATGAGCGGGGAGAGCAGGAAGAGCTGTCATGCACATCTATGCTGTTGAGCATTGCATGAGGGTACCACATCAAAGGGGACATGACTCATATCATAGGCAACATATAGATATGATATTGCTTATGAGAATTTTGCCTGCAGATGCAGTAAAGTATCTTGCTCAAACAAAATCAGTACGTTATCACAATTTTCTGACATATGGAAATAAAGTTTCTTGGGGAATGGGTGCCTTTTTCTAATTCACACAAAGGTACCGTAGGGGCTAGCAATTGGCTTGAGGAAAAAAACGTACAGTACTCAATGAAATACTCTAAAGAGAATCTGTTTATTTCTTACTCTTATCAATACTATGGTTCAGATGGAGGCATTGAAGGTGGATATTTGGTGTGGAAAGGGAAGCAATTAAGAAGGAGATCACTGGAAATGAATCTTTCTGTTTTAACCTGTATCAGAATGCAAGTACTTTACATGTTCTGAAAATTCCTAGGGTTTTGTTTTGCAGTCCTGTCTTGTCCTTACTTGCTTCCACTAGGGCTTGAGACCATTTCCTGTGGTTGCTAGATGAGATCTGAAAGTGGCACAAGAAGGGATAAGGGGGAGAGAATCACTGCTCAGGTCAAAACCACTTGGCTTACATATGAAATCCTTGATGTATTTCAAAGCATCATTGGAAGCACATTAAAAGTAAGTTTGACTTTCACTTGTGACACCTTAGGTAATGAAGGTCCTCTAATAAATTCTCCCAATTTATTTTGTGTCCCATATCCTTGGGAAAAGATTTAGGAAAATGAGTTGAGTTTAAGGCAAACAGAACCATAGTACCAGAAAAAAAATCCACTTATCTTCCTTGTAGTATAGTTATTGCTGCCAAAAGAGAGGCACCTAAGAGATTATATGTAAAGAACAAACACTCTAATCTTGATGTTAGGATGGGGGACCTTTCACTGATTAACTTTTTGAATAACTAGTTTGCTATCTACTAACTTCGAGGTATTTCTTATAAAACGATGGCTGTGGAAAGATTATATGCAAACACCTGGATAAATCACCCATTGTTTCAGAGAACCCAACTGCTTTTTTCTATTTGATAAATAAGTGACTCACTTAGCCTTGGAACACTAGAAAGACTTACCGCGATCATTAATTACATTTCCCCATCATGTAAACATTGTGTTCAGGAAGGGCCATAGTGGGCAGTGCTGTGAAATCACAACAGACAAGCTGTCCTGCTTGTCTTCTGGACTTCTCAGGTTGATTGTACAGGTATACTTGACTTTATGCAGTTTCTGTGAAAAATTCTGCATCTCAAAGAACACAGTGAATTTACCTAAAAGCTTATTACGTAAAGGAATAATTAAGGGATGTGATTCTTGGGTGAGAAAAAATTAAAGGTATATTACCATTTTAGATTCACATGCCCAATAGATGTTTTTCATTCTCTAGCTTTCTGCTTTAGCGAAGCATCTAAGTTTGATTTTCAGAAAATAGGCATCAGAAATAGTTGGAGGAGCTTGTTAAAACCAAACAAATTGGGCCGGCCCCATGCCAAGTGGTTAAGTTCGAGCGTTCTGCTTTGGCAGTCCAGGGTTTTGCTGGTCCGGATTCTGGGCGCGGACATGGCACCGCTCATCAGGCCATGCTGAGGCGGTGTCCCACATGCTACAACTAGAAGGACCCACGACTACAATATATAACTATGTACTGGGGAGATTTGGGGAGAAAAAGCAGGAAAAAAAAAAAAAGATTGGCAATAGTTGTTAGCTTAGGTGCCAATCTTTAAACAAACAAACAAACAAACAAACCAAAAACGACTCATTCTTGGGCTCCCACCCCAGATCAACCGACTTGTCATTTCTGAGGTCTGGGAAACTGATTTTAACAAGTTTCCTGACCCCTCCACCTCTTCCAGGGTGATTCTGAAACACATTAATATATTTATGATTTCACATTCTGTGTTGTTCCTCTGGTTGGGGGACGGGGAAAGAGAGAAGAGAGTTAGAGATTCTGAATTTTGGACTAAACCATGAACAAAGAGAGATTAACCTATGTTGAAGCTTCTTTCTCGGTTGAAATAAATGAAGAAGTAGTTGGGGACACCTGGATAGGTTCATAAAGAGCACACAACTGGATGTGTGGGCTGATAAGCCTGGGGCTGAAAACATTTGAAACTGCAAACGTGCAAAACCATGAATTGCATAAATATTTAGAATTTTTTTTAATAAATGGAAACATATTCTCATACAACTATCATAGTTTGAATCCTAATTGGAATTTGTGACTCTTTTTTTTGTTTTCATTTTTTAAAGCTTGGTACCTTAGCTAACATCTGTTGCCAATCTTTTTTTTTTCTTCCTCTTCTCCCCAAAGCTCCCCAGTACATAGTTGTATATTGTAGTTGCAGGTCCTTCTAGATGTGCCATGTGGGATGCCACCTGAGCATGGCTTGATGAGCGGTGCGAGGTCTGCACCCAGGATCTGAACCGGCAAAACCCTGGGCTGCTAAAGCGGAGCGTGCGAACTTAACCACTCGGCCATGGGGCTGGCCCCTAGAATTTGTGACTCTTTATAAAGGTAAACTTGATTCTTACCAGATAAGATGTTTGGAATTTAAAAAAATCTAGCAAAATATCTAAACCAAGAATTGAATGTTCCAAGGTTTCATAAATTAAGGATTTTAAAAAATATATTATAAATTATTGGATTCACCCATTAATTTTTGCCTGTTAACAGGTTTTTGTGATGCTATTCTGTCAAGTAATATAGGTACTTTGTAATTTCTCATAATTTCATTTCATCTAATTTACTCATACCCCATACATCTTAGTTTACATTATATGCTGTATGAAAGCAAATGTCATTAAAATATTATCTTTTTAGGCTTTTCGCTGAAGCTGTGTCTACCTGACAATCTGTGTGTAGCATTCTCAATCCTTTTGTGAAATTGAACTAGAAGGAAAATCAGATTAGATGGCTCTAAAATGGTTAGGGAACCAAGTATGAGAGTTGTGTTCTTGGTCTCCAAGCATCCTGTGCCTGTGGCCGGGCTGTACCTCTGGATCAGAGGTTGAGTGGAGGGGTCTCCTGGGGATTCCCTCTTGGTTTACCACTGTGGTGAGGCTTACAGCAGCTGCTTTCCCAGGCCTCGGCACTTCCAACCTTGGGCTGATGTGCAGTTTCACTCCCTTGTCTAGCCCATCATGACTTCCTGTTCTTTTTCTGTAATGTTTTTCAGATCCGCTCCTTCCTGTTGCTTTCCCAGGCCTGATTCTGGTCCAGGCTCTAATTACCTCACACACACCTGCACTCTCCTAACATCCTCTTTCCTGTCTACAACTTTTCCTCTCACCATTTTTTTCTTCACACAGTTGTTAGAATCCTCTTCCTTAAGCATCATTTCCATCACAGTGCTCCTCCAGCAGCTCCCAGTTGCATTAGATCCACCTCCAGGTCCTCTGCTCCAAAGCCCCCTCTTATTGCCTCGACCATTGTCTCCTTTACAGCTGGACTCCACTCCAGCCAAGCAAACGTCCTGACACTGTGTCTATACAACGCTGTAACATCTGGTTAATCCAGTCAACTATGTCAAATCTTCAGTTAATCATCTGGATGTTTTGTCTACAAGACGCCAAACATCTGGATTGACTGAAGAAATTCACTACATTGATGGAGGTTTTTTTCACAACTGAATCGACCAGATGTTTTGGCATCATGTAGACACATTGCTGTCTCCTACATTTGTCTTAATAGCTTGTCTGCACAGCATTCTCTCCACCTGGAACATGACCTGTCTCATCAATGCCATGTTCTCCCTTCTGTCCAAATTATGGTCAAAATTCCCTCTGCCACGAAGCAGTTCTAGATTAATCCCACTAAGTTGATCTCTTGGTTCATTCTAGCATTCACTTAGTTTTTACATATATCATTCTTCTCAACTAAAATCACTGTTTTGTGTTTTTATTTTTGGGTGTTGTCCTCCTTCTCCACCCCACTAGATTATAAACTCTATAGGTAAATAGAAGGTGTACCATAGAACAATCTAGCTTGTGTGTGAGAGGCATAGTAGCAACTCTGGAAGTCAGACTTGTTTTAAATACCAGTTCCATTATTTACAGTGTGACCTGGACAAATTATTTAACTTTGCTAAGCCTCAAGTCTCCTCTTCATTTGTAAAATGGAGATAATAATAGAGCCTACCTCATGGAGTTGTTTCTAAGGATTAAAAGAGTTAATGCAGATAAAGTGCTTAGAAGAGTGTCTGGCATAAAGTAAGTATCCATTAAATGTTAGCTTTTATCATTACAAGCTTTGCAAAAGCTTGTTTTTCTTGTATATTCTTTCTTTTGACTGTGACAGCTAGGTAGGTAAGGCAGCTGTTACTATTCCCAAATGAGAGAGGAGAAAACAGATATTAAGAGGTTATATCATTTGCCTGTTAAATCAGTTGCAGGTCTGAAGCCTTATAGCCTTACTTTCAACACATTACATGTTGACCCTCAGTTCTTTCTAGTTCAGGAATTAGAATATTGCTTTCTAGCAGGTACTCAAGGAAGGAATACAAGAAGAAATGTGTTTTCCTACAGACCGGTGGTTGCCCCAAACTGGTCTATGGATCCGTTGCCACCTGTGACAGCGTCTTATGTTAGAATGAGAAAAAGACAATGTAGTTAGGTTTTCCTAAAGCTAAATTTATTCAAATGTTAGAGCTGTCCCTGAACTGAGGTAGTATCTTTGCTTCATTTATAGTGTAAAAATGTCCTAACTTTATGAGATTATGGTAATATTAAATTATAAAATATGGAGTAACCCTATATTGGAAGCTTTTTTGGGGGAATGTATTGGTTTATTTATTTATTCAATAAATATTTACTAAGTGTCTACTATTTGTTAGGCATGGTTCTGAGCACTGAACAGTAGTAAACAAGCTGACAAAAATCCTTGCCCTCCTGGAGGGCGTTCTAGGGTGGGAGATGGACGATAAACAATAAATAAGCAATTAACCTCTCAAGGTTCAGTTCCCTCATCTGTAAAATGATAAGAAGAGCCCCTATTTCATAGGGTTCTTTGTGAGAGTTAAATAAGTTAATAAGGCAGATTGCCTAGGAGTTTATAGTGCCTTTGAATATAACTGGAGAGGGAGATTGAGAGAGATTGAGCACGTGGGAAGGGGACGGATTGCAATTTTAAAGTAGACATTACTGTGGGCCTCATTGAAAACCTGCCATTTGAGCAGACTTGAAGGAGCTGAGGGAGTCAGCCATTTGACATCTGGGGGACAAGCGTTCTAGGCAGACGGATGGGCCAGTGCAAAGCACCTGAGATGGACCACGCCTAGCTCATTTGATGAAGTGCAGGAAGGATGGCTGGTGCAGTGAGTGATGGGGAGGGTAGTGAGAGAGGAGGTCCGAGATTGAGGGGAGAACGTGGCGATCACCTAGACCCTTGTAGGTCATTGTAATGACGTGGGCTTTTACTCTGAATAAAATGGGGGGCCACTGAAGGATTCTGAACAGAGAAGTATAACAATGTGACTTATGTTTTAAAAGGTTTCTCTTGGCTGCTATGTTCATAATAAATTATAGGGAAACAAGGGTGAAAGCAGGAAGACTGGGAATTGTGCTATAATAGTAGTTGGCATGAAAGTTGTTGGTCCCTTTGACCAGGGTGGTAGCAGTAGGAAGTGGTAACTAGTAGTGAAGTTCTGGATATATTTTGAAGGTAGAGCCAACAGAATATCATAACAGACTGGATGTGGGGTGTGAAATAAAGACAGGAATCCAAACTATTTGGCCTGAGCGACTGGAAAGATGGCATTGCCAATAACAGAGGTGGGGAAAAGTGCAGATGAAGCAGGTCTGGTGGAGGCAGGGCTAGGAGGTGGAGATGAGAGTTTAGTTTTGGACACTTCAGGTTTGATGGGACATGAAATCCACATTATGGGCATTATGAAATTTCACTCTGAAATAGACCTATGCCTCACATAATATCATGTATAACTTTTCTAAATTAATTCAGAAATCACTTATTGAGTTCTTTGGTTGCTTTGGTGATAGATCCATTCTTAATCAGTAGTCTCATTTACGCCAATAACATAGTATAACTTTAGAACAGAGATAAAATGATCACATTCCAGCTCTAATAAAATATTTCCTCAACAATTGCAAATTAAAGAACAGTTTACACACATCAAACACAAAAAGAGGAAACTCACAAATTATGTTTACTCACAACTGTTGAGAACTAACCATAGAGCATATCCTTTAGTCATTTATTTTCTATACATGATGCCCTTCATTGTAAGTATATTCTGTTATTAGAGCATTTGAATATTACAATAAAACTCCAACTAGATTAAATTCAGAAAATAAAGGGAAAATCACTTAGGAGTTTTCTGCTCTCAAAATTATCCTGATCTTTAAAAGGTGCCAGAACTTTAGCAATGATTATTGTTTTTGGCATCAAGAGAGTGAGAAAAATAATAATTTTCTAAAAGACCAAGAACACCTTCTTTTTGACTGGTGCTATGAAGAAAGCCTCCAAAAGATATTTTTGCTGATCTAATAACATGAATTAATACCACTGTCTAACCTTAAAGCAATAATCCCCAGCAGATGTGGAAGAGACAGATCAGAGCCCTGTCTGCATTTCATGTGGAAGCCAGTCTTCTCTTCTCTCCAGGTAGGAGTCTCCATCCCTAACCCAAAATAACTTAAAGAAAAAATTAAATGATGAATCTATACATTATCACTTACAGGGAATAATTCAAAGAACTATCATTATATTTCTTTCCTTCCTCTCCCCTCTTTTTTTGTGTGAGATTTGGTTGCTTCTTGAATTGAACATATGACTAACTGAGACAAAAAAGACAGAGGGAAAAATAAATGTGAGCCAAGTGGCTTTGGAAAACTTCATCAACAGAGAGTCTAAAGATACAAACTAGTCATAAAATCATAGGGTGCAGATGTTGCTAGAACTTCGAACTTAACCAAGCTGTGTGAAGTAATCACATAAAATAGAAATATGCATGAAGATTGTGATCTTGGAAAAAGGTTAAAAGCCTTTGTGAGTTTTTTGTGCCAGTGCAAGAGTTACTGTATAAGCTGTTAGCTAGCAGAGGAACAGAATGGGAAACATAACCAGTGTATACCGGGGCTTCCTTTGGTGGCTTGAAATCAGCCATGGTGAGTCTTTACACCATGGAAATCAGCCAATGCTGCAAATCAGGGCTCTTCTTTCTTTCCATCTTTCTAGGGAGCCAGTTTACAGCACATCACTGAAAACAACTCTCCCCAGGGATTAATAAAACGCTCAACACCTGTGACAAAGACATTCGCCTATGGCTTTGGTGAGGGGGATTTTTGGGAATAAACAAGTATTCTTTCTATAAGCAGGGAACTTCTAATACCCATTTTAGTAAGATTTGCTGTTTTATTCTTTCTCCTGGAACTCAAATTTCATCAAATCCTTATTAGAAAGAATTTCTCTAAAATATGGTTCCTGTTTCACTTCTCTTCATTAAAAGCTAAAAGAGGAAAGGAGATAAAAATATGTGTGGGACAGGAACCTCCTGCTTTCTAGTAAGCAGAAGTGGTACTGCCTGATAAAGTGTATAGAGTCACTGGAATGGAGGCAAAGCCATAGAGAAACCAGACCTGCTCTTTTTTTGTGAATGACAGTGGTAAAGAATGTCACCCCTCTTAACTTCTCTACACCCTGTATGTACAAATTGCTTATACCGATACCACCCTCAATGGTAACTCACTTCACACCTCCATTTTCTTTCTTCTTATCGCCAAGATTAAACAGCATGTTTGGGCAATATTCTGCATCTATCTAACCTTTTCCGTACAGGCCACACTGACACAACAGAACAGGTTTATGTACCTCACACGTCAGATCCTATCAAGAAACTTGGTAGTGACAGTTTGATAAGGACACCATAGCTTATTGAATGTGTTCTAAAAACAACAGCAGCAAACCACTCATCTCCTCACACTTTTTAATGACCTTGTTCTACGGTGTCCCCATTTTTAGATGCAGCAGATGCATTACTGACTGTGTGGCCTCAGAGCATACAGAGAGCGGAGCGCATGTGACAATGTTTGTTTTGATATTACACCATTAAAAATTCTAGAGAGATCTGCATTTACTTCAATAACCTATTAAGAAAGGAGAAGTCTAGGGTTAGTTTTCGCTTTCCCCTTGCCAACAGTTTCAACCAAAATGAAAAAAAGGCTTGTCAGAAAATGAGAAAAAAAGATGGCCAGGAATTGCTTTTCTCTTTTGCTCTCCAGAATGTCCAGCACTGTCATAGACGAACAGTGAACAAGAATGCTAACAAACGTCACTGTTTCAGGACAACATCCCTAGGGCAAGACGCATACAGGAAGAATAAACCTAAATAAATATAAAATTAGAAAGAACTATAAAGGCTAATTTTCTTACCTGTTTTCTTTTTTTTTGTCTTTGAAGTAATTTTTTTTTTTGAAATTCATATGTCCCTAACAGGCCCTATGACATTTCCAAAGACTTTACTATAAGCACATTTAATACCATATGTAACAGATAATTAAATTGTGTTCTTAAGCTTCTAATAAATTGTTTCTGCAATTATTCAGTTAAGTTCAAAGTGAATTTTATTATCATGGTGAAATTCTTCTGATGAGATTCTAATCTCTGTGGAATTTCACATCTTTCTGCTCCTTGTGATTAAAGCAGGATAAGGAGCACTCCACCACTCTGAGGATTTAAGTTTGTCGTTCAGTTATGTTTTTAAACCTGAAAACATTCTTCTTCTGGCTTGTGCTTTGGAGAGAATACCACACTGGTAAAGGTGGACACATTGGAGGAGGAATGGTAGAGAAACCTATAGGGTACAGATCCAGTGGTGCATTTCATAATAACCAACAGACTTTGTGAGTTTGGAAAGCAAAATTTTGCTTTGTGTGTATCTCTAATATAACCAATATTACAACTTTGTGGTGAGGGGAAGATGGGGCACACTTCCAAACACTGACTTACGCTTTGGTGGCTTTGAGTTTGACCACTCTGCATTCCAGTGAGTTGACATTTCCCCAGAACATCTCTATCATGCCCCTCTCCTCCTCTGTGAAACTTTCTCCTACTTCTTGAAGCAAACAAGAAAGGGTTCTTGTTAGTAGTGGGAGTGCTGTCTTCTCACCTCAGGTCTAGATGTGATCATAAAGAAAAAATTACGAAATATTTCAGGCGTACCAAAATGTATAAAGAATAATACGAGGATTGAGTACCCACCTTCTACTTTAAGGAATAAAACATTACAAAGACAAGTGAAGCCCCCCGTGTATTCCTTCCGCCTCCTCAGAGGTAACCACTACTTTCATATGTTTTTATACTTTTGCTACATATGTGTACATGCGTAAACAATAGATAATAGTGTGTTGTGTGTTTTAAATTTTTATATAGATGGTTTCCTTTTTTTCACATTATTTTTAAGATAAGCTAATACACATAGCTCTGGTTTATTGATGTTCACCACTACAAAGTATTCGATAGTATGTATATACAACTTATTTATCCATTCTTTGGTTGCTGCCTCAATGTATATTTAGTACAGATCTCCTTGAGCAACATGTGAGAATGTCTTTAGGGTACTGACCTAGGGTTAGAATTTTTGCATCACTGGATATGCACATCTTTAGCTTTACTAGATACTGCCCATCTCTAAAGATTGAATCACTAGCAGTGAGGCCAGCAATGTGTTTAACAGACCTACCAGGTTCAAAGTTTCAGTCAGACTCATTCGCCTGGAAGTGGGAGTTGGTGGTGGGTAGTAGGGCAAGAATTCGCATTTCTAACATGTCCCCAGCGATGCTGCTGCTGCTGTAGTGTGGTCTCTGGGACTGCATTCTGAAAACGAGAGCTCTGGAGAAAGCCTATTTGGATTACATTTCGAAAGAGTGAGCTAATGAGACACTTATCTGAAAAGACGTGGCTGGTGAGGTGTTACTAGATAACCGAAAGTTCGCCTGTGGTATAATTTTAGCATTCAGATTCTAGAAAAAACTGACTAAATATAGATGATACATGGTAGATAACCAGTATAAGTGATTTTCATCAAAGGCTAAATTTTTAATGAGTTCTACTGCTAGAATGGGGCCTCTGCATGTGCTCTTGCCATTGCTGTGCTGAGGAGGGCAGAGAAGTAGGCAGGTGACCTGGTGTCAGGCCAGGATGTGCAGTGAGCTTGGCTGACATTACTTAGTGTGTTAGTGTCTTGACTGCATCCATAAAACCCAGGCGTCGGCCTCGATGCAGGTGTGAACCTTTGCTTGGGAGTTCCTCAAGATTTAAGGCATGAGGCTACTGAGTCTTACTGATTTGGCTATTTTTGCATGTTTATATGCAAAACAAAAAAAATCAATCTCTACATTATATAATTTAAAAAAATTATATTCCAAAGTTAGTACTCTGGTAATAGAATGCCAGGGAGGTTTCCCTCAAATATTCTTTCTGCAAGAACTTCTTATAGAAAATCTTGACAATGAAGCTTTCACATATTTTAGGGTAAAAAGACACAAACAGGCTTGTGCAGTCTGCAAATGGTTAACATGTAAACTGGAAGGAAAGTGATTTTATTTCAGATTTAGCAATATAAAAGGTCAATTAGGAAAAAAAGCATGTACCAGTAACCAAAAGCATATGCTTACATCATTCCACAATTAATGTAACAAGATAATTGTTTTTCAAAACCAGACAACAGGTTCAAAAATACTTCTTTTCACACCCTTAAGTGATGCTGTTGGGAATAATGGCTGTTAGAAGGCCATGTATTGCAGGCACATTTCCAGCTAGTTCTAGTTATCATTACTCTCATTTATCTTCTTTCTTTTCTCTCTCTCATCAGCTTTTTGCTTTCTTCCCTTCTTCTTTTATTCACAGGATTCCGTGGATCATAGATTTCAAACGTGTCTGAGTCTTGCATGCTTGCATCTTTCACTTTTCTGCTTTTATCCTCGAACTGAAGTACATGTGACATCCTAAAGAGGGAGAGAGATGGTTCAGTGATTTTGGCACGAGAACTGAAAGCAGAAATTCTATACAACACCATCCTTGGCATAATGAACCATAAGGGGACAGAACACCAAGAGGGGTTTATTGTTTACTCGTGTATACCACATGGAAACCAGCTTCTCAGAAAACACTTAAATTTGAAAAACATGTCTGGAGTTTGTTCTGTTGGTTTGTATTTCTAGTGGTGAGTCTCTTTGCCTCAGTCTTCACTTTAGGTTCCTTCACTGATGAGAGGTTAAAAGAGTTCTACCCAGAAGTGTTCCTTAAACTAAGTTCAGAGAGCATTCTGCCAGTGTCCTTTAAAGGGCACACTCACTTAGCCAGAGTGAGCCAGGTTGCAGAGCAAAACTCCAGCCCTATCTGATTTTTTTGTCTTCACTAGTTAAATGGGTCAAGGGTAGGGAATGTGTTAAGAAAATTCTTGTTCAAATGGTGTTGTGACTCCCTTTTCTGGGGAGTTGCTGGGTTTAAGAAAAAAATTTTTCTCATACAAAAGGAAATTAAGCTTTTGGCACAGCTCCATGGACTAATTTCCTCCTCTTACTGTTGAGTATGACAAATCTAACCATCCTGCCTTCCTACTTTATCAAATGCCGACTGGTCTTAAGGTATCAACATGTGCTTGAATCATAAGTGGTCATAAGCTGGCTATCCTTAGCAGCAGGGAAATATGTAAGTGATTAGCTCTGCCCCCATTAGGAGGTGTCAGGAATAAAAAGGGAAGTCCAAACAACAGATTTCAGGGCAGTTGAGTGAATCTGGAAAGAGAAAAGTTCAGGTTTTATATGTAAACAAAACTACTAAGGCTTTTCCCACAAGTTATTTAAGCAATTTTTAAAATAGGCCTACCCAGCACTTTTCTTTATCACAGCAGATAGGGCTAAATCACCTGTAGGATTAACACTCCCCATACAACTGCTGTAACTTTCAGATGAAATCCAAAAATTACATTCATTTCTTTTTCCTCTATGAGTGGAGATCTGGGCAGTAGTTATTAGGAGAGGTCCCCCACGCTTTTCCCCCTGTAGTAGAAATAATGCTGGGCGAGGTTTATGTATGTGACAAACTCCCATGGATATACTCAGAATTTAAAGAATCCTAAAAAGATTTTGGGAGGGAAATAAAATGCTGCAATATGAGTGACTCTACAATTACTAAGCGTTCAGGCTGACCAGGTGAGTCGTACTGCCAGTCCCACTCCCTACATCCCAGAAAATTTTATGGGAATGCCGTGAGTATGAGTGATATTATTATATGGATGACCTAGAGTCTACTTTAACTTACTAAGTGAAGCAAATCACCTTCACATTTCTATACTTTATCATTAATAATACATTATCTGCATCACATTTCATAACTGATCTCAATGCATGAACATCACATATCACACGTGAGAACTGCTTTTTATACTTCTGTTGCCTTAGTAAACATCCTTATTTGGAAAATGCATCATAGGATCATTGCTTATTTAGTGGATTCCTCAGAGTCTGATTTTCTTGTGCTTTCAATTTCCTACAGTGTTTAAGTATTAGCTATGAGAAGAAAACAATCCCCAATGCCCAGAAAAAGGCTGATTATTCTACAGCCATGGTAACAAGTGACCCCTGGAACCAGTCTGAAACACAACCGGACCGGATTTAATCAATTAATGATGACTTGCCTGGGCCTAAATGATCAGTGACAACTCACTTCAGTAAACACACCTCTGACAGCCAACTAATCAGTGACAGCCTCATGCTTTTGGAAGTTGGCCCATCAGTGGCAAACTCAGTCCAGTGACCATGCTTCTGAGAGCCAGCCAGTCACCGACAGTCTCTGCTGAATAATGGGGCTTCTGAGGCTGATGTCAACCCCTAAACAATCCCTGACCCCAGAACTCTACAGACGATTTGCAACCTGCTCTGCTCAGAGAGACTGTGCCTGAAAGCATAGCTCTTCCTTACTTAACTAAATAATAAATGAGGTCTTTTGTTTCAGATATTGAGAGGTGGTCTTCTTTGACACTTCGTAACTCTGTGCTGCATTCCCCACGAAGTGCACTCTTTAGAAATGGTAAGTGTATTACCCCTGATGAGGACTGAGTTGACAAGAGTGGCAAGACTGTCCTTTCCCACACATGACGCGGAGCCCAGACTTTGACTGCATTTCAGTCAGTGCTTAGCAGCTTTCCAGATGACTCTTGTGCAGATACCTAAGCTAAAACCAAGAAGTAGCTGGAATCATATGCTCTTTAAGATAATTTTATTCAGTACTCCTATACTGATGTCAAAAAACAAAAACCACTATCTTAGTTAACTTATTAACATCTTTCCATATACACATTTTTCTATTTTAAAAATTATCCCTTTCTCTGACCCAAAATACAGATGGGTTTTGTGCAGTATTCATTTCTAGTAGGGAACTGTCCACATTTCAAAAATGACTTTATCAGAATCTGTCAATTAAAACCATAAGAAGGCACCTTCCTCCTTTCTATGCCATGAGAGAATCTTGCAGTTATTGAGTTTAGTTGTCTCTGGTATAAGAAATGAGATCTAGACACGTGAACAACAGCATGAAGTCCACAAAAAGAAACAGATTTCCCTACAAATTTGAAAAAACAGAAAGCCGTAAATTACGGTAGCTGTCTTTTTCAACTGTTTGTTTCATACACCACTGCACTAAACAAGTCCAACACTTTGATTAATAGCAAACCTAAACCCAAAGGAAAGCAGGGGCTATCAGCTTACAAACTACTTCAGCTTTAATATCGTAATACTTAGCATGGCTGGTTACTCAGCAATAATATTTAATCTCTAATAGAAATAAAAGCCTAATCAAAATGCTTCACCCATTTATCTTTCAACATGCTTTGGTCACTTCATTTTAAAAAGCAAACAAAATAGTTACTATGATTTTCAGCATAATAAACTTGTGACCTATGTGCCTCCATAAATCACAGACCGCATGAATTGAAAGCATGCCCACGTTTTCAGTCTCCTGTGAGACTACACAAGCAGACTTAGAATACAGACTTTATTCCAGTACATAAGGGTCTGGTAGTTTACAATCTTGTATGTACCGATATCTCAATACTATCCACTCTATGGCTGGTCCTGGAGTTGGCCCAACAAGAGCACTGAATTTTTTAGAATTAATTACACTCTGATCATTTACATATGAAAATTTTAGAACTTGTTCACTGAAGGCAAAGACAAAAAGTTTTACATAAGCTCGATTCCCAAATAACATTGACTTTAGTGTGTCAGAGAAATATGGAGGCTTACCATTTTCACAGAGGTTGTGTTTGACAGGTAAGTTTTTTTGTATGAGACTGTGTGGAATTATAAACAAAAGTAAACAAGTGATTCTTCAAAAAGAACCCAAGCTTAACTAACCTCACTAATTTGACACTCGGTTTTTAAAGTTCTCACACAATTGTGCAATAAGTTAAGATATGACAGCAATTAATATTAACAGGGAATGCAAGAGTTACTCATTCTCAGACACACAGTAACTCAATATAGAATTCCAATATTAATAATTCATTTCTGACTGAAATGTATTCAAATTATCCATGCTTATATAATGCAAACAGCTATCTTTTTCTCTGAGAATTCTATAAACCACTCCTTCCCATTTTCAAGTCACCCTAGTTTAGGAGCTTGTCACCCAACCCTTAGATGGGAGGTGTCCTAGTTTTTCTACATCTTGCTACGTCTCCTTCTCGTCCTCCAAAGGATCTAAAACAGTCTCTCTTCCGCATTTCTCTTAGAGCATTCCTCTGAGCGGGAACTATCGGCTATTCTATCAGACTGAAAGACCTCAGCCTGACCCTTAAAGGCCTCCAACAACTGGATCTTCCTATCTCACCAACCTGATTTCGTCTCTTTCATCAACTCTCACCATTTTGTAATTGCCTGTTTCCTTAATTGTGAACAGACTGTCGGTTATTCAAGACTGTTTGAGTCTTGTTCACAGCTGTGCTCCTGGTGCTGAGAATGGTGATTTGCGTTTGTGAATCAAAGCCTTCAGGCCCTTTGTGCTGGCCACGCTGGCCGGCTGGCACGAGCTGGTTTGCTAAACTAACACTTGACTTCCTTTTCTGGGCAGGGGCTGTCTTTTATTTCTGTGATAAACTTCTAAAATGTCTAACAGGCTCTGCAGAGAGTCTCCTGCTCAGCACAAGTCCACCTTTTCATGACCTCTCATAGTTCCGCACACTGATTGCTGCTTTTCCACTGCATTCCTATCAGTGACGGCTGGCTTTTACTCCTTGTAGACTGCGGTGGGAGCACGCTTTATGTTCTTTTCTGTTTCCTATGGTACCTAGTGCAGAACTAGATAGAGTTTTTTTAAAGCAATGTTTCTCCAAGTCTAACCCCAGAGCCCGGCATCAAATGCAGGCTGCACATTATAATCACCTGGGGAGTTTTCAAAACTATCAAGGCCAAGCCTCCACCTCCAGAAGTACTGACTTGTCCCGGGCTGGGGCCCCAGCACTAGTAGTTTAAAATTTTTCCTAGTGATTTTAAAGTATAGCCAAAGTGAAGACAGCAGCACTAAAGTTTAAGAAACTTTACACTTTCAGATTGATTGATTTCATCAGCCATTTGTTCTGGCCCCTTCAGAGATGAAGAAAAGCTGATTCTTAATGACAAGCTACTCACACATTTGAAGAAGCTTCAGCGGCCTCTGAGCCTATTATTTTAACTGAATAATCTCAAGTGTATTATCTATTTCTTAATAAGGTTTGGGGATAAGGCAAGGAGCTAGATTCAATTGTTCATTCAGCCAACATCTGAGGGCTTTTTATGTGTGAGACCCAGTGTCAGACATGGGACACAAAGCCAAAAATGATGTAGGCCCTGTCATCCTACAGGAACAGTCTGTTAGGGAGACGAACGCACAGACACCAGAACAAATGCACAATTTGGAATTGTCTGCAAAGTGTGAGCAATGATAATAAGAGCATCTACTGACATAGCACTCTATGACAAGCTTTCACAAGTTGCCTGGGATTATCTTCACAGTAACTGTATGGGAGAGGCAGGGAAGGCGTTATCATCGCCCCCATTTCACAGGCAGCCTGTGAGATTCATGGTCAAGAAACTTGAAGCTGGTAAGGAGTTGACCAGGCACTTTCTTGACTGTCCTCGGAGGTGAACCTTCATCTCGTGAAGCTGGATTTAATTTTAGAAGTAGATCAAAAGCCAATACGGCGTTAAGTCTAGTGAGCAGGATAAAAATCAGATTGGGTAGTGCTCATTTTGAAATACAAAATTTTAAAAATATAACTATAAAGGCACAAGAATAATTATTTGTGTGGCTCCCAGACTGGCCTTTACAGCAATTCCAAAAGAGAAGTTCCAAAAATGTCTTAAGCAATATGGGCACCTCTTTGGGAAAATGCACCACTCTTTTAGGTGAACACTTGCTTTAAAAAAAAAGGCAATTAATTTTCACTGTAAAATTTTATCTCCTATCGCCTTTTATCATTGTTCTCTGGAATCAGTCCCAGTTTCTCCTTAGGCTTCCTAAAATGAGGATGCTAGGTAGGGACACCCCATTCAGCTGGAGGTCCAAGACAGGCAGAGCCAAGGGTCCATGGACTGACCCTGTAGAGGGGAATGTCTAGCAATCACCTCTCAGACATCAAATTACTAAGGAGGGCCTTGTGGTTGATGATGATATCCAGGTCTTTTCTGTTATATATATATTTCAGAAATGCAAATCTAGCCATGAAAACTCTCCTCTTTTTTTTTTTGAGGAAGATTAGCCCTGAGCTAACTGCTGCCAATCCTCCTCTTTTCACTGAGGAAGACTGGCCCTGAGCTAACATCCATGCCCATCTTCCTCTATTTTATACGTGGGATGCCTACCACAGCATGGCGTGCTAAGTGGTGCCATGTCCACACCCAGGATCTGAACTGGTGAACCCGCGGCCGCCAAAGTGGAACATGCGAACTTAACCGCTGTGCCACCTCTCCTCTTCTTAATCCTTCAGTGGCTCCCCATTGTCTACACAATGAAACCCAAATTTCATATGTGGCCTCTATGATTTGGCTTTTGCTCCCCTCTCCAAGCTCCTATGTCAGCCTTCCTCCATCACATCTTATGCTTCAGACATCCTGAATTACTTGCAGTTCCTGAACAAAATCTGCTCTCTCCTGTCTGCTCCGTCTCTCTATGGTGATACACTTCACTTCTCCTCTCCTTCCTATCAGCGGAGGTGTCATCCCCTCTGGGAGCCAGTCCCTGATTCCTCTCCTGGCTGTCCTGCTCTTTGTCCACTAGGATTAAGGCCTTCTTCTGTATATCTCTCTAGTTTACTCTCCTTCACTAGACTGCAGTTGGCTCTGTTTTATTGGCCTTTATACCAGCACCCGTCACTAATACTTGGCAAGAAGAATGCCCTCAATAAATGTTCACTGAATAAATAAATGTTTCTGGGTAGTCAGTCACCTTTAAAACCTTTGGCTAGAATGCTGGTTTTGTTCACCTTTCTCCTTGATAGTATTAATACATAATTCTAAATTACTTAGCATTATGTTTATAAACCCTTGAGTTTTCCAGGTAAGTAACTCTCCTCTCAAAGTCCACAATACCAGAGAAAAGGCTAATACTCAAAAAGCTAAAACAAAGTATTTCCATCACCACTAACTTTATGCTATGAAAATCTAACAGTTATCTTTCTCAAATGGGCGAGTTAAGCTGCCTAGTGACTGGCATTATCTTCTGTACCCTTAGTCTTTGAGGTGTGAGGTGGGGGAAATGCATTTATTGTCCTTAGACTGCATTCCTCTACTTGGGCTGAAAGGCCTTGCCATTCTTTGTGAAACTTTGTCATCCACATAAGTTATCTTTAGTATACTGTGTTGACAGCTTTTCATTTCTCTAAGTTAGAATTCTTATGAAATCTAACTAAATAACTCCTGGTTATTACTTCAGTTTATCATTCTATGGGACTACGGATCAGAAAACTTAAATGAGCTAGTTTAAGGTTTTTTTGTGGGGGAGGACTTGAAAGGAGACTTGTATTTGAAAAGCAAAACCAGTCCTTTATGTTTTTAAAGAAAAATTTCAGCAAGACAAAACAATTTTCAAGTTTTGCCCACATGTGATTCTTTGAAAGGACTACACCCTGCTCCGTACATGGACGGGCTGCGGCACTATCGCCCGTGTCATTTCTCTGGAATGCCCCACCACTCCTTCCTGCTGCTCTGTGGCCCCGGTCCCTGCAAAGCCTACTTTAATTCCCATTCTTTCCTAAAAGTGTCGCCTGACTGCCCGGTCCTCAGGACCTGTTCTTGCCTCTCAATTTCTGTAACACTGTCTACAGAAGCTTTTGTGACTGCAGTCAGAAGACCAGGACTTGAGTTACAGTCCAGTCACTAACTGTTTCTGTAGGAAAGTCCCATTGCTTGTCACAGGCCTCTGTTTCCTCATCCGTGAAGAAGGAATGGTAATGTGCACCCCATTGACCTCACATAGTTAGAATGAGGTTCAAACCGCAGGCCTGCAAAAGTGTGGTCTGAACACCTTTTATCATATTTCAACTTATTTTGCACTTTGTGTGTATGTGTGTTACATATACACTGTGATTGTATAAGTATTTATCATTTTTATAAAATTCTATTATACTGCATAGCCTTTTTGAAAGTGTTTTCATTTAATATTATCATACACATATAACCTACTGATCCAACCTAACTTTGGGGGCTTATATGTATATTTTAAAATATGTCCCGTCTATCCTAGACTACAAGCCATTCAAAGGGCAGAAACTGTTTATGGTATCAAAGAATTATAGAAATTTTATTTTATTTTTATAAATTTCATAGCATGATTAACACATATTCACTGTTTTTATGTGTTTTTTCTTTGTGCAAAGTAAAACAATCCTGAGAAGCAAAAAGAAAAAACAAAAACAACTCCCTGTAACTCCATGGCTCATCAATAACTGTAAACATAGGCACACTGCTTCCTGCATTTTTTCCTATGTATGTCTATGCATGCATGTATGTATGTATGCAGACATGTATATCTATATATATTTGAAGGAATCATAATGCATATATTTTGTAATTTGCTTTTCATACCCAACTATAGCACAAACATCTTTTTACATGAATAACTATACTTCTACACCATTTTATTCATTGTCTAGTATTTGATCCTGGAGATAATGTACAATCAACCCCATATTGTAGGATTCTTAGGCTTGTTTAAATTTCCACCTTTAAAAACAATGCTGTGAATAATATCTACGTAAATAGTAAATATTTGGATTTTTAAATTTGTACAAAATATCTGTTTTTTTTTTGGCCTGGTTCAGCATTCTTTCTTTTGGTAGCATAGTACTTCTCCTTTCAGAAATGACGCTTCCTCACTCTTAGTCCATGTGGCTGGAGTGGGATGACAGCCCCTGTTCTTGTTCCAGGAAATGGACACGTGGTATACGCCTGCCCAGAATAACCAGTGATGAGATCAAGGTCAAACAGAATTGGCTCAAGGATTTTTCTGGAGCTACAGAGTTGGCCATATGGATATGTAAGTCTAGAGCTTCTGGAAGCCATCTTTGCCACCCCTTGGAGAGGCTTGCCTATGGATGAGGCCAACTGAGAGGAAAAGGGAGCCAGGAGACAAAAAAGAGAGAGATTCCTGACTCTGTTTCAACTCTGATCCAGCCATGCCCTAACTCCATTCCTTAAGCTTCCCATGCCGATAAATTCCCCATTTTTGTTGAAGATATTTCTATCATTTCTAATAGGGAATCTTTATTAATGATTAGGATAAATTCCTACAAGTAGAATTCCTAGGCAAAGATTTGTACATTTTTAAGGTATTTCATGCAGATGATCTAACTTCCCTTCAGAAAGGAAATACCAAATCACACTCTCATCAGCAGAGTGCCTTATTTTACTTTGGTTAATAGATTGATTTTGTTTTCATTTTTTTCCCCCATGTTTTTGGCTATTTGTATTTTTTCTTTTGTGATATGTATGGTCGTGTGCTTTGCCCTTTGAAAAAAGATGGCACATTCATGTTTGCCTTATTTGTGAGAATTCTTAATATATTAATAATGTAAGTCCTTATTCATCATATAAATTGCAAATATCTTTTCTAATTGTCATTTGTTCTTTAATTTTGTTTTTTGTGGAGTTTCACTTACCTATCTCCTTTATTCCTCCCTCCATCCCTCTCTCTTTTCCTTCTTTCCTACCTTCCATACAGAACTTTACAATTTTTTATATAGTCATAGTGAGAGTCTCTTCCTTTACGGTCTCCATCTTTAAAGTCATACTTAAGAATTCTTTCCTCACACTAAGATGATGTAAATATCCACCTATATTTTCTTCTAGCACTTTTACAGTTCTTTTTTCCACTTGTTAATCTTTTATCAGTTTAGAAATTTCTTTTAGTATATTGGGTCGGATAAGTTCTAATTTAATTATTCTCCCCAAATGGCTACCTAGTTGTCCCAACTTTATTTTTTTAATAATTCACTCTGTATAGTATCCTATTACTTTAATTAGTATAATTTGGGCATCTGACTGGGAAAGACCATTACCCTCTCACTCTTTCAAAAAAATATTTCTAAAAATTTACTTATTTTTATTTAACTAGATTTTATTTTATTTTTATTTATTTATTTATTTTAAAAGATTTAATTTTTTTTTCCTTTTTCTCCCCAAAGCCCCCCATTACATAGTTGTATATTCTTCGTTGTGGATTCTTCTAGTTGTGGCATGTAGGACGCTGCCTCAGCGTGGTTCGATGAGCAGTGCCATGTCCCCACCCAGGATTCGAACCAACGAAACACTGGGCCCCCTGCAGCAGAGTGCGTGAACTTAATCACTTGGCCACGGGGCCAGCCCCAATTTAACTAGATTTTATTTTTAAAAGAGGTTTAGATTTACAGAAAAATTGAGCAGATAGTACAGAAAGTTCCCTTATACCCCTAAACCAAGTGTCCCTATTGTTACCATCTTATTTTAGTATGGTACATTTGTTACCCTTAATGAACTAATATTGATATCTTATTATTAAGTAAAGCTCACACAGTTTATTTAGATTTCCTTAGTGTTATAGACTAGATTGTGTTTCCCCCAAATTCATATGTTGAAGCCCTAACTCTCAATGTGGCAGTATTTGGGGATAGGGCCTTTGAGGAGGTAATTAAGATTAGAGGAGGTTATAGGAGTGGAGCCCTAATCCCAGAGAACTGATGTCCTTAAAAGAAGGAAGAGACTGGGAGCACGTGCACACTGAGAAAAGGCCACGTGAGGACAAAGCAAGAAGGTGGCTGTCTACAAGCCAAGGAGAGAGGCCTCATCAGAAATCACTCTTGCTGGCACTTTGATCTTGGACTGCTAGCCTCCAGAACTGTGAGAAAAAAGATTTTTGTTGTCAAAGCCACCTTGTCTGTGGTAATTTGTTATGGCAGCCCTAGGAGACTAACCCACTTTGCTTTTACCTAACGTCTTTTTTCTGTTCCAGCATCCCATATTACATTAGTGTCATGTCCTCCTAGGCTATTCTTAGCTGTGGCAATTTCTCAGAATTTCCTTGTTTTTGATCACTTTTACAGTCTTGAGGAGTACTGGTTGGGTATTTTGTAGGGTGCCCCGCTATGGGAATTTGTCTAATGTTTTTCTCATGATAAGACTAGGCTTATGAGTATTTGAGAGAAAGGCCACAATGTAAACTGCAATTTTCATTACATCATAGAAAGGATACATTCTGTCAACGTGATTTACAGTGTGGATGTTGACCTTCATCATCTTGCTGAGGGAGAGCTTGTCAGGTTTCTCTCCACTGTAAAGTTACTCTTTTTTGCCTGCTTTCCATGTTGTACTCTTTGGAGGGAAGTCACTATGTGCAGCCCACACCTAAGGAGTGAGGAATTATGCTTCCCTACTCTTTTTATTAAAAAATTAATAAAAATTACAGATAAGCAACTGAAGAGAAGCTATTGAAATTATTTACCAAGCTTAAGCCAGATTCCCAGTTCTTATGCTAGAAAATTTGGAAGCCCAAATATGACTGACATTTTAAAGATACTTGTGCTGCTAATGAAAACTAAAGACCAAAATAATTTCTGGAAAATGTGGGTAACTGTGTTAACAAACATTTGGTAGTTATTATAATTTTAATAAAGTACAACACAAAAATCACAAGCTTTTAGATTCACTTCAAGTGAATTAATCAAAACTAGTCATATAGAGAATAATGACATTATCAATCCCAAATATCACAACTATTTTTTCTTCTATGATTCTCAGTTCACTTTGGATACTGTTTAAAATATAAATAGCAATTTTATTTAAAAATTTTGACATTTTCCTATGATTTCTAGAATACATTTAAAAACATCAGTTGGACAATTCTTTCATTTATTTTAACTATCAAAATGTAATATTTAGGGAAAAACCTGATGAATTTTTAATTTTAGGACTTTTCTCCATCATTGATTATAAGTAACTTGGGGTTCTCTTTTCACAAACGTTCAAAGCTTCTTTGGGAATTAAGAAGTTAAAGAGTTAAAGTACCAGCACCTATGAAAAAAGAAGTGTGAATCTTTTTTCAACATGAAGTAGATAGTAGAGATCACAGTAATTCATATGAAGAGACAGACAGACAAAACATGAATGAGTCTAGAGATCAAAGTATGTAAAAAAAGTTCAGGAAAATGAGGTCACTGGCATTCTTCATGTCCAGCACAGCAGGGCGGCACAGGGCAGAGATGAGTGTGAGAAACAGAAGAGGCTAAAGAAGAAAAAGAAATCAAGGAGGAAGAGTAAAGACGAAAGAAGATTCAAAATAGGAAACAGAAACAGTGATTAAAATAGGAACAAAAAAATTAAAAATACTTGGAGAAAGCAAAATGAGTATAGGAAAATAGAGCATTAGGTAAACCAAGCAAAGAGGAAAATAGACACTGGCCTTTGGAAAAAGAAAACAAAGATGAAAACCAGTGAATTTTCTTTTACTGTTCACCATTAACATGAGAAAACCTCCTTTGTTCTGAACTTTAAATGAACATTCATATTTCTCCCTCAGTTTCAGGTTTTAAAAAGCTAACTCTTAAAAATTTTTGTTTCCCTTTTAAAAACTTCTATTCCTGTTTTAAAAAGAAAAAAATCCTCATTTTATTGGGTATCTTTAATAACTATTGAGTATTGTTGGAGCAAATGTGAAAGATGTAATTTTCAAAATATCTTCAGCAACGTGGGAATGCAGTTTCTTGACTTTCTTGCCTATCTAATATGCTTCATACTCAGCAGGACACAGGTGGAAAGATTTAAGAGGCTTTCCAGAATAAATCTGTAATATGCACTCTTACACCTGCCCTGGGGTTTAACCAACTGCTCAGCCAATAACATTTAATCTATGGCCAGTGAACTAACAAAACAACATAGGGGAGATGGAGTTCCCAATCAAAAAGGCCTGGTAAGCAGCTGGGGTACATGGCTATCTGCCCATCTCTCTCAAAACAAATCCATGAACAAAGTGAACTTCCCTAATATGATAGAAACTTATTTCAAGGCAAACTGTATGAAAGCAGAGTCAACACAGAAGAATTTTCTTCACCAAGAAGAAAAGGCAGAAAAAAAGGTCACTTCAGGGATTGGATAGAGAACTTAAAGTAAAATAATCACCTTTCCAGGGTCAGCAACTCTGACAAGAACCTATTTATAAAGAACTGTGCCAGTCTTCTGCAGCATTATTTATAGTCCTGTATAAAATGAACACTAACTAGGGAACCTGGTCTATCATCATATTCCTTCTTGCTTCATTTTATCACTACCTTCAAACTTGGCTAAGAAGAGGAACGGAAGAAAACATTTACGTTACACTGAGCTTAGAATTCTGTACTCTCCAAAGCGATGATATTCTTTTGCTTTATATTGAAATTGTATTTACAATCGATGTCCCCCCCCACCTTTTCTTTTTAGTACTAGCCTCAAGGAAAAAAATATTTCATTGATGAGGCATTACTGTTCACCATAAACATAAAATCTCAAATTTATTTTATTTCAGAATGTTAAGAAGTATGATAGAAACTAAAGTTAATCACTGCAACTTACTTTGGGTTAATTAAGAAAAGGTCACAAAAGCTGCCAAACATTACAGAAATGATATAAATTCCAATTATCATCTTGACAGATCTACCGACAGTAGTCAAATAGAGAAAACTAAATTCTTAAAAATGTCAATGACATCAAAGATGAGAACAACAAAACATTTATTGAGCACTGATTGTTCCAGACACCCTGCTAAATCCTTTAAAAACAGTATCTCATTTAATCCACAAACTAACCTACCAGGAAAGTACTATTATTATCTCCAGTTTACACTTTAAGGAACAGGGTTAGAAAGGTTATATAATTTGCCTGAGATCACACAGCTAGTAAATTTCCAAGCTAGGATTCAAATTCAGGTCTGACTCCAAATCCCATACCCGTAACCACTCTACTATTTATATTCCTACGAAAAATTATGGGTAAACGTGGCAGGAACTTCTTGTTCAAGTTAAACAAGCTTTTAAATAACTTTATGAATTTTAATGCTTCAAATAATACAGGGATTATAATATAGGGATATGGACTTAATATCTTCCATGATTTAAAGGGGGCCAGACAATTTTTGACCAAGAGTTAATAAAGTCCTGAAATCACTTGTTGGGCCTCATTACTACAGTGTAAAACAACAAGAAGCCTTACTGGAAAATATGCAGGCTAGCTCAGTTAGAGAAATTGTTGCAAACCAAAATCACAAACGAGAGACAATGTCTTTGAAAACAAATAGAATCAAAATATTGAGCCAAGCATGACTGGCTTTTTCTAAGATCTACCACTTCCTAGCTATGACATCTTGACCAAAGTTACTTAACCTTTCTATGCCTCAGAATCTTCCCACATAATTCCATATAATTTGGGCATAAGAACAATATCTAGTTTATAGATTTAAAACAGACTGGTGCTGTAAATGTTCAGTAATATGTAGCTTCATACTCTAACTCTTATTTCTACTAAAAAACAGCTCAAGCCTAACATTTTATTCCTCATGGTCATCAAAATTATCTGCACAAAGAATAGAATATGATTATTACTTTTAACTTGATTATCTGCATTAATACTAGAGAAGAGAAGGGATATTAATAATTCAAAGTGGCAGGTAGTAGAAAGATTATTAACAAATGTCTTTGGAAGAGGATTTTGTGGCTTGCATTTATATATGGCCATCTTAGATGGCCTGGGGATTCATATCACATAAAATGAAAGTGAGATGTTATCTTCTCTACGACTTTTTTAATCCTTTGTGCTTTTTTCAGTACTACTAGCAAGATGGAAAAAATTCTAATCAAACTTCTCATAAAAACATTTATATACCTATACCAGAAAATGGCAATCAAATATCCTAGATTTTGTTCTTTTTTAATTCCTCATGCTATTTATTTTCCACATGCAATCTTTTCCATTACTTTGAAGGTAGGGAGTTTGTCTAAAGACTGATTATTTCCTTCTTGGCACTGAGGCTGCAATTCAGGTAGTGGCCACCTGTTAAATAATGGGGCTTTTTAAAAATTGATTCCATGGTCAATTGTCTAAGCTTTTTCCAGGTGTGGTTAACTAAAACAAAATAAGAATGTAGCACATTATCCAGTTGCTTAAGCTTTTAAAGTAAAAATATAAGTGTTGTATATATAATAAAGGTCCAATTTGCTTAGCAGATATTAAATAATATTACATTGCTACAGTGATTTAGCAGTGAGGTACTGACACAGGAATAGACAGGAAAATCCATGTAAGATAATGAAACTGACCCCAAAATATACATAAGACATTATGATAAAGGACACATTTAATATCAGTGGGGGAAACACAGGACCATTCAATTGTAATGGTTAGCAATTTAGAAAAAATAAAGTTATAATATTATCCTAATATAATACGCCCAATCAATTCCAGGTGGATGAAAGATGTAAATTAAAAATAAAAATAAAACCATAAAAATACCAAAGAAAGGTATTATAACGAGGTATTTATATACTTTGAAGGTAGGGAGTTTGTCTAAAGACTGATTATTTCCTTCTCGGCACTGAAGGGATTATGAAGACCTACAGAATGACAATGGGCAGAAAACATGAAGAAAAAGATCGCCAGATTTGGCAATGCAAATTTAAAACTCCATGTTAAAAACAAAACAAAACCCTCCATAAAGAAATTTTAAGGCAATGACAAAGTGTAAAAATATTTAAAATGAAAAATATCTTTAATATTTAAGAGCTTTTTCAAATCAACAAGAAATATATAATCACATTAGACTATATAATTAACAATCACTACCACAATAATGAAATATAAGCGGCCAATTATCATATTTTAAAAGTTCAACTTTACCAGTAAACAAAGAAATGCAAATAATACACAATAGAAACTGGCGAAGATTAATATATATACATCTATTATCTGTGATATATTACAACACATATATACTCACATAAGACTTACAGTAAGGAGAAACCAGCAACTTCATACATTGTTGGTACAGGTATAAATGATTCAACTTTCTGAATACAATCTAGCAAAAATGTTATCAAAGGCGCACCGGAGCTGACAGAAATCAGAGTGGTTGAGGGGAGAGGACTGGCTGGAAGGGGCACGAGGGAACTTTCTGGGGTAATGTAAATGTTCTATATCTTGTTTTGGTGGTATTTACATGGGTGTATACAATTGTCAAAATTCATCAAAGTGAACAGATAAGAACTGTGCATTTTCTTATGTTTAAATTATACCTCAATTAAAATCTTTTAATAAAAACGTACTTGACTCAGCAGTTTCACTTCCTTTAGCCTAAGGAAATAACAGTGGATTTATAAAATATTTAACTACTGGATAATTCATTGATAAAGGCTTATAATGAAAATTATATTGGATGAATTTTTTCATTCTTGGGAAAAGTGTGTGTGTATACACAAAAGCATTAACGATGATCATCTGTGGGATATGAAATTACTAGAGATTTTTCTTTCCTGTCCTTTTTCAATGTTTTATATATTGAACGTGTATTACAAACACAAATTAGGTTATTTGAAACATCAATATGACAATTAGTATTTCATCTAATAACTCTATGAAAGAAAATAACATTGTTTAAAATTGCTTTTAAAGAAACAAAAACAAAAATGTACAAATTATGCGTCTCTTTCACTAAATTTCACTAGAATCTTACTACTTGGATTTTTCTATTCTGCTTTAAGCATCATTTCACTTTCAGCATATCTGAAAGTTATCAGGTTAAAGTATCAGAATGCTTGTTGATAACTTCTTGATTGCTTGTGTACAACGGCAACTTTCATTTTTTACTGGCTTTGTGGCTATCTGTAACAACCATTGTGAAATGACTTTTTTTTACTACACTGTGCTAATCCCAAGGACCTTTGCTCCTTAAATTTTATTTCTAATAGAAATAAGCTACTTATGCCTACATAGCTTTTCTGTTCCAAAATCCTACCGGCTAGAAAAAAAAAAAAAAGACTCTGCAGAAAGACCACAACAGAAAAGGTAATCTTGTCCACTCCTTCTCTTTCTCTCTGAATGCTAAGTTTACATTAGCCAAACTTGGCCAGCCTCAGCATTTTATAATCTGAATTTAGCTAAAGAACCTGCCTTACTATACTTTTATCCTTTTCTCAACAGATTTTAAAATAGAACCATTAAGTACTACTAGCAAATTTAATGAATATATCTACATTCTTTCTAGGCTACAGATAACATAACTGAAGTAAATTAACATTCACCTTTTCTTTATAGACTATTTTTCTTTGAGGTTATTACATCAAGAGGACAGTATAACTAACATTTTGCCAATTTAATTTAGAATGTTTAGCTTGTGCTGCTGGATTAATTTGTCAAGCCTTACCAATACTACTGCAGGACCATGTACTGTTCTCCCTCTCTCACATCTAATGTTTCCTGAGCATTTCCTAAGAGTCAGGTACTATGTTGACTACTTTGCATGAATTATCTCATTTAATTCTAACAATAACCCCGAGGTAGGTATTATTATCTCCACTTTACAAGTGAAGAAATTGAGGCTTGCAAGAGAGGCTGCTTGCTCAGGTCATTCAGCAGTCATTGTCAGAGCAGGGGTTTGAACCAAGGCAGTCTGATTTAACAGCCCACTGTATAAACAGGAGATAATTCAATATGTGGTATTACAGAGACTTCCATGATGGTGCATTTCTTAAAGGAATGTGGAAAGTATTCCAAAGATGAGAATGGGTGATACATGCTGTAACCAGCTCCAGAAGACAGACATTATTATTTAGAATCAAAGGTCACTGAAAGTCAAGTTGAACTTTTTTTCCTCATCCTACTGATTGAACATCCTACTCATGTTGAAATCACTGTTGGTAGAAGCTGGTGTTCTAGAAGCAGCATGGGCTCTTAAGAGTGACCAACACCTCATCATTTATTACTGTGTGATCCTGGGCAAATAACCTAATTTCTCTAAGCCTCCTCATTTATAGAATGGGAATACTACTAATTATCTGATGGAGTTGTAAGAAAAAAATCCACCACAGTTGGTCCCTAGCCTGTGAGCCCTGTGAGGCTCTTGTGAGAGTTAAATGAGAGAAGACAGTATAAAGGTCCTAGGAGGCTGCCTGAAATGTAGCACATGCAAATATTTGCTTCAAGAATGAACTGGTGGGATCCAGAGCTACCTTTATCTCCCAAGATCAGGAGAACAGTAAGAGTTTAAAAAGCAAAAAAAGGATGTATATTTACTCTAAAGTCAATATAAGGGACTTCTATTATGTCAGTTATTTTGTATAATCTTAATTAATCTGAATAAGTGATAATTGGCTAAAAATATACTTCATGAATGGTTTTAAAAGAAGTGATGAGATTTCACATTAAAGTAACTGCAGACATGCCAAAACAAAAATGTCTGTGCAAATATAAATGCTACACACACACACACACACACACACACACAAAGAATCTACACATTCTTCTCAAGTGCACATGACACATTCTCAAGGATAGACCATAAATTGGGAAATAAGGCAAGCCTCAATAAAACTAAGAAGATTGTAATCATATCAAACATCTTTTCCAACCATAATGCTGTGAAACTAGAAATCAACTACAAGAAAAAAGCTTGCAAAGTGACAAAGATGTGGAGACTAAACAACATGCTACTGAACAATGAATGGATCATTGAAGAAATTAAAGGAGAAATCAAAAAATATCTGGAGACAAATGAAAATACACCATACCAACTCATAGGGAATGCAGCAAAAGAAGTCCTAAGAGGGAAATTCATAACAATACAGGCCCATCTTAACAAACAAGAAAAATCTCAAATAATCTTAAACTACACCTAACAGAAGTAGAAAAAGAAGAACAAACAAAGCCCAAAGTCAGCAGAAGGAGGGAAATGTAAAAATTAGAGCAGAAATAAATGAAATTGAAACAAAAAAAAAAGTAGAAAGGATCAAGGAAACAAAGAGCTGGTTCTTTGAGAAGATAAACAAAATTGACAAACTCTTAGCCAGACTTACTAAGAAAAAAAGAGAGAGGCCTCTAATAAATAAAATTAGAAATGAAAGAGGAGAAATTACAATGGATACCACAGAAATACAAATGATTATAAGAGAATACTATGAAAAACTATATGCCAACAAACTGGACAATCTGGAAGAAATGGATAAATTCTTAGACTCATACAACCTCCCAAAACTGAATCAAGAAGAAATAGAGAATATGAACAGACCAATAGCAAGTAAAGAAATTGAAACAGTAATCAAAAACCTCTCACAAAGTAAAAGTCCAGGACCAGATGGCTTCTCTGGAGAATTCTACCAAACATTCAAAGAAGATTTAATACCTATCCTTCTCAAACTATTCCAAAAAATCGAGGAAGACGGAACACTTCCTAACACATTCTGCAAGGCCAACATCACCCTGATACCAAAGCCAGACAAGGACAATACAAAGAAGGAAAATTACAGGCCAATAATCGCTGATGAACATAGATGCAAAAATCCTCATAAAAATATTGGCAAACCAAATATAGAAATACATTAAAAAGATCATACACCATGATCAAGTGGGCTTTATACCAGGGACACAGGGATAGTTCAACATCCACAAATCAATCAATGTGACACACCACATTAACAAAATGAGGAATAAAAACCACATGATCATCTCAATAGATGCAGAGAAAGCATCTGACAAGATCCAACATCCATTTATGATAAAAAATCTCAATAAAATGGGTTTAGAAGGAAAGTACGTCAACATAATAAAGGCCATATATGACAAACCCACAGCCAACATCATACTCATACTTTCATCATACTCATACTTTCATCAGACTGAAAGCCGTCTCGCTGAGAACAAGAACAAGACAAGGGTGCCTGCCCACTTTCACCTCTCTTATTCAACATAGTACTGGAGATTTTGGTCAGAGAAATTAGGCAAGAAAAAGAAATAAAGGAATTCAAACAGGCAATGAAGAAGTGGAACTCTCGCTGTTTGCAGATGACATGATTTTATAGAAAACCCTAAAGAATCCATCAGAAAAATATTAGAAATAATCAACAACCACAGCAAAGTTGCAGGGTACAAAATTAACTTACAAAAATCAGTAGCATTTCTATACTCTAAAAGGAACTTTCAGAAAGAGAACTCAAGAATACAATCCCATTTACAATCGCAACAAAAAGAATAAAATATCTAGGAATAAATTTAACCAAGGAAGTGAAAGACATACAATGAAAACTATAAGACATTATCGAAAGAAATCGATGATGACATAAAGAAATGGAAAGCTATTTCATGCACATGGATTGGAAGAATAAACATAGTTAAAATTTCCATGCTACCCAAAGCAATCTACAGATTCAATGCAATCTCAATCAGAATCCCAATGACACCCTTCATGGAAATAGAACAAAGAATCCTAAAATTCATGTGGGGCAACAAAAGACCCTAAATACCTAAAGTGATCCTGAGAAAAAAGAATAAAGCTGGAGGCATCACAATCCCCAACTTCAAAATATACTACAAAGCTACAGTAATCAAAACAGCATGGTACTGCTACAAAAGCAGACACACAGATCAATAGAATGGAATGGAAAGCCCTGAAATAAAACCACACATCTATAGATATCTAAGTTTCGACAAAGGAGCTAACAACATACAATGGAGAGAGGGAAGTGTCTTTAATAAATGGTGTTGGGAAAACTGGACAGCCACATGCAGAAGAATGAAAGTAGACCATTATCTTTTGCCATACACAAAAATTAACTGAAAATGGATCAAAGACTTGAAGGTAAGACCTGAAACCATAAAACCCCTAGAAGAAAATATAGGCAGTACACTCTTTGACATCAGTCTTAGAAGGATCTTTTCCAATACCATGGCTACTCAGACAAGGGAAACAAAAGAAAAAATAAACAAGTGGGACTTCATCAGACTAAAGAGTCTGCAAGGCAAAGGAAATCAGGATCAAAACAAAAAGACAACCACCAACTGGGAGAAAATATTTGCAAATCATATATCCGACAAGGGGTTAATCTCCAGAGTATATAACGAACTCATACAACTCAACAACAAAAAACCAAACAACCTGATCAAAAAATGTGCAGAGGATATGAACAGACATTTTTCCAAAGATATACAGATGGCCAATAGGCACATGAAAAGATGTTCAACATCACTAATCATGAGGGAAATGCAAATCAAAACTACACTAAGATATCACCTTACACCCATTAGAATAACTATAATCACCAAGAAAAAAAAAAAACAAATGTTGGAGAGGTTGCAGAGAAAAGGGAACCCTTATACCCTGCTGGTAGGAATGCAAACTGGTGCAGCCACTATGGAAAACAGTATGGAGATTTCTCAAAAAATTAAAAAACAGAAATAACATACAATCCAGCTATCCCACTACTGGGTATTTATCCAAAGAACTTGAAATCAACAATTCAAAGAGACTTATGCACCCCTATATTCATTGCGGCATTATTCACAATAGCCAAGACATGGAAGCAACCCAGGTGCTCATTGACTGAGGACTGGATAAAGAAGATGTGGTATATATATATACAATGGAATACTACTCAGCCATAAAAAAGACAAAATTGTGCCATTTGCAACAACATGGATGGACCTTAAAGGTATTGTGTTAAGTGAAATAAACCAGACAGAGAAAGACAAACACCATATGATTTCACTCATATGTGGAAGATAAATAAACACACGGACAAAGAGAACAGTTTAATGGTTACCAGGGTGAACGGGATTGGGGGGTGGGCACAGGGGTGAAGTGGTACATTTACATGGTGACTGACAAAAAATAACACACTGAAATTTCACAGTGTTATAGACTATTATGACCTCAATATTAAAAAAAACGAAGAATCTAGACACAGACCTTATACCCTTTACAAAAATTAACTCAAAATGAATCATAGACTTAAATGTAAAATGCAAAATCATAAAACTCCCAGAAGATAACATAGGAGAAAACCTACATGACTTAGAGTATGGTGATGACTTTTTAGATATAACACCAAAGATGTGATTCATGAAAGAAATAATGGGTAAGCTGGACTTCATTAAAATTAAAAACTTCTGCTCTGTGGAAAACAATATGAAGAGAATGAGAGGACAAGCCACAGACCGGGATAAAATATTTGCAAAAGACATATCTCATAAAGGACTGTCATTCAAAATAGACAAAGAACTCTTAAAACTCAACAGTAAGAAAATGAACAACTTGATTAAAAAGTGGGCAACAAACCTTAGCAGACACCTCACCAAAGTAGATATACAGAGGGAAAATAGTATGTGAAAAGATGATCAACATCATAGGTTATTATGATGGGAATTAGGGAATTGCAAATTAAAACAGCAATGGGATACCATTCCACATCTATTAGAATGGCCAAAATCCAAAACACTGACAACACCAAATGCCAGTGAGGATGTGGAGTATCAGGAACTCTCATTCATTACTGGCGGAAGTACAAAATGGTACAGCGACTTTGGAAGACAGTTTCATAGGATCTTACAAAACTAAACGTACTCTTACCATATGACACAGCAATTATGCTCCTTGGTATGTATCCAAAAACTTATGTCCACACAAAAACCTACACATGGACGTTTATAGCAGCTTTATCCATAGTTGCCAAAACTTGGAAGCAACCAAGATGTCCTTCAGTAGGTGAATGAATAAATTGTGCTACATCCAGACAATGGAATACTATTCAGCACTAAAAAGAAATGAGCTATGAAGCCATGAAAAGACAGGGAGGAACCTTAAATGCATATTGCTAAGGAAAATGGGATAATCTGAAAAAGCTACATACTGTATGATTCCAAATATATGATATTCCGGAAAACGCAAAACCATGGACACAGAAAAAAGACTGGTGGTTGCCAGGGTTAGGAGGAGAGGGACGGATGAATAGGCAGAGCATAGAGAATTCTTAGGGCAGTAAAACTACTCTGTGTGTACTGTAATGATGGCTACATGTCATTATACGTTTGTGTGAACCCACAGAATATACAATACCATGAGTGAATTCTAATATAAATTATGGACTTCGAGTGATAATGAGGTGTGAATGAGGGTTCATCAGTTGTAGCAAACATACTGCTCCAGGGTGGGATGTTGATAGTTAAGATGGCTGTGTGTGTGTGTGCAGGGGGAATATGGAACTCTCTGTACTTTCTGCTCAATTTTGCTGTGAACCTAAAACTGCACTAAAAAAATAAAGTCTATTTAAAAAATTTCTGAAAAAGAAATCTCCAGATTCAGATGATTTCACTGACAAATTCTACCAAATATTTAACGAAGAAATAATACCAATTCTATATAATCTTTTTTTCCAGAAAACAGAATAGGAGGAAACATTTCTCAACACATTTTATGAAGCCAGCATTATCCTGATACTCCTAGTAGACAAAGATAGCAGAAGATGAGAAAACTATAGACCAGTATCCCTCATAAATGTTATAGACATAGATATTGTTATTAGTGCTGTCCAGTCAATTCCCACTCCTAGCAACCATGTGTACAGCAGAGCAGAATCCTGCTTGGTCTTTCTGTGCCATCCTCTCACCTTCCAGGTGCTATATCAGACAATGCTCCGCTGCTATTCATAGGGTTTTCATGGCCAATTTTTTTCAGAAGTGGCTGGCATGTCCTACTTCCTAGTCTATCTAGTCTGGAAGCTCTGCAGAATGCTCACCATAGGTGATGCTGCTGGTATTTGAAATACCAGTAGCATAGCTTTTAGCATCACAGCAACACGCAGCCATCACAATATAAACGACAGGTGAGTGGTGTGGTTCCCTGACCAGGAAACGAACCCAGGCTGCAGCAGAGAGAGGGCTGAATCTTAACCAGTAGACCACTAGGGCTGGCTGCCCAGACACAGATATCTTCCACAAAATATTAGCAAATTTAGTCCAGCAAAAAATAAAAAGAAAAATACACCATGACCAAGTGGAGTTAATAATGTGACTGCAAGGCTAGTTCAAGATTTGAAAATCAATGAGTGTAATCTACCCTATTAACAGTTAAAGAAGAAAAATGACATGATCATGTCAATTAATGTAGAAAAGTATTTGACAAGATTCAATATCTCTCATGTTAAAAACTCTCAGCAAACTAGAAGTTGAAGGGAACTTCCTCAACATGATAAAGAGCATCTACACGAAACCCTCCATATTAACATTATACTTAGCAATGAAAGACAACATTTTTGCCCAAAGATTGGGAATAAGGGAAGAATGTCTACTCTGACCATTCCTAGTCTTCTTCATACTGGAAGACTTAGCCAGTGTAATAGGGCAAAAAGGAAATAAAAGGCTATGGATTGGAAAGGAAGAAGTAAAACAGCCTGTATTTACTGACCATGCTTATCTATGCAGAAAACCCAAGGAATCTCCAAATAAAACAAAACAAAAAACTGAAATAAACTCCCCCGACAAAACCCAACCCAACAGCCTCCTAGAACTGACAAGTGAGTTTAGCAAGGTGCAGGATATGAGGTCAACATTTCAACATACAAAAATTAATCATATTTCTATGATGAACAATAGGGAATCAAAATTAAAAAAAAAAACCATTTATAATAGCTCCAAAAAAGAAAAAAATGCTTAGATATAAATCCAATGAAACATGTACAGGAAATGTATGCTGCAAACTACAAAATGCTGATGAAACAAAGCAAGGGAGACCTAAATAAATGAGGAGACATACGTGTTTATGAGTTGGAAAACTCAACATAATAAAGATGTCAAGTCTTCACAGATTGATCAATAAACTTAATGAAATTCAAATAAAAACCCAATCAGAAATTTTTTGATACAAACTAATTATAAAATTTATATGGAAAGGCAAAAGAACTAGAATAGGCAAAACAATTTTGAAAAAAAGAATAAAATTGGAGGAATCATACCACCTGATTTGAAAACTTACTATAAAGCTTTAGTGATAAAGATAGTGGGGTATTGATGAAAGAATAAACACACAGATTAATGGAACAGAAATGAAAGTCCAGGAAAAAGCCAACACAAATATAGGCAACTAATCTTAGACAAAGTTGCAACGGTAGTTTAATGGAGAAAGGACAGCCTTTTATCAAATGGTATTGGAACAATTGGATAGCCATATGACGAAAATGAACCTTGACCTAAACTTCATAACTTTTATAAAAATTTACTCACAATGGATAATAGATCTAAATGTAAAATGTAAAACTATAAAACATTTAAAAAAAAACTTAGGAGAAAATCTGTGACCTTAGGTTAGGCAAAGAGTTCTTAGACATGACCTCAAAAGCATGATTCAGAAAAGAAAAATAACTCAATAAACTGAACTTCATTAATATTAAATTTTTTTACTCAGTGAAAAATGCTGTTAATAAAATAAAAATAATAAGTAAATAAAATAAAAAGTAAAATAAAGTTTTAAAAAGCACTACAGTGTGGGAGAAAATATTTGCAAATCACATATCCAAAAAAAACCTTGGATCTGATTATATAAAAAACTCTCATAACTCAACAGTAAGAGAAGAAAGAACCTAATTAAAAAATGGGGAGCCAGCCCTGTGGCTGAGTGGTTGGGTTTGCGCACTCTGCGTCAGTGGCCTGGGGTTTTGCCGGTTCGGATCCTGGGCGTGGACCTGGCACGGCTCATCAAGCTATGCTGAGGTGGCATCCCACATGCTACAACTAGAAGGACGCACAACTAAAATATACAACTATGTACTGGGGGGCTTTGGGGAGAAGAAGGAAAAATTAAAAAAAAAATAAAATGTTTAAAAAAAAAGAGGGCAAAAAACTTAAGACACTTCCCCAAAAAGGAAATATGGAAGGCAAACAAACACAGGATAGATTAAAAATTACTACTGATTGCTCATTGTAATGACTGAAACAACTGAAAGACATTTAAAGGAAAAGTTAACTATATCTTCTCTCCAGGCCCTTCTGTTCCTCCTATCCCCAACCCCCATCTCCAACAACCCAATGGTAACAATGTGGTAATGTTGCAAGGACTCTTTTCCTCAGGAGAGATCTTGAATATTTTTTGAGAGCCTTATTATATGCTGGGTACTAGATGAGGTACTATTTGCACCAAAAAGCAGCAAATTATTTAACTTAACTGTGCCTCAGTTCCCTCATTTGTAAAATGAGGATATTAATACCTACTCCACTGAGTTACTGGGCTGATCAGATGAGTTAAAACTTATAAAGCACTTAGAACCAATAAGACATTATTATGATAATCTTTTTGGAAAGACTAGGCACAAATATATGTAACATAAAAACTTAAAAGCAATAAATATAGTATAATATTATCAATATCCAAACAATATCTAAACTTCTAAAAACAGGGAGAACACTCTCTGTGAGGGGATTACAGAAATGAGGCATGAAAAATGGCCAGGGTTTTGCTAGGTGACAGGAAGGGCTGAAGAAAGGGGGGACTTTAGGCAAAGAAAACAGTATGAGCAAATACTTATGGGTTGAAGGTACAAAGTGTGACTAATGGACAATGTATGGACAGGAAAGGCATCTTGAAGGAAGTGACATCAAACTAAGATCCAAAGAAAAAGTAAGCATTGGCCAGGAGAATCCAGGAGAAGGAGGGAGAGGCAAGGAGAGGTATTCTACGTAAAGGGTCAGCATGTGCAAAGGCCCAGAAGAGAAGAGGATATAAAGTGTTTGTGGAAATAAGGTACTTCAATAAGACCTCAGTATGACAGATGACAGCAAAGAAAGCAGAGGCTCGATTTTGTAGGGCCTTGAAAACTAGGCTAAAGGGATTAGATTGTATCCTGAAGGCAAAGAGAATCAAGGAAATGTTTTTTAAAAAGACGAGTAAGCTCCAACTTGCGTTACAAAGCTCAACTTGGCTGCACAGTGGTGAACGGACTAGAAAGGAGCATTACTGGAAGCAAGGAGATCAGTTAGGAAGCGGTTACAGTAATCCAGGCAAGAGATAATGGCAGCCTGCTAAGGTGGTAGCAGTGTTGATGGAAAGGAATGGATGTATTTGGGCCAAAACAGAAGGCATAACAACAGTTTAAGTGACAAATTAGGTGTGGGCAAGTGAGAGAGGACTTAAAGATGATATTCAGGTATTTGGATCGAATAACTGGGTGAATTGTGGTGCATTTTAAAAAACAGAGACTGCGGGAAGAGCAGGTTTAGGGTTGATAAGTGCAGATATGGGCATCTTGTGTTTAGGAGACATAAATGTGCTTAGGAGACATCCAAATAGAGATGCTTAGTAGGAAGTTAAATACTTAGCTGTATGGTTTAGCAAAGAAATTTATGTTGGAGATAAAGATTTGGCAGGGAACTGCTTCAGTGTATACATAACTGTATAGGTAACTAAAAGCAGGGAAGATCACTCAGTGAGGGCGGAGTGGATGAGGTCACCAAAGGAAGAAGTGTGAGGTTCAAGAAGAGATGAACTCTAACATTAAACTGGGGGAGAAGAAGAGTATTCAATGATCGGTCTGGGAAGATGTGGCTAGAGAGAGAAGGGAAATTGGGTCAGGTCGGTGTTACAGAAACCAAACGAAGAGAATACGCTAAGGAGGAAGGGGAGAACTATTGATATGAGTTCTGAACTGAACTGTGTCTCTGGTTGAGAAGCATCCTCTGGGTTTTAAATGAAAATGGTGCTCATTAACACTGGTGAAAGTGCTGTCAGAACAGTGGTGGTGCAGTAAAGTGAATGTGTGCAAGTCAGTGGAGATGTGAGGGAAGAAAACTCCATACAATTCTGCCCAGAAGACCAAGGAGAAGGATAAGAAGAGATTTTGTTCTTGTTTTTTGACTGGAGAGAGATTTCAGTGTGTCTAAATGATAATGGGGAGAAGTCAATGAAAGGGAGAAAGATAAAAGAGAAAGAGGGGATAATTGATGAAGCAAGATCCCTAAGGAGAGAAAAGGTTAGAGATTAGCAGTATAAGGGAGATAGCCACTTTTATTGGAACAGGAGGTAAGGAGAAAAAGATGGATACAGATGATTACCTGAAAAAATATTAGAATTAAAAAGGGAATTTTAAAAAAATGGCCATATACAAAATAAAAATACTCAGCAGCTTTCCTAGATCCCAGAAACCACCAACTAAAAAATGTATTACAAAAAAGTAGTTCACAATGGCACCAAAAAATGTAGAGTGCTTGGGAATAAACCTAACGAAAATGTAAGCCTTTAATTATGGAAACTATGCAACTTTTCTTGAAAATTACTATCGGAAAATAGAGTTGATATCCTTAAAACCTTGGAGATAGATGATATTTTTATAACCTCGGAGATAGTAAAGGCCTTAAATGAGATATAAGAAAACAAAAACCATAAAGAAAAAAGGTTGATAAATCCAACTAAATAAAAATTCAAATTCAAACTAAGTAAAAATTCAGTCACAGAAGCGCACACCAAGAGCCAAGGCCCTCACAGCTGCTTATGGGCCAGGAAATGGCCCTATCTCTAGTCACTGGCCTGCACCACTGGGTGCATTCATAGCTAACTCCTCCAGCTGTGCACCTGTAAGCCCTGAGCCCAACTTCCAATACCAGCTTCCACTGCCAAGAGACTGTGGTGAGACCCTGTAGTCAGGGTAGTACACACTGATAGCCAGGACCTCCACAGCTGCCATTGTGCATGCGAGTGGCCCAGGCTCTTGGTGCTGACACTGGCCCTTACCACTCTGTATGTGTCTGCAACTGGCCCCTGCCACCAAACAGGCATCTGCAGCTCACTTGCACAGCTGAGTGTATGCACACCGCTGGCTGCAGCCACCACTGCTGCCTGCCTGGGTCCCTAGCTGCTGGACCTGGAAATGCTGCTGTGGATCCCACCAGCCCTTGCAGACATTGTGGACGTCCCACAGTGCTCATCAAGGACATCACAGTTGTTGATGCTGTGGATCCCAGTGGCCTGAGCTTATGAGACATGCCCTAATCCTGGACCTGGAGCCACCAAACAACCCTGCACTTGGTGTGCTGCACCACTAGACCTAGGGTCACAGTATGCTCCAGTGGGTCTCTACCCACAGATGGTCTTTCCTTACTGAAATCAGTCCATAAAGTCCAGAAGACATGACAGCTTCCTCAAATGTGCAGAAACCTACACAAAGCTACAGGGAAGAATCAGGGGAACATGACACTACCAATGGAACACAATAAACTTCCAGTAACTGACCCAAACAAATGGAGACATGGGAATTTCCTGATACAGAATTCAAAGTAATTGTCCTGAAGATGCTCAGATAGCTACAAGAGAACTCAGATAAACAATTTAACAAAATCAGAAAAATAAGAGAAGAACAAAACGAGAAGTTCAACAAAGAGATACAAAACATAAAAAAGAACCAAACAGAAACTTTGGAGCTAAAGAATACATGACTAAATTGAAGAACTCAATAGAGAGCTTCAACAGCAGACTGGACCAAGCAGTAGAACAATTAGTGAGCTCAAAAACAGAGCATCTGAAATTATCCAGTCAGAGGGAAAAAAGAAAAATGAGAAGAAATGAAGAAAGACTACTGGACTTATAGTACACCATTAAGAAATATAATGTATGCATCACTGGATTCTTGGAGAAGAGAGGGAGAAAGGGGCAGAAAGCTTACTTAAAGAAATAATGGCTGAAAACTTCCCAAACCTGGGGAAAGATATGGACATCCAAGTTCATGAATAGGTTACTCTATAATTTCAATCCAAAACGATCTTCCCTAAAACACATTATAACAAAACTGCCTAATATCAAAGACAATGAGAGAATTTTAAATGCAGCAAGAGAAAAACAAATTCTTTCATACAAGGAAACCCTCATAAGGCTATCGGTGGATTTTCAAGCAGAAATTTTGCAGGCCAGGAGACAGTGAGATGATATTCAAAGTGCTGAAAGAAGGAAACTGCTAACCAAGAATACTCTATCCAGCAAAGCTGTCTTTCAGAAATGAAGGTGAGATAAAGACTTTCCCAAACAAACAAAAGCTGAGGGAGTTCATCCCCACAAAATCTGCCTTACAAGAACCACTGAAAGGACTTCTTCAAGCTGAAAGAAAACGATGCTAAGTAATAAAATGAAAACATATGAAAATATACAACACACTGGTAAAGGTAAGTATATAGTCAGATTCAGAATACTTTAATACTGTAATATAGTGGTGTGTTAACTACTTAAATCTATAAAGGTTAAAGGACAAAAGTATTAAAAACAGCTATAGCTACAATAATTTGTTAATGAATATACCATATAAAATGATGTAAATTGTGACATCAAAAATATAAAAATATTTGTGGGGAGTAAAAGGGTGAAGATTTTGTATGTGATCAAAGTTAAGTTGTAATCAGCTTATAATAGACGATTATATCTATGAGATGTTTCAAGTAAGCCTCAGGGTAACCACAAAACAAAAACCTATAGTAGATACACACAAGATAAAGAGAAGGGAATCAAGGTATACCACTATGGGAAATCATCAATTCACAAATGAAAACAGTAAGAAAGGAATAAAAGAAATACAAAACAGCCAGAAAACAATTAATAAGATGGCAATAATAAGTTCTTACCTATCCACAATTACTTTAATGTAAATGGATTAAATTCTCCAATCAAAAGGCATAGAATGGTTGGATGAAAAAAAAAAGCAAGATTCAACTATACAGATATTCCTTGACTTACGATGTGGTTACGTCCCAATCAACCTAACATAAGTTGAAAGTGCATTTAATACACCTAACCTACCAAACATCATAGCTCAGCCTAGACTATCTTAAACATGCTCAGAGAGTTACATTAGCCTGAAGTTGGGTAAAATAATCTAACACGAAGTCTATTTTATAATAAAGTGTTGAATAGCTCATGTAATTTATTGAATACTGTATGAAAGTGAAAAACAGAATGGTTGCAAGGGTATCAGTTATTTACCTTTGTGATTGCATGGCTGGCTGAGAGCTGTGGCTTTGCTGCTGCTGGCCAGCATCACAAGAGAGTATCACACTGCATATTGTTTGCCCAGGAAAAGATCAAAATTCAAAATTCAAAGTACAGTTTCTACTGAATATGTATTACTTTCACACTATTGTAAAGTAAAAAAATCGTAAGTTGAGCCATTGTAAGTCAGGAACTGTCTGTTAGGCTCCCTACAAAAGACATCTTTCAGCTTCAAGGACACACGTAGGCTCACAGTGAAGTGACAGAAAAAGATATTCCACACAGACGAAAAGGAAAAGAGAACAGGGGTAGCTATACTTATATCAGACAAAATAGACTTTAGGTCAAAAATGATAACAAGAGACAAAGAATTCATTATATAATGATAAAGGGGTCAATTTATCAATAGCATATAACAATTATAAATATACATGTACACAACATCAAAGCACCTTAATATATTAAGCAAATACTAACAGATCTTAAAGGAGAAATAAACAACAATACATCAATAGTAGGGGACTTCAATACCCCACTTTCAACAATGGATAGATCATCTAGGCAAAAAAGCAATAAGGAAGCATGGGACTTGAACTGTACTTTAGACCAAGTGGCCTTAACAGACTTATACAGAACATTCCATCCAAAAGCAGCAAAATACACATTCTTCTCAAGTGCACAAGGAACATTCTCCAGGATAGATTATATGTTAGGTCACAAAACAAGTCTTAGCAAATTTAAAAATAGTGAAATCATGCCAAGTGTCTTTCCCAGTCACAACAGTATGAGACCAGAAATCAATGACAGGAGGAAAACTGGAAAATTCACAAATATGTGGAAATTAAACAAAACACTCCTGAACAATCAATGGGTCAAGGATGAAATCAAAAGGAAAATTAAAATATATCTTGAAACAAATGAAAATGGAATTACAACATACCAAAACTTATGGGATGCAGCAAAAGTAGTGCTAAAAGGAAAGTTTCTGGCAATAAATGAGTATATTAAAAAAAAAAAAGAAGAAGAATCTGAAACAACCTAACTTTACATCTGAAGGAACAAGAAAAACAAGAACAAACGAAGTCCAAAGTTAGTAGAAAGATGGAGAAAACAAAGATTAGAGCAGAAATAAATGAAATAGAGAACAGAAAAACAATAGAAAAGATCAACAAAACTAAGAGGCAGCTTTTTTTTTTTAAAGATTTTATTTTTTCCTTTTTCTCCCCAAAGCCCCCCAGTACATAGTTGTATATTCTTCGTTGTGGGTCCTTCTAGTTGTGGCATGTGGGACGCTGCCTCAGTGTGGTTTGATGAGCAGTGCCATGTCCGCGCCCAGGATTCGAACCAACGAAACACTGGGCCGCTTGCAGCGGAGCGCGCGAACTTAACCACTCGGCCATGGGGCCAGCCCCAAGAGGCAGCTTTTTAAAAAACAAAATGGACAAACCTTTAACTAGACTTACCAAGACAAAAAGAGAGATGACTCTAATAAATAAAGTTAGAAATGAAAGAGGAGACATTACAAGTGACATCACAGAAATATATAGGAGCAGAAGAGACTACTGTGAACAATTATATGCCAACAAATGAGACAACCTAGAAGAAATGGATAAATTCCTAGAAACATAGAATCTACCAAGTCTAGATCATGAAGCAATAGAAAGTCTCAACATATCAGTAACAAGTAAGGAGACTGAATCAGTAATTGAAAACCTCCCAACAAAGGAAAGCTCAGGACAGGTTGGCTTTGTGGGTGAATTCTACTAAACTTTTAAAGAAGAATCAATGCCAATTATTCTCAAACTCTTCCAAAAACCTGAAGAGGAGGGAAGACTTCCAAACTCATTTTATGAGGCCAGCATTATTCTGATACCAAAGTCAGATAAGGACACTACAAGAAACAAAAACTATAGGCCAATATTGCTGATGAATATGGATGCAAAAGTTCTCAACAAAATACTTGCAAAATGAATTCAACAGCACATTAAAAGCATCATACACCATGATCAAATGGGGTTTATCCCTGGGATGCAAGGATAGTTCAACATATGCAAATCAATAAATGTGAAACACCACATTAATAGAATGAAAGACAAACATCATATGATCATCTCAATAGATGCAGAAAAAGCATTTGATAAAATTCAACATCCTTTCATGATAAAAACTTTCAACAAATTGGGTATGGCAGGAACATACCTCAACATAACAAAGGCCATAGATGACAAACCCACAGCTAACATCATACTCAATGGTGAAATGTTCAAAGCTTTCTCTTTAAGCTCAGGAACAAGATAAGAGTGCCTACTGTCCCCATAATTATTCAACATAATTCTAGAAGTCCTAGCTAGAACGACTGGGCAAGAAAAAGAAATAGAAGGTATCCAAATTGGAAAGGAAGTAGTAAAATTGTTTCTGTTTGCTGATGACAGGTGCTTTTATATAGAAAATTCTAAAGACTCCACCAAAAAACTGTTAGAACTAATAAACAAATTCAGTAAAGTTTCATGATATAGAATCAATATACAAAAATCAGGGTTTTTTTTCTATATACTAACAATGAACTATCTGAACAAGAAATAAAGAAAATAATCCCATTTACAATAGCATCAAAAACAAAATACTTAGGAATCAATTTAACCAAGTAAGTGAAAGATCTATACACCCAAAACTATAAGACATTGATGAAAGACATTGAAGAAGACACAAATAAATGGAAAAATATCCCATGTTCATGGATTGAAAGAGTTAATATTGTTAAAGTGTCCATACCACCAAAGGCTGCCTATAGTTTCAATACAGTCCCTATCAAAATTCCAACAGAAGTTTTTCCAGAAATAGAACAAAAATCCTAAAATTTGTGTAGAACCACAAAAGACCCTGAAAAGCCAAAGCAATCTTGAAAAAGAAGAACAAAGCTGGAGGTATCACATTTCCTGATTTCAAATTATATAACAAAGCTACAGTACAGTACTGGCATAAAAACAGACACATAGACCAATGGAACAGAATTGGGAGCCCAGAAATAAACCCACACATTTATGGTCATCTAATATTTGAAAAGAGAGCCAAGAATACTCAATGGACAAAGGATAGTCTCTTCAATAAATACTGGATATTCACATGCAAAAGAATGAAATTAGACCCCTATCTTACACTACTCACAAAAATTAACTCAAAATGATTAAGGACTTAAACATAAGACCTGAAACTGTAAAACTCCCAAAAGAAAAGACAGGGAAAAAGCTCCTTGACACTGGCCTTGGCAATGGTTTTTTGGATATGACAGCAAAAGCACAAACAGTAAAAGCAAAAATCAGCAAGTAGGACTACATCTAAAACTAAAAAGCTTCTGAGCAGCAAAAGAAACAATCAATAAAATGAAAAGGCAACCTACAGAATGGGAGAATATATTTTCAAACCATATATCTGATAAGGGGTTAGTATCCAAAATATATAAGGAATTCACACAATTGAAAAGCAAAAAAACAATCTGATTAAAAAATGGGCAGAGAATCTGAACAGACATTTCACCAAATAAATACAAATGGTCAAGTACATGAAAAGGTGCTCAACATCACTTATCCTTGGGAATGCAAATCAAACCCACAGTGAGATATCACCTTACACCTGTTAGAATGGCTATTATCAAAAAGAGAAGCGATAACAGATGCTGGTGCGGATGTGGAGAAAAGGGAATCCTTGTGCACTACTGGTGGGAATGTAAATTGGTGCAGCCACTATGGAAATAGTTTCTCAAGAAATTAAAAATAGAACCACCATATGATCCAGCAATCCCACTTCTAGGTATGTATCTGAAGGAAACGAATTCACTATCTGGAAGAGATAGCTGCACCCCCACGCTTACTGTAGCATTATTCACAATAGCCAAGACATTGAAATAACATAAGTGTCCACTGATGGATAAATGGACAAAGAAAATGTGAGATATAGATATATACAATGAAATATTATTCAGCCCTAAAAAAGGGAAATCCTGACATTTATGATATGAATGGACCTTGAGGGCATTATGCTAAGTGACTTCAGTCAGACAGAGAAAGATAAATACTATACGGTCTCACTTATACATGGAATCTAAAAACATCAAACTCATAGAAACAGAGAGTAAAATGGTGGATGGCAGGGGCTGAGGGGTGGGGACATGGGGAGATGTTGGTCAAAGGGTATAAACTTTCAGTTATAGAATGAATAAGTTCCAGGGGGTACAGCATGGTGACTATAGGTAACAACATTGTATTGTATACTCCAAAGTTGCTATGAGAGTAGGGCTTTACTGTTCTCACCATAACAACAACAACAAAATGGTAATTACGTGAGGTGAAGGTGAGTTAACCAACCTTATTGTGGTAAACATTTCACAATATATATGTGTATCAAATCATCATACTGTACACTTTAAATGCACACAATGTTATATGTTAATATCTCAATATAATTGAGCTGGAAAAACAAAGTAAACAAGAATAGCAAAATCAAATGGCATGCCACAGACCATTTCAAAATAGGTAAGGGCTAGTAAGGGGTTTCTGTGGGAGCGGTAAGAACTGTGTTGTAGCAGGTCTAGAACAATGGGGAGGTACACATTTAATTCAGAAAGCACTACTTTGGTATCACTTGAGAAGAAGGATGAGAAACCGGGACCTGGAATAAGCTTCCCAGGAACTAGAGATTGGATTATAAGCTCTGATAAATAAGGACCATCAGGACACACACAATGACTAACTACAGATGCTACAGCCCAGCAGTTCTCAAAGTGTGACCTGGGGATCCCTGTGTCTGCAATGGCAAAACTACTTTTGTATGAATACTAAGATATTATCTGTCTTTTTAATTCTCTTCCTCTCATGAGTGTACACTGGAATTTTTCAGAGAATACATGATGTGTGGTATCAAAACAGAGTGAATGCAGAAGCAGATATAAGAATCCAGCTGTTCCTGTTATGCCAGACATTAGAGATATGCAGAGAAAACTAAATCAATGCCACTCTTCTCACTAAACTTTCTGCTTTGAAAATACATCTTCATAAAACTGTTGTTTATGTTAACATGTAATAGGTTCACTATCATTAAGTGATTTAAAACATTTAATTTCTAATAAGGTAACCATCAATAGATACATTTCACATAAACAAAAGCTATTTGGGATCCTCAAAAAATTTTAGAGTATAAAGGAGTCCAGAGACCAATAGTTTAAGGCATGCTGCCCTAGCTAACACTAAAGGGTAAAGACCTCCCACTCAGCTGGCCTGGGCTTTCATTATTCTCACAGCCTCCATCCTTACAGCTGTATTTGTGTTTGTCTACATCAACTTGTTACCCACGCCTGGCAATGTCCTGCTTGAATGAAGTGGGGACTATAATTAAAACATTCATTTGTTGTCATGGCATCCTTCACTCCTTTAATGACTGAACTATATACAAATTACACTATGCATTACACATTAGAGGTGTTTAAAGCTTTGCTAATATAAGCAATGAGATGAAGCTATGATCTTTACCGGTATCTTGTAATGAGGTCTGAATGGGTCTAACAGTCTGTAATCTTTTTTTCACATTTGCATTATTAAATTTTACTGTTTTAGATATTCAGATAACTGGTACTTGTTGCTTCTAAGCTATGCTATCTCCAGAGGAACGCTTGAGAACATCTTCAGGCTAAATCTTGGTTCTCAGAACTCCAGTCTCTAGCAGAAACAAACTGTCTTGACTATGGACAAAACTGATTTTTAATGCAAGCCAAAATGCAGTAATAAAACAAAAAAAATCTAGATCCAAAAGTTCTAACCCAAGGATTATCTTAGAAGGAGAGTTTTTCAGAACCAAGAACAAGACTATTTAGAGCTGAGTATCCTGAGAAAAGGAGTTACGTTGAAATCTGTACCAGTTTTTATTAAAAACAAAAGCAAACCAGACTGTGTTTCTATTTTTTAAAAGTTTACAAGGGCAAAGCACTTCTTCTAAAATGTTATTCTCTTTCACTAAGCATTGCAAAGTACATTAATTAATTCTTGAGATTCTAACAGCCCTTTAAGGAAGTCATAAAAATATTTACTTGGGAGTATAAATTGGAATGACATTTTGAGAGGGCCATTTGAAGATATTTAGCAGAAGCCTAACATGCATACCTACTGACAAAGCAATTCCAGTTTTAGAAATTTATCCTGAGAAAATTGGCAATGACAGATACAAGGATGTTCATTAGAGTGTTGTGTATAATAATAAAAACTGGAATGAGCCTAGATATCCAACAACATGGGGCTGATCAGTAGACTGTGGTTCATCATATAATGGAATACTATGTGGCCGTAATACAAAATATAAAAATTATATCATAAAATTATGTATGGCAAGCAAAGATATTCACTACATATTGCTAAGGGAAAAACAAGTTATAAAACTGAGTATTATATGATCTCACTTCTGCTTAAAATATTTATATGCATAAAAATATCTGGAAGGGTATTATACATGTATAAATTAATAGTATTTATTGTTGAGTTTGGGATCACAGGTGATTTTTATTTACTTCTTTTATTTTATTTGTTTACTTCTTTTGAAGGTTTTGTACTCTGGTTTTCTAAAGTGAACATCTTTTCCTTATATAATAAAAGTGATTATTAAAATACTTACTTGAGGCAACCATGCAATTGTCAGTGTTTTCCTATTCTTGTAAACCAAATACTGTATGTACTGTGGGAAAGTGGTGGAGGGGACAGAAAGAGGAAGAGGAGGGAGGAAGGCAGATAGACATTTATATTGATTATTATTTTATCATGTATATTTGTTGTGAAGTTTTAACTTAATCTTAGATATAACAATCTGGAAAGAATTTTCAATGGAACATAGTGGTGAATAGTTAACGTTCACAAGATCGTAGTCTACTCTCATAGTTTTAATTTCTTTCCTCTCCTTGGAATGCCGATTTTTTTGTGTAAGGAGCAAGTGGCTTTCTTTTTTTGTAAGTCTCTCCCCTGCATTATCAGACATAGAACTTTCAAAACTTTTTTGGGAGCTAACCAAGCTTTATCTAACCAAACCCAAAATGGCATATGGACTCATCCACATGGTCATATGAATCTTTTGGTTGATGACTCCTGCCATGTGTCTAATCAGTTTTATAAAAACCATGCTTGAAGAAGGATTCTATAGCTCTAAGAGTGTGATGTTGTGGGACAAAGAACGTAGTGGCAGAGAGGCTACTTCAGCTGTGACACTAGAATATGGTGCCCATCAATGCCACCAAATATTGGCAGTATATATCCCAACAAAGGAAGAATTCTAATAATTTTGAGTGAAAAATTTCTATTATGCTTTCAGCTTAGGTCTACTAATACTTCTTTAAATGCCTTCTTGGACAGTGAAATCAGGGAACAATTATCAAACACCATATACAGTGTTTATAATAGAATCTTATTTCTTTTCTTTCTTTCCCACCCCCCCCCCTTTTTTTTGCATAAAAAGTAGAATACTGCTGAATGGTACCCAAATATCTGTTGTATACCATGCCAGTGCAGCAACTCAGCCAAAAATGTGAAAAGAACAGTTTGCCAAGTTAAAGAAAACATAACAAATTGGTAATGGTTTCTATCTTGACAGAAAATGAAAATGATCCCTCAATGTGTGGTCACTCATGCGGACACATAAAAATGTCTCAGAAGCAATCATTTTACCTCAGATAACAGACCCTGACAGTGTAGTACAGCACTGGCTGATTTTTACTTCTTAGAAAAGCGGCAAGCGTGACCTACAAAATAGTCTGGGAACCATGTAATTTATGCATAACACACATGCACATGCCATGCACTCATAATATTTGCTATAAATCATTTTGAATACAAGACTTCTTTTCTGAGAGGAATATATTTTATGAGAGATGATCTAAATCACCAGACACTTGATAAAGTTGAACTGGTTTATTTATGAACAGACATGATGCTGTTGCTCATCAGGTTACAAAATTTCAATAGTCTATATTGCAATAAAAGGCACTATGTAAGGGCCCATGCATTCCATATGATTCCTTATGGTGCCTTGAACACTAAAGATATTTTGTTAGATGTTAGATAAAACAAATACAAAAAAAATGTGTCGGTACATAGTGTACATTTCTGACTTTCTGTTTAGTAGACTGCAATTGAAAGCAGAAATGTACCTCTTGAAGACTTGGAAATGGTTCCTTTAACTTATTTCCCCTTCCTTTACCACTTATTTTTGTTCCCCAGATGGAGAACTGGCCAACATCATTGACCAGTGCTTTTTTTCCCCATCTGGTAAAGTTTTTCCATTTGTTTAACTTTCTAACAAGGATGGTAGAATATTGACTGCATTGTGAAATCACATCAGAAACAAGAATGACACTTTTAAAAACACTAATTGATATCTGAAGCTAATGAAGAATTCAAAATGAGAGAATATTGAACCAAGGGGCTAGGAAGAACCTTGGGAAGTTACATGGCCTTGCCAAGTTGAAAGTAAATTTGAATCCTGTAGGTTATGAGTTTCAAATGAAACTTTTGGGTCTAAATTTGTTGGTGACTTTCCTGTTCAATAAAAAAGGACTTAAATGGCTTATAAAAAGGTCAAAAAAACTTATTGGGCATCAAACTGCTCTTACAAAACACCATCTTGATGAGTTAAGTGTAAACGAATCAGAAACACATGGATCATATTTCCTTAAAAAATGCATATGGATTCAAAAATAAGGGGAAGAGGACTTGGCAAAACATTTTTTTGTGTGGTGGCTGAACCCAAAACATTTGAAAGATATTTTGAGACATTCAAGGAATCCAAAATAAAACTAAACCTGTCCAGTCATATAAAAAACAGAAAGTTCTTCTATGCATTATGCAGAGATAAATGTGCATTTATCTCTGTGAGTCAATCAACACTCACTGAGCCTTCACCTTTGGCACAAAACTATGGGGAAACCAGCTTCTGCCTTTAAGCAACTCTGAATTTAAGTATAAACAAATATAGATAAGTAATAAAAAGCTATTAAAAGAGACCTAAGATTTTACAAAAAATTGGCATCATAATCCAGATCACACAGAAACTATACATTGAGAAATATACGGTACTTTCAGGGTCCTAGGGTAGGTAGGATTCATTCCATTCAAGTCATCATCCCCTCAGCCCTTTTGGTTAAATTTATACATAGTTGCAGAGTCTTACTTGCTTAAATGTTTTCTTAATAAGTGTTTTTATGTATTTTTTCATGTGTGCCCCAGCCCTCTTTCCTCCACCCTCTAGATTTGGGAGTGCTCAACAAATCTTTCTGACTGGTTTCCTGGAGGCTGGGAGTGTTGAACAGAGCTTTGAAATAGGGGAGAGAGGCTGTTTGGCAGAGAGGAATGAGGCCGTGATTCTGGGTTAGGGGGATGGCACGTGTGACAATTCAGAGGCTCCAGAGGGTGAGTCATGTTGGGGGGGTGACCCACTGGCTTGCCTGCACCCATATGCCTGAGCCAGGGTGCTGAGGGAGGTGGAGGCAGTTAGGTGTGGGGAGGCCTATAGACTACATCTGAAGTCAGCTGGAGGAGAGAGGACTGTGATAAGGGAAAGCACAGTTCTTACTCTTTTTTTTTTTTTTTTTGCCAGTACTGGATAAGTGCTAAGCACAGGACACACACAAGTCATTAATTCTTTTATTTCTTATCAGCGTCTTAAAAAGCTGAAAAATATCCAAAGATAAAAATAAGTTAACTATGTACGTATTGCTAGGATCCTGTAGGTCATAAATTTGAAGAGGACCTTAGAAGGATTATGAAATAGATTTCTGAGTTCTAAAACATTTGTGGGAAAGTGTAAAAAATTAATGATTTAGAATCTTTTTAGGCTGTTTTCTAGCTGTTTAATGTTAGTCTTATCTTTTCCACAATATTAGCAAGTTATTTAGGGCTGGGGTAGTGTCATACATTTCTTGTATATTTTCCACAGGCTAGCAAAATACCGGGAGCACACCACGCACTCAATAAATACTTCCTGACGTGAATGAAGTGAAAGGGTGATGAGGCCCTGAGATGATGAGGGTATGATTGAAGGTAAAGTGAAAAACAGGGATGACGTCATGGAACTGTCCTCACAGCGTCTGCCCTGAGCCTATGTGTTCACGGTTAATATAAAGAAATCAAAGCCTTACCATCCTTCGTCATCTTCTGCTTCTGTTTCAGACACATCATGTTCCGGAGTTTCAGCAATGGCTTGAGTGAGTTTAGACTTAAACTGGTTCAGCAGCGCAAGGGTCTGAAATAACAATTAGATTGCTAAGGTTGCTGATAAGGTTAAATTTAATTTTAGAAGAGACACAAATTTGGTAGAAAAGAAAAGATCCAAACAGGATGTAAAACACTTAGATAAATTTTTAATTTTGAAGGAAAGTAGCAAAACTGCCTGCAAGCTACAACAGTGATTGGGACTCACAAACCCTGAGGTCGCCCTGTTTGCATGTGCACTGACGTTTTCCCTCAGAGATATGTGACCATTTTCTGATTTGGGGAACATAAATTTGCTTATATAGAAGATGCTTAAATTTTAAAATAATTAGTAGCTAAGTTTTTTTTAAATTTTCTTGTTCTTTTAAAGATTGGCACCTCAGCTAACATCTGTTGTCAATCTCCCTTTTTTTTCCTTCTTCTTCTCCCCAAAGCTCCCCAGCACATAGTTGTATATTCTAGTTGCATGTCCTTCTGGTTGTGCTGTGTGGGACGCTGCCTCACCATGGCCTGATGAGCAGTGCCATGTCCGTGCCCAGGATCTGAACCAGCGAAATCTTGGATCGCCGAAATGGAGCGTGTGAACTTAACCGCTTAGCCACGGGGCTGACCCAAATAGCTAATATTTTAACGTCCACAAGATAGAGAGGTACCTCACTAAGATATGTAAAAATAAAAAAAAAAAAACCAACAATGAATAGTATTTTTCATTAAACAAATGTCCAAAAATGTAAAAATATCAATGTTGGGGAAGGCGAAACGAATAAACACATCAACTGTTGGAAGACACGTAAACTGGAATGAGATCTTTAGAAAGATATTTATATGTATCAGAAACTTTAAGGTGATCACTCCCTTTGATTCTGTAATCTCAATCTTGGGAATACATGTAGAAAAATAATTTGAAACACAGAAAATGGCATATACAAAAGATGTGCTTTGCAGCAATATTCATACAAGTGGAAAAATAGGAATATGTTAAATGTCTGTCAATAAGAAACTAGACAAATTTGGTAAAAAGCAATGAATATGTTACTATACTGTTATTAAAAATTATATACATGAAGCATTACATTCTATTGTTAAGCGAAAGAAGTAGGATATAAATATCATGTTGAGTATGTATTTTTAAAAAAAGGGAGGGCCCGTCCTGGCGGCCTAGTGGTTAAATTCAGCGCACTCCACCTTGGTAGCCTGGGTTTGGTTCTCAGGCATGGACCTACACTGCTCTGTTAGCAGCCATGCTGTGCTCATAGCCCACATACTAAAAATAGAGGAAGATTGGCACGGATGTTAGCTTAGGGTGAATCTTCGTCAGCCAAAAAAAGGGGACCATTCCTTTGATTCTTGTTTGGCTCCCATGCCCTTTGTGGGTAGGAAGAAACAACAACTGCCTACAATTTTGTAATCACATTGTCTCCTGGCTATACCTTAATGGTCTACTCCAGAATTAGAGCAGACAACAGAAGTTAGAAAAAAAATTTTTATTCTACAGTTTAAAAACGTACGTAATTGTGAAATGGGATAAAGCACTACCTGTCTAAAAAATCAGATGTCTAATTAAGACACTGATACAATGAATTCAGTACTAAAATATTCACATTTCATAAGGAAAAAGATGATATTTCAATACGGGAATACCAGGTATAGTAAGGCATCACAATAAATTGCTAGGCTCCAGAATTTATCTAGGAAATACCAATAAGACCACAGTTCATGAGAAAATTAACTAGGTTTTGGTGGTCTAGAACCTCTGCTCAACAAAGACAGGTGCTGCCAAAATACTTGCAAGGAACAAAGGCAGCTATTGCTAAAAAATGACAGAGAAAAGTGCCTTCTGTTTCTGCAAATTTAATGCTCACATGAACAACAGCTGAAAATACATAAATTACCATAGCTGCTGAATGAGATGGGTTTTGGGCAAAACTAAAAATTCCGACAGAATATCCTCATAGGCATTATGAGGACTGCCCAGTGTGTTAAGGTTTACAGATTTTATCTGTTTCTAGAGTAGTAATTGTGGGACTAAGCTCTTCAAACAATGTTAGATAAAGTTTCCCTTGTTTTTAAACCTTATTCATTAACAAAATCTTTTTGTTTACATACTTCTAGTGTCTTTGCTTTATAATAAGAAAAAAGGTTATTGGAGAAATATTAGAAAATAAAGAGAGGCAAAACAAAAATATCTATTATTCCAACACTCAGAATAACCATTGTGGATAACTTGGTACATATCCGTCAAGGCTTTTTATGTGTCTTTGTGTGTGTGCATGTGCTTATATATCTGTATCTGTATTATGTATATATATATATTACATATATGTATATCTCCATATGCACATCTCTTTATGCATCTATTGCTTAAAAGTAAACCCTACTGATTTTTAATGGTGGATGTTTGTACACTTGGAAATGTCTTTTCTGAAGGCATAAAGAAAAATAAAAACAAAGGAGACTTCTTAGTGGAATGAAATTTTAAAACTTCCTCGAAAATTATGCTAGACCTTGTTCTTTTTCCTTGAGTTAAAAGTGGCAAAGCAGTCTGTTTTTAGAGCCAATTAATATGCTGCTGGCATTTGCTCAAAGAAGGGGGACTGTGACAAACAAAAAAACATCCTCCTGGCCTTTCGTAGCTTCTTCTATTTTCAAGATTGGACTTTCTCTAGCTGCTTGCTAAAGGTAAGAGAGGACACTAGGCAGAAAAGCAAACATCACAAAAATAAGGGGGTGGTAACAACATAGGCTGAAGAAGATAGGATCTGCGTGGAGGCATTTCTGTTTGGCATCTATAGGGGAAGCAGTTTCCTGGCTTTTACTTGAAGGAATGAATGGCTAACCACTTAAAGCATGGCTCTTCAGCACAGTGTGAGCCTTCTCAGCATGAAGAAGCTGTTTCGAAGGGGCCCTGCCTTGGAGGACTTGGTGTATGCATATCTACACTTAAGAGTCTCTCAAATGGCCTCTGTGCCTCCAGTCCTGCCCTGGGTCCAGTCTATTCTCCATACTGTACCCAGGTTGGAGGGATCTTCTCAAACTGCAAAGGAGATCAGATCACGTCCTCCCCTCAACGGCTCCCACTGCCCTTAGGGTAAATCTAAACTCCTTAATATGGCTCAAAAAATACGTTGCATAAACTGGCTCCTGCTTACCTCTCCAGCCTCATTGCTCTCATTCTCTTAGTTTACGTTCCAGTCATACTTAACATCTTTTAGTTCTTTGCAAAGAGGTCAAAGACTTCTCATGTACTGTCGCTTTTCTCTAGCCACATATCTCCTATTCAACCTTCAGAGCTCAGCTGACAAGTCGTTTTCTCTGGGAGGACTTCCCAGATTCTTAGGCCAAGTTAGGTCCCACTGCCATACATTTACATAGTTTCCTGTACCTAACCTGTCATAGTGCTCACCCCCTTTTATTGGTATTACTTATTTAACTCCTCTTTTCCCTGATAGCTCAGAGAGGACAGGGATGTGTCCACCCTGCTTGCCACCAAATACAGTGATTAGAACACGGTAGGTTCTTAATAATTATTTGCTAGGAGGGGAAAAAAAGAGGAATGCAATAGTAAGAGTGGACCCTAGCATCTTTGGTAGCACGTTCACTACAGATGCTATTCAGAGGACTTTGTGACTCCCTGAAAACAAGTTAATAATGTACTTTTTCTTAATTTCATTTGATGTGCTATTTCTTTTGAAAATTGCACATGTTAGTTCTCTGTAATTACAATTTCCTATACTTGACTTCTTGTTGAACTTTCCCTGTGATTATTTTCACGCTAAGTACTGATGCATGATCCTTCCTTACCAGTAATTAGGTGTCATTTATAATATAGCTCCTGATTAGATTAATTTATCCGAACGGGTTTGGGCTTTTTAATTTACTTTTATTTTGCCTGACTTATTTATATGCCTAAAAAGGATGTTTTCATATATATATATATATATATATATATATATATATATATATATGGCAGCAACAAAATAAATGATTTTGGTCTGCCCCCTAGCTTTTCAACATGAGGGCCTGCTGAAGAGATTTGGTTTATCGAGTGCCAAGTGCTGCATGACATGTACGGCTGACACCAAAATTGCTGAGCTAGCTTCTTATCTCTTTTTATTCTTGATTTCTGACAATCTCATATTACTTCTTTAAGATTCGGGAATTACTTGCAATAAGCAGAGTTTTATAATATTATTTACAGTAGAAGTCCACTAGTGGATCAAATACCTTATTCACAGGCAGTGTACAATTTTAAGCTGAGCTGGCTAGTCAGCATGTGAGATGCTGGGCTGGACAAGCCCTCCCCATCATTTATAATCACCACTTCTCCATTCCATAATATTTACTTAGACAAAAGTTCTACCTGAGTATCTGATAATATGTGGCTTTACAAGGTTCCTATGGTCGATATGGGAGTACAAGGTTGAAACATGAAAGTTTTAGGCTTTTTGCCTAAACCATTTTGCATAAGTGGCCAAGTCCTTGTCACTCCACCCTATGTAAATATACCTGTTTTCATTTTTAAGAGGCAGTGCTGCCCATGATGTATAATCAAATTAGGCTCCATTTGCAACACTTGAAAACAATAAAAGGCAATGCATTACTTATGGATTTTGGTTTTCAAAGTTACCTGGTCTTCCCGGGAAGTTCCCTTCTTTGGCTGCTGCTTCCTCAAAGCCTCATACTTCTGCTTTTCTCGTCTGTATTCTGCAACAGCACCATCTGGAGCAGCTTCCTCCTCTGAAGAATATAGAATATTCTTCAATAAATAGTAAAAAGGATCTGTGGGTTCCTCTGAATGTCTATGCTCATATCCCTGAAAAGGAGGTCAGGACCTGGGACTGGTTTTCCTCCATTTAATTTAAAACCAAACCAATAAACTCCACCAGCTCCACAACTATTTCCTAGATTAGAAAGTGGTTGATGTCAATTTATCAACCAATTTTATAAACATCTATATTATATACTGTACTGTTGTAGTTGCTTTCATTTGTACTCATTTGACTATAAAATTGCCTATCTCACTTTTAAGATAATGAAGATTTTCCCCAAATTCAGCAATACCATTTTACATTATTCCCCTGCCTTACAAGGTAAAATCTTTCAATATTGGTTGATTTTCCAATTATCTGCCACTTTTGTTCTCCAGCTAAAATGACAACAAACAACTTCAATTTGATGGCATCATAAAAAATAAATACATCTACAAATAGGTCAGTTAGGATAGTTACTAAAGCAGACAAAAATAATTTTTACTAAATTAGAAATTAGAAAACAAATCTATGGATTTGATCCTGCAATAATTTCATGTGAAGATTAGTTAACATCTGGGTTCACAAAACACAGTTTTGCTTCAAAAAACAAGTATTAACATTTTACAATATCTTACATGTATATGTATTAATGAAAATTTGTGACTTAAAAAAACCCTTATCTTTTCTCATCTTTGGCTGGCAAACCAAGATGAGCCAGATGTAATCAAGAATGCTAGTAATCTTTCTACTCAAGCCTTAGTTTGTGGCTTGCCTCTTTGTTACCTAGTTTGAAGAACGTTATTAATGTGCAATGTATTAACAGTCAGCCATTTTGTTCAAGTGATTTTCCAGTTAAAAAAATGTGTGAGCTAAGAAACAAGTAGTCTTTTTATGGTTACCTAGTATCATTATTTTGATGCAACTTGAATAATCAGTTTTATAAACAACTTTATATGGAATCATTAAAAGTATATCCAGCTCTGCTTTCAAAACTGACAGCTATAAATACTAAAAACTGAGTGCATTAATGAAAAAGAAAGTGTTAAGTACAGAAGTAATATTTTAGGCACATATGCTTAGTAACCACTAGTGAAGAGAGGATAGTAATAGTTGGTATATATAAAGTGATTTCTTATAACGGATTTTTAAAAATTACTTTTATGTTTTTCTATTGAATTACATCTTTGAATACCTCTCTTCTTTTTATTCCATAGTAGTTGGCTTTACATTGCCCTGGGATAAAGACTAAACACCTTAACATGACTTAGGAGTCCCTGTATGAGGCAACTGATGCTTTCGTTTCCAGGCTCATCTCTCACAACTCCTTCCCGCAACCACCTTGACGTGCTTTCATTTGCCTTATAACTACTATTCTTTGAACTCATCCTGCTCTCTTGACCGCTAGCCTTTGCTCATGCTGTTCCTTCTTTCGGGTATACTAAAACACTCCATCTCTACACTCCCCAATTAATTTTCCTTGCTTAATTCCTGCTCATTTTTTTACGTCTCAACTTGGCGGGCATTTCTGTCCTGGAGCCTTTTTTGATTCCACACCTGAAATCTGGTTTGGATGTACCTCCTTTGAGCTTCCACAGCACCTCTTAGTGCTCATCACTTTGTGGTAATTTCTTGCTTTCTCTTCTTTAATCCTCACTAGACATTAAACCCCTTGAGGACAAGTCATATTTCCCTGAGACTTAGAACAATGTTTGGCACATGTTAGAAGCTCAATAAATAGTCAAATAAATGAAGGAAGTAATGAAACTGGAGAAGAGGAAAACAAGAAGGTAGCAGGTCAATCTGGGCCCCAAGACTCACAGTTATAGACAGTATTTGCCATGCATCAGGATGCATCCATCATATTTAGGGAGTCAATAATAGTTCTTTCTTGATAATTTCCCTATGGCAGAATTTCATAAAATCCTCAAAAAATTCTGATGAGTATCCGTAGAACTGTTTAATGTTTTAATAATTAAATGCAAAAAAGCAAGGACAAATTCTTTACTTAGATGTTCAGCTACAGGTGACTGAAAACTTTTTTTTTTAAAGATGTAGAAATGACATTTTCTTTTCTTTTCTTTTCTTTCTTTCTTTATTTTTGAGGAAGATTAGCCCTGAGCTAACATCTGCTGCCAATCCCCCTCTTTTTGCTGAGGAAGACTGGCCATGAGCTAATATCTGTGCCCATCTTCCTCTACTTTATACGTGGGACACTTGCCACAGCATGGCTGGTAAGCAGTGCCATGTCCGCACCCGGGATCCGAATGGGTGAACCCCAGGCCGCCGAAGTGGAACATGTGAACTTAACTGCTGCGCCACCGGGCCGGCCCCTTAAAACTTTTATTTGTGGTGAGAATTTTTAAATAAGTGGAAAGGCTGATACAGATGAATTTTGTCACCTCATGTCACAGGTAAGTCAAACTTACAATCTTCAGAACAAATTCAGCTTATTTTAGTGTTTAACATTCATCTCCTTAAATATGGTCCCCTTCAGCAAGAATCAGCCACTTGATTCACTTTTTAGGAATGCGAAGGAAGCAGAAAATTTAAAAAAAGTTGCGCCACAAAGAAACCTTAAAAATCAGTTTAAAAAAGTCAAGGATGGGCAAAATAAAGTAAGGAAGTTCTATAGCTAAGTTGCTGATAACATTAAAAGGTCTCCTAATAAGTTAGAAAAAATACTTACCTCATCTTGGAAACTGAATAGTAGTGACAGAATTTTTTTAAATGGCTATACTGTATATGAAGTATGTATACTTTATATACAGGCTATACTATATATATACTATGTCTATAGTATATATCCTCTTATAGTATGCATACCATAAAGTATATATACTTCATATATAGTAAAATTCACTAATTTTGGGTGTACAATTTGATGACTTTTGGTATCGTATACAGTGTGTAACCTCCACTGCAATCAAGATAGAGAACTGTGCCATAGCCCTAAAAAGTACCCTAGTGTCCCCTTACAATCGATTCCCTCTTCTTTCCCTGGCCCCAGGCACCACTGATCTGCTTTCTGTCACCATACCTTTGCCCTTATTAGAAACTCATACAAATGGAATCATACATTATATAGTCCTTTATGTCTGACTTTTTTCACTTAGCAAATATTTTTGAGATTCATTCATGTTGTTGAATGTTCCTTCAAATAACTCAGAGTATTCCACAGTATAGATATACTCTAATTTGTTTATTCTTTCACCAGTTGGTAGACTTTTGAGTTGTTTCCAGTTTTTGCCTATTATAAATAATGCTTCTGTGAACATTCACATAGAAGTCTGCTTGTGGACATACATTTTCATTTCTCTTGGGTAAATATCTAGGAGCTGGGATTGCTAGGTCCTATGATAAGTGTATGTTTACTTTTTTTTTTTTTAAAGCACGTCTTTAAAGATTTTATTTTTTCCCTTTTTCTCCCCAAAGCCCCCCAGTACATAGTTGTATATTCTTCGTTGTGGGTCCTTCTAGTTGTGACATGTGGGATGCTGCCTCAGCACGGTTTGATGAGCAGTGCCATGTCCGTGCGCAGGATTCGAACCAATGAAACACTGGGCCGCATGCAGCGGAGCACGAGAACTTAACCACTTCGCCACAGGCCAGCCCCTATGTTTACTTTTATGAGATACTGTCATACTGCTTACCAAAGCGGCTGCACCATTTTGGCTGCATCATTCTTGCCAGCAGTGTAGGGAGCTTGAGTCACTCTACATTCCCAATTCTATTTGGTACTACCATTTAACTTTTGCCATTCCAGTGGATGTGAAGTAGTATCTTGTGTGGTTTCAACTTGCATTTCTCTGATGACAAGTGATATTAAACATTTTGTATGTGCTTACTGGTCACTCATATATCTTCTTTTGTGAAGTGTTTCTTCAAATCTTTTGCCCATTAAGACATTTTTTTCTTATTATTGAGATTTAAGAGTTTTAAAAATATATTCTGGATACAAGCCCTTTGTTAGATATATGTTCTGCAAATGGTTTAAGTCTGTGATTTACCTTTTCATTTTCTTAAACGTACCTTCAAAGAGCAAAAGTTAAGTTTTGATAAACAGCATTTTATCACTTTTTAATTTTATAGATCATACTTTTTGTCTTATCTAAAAAATCGTTGCTTGCTGCAAGGGTTAAAAAGTTTTTTCAAATGTTTTCTTTTAAAAGTATCAAATTTTATCTCTTGTTTAGCTATATGATTTATTTCAAGTTATTTTTTGTGTATTGTATAAGGTAAGGGATGAAGGTATATATTTTTAAAATATAGAGATGTCAATTGTTATAGTACCATTTGCTGTAAGAAAGTAAAAAGGCTTTCTTTTCTGTACTGAATTACCATTGCACCTTTGCTGAAAATCAATTGACTATATGTGTGTGACTCTATTTCTGGATTATCTCTCTTCTGTTAATCTGTGTCTCTCTTTATGCCAGTATTAGACTTTCTTCATTACAGCAGGTTTATAATAAGTCTTGAAATCAGGTAGTGTTAAGCCCTCTAACTTTGTTCTTGTTTTTCAAGATTATTTTAACTCTTCTTGTTCCTTTGCTCTTCCACATAAATTTGAAATCAGCTTGTTAATTTCTAAAGTCAGCTAGGCATGGAATGTATAAATTAATTTGGGGAGAACTGTTATCTTAATTCACAATATTGAATCTAATAGAATTTTACTGAATTAATCTGCCATTGTTTTTGAGGTCTGTAATGTAGTCTTCTTGGTTCTCACCATCATGGCACGTGATGGTGCTGGTTGTGGGGTAGGAGTGGTGAGTAGCTATTTGTGCTCATCTTTGTAACTATCCCAGGACAAGTATTTCAGAGATAGGAATGTTTTGAAACAAGTAAATGTAAATATAAAATGACTGGCTGATATTCATTCTAGAAGAAATAACATGAAATACCAAAAATAAAGAATAAGCAGCTTTTAAAGAATGGAAGACAAATAGAGAAGTACCTCTCTTCTATCAAAATCTCAGGGGAATATGAAAAAGAAGGTATAGCCATATACCATATACCATCTGCAGCTTCATGTTCATTGCAGCATTATTCACAAGAGCCAAGATACAAAAATAATGTATGTGTATGCCAAAGGATAAATAGATAAAGAAAATGTAGTATATACACACAATGGAATATTATTCACCCTTAAAAAAGGAAATCTTTCTTGCCATTTGCAAAAACATGGATGAACCTGAAGGACATAATGCTAAGTAAAATAAGCCAGACACAGAGAGACACATACTGCATGATCTCACTTTTGTGTGGAATCCAAAATAAGTTGAACTTATAAAAGCAGAGAGTAGAAACGTGGTTGCCAGGGGGTGGGGGGTGGAGAAAATGGGCAGATCTTGGTCAAAGGGTACAAAGGCTCAATTATTTGGGACGAATATTTTCTGGAAATCTAATGTATAACATGGTGACTATAGTTAATAACACTATATTGTATACTTGAAATTTGCTAAGAGAGTTGATCTTAAGTGTTCTTACCACACACACACACACACACACACACAAATTGTAACTATGTGAGGTGATGAAAAAGTTAGCTGGACTGTGGTAATCATTTCACAATGGCTTCACTAGTTCTTAGTCTTCTGAGATTTTTAATTGCCTGATTTAAGCATGTCTTTCTCCTCCTCCTGCTTTTACTTCTAGTGAAAATGAACAAGCAAACAGCTTATGAACAGCTGTGAGGTCTGCTGTTCTTTCATTATCCACATCTGTGACACCAGAATTAAGCCTGTTAAGGTTTCCTCTGGACTGCATGGAAACTGTAACCCAAACACTTTTACATGGCAAATATGGCCAAACACAATGACATCTGCTGCACAAACCAACTGTGTAAAAATCTGGTCAACTCTTCTATTTCCTAACTGGGTATATCATTAGTATAAACTACTTCTATTTATAGTGTGATCAACTATGAATGATCATGGCATATTCATTTTTCATGTTTTTATTTCTCATCAGTATACTGAGAAATTTCCTTAGCTGTATATTTCAGTTCACTAATTCTCTGTTTAGTTGTATCTAATCAGTTTTTAAGACATAAATTGAGTCACTGATTTTAATAGTTATATTTTTTATTTCTACACACTCTATTTGGTTCTTTTTCAAATCAGCCCATTCTTTTTTGACAGCCTTAGGGTTTTATTACGATTTTTATTCCTTCAAAGATATCTTAATTATTTAAAACACACTTATTATGTTGTATGTTTTATTCTTCGGAATCTTTCTGTTATGTCTTGTCTTTCTCCTTAGAGTGGTCATTTCTCTCTATGTTTTCTAATTTTTGATTGTGAGTTTATCATTAGCTAGAGCTGCATCTCCATCATGCTCCAAGGAATCCTAGGCACCCAGGATTGTGTAAGGGTTCCTAGAGAGAGCTTTTGCATTTGTTTCTACCGGGTAATTAAGGGGTTCCATTGTTCCAGAGCCATTTTTTCCAAGTTAATTCCTTGGCTTAGCATTCCTGTACCATATAGGTAGTATACATTCAGACTTGATAGCCATGCCTGGTAGAGGTTGAGTTTTGATTTTTTGTAAAAGGCTTTTTTTCCCCCCTTCCCACACATAGCTCTGAAAAATGACAAGCTTCTTTGTGGCCTTCATGACCAGGTGGACAGTTATGCTAGCCCAGCTCTTTTGACTCAAGGCCATATCTCTGTCCAAGCTATTAGAACCTACATCTGGTTCCAATATCCCCCTGGGTAACCAGAGTGTCAGCTTGCCCACTTAATGCTCTGATTACGCCTCCTCTTTGTTTGTGGTACCTAGGAATTTTCTTTTCTTTCTTTCTTAACTTCTTTTTTTCTCTCTCTCTCTTTCAAGCATAGCTAAGTATTTAAATTGGGCTGGATCATATTTTATGCAGCATTTCTATATATTTCTAGGTGAAGGAAGTTCTGTGTTAACTCAGTTCATGTTGCCAGAACAGGAAGTAGCACATTCATTTCTCATGTGCTTGAAGCCCCCTGAATAAACAAAAATTGAATAAGTGACTGCATGATTTTACTGACATAAAACTGGCTAATAAAATACACAAGGAGTTTGAAAAATTTAATTTCTCTAAGTACAGAGTGCTCTACTTTTACTTTTCTTATAAATCTTAATATACACTGGATGATAATTCATAAATAATAATGATGTAGTATGATGACTATTTGTCATTAACTGAGATTTCTATAAAACATATGCTAAATAAATAGGAATGAAGAACAGGGGAAAAAAGAACATTTACTAAGGCCCTACTATATGTTAGGCACCATGGTAAGGTGCTTTTATTATCCACGAAGAACGTATCCATAAGCCTATTTTACAAATGAGGAAATAGGATGGACCACAAGTAGAATAAAGTAAAGCTGGGGTTTGAGCCGGAGTCTGTATAACACTAAAGGCCCACACTGTGCCCTCCTGTCTTCAATTAAAACTTCAAATCAGAAAATAAAATTTACTGCAAAGTGTCCCCTGTGTGCCTGGCACCCTGAGAAATCCATGAAAGATATCTAAAATATATATGATACAGGCTTTTCATTCCGGAAAGTAATCTAAAGGGTAAAATGAACATAACATATGTGAAAATAGTTAAGAAATCAAGCCATTGATTCTAAGTGTCAAATTGCTGATTCTTGGGTAGCATACCAGCCTCCTAGAGGGCTTAAAACTGACCTATGTTACAGTGTTAGAATGAAATTTTAAAAAATATCTTAGCTCTGAGATAAAACGAGGTAATATACATGAATGGGCTTGGTGAAAAGAGTGTCCAGCATCACTCTAACCATCAGTTTAGTATCAGAGCATCAGTTTCCTACAGCACAGGAGCTAGAAGTTACCTTGAGGATCTTCTAATCTGAGTTCTCGGTTTATAGGTGAGGCAACCAAGGTCCGGGGAGGTGAAGTGACTTAGTTAACGTCCCATGTGGACTAGTAGCAGAGCCTGGGCTAAAACTTGTGTTCTGACTCTTAGTTTAGGAGAGAACCTGTAGTAGGACTGAAGAATAAGTACGGCACTTCTGTCCCTGCTTGTTCTAAAGAATGCCTCTAATTCTTCCCCTGAGAGCTAGTCAGAAACTTAATCCTTGCTCCACTTGAATCTCTTCATTACAAAACCTTTTTGTTCTGAGCAGAAAGGGGTGATGACAATTCAATTATTGGTTACTCAGCTAATGAACCAGTGGTATCCATCTACAAATCTCATTATATATATAAAAGGGCTTATACCCTCTACTGTCTCAGGACCAGAGCTCAAGGAGCTAAAAGCTCTAAGCAGCTGCACATTCATCCATTTTTTAAAAAAAGTTATTGAGTGACTACTATGTGCCAGAAACTGTTGGTAAACCTGCTTATAAATGATTCTAAATAGATCTAAATTCAGTACTTCAAGGAAATTTTTGAAAAATCCTCATAACAAGTGAAAATTTTTATATAAATAAAGGTGAAGTATTAGGGATAACAGTGAACAGCACTTGAAACAAAAGGGACAGACTTTAATGGATACAGAAAATATCGATGCTACTGATATCTACTTGTATCTCATCAGACTTTCTAGAAGCTACAAAGTATGTTTTTATCAAACTTTATATACACCAGACCTTAAATTAATTATAGGAAAATTACCAGATTTGAAAATAGTTAACATTTCAAGTACTCACTATGTGCCAGATACCAGTACTTGAATTACTTGTTTAATCCTCATAACCAACAACCCAAGGAGGAAGGCATATTATTAGCCTCATTTTGCCAAAAGGAAACTAAGGCAGTAAGAGGTTAAATAACTTATCTCAGGCATTATAAAAATGGGAATATAAATCCATGTAGTCTGGCTCTAAAATACAAGCTTTAAACCAGCTTGGTTATTTTTTCCTCATGTCTGAGACACAAGAAAACTTATAAGAAAATATTCTAATTTGACATAAAAAGGCATCAGATCACCAACTCGATGTGTTCTGATGAAATAAAAGCCTACCAAAAAAAGGTCCTAAATTCCTGCCAGACCATAATATATGGCAAGTGCAGTCTCCCAAACAGTGGATGTATGCAAATAATTCCCACCTAGGAGGAATCCTTTATGGCTTTCTCTTGATTTTCTTTAGTTAATCATATTTTCCCCACATTTGAACCTTTCAGCACTTTGTAGCTCCCAACCACACTATATTATAACTGTCTTGGGGCTGGCCCGGTGGCACAGTGGTTAAGTGTGCACGTTCCACTTCGGGGGCCGGGGGTTTGCCGGTTCGGATCCCAGGTATGGACATGGCACCACTTGGCAAGCCATGCTGTGGTAGGCATCCCACATATAAAGTAGAGGAAGATGGGCACAGATGTTAGCTCAGGGCCAGTCTTCCTCAGCAAAAAGAGGAGGATTGGCAGCAGATGTTAGCTCAGGGCTAATCTTCCTCCAAAAAAAACCAAAAACCAAAAAACTATCTCTTTGTCTGTATTGACCTTTAGGCTATAAACTCACATGGCAAGAACTATGCCTGTTTGTGGCCTAGCATACAGACTGCATATAATATGTACTCAATAGATAGTAGCTGAATGAACAAATGAAGAGATTGATCATTTTTAGTGTCATAGCTGCCTTATTGCTCTTGTTGGATGGAATGGCTCCTTGAGGGGTTTGTAGGGGCTTAGGGCCCCTACCCTACAAATGATTTTTCAATAGATAGTTGCCTAATTAAGTTGAGTTGTAAGGAATTAGATAATTTCTGACACTTATTAGAGGTGAGAGGAGTGGGAGAAGTTAATTTTAAGGCAGTTACCCCTGACTAAGGCTCCTGAGCACTAGGCCTTCTGGGTAGAATTCTGTAAGAGTTGCAGCCATTCACTGCAGCTTTACCATCTCCCTAAGGAGCTACGGGGGATAAACTACATATCCTGCCCCGGAGTCCGAATGCCTGTTTTTCGGTTCATTTTATTAAGAAAATCCATTATGGAAATGATAACAATGGGAATATTCTGTGACATTAAAATGAAAGTCTACATGTAACATAGTCTTTATTATTATTTTTCATAATTATAATCCATACTATTTATTGGGTGACTAGAAGTTGAATTTGTACTAATTTTGTTATAAATATAATTGAAAGTTGCTTAGATACTCTTTAAAAAAGTGAATAAGAAAAAAACTGGTCTCTCTATCCAATAAAACTGGCAAAGTGAAAACTTATTCACAACAAAGAAATTATTTATTGGAGGTATCTCTATGCACATTTTACAAAGACTAGGCAGAAGTTTAGCCAAAGAATAGGCTAAAATTTTATTTTTTTCCATACAATGCACTAAAATAAGATACCTATGATTTATTCACTTTATTTATTTATTCAATTTTATTTTCAGCATATTTTTTATTCTACAAATCAAACAATACTGGCTCCATCTGGTGGTAAAAATAAGCCTACATAGTTTCATGAAAACTAGTAAAAAATGGTTAAATAATTTAGGGACTACCTGAAGTATGCGTGAACACTGAACAATGAACACTGAAGATTGAAGTATGCTTCAACATTGAACACTGATTAAATGAAATTCAGTCTACATTTACATGATTTTTAAACTTTTCCTTCTCTAGCCTCATTGCTTCATGTTATTTTGGGGCTTAAAATAATTCTTAAAATAAAGTAATACAGAATATTTTCTTCTGTGTTTTGCTATTAGCTGTTTTGAGAAATGTGAAGGTAACAAGTTATAATACACTTACAATTTATCCAGATTTTCAGGTCATATTCCATTTTGGAATATAAACTATAAAAATACTCACTGATTTTCAGCTGTACTTTCTAATAGACATTTCCAGAAGGGGTAGCTTGTGAATATATGAGAGTTCATATCTAGGAGTTCTGTATATTCATATTCTACTGACTGATTAATCTTAATTTTTAAATTCAGTATAAAAGGAGTATGTACAGAATCACAACACAAATATTAGTACTAAGAAGTTTTCAGGCAGCAATAACCTGCTCATTTTTTGTTTGTTTGTTTTTTTTTGGTGAGGAAGATTGGCCCTGAGCTAACATCTGTTGCCAATTTTTTTTTTCTTCTCTTTGTTCTCCCCAAAGCCCCCCAGTAAATAGTTGTATATTCTAGTTGTAGGTTCTTCTGGTTCTGCTGTGCGGGACACTGCCTCAGCATAGCTTGATGAATGGTGCTAGGTCTGCGCCCAGGGTCCGAACCAGCAAAATACTGAGCTGCCAAAGTGGAGTGCACAAACTTAACCACTTGGCCATGGGAAGACTGTCGCTGAGCTAATGTCTGTGCCAATCTTCCTCTAGTTTTTTTCCTTGTATGTGGGATGCCACCATAGCATGTCTTGATGAACAATGTAAAGGTCTGCACCCAGGATACAAACCCGTGAACCCTGGGATGCTGAAGTGGAGAACATGAACTTAACTAGTATGCCACCAGGCCAGTCCCAAAAACCTGCTCATTTTACAGATGAAAAAACTCAGGTTCAGGGAGGTTAACCCATTGTTCTAAACTGGGAATATGAGAAACCAGAGTTTCTGACAATCCAATGTTGTTTCCTCTCTCTATATACTACTATACGTATTTTCTCTTTGTAGTGCATAATCCCTGCAGATATATTTTATTACAGTTTAAAAATCCTTTGAAATTACATAATTTTATAGTACAGTGTGACCATTTACAAAATGGCATAAATCCCCAATATAGATTTAATTCTCTAATTAGGAATTTTCTTAGTTTTCACTTTTGTTATTTTTCCCTTAAAATATTAGAAATTTTTAAAAAGTTGTTTTAAGCCCCACTCCTATCCAAATACAAAATCTTACTTCTTTTTTTCAGAGTAGATTGCTTTGTTGAGTTTATAATTCAAATAGCAGTCGTGTGGTAATTTATCATCATAACAGCACACAGTTTAGTTAACAAAAGTATTATACTAAAAATCAATTCAAATGAATTTAGGTGAATTTATCTAATAAATTAAGAGATGAAGAGAACTTAAATCAGTGAACATTAAATTGGTTTAAATTGAGTTTAATTGTCTTATCTTTTACTAATAAACTTTTTGGTTATATAGACTCCAACAAGTAGCTTTTAGTCAGATGTTTCTCCATTCTTCTCACTAATGATCACAAGGAACAATTCAATATATAAATGCTTACTGAAGATTACTGAGGGACATGAATGGCTTTTCTTCTGGCGGCTCCAGCTTTCCACCTGTCAACTCTAGCCTGTTGCTTCCGTTCAAATTTCCCTCGTTCTCCCTCACACGGACCTCAGGACCAGCACAAAGGTTGATTGATGCTGTCCCCAGGACCCTCAACAGAGCACACTCTGTACCTCTCCAGATGGTGTGACCCACAATTTTTGTAGTTTCATGGCCATTTTGACAACATCTCTATGTTGCCCCTTCATTCTAGACATGGAAACTACAAATTATGTACTCCATGTTGCAGCAATAAGAAAAAAAAAAATTCTTCAAGATAAAAAGATTTCATGAAACCAATCAGGAGGATACTAGAGAAAGAATTGCTACCTAAAATTGCCTAAGACTATGATTACCCTAGCAAATTAAACACTGTGGAATATCTGCGATTATAATAGCACTTAAAGGAGGGTTCTATTGTTTCCTGGTAAACATATGAGGTACTTCTCTCCAAGTAGTCATAAGAGTTTATAAACCAGTTCAAAACAGTCCTTAAATACTTGCATGTGTGGTATTGCAGAGCATTATCTCTCCCGCATGACTGAGGAAACCGAGGCAAAAAAGTGGCTTCTAAAATACAAGTTTGGCCACCACCACAAGCAACATCACCTTTTTCTAGGACCTAGCAAGTCTGAGAGAACATTAAGAACTCTGCGCCTGATTTCTCACTTAATTGTGTATCATCTCTATTTTATGCACAAAGAAACAGAGGTTAAGTTTCTTGCCCAAGGTTAAATGGTTAATAAATGATAGAGCAAGGATTTAAAATCACGGTTCCCAGACTTCAAAGCCCATGCTTTTTCTATTCGATTACACTGCAAACAGTTATGGGGAGGGGGCACTGTTACAGATGGGAGTGAGGGAAACCAAGGCAGTTCCTGATGCTAAGGAGCTTACAGGCTAGAAAAGGTATGATAAGACATACTCTTCAACTGTGCCGTGGCACAAATGACATGAGAGAGGTCTTGATGAAGCACTTAGAAAATTCCTGCAGAGAGGGAGAGGGAAAGCTGGGCGGAGGAAGTGGTGGTATAACTGGGCCTTGGTGGAGAAATGAGGTTTAGCCATAGCAGGTAGGAGAGACATCATAACCAAAGCATGAAGGCAGCATGGTGCAGGACACACATGAGGAAGAGGAAAAATGTTTGTGAAAATGAAGAACAGGGGAATACGATGTGGAATAAGGAAAATAAGATAAAAAATTCGATCACAAAAGTTCTGAGTGTCAGATTAAGGAATTTGAACTTTACTTTGGTAAGCAATGAGCAGCTACAATGTACATCTTGTGGGTCTATAATGCAAGTGTTTGTGAGCTTTGTATAAAACTAAATGAAATGCGTTGAATCATCCTAGATTGTTATGTTGTTTGAACTCATTTCTAAGAATTTTTTTAAAGGGTATTTTCTTATTTTGGTACCAGCTTGAGTTAGTTGATAAAATCGGGGGCAGAGTTCCAAGTTTCCTACTCCCATACTTCTCTTAATCAATGAAAACAATGCATTCCTCAGTAGTTGGGTGAAGAGGAGAGCAAAGGCAAACGAGTAAGAGAGAGACAGAGAGAGACTGACTCCTAAAATCTTTTTGAGATTTTTCTCTAACTACTTTAGGAAGGAACTTTGAAAAATACCCTGGTAAAATGATTTTTCCACATCTATCAGAATATTCTAATTGGAATGCGAAAATACGTGCAATTGTTTGAAAGTATCATGCCCAGTTGTTTCTGGCTCTGTTCACTGCCTCAGAATTTTTGACCTGCATAGACCATGTTCTGTACAATAGGTACACAAACTCTGGTTCAGATTAAATACCCCTGTTTTCCAATCCCCATCTTTAATGATATCTCTAACAAGCTAAATTTTGAGATGAGGTGAGGGTAGGAAAAAGGTCATCAAATTATGCTTCAGCTGTGTCCCAATGTGCTTTCTGGAACCTGGGTTTGGAGGCTGAGTTGGATGGGGGTCACCTTGCTCAATCTTAGTGGTAATGCTGTGAATTGCAGGCAGCCCTCAGTCTGCTGATTCTGGCTTAGGTCATATTGTTTGTGGCTTACTTTATTTTATCTTTTAAGGAAGCAATACTTTGCAGTTTTAGAGTGGAAAGTACATTGGACAAAAGTTCTTACTCTGCAAATCTACTGTTTAAGTTAGGGTGAATACTAAACATCTTTAATGCTTCGGTCCCTTCATTTGCAGAATGGAAACCACAGTACTTGTTTAATCTACTTCTCTGGACTGTTATAGAACTAAATGTAATGAGGCACGTGACAAGACTTTGTAAACTGTTCATGCTCTACAAATATGAGGTATTATTATTTGGCAGCGAATACAGGGCACCATATTTTATGTCTATAAGCTACTTTATAGTTATGTTCCCCTTCAAATGATTAAATCTCATTTGAAGAAGCAAGGAGTAGACATCATACTTTTCATTTTATTAAGATATTTGTTTGAGGGGCTGGCCTGGTGGTGCAGCAGTTAAGTTTGCACGTTTCACTTCAGCGGCTTGGGGTTCGCTGGTTTGGATCCTGGGTGTGGACATGGCACCGCTTGTCAAGCCATGCTGTGGCTGGCATCCCATATATAAAGTAGAGGAAGATGGGCATGGATGTTAGCTCAGGGTAAGTATTCCTCAGCAAAAAAAAGAGGTGGATTGGCAGCAGGTATTAGCTCAGGGCTAATCTTCCTCAAAAAGACAAAAAAAATAAAATAAATTTCTATTAAAAAAAGATATTTGTTTGAATAAAAAATATTTCTGTATATTAAATATTTTCAAAGCACCAATAAAACTTATAATTGGAAGAAATGTGGAAAATCCTTTTGTGAAGTGAATTATCAAAACAATTTATTTTCCTATGCATTTGGATGTTCAAATGCAGCATTCTTAGCATGAGGCTTACCTATAATTCTGAATTTGCTTAAGAATAAGCAGCACCTGCTGGCATACTGATAGGATGGAAAACGCTTTGCTCCTCCTATCTTCTACCTATAGCCAACACTTATACAAATAGTGCTTTCCGTATTCAGTATGGGCCAGTCAGTATTCTAAGTGCTTTATGCATAATAACTCATTTAAATATAACAGGGAAGTTGTTGCCACTAGAAAGACCAGGGCCTTATTCTTGGAAACTTATCCCTTTGGAAAAAGCTGAAAACTGGAAAAGTACATGATGAGTCAGTGAGCTCTGACTGAGAAGGCACTAAAGCTGAACCCAAGAATTTGAGCTGCTTGAGGATGAGGACTTTTTAGCTTTATTTCTCATGTTATATCCAAAGCCTAGAACAGTGCCCATAAGTTTTCAGGTATTAGATAAATATTTAAATGAATGAATTAAATTTTTAAAAAAGGAAAGTGATTTTCAGAGGAAAAGGGATTCCTAGAGGAAGCAATTGAAGGGGGGGGGGGATGGTAGGGACAAAGCAAAGAAGGCTGAACAACTGGCCTTCCTTGTCCCAAACCTTGAAGAGCTGCAATCATTAGGTGCCATCTTAGGCTTAACGTCTTTAAACATTTCTTATGTGGTACCTACGGTCAAAAAATGACCAGAAAATAAGAGAAATACAATACTTATCAAGGTGATTTATCAACTAAAGTTAAAGTCTCTGAACTCTATTATTACAACAACACATTTTCTAGGGAAAAGAAAAAAATAATTATTTTTTAAGTGCTTCAGTTTTAAAATGGCATTAATTCATCCTTTAGTGAAGAAGGATTATTTAGGTTTGTTTGTCTGATTAATTTCATAAACTGAAATCGTTGCTAAAGCAATCTTACACTTTTTTCTTGGTGAAGTGAAAAATTTCTCACCCTCTTATTTTGGATTAGAACATAATTATAGACACATTCTCACTGATTAATTTTTTTTAACCGGCTTAATCACAAAACAAAGCCAACACATTGAGTGGACTGGGTTCAATATTTTGAGTTAGCAAGTCCACATTCTATTCCCAGCTCTGTCACTCACTGGAGTGAAGGCCTGAGTCAGGATCACAAATGCCTTGTCTCTATCTTCTTAGATGGTGAACTCACTATTAATTACTATTACCTTAAGGGTAGGTAACGTAGTGAGTTAATTAGTGTGATATGCTGTTAAAATACTCAGAATAAGAGTGTCAATGACAGAAAAATAAGCAAGCCAATCTTCAGAAATGTTTCTGAGAAACTGAGTTGACTGAATTCTATTCCAAAAGTCTGCCCAGCATCTTCACAAGACACCACAGACTTTGGCTGTAGTAGAGTAAATACTGCAACCATTTTCTCTTCAACCACAAGCAAACCAGTAAGAATAAACATAATTATTCTTCTATATATGCTTCATGTGCGACTCAGCACAGTGTGGAATAAAGTGTAAGGAACTTCTCCAGGGGTTTGGTAGAAGCGAAAGTACAAAGGACTTATTTTTGATGTTTTTCTATAGCAGACTCAGCCAGTCTCTTTAAGTCACAGAAAATACTGCAACGAAGATGTTCAAAAATAAACCAGAAAAGAGTGGTAAAAAGAAAATTAATGCTGCTAATTCTTGTTTGGGATTGTTTCAAAGGAGCCTCAACTGTAAGGTTTTCTAGAGAGAAAATATAGTCATATACTATCTAATATACACTGCCAAATAGTAACAATAAAACTATTGACTTACATAGCAGAATAAAACTTTTATTTAATATTCTTTCTTAGGTGTTCCAAGGGTATATAGATATTCGGTCATTAAGCCTAAAGTTATTATAGTGAGGGGAAGGGTAAAAAGGACTGCATGAAGAATCCTATACCTCTTCCACTCTAGGTTCCAGACACACAACTTGCAAGCTAAGAGAAAGTGCCCTGCTGTCTCCTCTCTAGGCATTTGCATGGCTGTCTTCTCTCTCTGGAACACCTTTACCCAACTAACTTACTTCAGCCAGTAGCCTCAAAAATTTAAAAGTCAGAGGTTTCTAGTGCACAAAATGACCAACTGCCAAGTGAAAAGAAAATATTAGAATGCTATTTATACTTTTTGTATCTTTTAAACTATTATTTTTTGGTGTATATTATATATAGTACACAATGTATTTGTTCAGTAGTACCTACATGTCATAAATACATTAAAAAATACATACATTGAAGGTATTCACAACTTATTTTACAATCCAAATGTCCATCAACTGACAAACAGATAAACAAAATGTAGTATAGCCATAAAACGGAATATTATTTAACCACAAAGAGGAATGAAGTACTTGATACATCCTACAGCATAGATGAACCTTAAAAACGTTATGCTAAGTGAAAGGAGCCAGTCGCAAAAGGCCACATATTATGTGATTCCACTCACATGAAATGTCTGGAACAGAGAACTCTATAAAGACAGAAAGTAGATCAGTGGTTGCCTAGGAGTAGGGGAGGGGAGGCTGAGGCTGTAGCAGGCGATAGTAAAGGGTAGAGGATTTCTTTGTGAGATGATGAAAATGTTCTAAAATTGACTGTAGTGATAGTTGAAGATGTCTATGACTATATTAAAAACCACTCAACTGTACACTTTAAATGGGGGATTTGTATGGAATGTGAGCTATATCTCTATAAAACTGTTAAAAATAAAATAAACAAAAAACTTTATTCTACAGGTGTCATAAAACATTTTTGGAGACCACAGGCCTCAATAACTGATGATTCTACTTGGCTTAGTACATCTAGAAAGAAATGTTGCCGTCTAGATTTAATTGCCTTTCCTTTGCTCCCTCAGACCTTCATGAGACTGTATGCCATGCTGTATTAATAACTGATAGTTCGTCTCCTTCACCTGCTAAAATACAAATCTTATATCCTCACTGCATATCATGGACTAAAATAATTTTCAGGTGGCTTAAGCAATTAAAAGTAAAAGTAAAATAAAATGACTAGAAGGAGACATGGATGAATATTTAAACCTTCTTGACCAGACACCTGGGGAGCTTTAAAAAGTACTGATTCCTGGCTCTTACTTCCTGAGCTTTGGAATTTCCAGTTGATTCTAATGTGCAGGAGAGTTTTTGAACTGTCGGTCTAGTGATGAAGGAAAGATCAGGAAGGGTACCTTAGAGAAATTATCTTAAACAACAACTTGAATCTTGAGGCAATATTCATTACATATAGAAGGCATTCGAGAAAGAGGGAGCTGTGACAGGGGAGGCTGAGGTGGGAAATAGGCTGGTATGTAGAAATGTTTAGCCTGTGTGGAGCATAGGATCCATGGTGAGAGATGAGACTAGTGTGACAGGCAAAGTTTAGGCCATGTAGGGCCTTGTATGGCATGCAAGAGATTTTATCCTGTAGGAAATGAGATGCCATTAAAGAATTTTTTGAAGGGGATTGACACATGATCAAGTTTGTGTTTAAGAAAACCTACACACAGAATGTATTGGCAGGATCGGAGATCAGCAACAGAGATCTGTTGGCAGCCTGTTAGCAGGTTGTTAAAATGGCCCAACAGAAAAATTGAGGCTAAAATGGTAACAGTAGGACAATAAGGCACAGACTAGAAACTCAAAGGGACAGAGGTGGAGCTTGCAAGAGAAATGTACAGAGAACAGATGTGTTTGAGGATATTGCAGTATTTTGAGATCTAAATCCAATTCTATTCACTCAGAAAAATATGCAAACACTAATCCCTCATTGACACATGATAAGTGATGTTTTTCTCTAAAAATACCTCTAGGTATCTAGACAACAAAATAGTTTCCAAAATAATTATCCCTGAGATCTTGCATTTCACTGAATCATTTTAAGTTTTAAGAAATCTTAAGAAATTTTTAATTTCCTAAGTAAAATAAGATATTTCCTTGAAGACATAATTTCTACATTTCCCCAGGTTTCTTAAAAGAAAAATTAAATCTAAAACAAATGAACAAGCCAATACCAACTAAATAAAATTAAAGCTGTCCTGTAAGGTGCCATAAATTCTAAATATTTCAAAAGTCTTCCCAAACATAAGGTCCTTGACCATATTAAAGGTAGTGGTTTTCAAAGTGAAACTTTTTCTGATCCTATTTCATCAAAATTATGTACTATTCATGATTTCTGCCTTATATAGCTACTTCTTTTATGGAATCAAGGTTCTAAGAACTACTGTACTCATGTTGCAGAAATTAACATGTTACATGCCCTCTCCTCTAGTCAGACTCGTTTCTTCATTTCACCTCCTCACTGAGGAAGCTTTTCCTGTCTTTGGTAGTTCTCACTGCTCTGAATGTCTCTAAATCTTATAGTTTATCTGCACATCAAATTTAGCATTTGCTCTATTAATTATGAATATTGTTTAATTATCACTATTAATATGAATATTGTTTGACTACTAATTATAAAAAATATTGGTTTCCCATGAATTAGTCTTATTCTACCCAGCAGAGGCTAGCTATTTTAGAATTAGGGGGAAGCATCCTGTGGGTTTTTTCTGGGCTTAGCACAGTGCTATTACACATTTATTCCAACTCAGCGGTTTCTGAACTTTTTGGACCATGACCTATTGTAGGAAATACGTATTTCTTTTGAATTCTACATACATATATGTTTAGTATATAGCTAACATACAAATCTGTATATATAAGGTTGAAACATATGAAATTACTGACATTTTATTGCACATTTTTTACAAAAATGACAACTTCATATGGTTTAACCAAATACAATGAAAAAAATTCAAAACTTCATAAAACAACATTTACCCTTACTATACATGATGCACTCTGATGTTTTCTTGTCTATGCCATTCCATGAAAAAAAATGTTGATTAAGATACACTATTGATTTCATGATCCACGAGTGAACTACTGGCTGCAATTTGGAAAATTCTGCTCTAACCTCTAACTTACAGTCTTGGCCTGCCTCTAGCTTAAGCCTTAAGCTAATGGGATGAAGGATTCTGAGAGACCTACAAGTGGCCCAGAACAGCAGGGTAAGGGTGAGGCAAGTACTAAAGATGGTGCAACTGCCTGGAAACTCTCTGTGCTTCCTTGGGCACTTAGCAGAAGTGGAAAGGACCATGCTAAATGGAGATAATTCAGAGATTGGAGATTTTGACTAAATCTTTTCTGATTTGACACAACTAAACCAATCATGTAACACAGAATGTGATTCAGCATGGTTGACTGGTAGTGTTCAGAATGAGAGTTGTCCCTTGGGACACAGTGATATGTCTTATACAGCTCTCTCCAAAGTTCTTCCCTAAATCCAAAAAAACGTTACATGTAATGCCAGATTTCTTTCCACAAAGAGGGGAAGCCCATGGGGAATCTTTCTGTCTAACACTTCTTTTCTTCTTTCTTGAAGATCATCATTATGCTAGATGAACCAAAACTTTCCATGCTGTATAACATTTTCAAAAAGTGAAGCTTATCCAGTTCTGTTAATAACTAAAGAAACAGTACAGATGACACAACAGATTGCAGACATACTGCTCATATTCTGATTAGGCTCTTAGCTTATTAAAAATGATGTTTCTATAAAGATCTTGTACAAACGCTTAATTATTAACCATTTCATCAATGAAAACCAGAAAACTTGAGTTTTCTTATCCAAATGACTCAACTGTTGTCAGACAGATGCTGATACATGCATGGGCAAGTGTCACTATCAGCACTAAGGTACTACTAAATTAGACTAGACTTCAAGCAAGAGCACAGCCACACAGGCTGACATGGGAGCAGGAAGAATGCTGTTGGCCGCTCATTGATGCTTGAATCATGTGCATGCATTCCATCCCCTCTCATCCTTTCTGCTACCAACAGTTTTATCTGATAGAACAGTGTTGACAGAACTTGAACTGTAGCCAGCTCTACTGATGAGGAACAAGGTGGAACAGTTTCTGGCTGGAACTTTTAGTTCCTTTTTAGGAAGTAGCAGTAAGATGATACATGGAAACATGGTTGGAATGGACTATCACAGGGTGCTGATACAAGAAATGTTTAGTTTTTAGAAAACAAAGGATCAAAGGAAGTCAAATAAATGGCCGATGTAAACAAGAAGGTACTCAAACACTGAGATAAAAATATAAATCTAAAGGAAATAAAAACTGGCCACATAGATACGCATACCAGCAATTGAACTGAGCTCTAGTTGATGAAAGATGATGTTTGGCCCTTTTACATCAGCAGATTAAGCAAGAGAAGAACAGTAAAGACAAGAATGATGTCTTAGTCAGCTGAGAGGCCTGACTACTCACCATGCCAATCGAAAACCACAGACAACCTATCATGCCAATATAAAGATCAGATGGTAAAGGAATTGCTTATCTAATTGCAGGAAAGAAGCAAAACTTGAGTCAGGTAACTTTTATCACCGTAAAAGCTAATAAGGGCAAATGGAAACAGTAGTTTCATCAATAAACATCTTTCTTAAACTCAGGATAGATGTCTTCATTCTCAAGTCCCAGACCAATATAACCCAACTGTTTTTCATCTGCTCCGTCCTTTAATTTCACGTTAGAACATAAGGGCAGCCAATCATGTCTTCTTCACTGAACAGTGAACCTGAATGTCTACCACTCTATTCTCCACAAATTTTGTGAACCTGAGCATCTGTTTATCTACAATGTAATGATAAATAATGTCCCTGAGATCCACTAAAAGGAGCCACAAAATCCAGAGATGCATTTTGAAATGTCAAAGAGGGAATAAGTTACATTTAGGATAGTTTTAGTGTTAGATATTTTATTATATGCATTATGTAACATTTACACATTTATGGTATATGTCTACGTATATATACATAGCTAGTACACTAGTATCTCAGCATACTTGAATACTTTAAATAATCCCTTACAGGTGAAAGAGTTTACAAATATCTTTTTCTCTACCACCTAACAAAAAAGGTGACAATCATGCCTGCTCACCTTACTTGACTGATTAAAAATAATTTTATTTAGCATTTGGAATATTTTGACTGTGGTTGTGGCTGAAATAGTTGCTGGAAGAGATCATTTCTGGTGGGGAAGAGAAGGGAAAGATGTGGGCAAAATGTGGAGGAATCTGATGGCAAAGCAACATATTCTGCATTCCATTGTGTAAAAAGTAGGTCCTGGCAATTCTCAATTATTACAGAAGTATTTTAATCCAAGATATGGAAAATAATAGAATCTTATAATAAATACACAGTTTTGTTTTGTATTTTCATTTTGAGATGACAGGTTAAAAAAAAAGGTAGATTCATCATCACTTTTCTGGAGGTCAAGTCTCTCCTGCTCACATGAAGTATGATTCTACCGCATTCCACAAAACACTGTACTAGATATTGTTGCTACCACAGGGGAAAGGGGACTGCAGTCGCTATCAGGCAACTTACATCGTACCAGCTACGTTGGCTCCTGGGAAAAAATCAACTAACTTATGTGACCCACAATTTCCTTGCGCAAAATACCACCTGTCCTGTCTTCCTCGTGGGTTCTTGTAAGAGAGAAACGAGGGGAAGGAGAAAAGGAAAAAGGCAGAGTTATTCACAAGTTTGGGCTTGTGTTTGACACAGTTGATTGCCCAAGTAATGATTCTTCTACCTTCTGTTTTGCTAACAAAATCCAGATTTGATTTAGGAAACAGAATGCTCAGTATCAAAGGACAACTCACGACTGTTTTAAGCCATTGAGTTCATCTTTCATTTCACTCACTCACTCTCCAAATATCTTTTTGAATGCCCACCATGTGCCAAACATTGTTCTTGGTGTTAGGGAAATAATAATAAAACAGATAAAAATTCTAGTGGGGAAGACAGAAAACAATAAATAAGTAAAACATACAGCATATCAGAAGGTAATAATACAGAGAAGACTGAAGTAGGGAAGGGCAGTTAGGGAGTGCCAAGTAGAGGTGGTCAAAGAAGACCTCAACGAGAAAAAGACTTGAGGGGTGGATATCTGGAGGAACTGTCATCCAGACAGGATAACAGCATGTGAAATGGCCCTGAGGCAGGCAGCATGCCAAACATGTACTCAGATCAGCAAAGAGGCTGCTGCACCTAGAACAGAGTGAATGAGAGGGAAGTACAAGGAGATGAAATCAGAGAAGTAAAAAAGAGGTGTGGGGCACAGATTATGCAGGTTCTTGTAGAGAAACATATGTGCTTTGGCTTTTAAGAAACCCATTGGCACATTTCAAAAAGAAAGGAGCGACGAGATTTGACTTAGATTTTTAGAGGACCATCCGGGCTACTACGTTGAGAATAAACTTTCAGAGGCCACTGGTAGAAACAGAGATCAGTTAGGAGATAACTGCACTAATCTAGGTGGGAGATGATTGTGGCTCCCACCAGGGTGGTAGGAGTGGAAGTGCTCAGATTATATATCCTGGATTTGCTGATCAATTGGATGGGGGGTATAAAAGAAAGAGAGGAGTCATGGGTGACTCTAAGAGTAACTTAGGGAAGATTTAAGAAGAAGCAAGTTTGGAAGTAAGATCAGTAGCTCAGTTTGGAACATGTTAAGTTTTAGATGCCTATTAAGCACTTTGGAAATTATTAGCATACAGATAATATTTAAATCCAGGAGATTAAAAAACATCACCAAAGAAGTAAGTGTAGCGTAAGAGACAAGAAATCAGAGGCCAAATAAAGAATGTGACTCAAAGAGGAGGGAGCGATCAACAGTGCAAAATGCCGGTAACAGATCACTTAAGAAGAGGGCTAAGTAGTTGACCTGTAAAGATGAAAGTCCAACAAGTAAATTTAAGAGGGACTGAGAGGAGAGGAGTTGGAGATGGCAAGCATGTACAGTCTTTCAAGGAGTTTTTATGGGAAGAGGGACAGGGCTAAAGGACAGTAGCTGGAGGGGGTGTGGGGACAAGTGTTGTGGTTTTTTTAATGGGAAAAAAATGCATGTTTTCATGCTGATGGTGAATCATCAACGGTAAATGATGGTAAATTGTAAAGAAGGAAATTTGATGATGCAGGAGAGAAAGAAGAAAACTGCTGGAATGATGTCTGCAAGTACGTAAGAGGCAGTAGGATCTAGCGCACAAGTGGAGGAGTTGGCCTGGTAGTATGAACGGCTCATCCATAGTTATAGGAGGGCAGGCAAACAAATGGCGCAGATGCAGGTAAGCTGGAAGTTGTGATGACAACAGTTTTCTTCTGGTTGCTTATAGGTAAGAAATCTTATTTCTCTTTGCCAGTGATTGGTCCAGGTAACATGTTCATTCTCAGTAGACCCAATTTTGGCCAATGGTATACAAAGGGAAGTCTGTTAGGGGGTTCTGGGAAAGACTTTCTTTCCCATAAAGAGAAAAGTCCAAGAAGAGAAAAGCCTTTTGCATCTACTTTTCCTTCCTGCTTCGGATGCTATTTTAGGAAGACATGTTGCTTAGAGCTGTTGCAGATGTCTTATGACTGTGAGGGGAAATCTACAAAGTATGTGCCAGTAACTTTGCAAATATGGGTAGAATGTAAGGCCAATAGGGCAGAGGACTTTTTTATTTTTTTCCCCAGTTCTATTGAGGTATAATTGATGAATAAAATTAAGATATTTAAAAACGTACATTGTGATGATTTGACATACATATACACTGTGAAAGGATTCCAGAAGTCTTTACTTTGTTACCTGGTGTGTCCAAAGAGTGTATTCAAAGAGTGCTTGGCACACAGCACACAATCAATAAGTTGTTTGTTGAATAAATGAACTATAATCAAGATGGGCCATGTTTTTGGGAAACTCACAGTATAGTGACATATACCAGCAAATAAAGAGCTAATTACACTCCTATCCTCTAAGTGGTAAGACAGGGATAAGTACAGGGTGCTAAGAAGCTTAGGCAAATTTAGCTAACGTTGACTCTAAAATGCAATGTACTTCTTTGCAGACTATGAAAATTAACTTGCCGCTGTTTGAACGTTAATTATAAAATGTTTTGTCCTGTATCAACATTTTGATAACTTCTATTTCTTTATAAAAATAAATTGAAAATAAATATATTTTATATAATCTTTATATTTTTCCTTAGTAAGACACAAATAGGGCCATGATCTAGGGTAACATTTGTTTTATTCATTAACTTCATTTTTTCTCCTTGTCTCCATCTTATTTTGACCTAGGAGTACAACCATACTGATGAAACATTTTACCACAGCTATCACCAGTTTTTATTGAAAAGCATACAGGATGCCCTGTTTTAAACATTTAAGAGTTTCAATGTCTGTTTTTTTCTTTAAGAGAGTTATATTTCTTTGTTCCACGCCAGCATGCTTTTTCCTCTTTTCATTTTAGCAGATACTATTATCTTTTTCTTCTGGAATAATTTTTGTATACCTGAGTATAATGAGCTCCTTCACTGAACAACAGAAGATAAAGTATTTACAATTTTACTATAGGAGCACACACGTGGTATTACATACACAGGAATAAAATTAAAGCTGAGTGTACAAAGCTTGGACTAAAACCATACTTATGCCGCTGAAGGCAAGAAAAATTATTTAGTCTACAGTAACGAGTAAGTAGCAGCAAAACAAATATTTGGTGGGCTGTGGGAAGCCAATGTTTTCATTACTTGTTACAGGCATAGAAGCTAAAAGCAAGCTGACCAGGCACATTCTGACAGTAAATAACACATGCATTCATCGATCTTTTCGTGTACATAAAACTGTGATTCCTAATTTATGAATTTATATAGAATGAAGTTATAATCAACTTGGTCTTAAATATATTAAATGCTACTATGCATATACATACATATCTATTCATATTGTCCACTTATTTTAAAAAGATCTATTGCAATTTTTTCTTTACTAGTATAAGATACAACACTTCCTGCCCTTAAAAGTGTTTTAATCTAGTACAATATACCAGCATACTAACAAACTTATTAATGAACTATTTGTTTACACATGTAAATAACTGCTTTGATGATCTAAAAAATGGTTATAATTTACTGAATGCTTGCTAAGAAGTCTGCAATTGGTGATTTATATATATTAGTTAATATCTTATAGCAAATTTATTTATTATTGTTCTGATCTTACACATAAGGAAACTGAGGCTCAGAAATGACTTGCCCAAGATTGCCCATCCCCCAAATCAGAGTGAGTAATGTAGCCCACACCTGTCTGAGATAGGATTCTGTAAAATTATGCTTCTGATAGTGCAGCAGACAGGCTAAAATGTCTCACAAATGTGAGGTTTTGCATTTAGCTATTTAATTCTCAATCTTATTTTAAAAATTAAAATATAAATATATATTATTTGTATATTTACCTACATATTTGTGCAGAAGAAAAAAATGGAAGCGTATTTCACAGTGGCTATTTTTGGGTGAGAATAAAGGTGATTTGATCTTCTTCTTTCTGTTTTATGGTAAAAATTTTCTGCAATAAATATGTGTTAATTTTTAAATAATGTATTTACCTGATTAAAGGAAGTAAGAAAAGAACAATGAGTCTTGCTATTGGAGAACACAATTACGTATATGGAAGGGAGGAGACCAGAATGTACCTTGTGGTATGGGGCTGTAATTAGACAATCAGAGTATCTCCCAGCTCTGTTGACTGACAGAGCCTAGAAGCAATAGGAATGAGCATACCTAGCACCCAGATGTTGATTTCTAAATACTCTTCTCCACTACAAGAAACCAAGAGCTCCTCAGAATAAAGAATGATTTCAGGCTGGGGCATGGAAAGTATAATATGAGTCTAGAATATTTTGTTAAATCAGAAAATAAGGAAGTGCTCAAATGATAATGGGAAAACATCAAAAGAACACAGGAGCTGGCTTGAAGGGGTTCCCACTGGCCAAATAAAAATGAAATAAAAATATTTACTTTGAGCACCAAAATAAGTCCGTAATGATAAAAACAGACTGTAACCCATGAAATTAGATTCCATGAGTTTATACTGATATGTATAAATAAATGGAGAAGAAAGGAAAGCTCTGTTTTATAATGAAATACAAACTATAAATATGAAAGGAATGATGGAGTTAGAAAATCATTAGTGAATACTAAAACTAACGGATGAAAGTTTAATGAGGAATGAGACATTTATATAACCTGAAAAATATCTCCCTACAACAAAATTCTATGCATTATCTTGGATTGGTTCCTAGACTAGGGGAAAAAAACAGGTCTAAAGGACATTATTAGGACAAAAGACAAAAATAAGAATTTTGACTGTGAATTAGATAATAGTATTATATTAACATTAAATTTCCTAATTTTGATAATTGCACTGGTTATATAAGAGAAAAGTCCTTGTTCGTAGGAAATATATACAAAAGTATTTAGAGGAAGGACCTGACATCCCTAAGGCATACTCAAATAGTTCAAGAAAAAGGCATTATAAATACAAACAGGCATACATCTATCCATACAGCGAGTACATGCAAATGTAACAAAAATGTAAACCACTGGAGAATCAAGGTGAAAGACATATAAGGGTTCATGTTCTGTTCTTGTAAATTTTCTGTAAATTTAAAATATTTTTCAAAATAAGTAGCCATGTCTTATGATTTGAATGCTTTGTCCCTGGGACCTTTGGAAAATCAGTTTTTTGGGCTTTAAGAAAAGGGATTAACTCTATTTAATATATATCCAATGAGCAGCTCATTTATAAGACTCCATGACAAGTCACATAGATCAGCTAGAGAAGTGGTCCTGAGTGTAGTACCTAGACTGGATCAGCAGCATCAGTTTCACCTGAAAAATTGAGAGAAATGCAAATCCTTCAGCTTCACCCCAGACTATCTATATTCTACTCTTGGAACACAGGGATGTAATAAGGGATAAGATAGTAAACCACATGAAAGGAAGATCAAGGAGAATAGAAGTAGATGATTTTATACTTAATTTGTTATACAGTAAGACACTACTGAAGGTTTGTGAGCAGAAGAATAACATAATAATTATATTAAGAAGATCACTCTAGTAGCATTTCTGGGAGGTTCTAGAGGAAAACATCAGTTTAAATATCTTATAATGGTGCTAAGAAAGATGTGTTAAGGGCCCAGAGTAGCCTATGCGACTACAACAGGACAGATGAGAGATCACAATGGGTAAGGGCAGAAGACCCAGCAATCGGCTGCAAATGGCACAGGCACAGGCATAGGGTAAGGAACTGGGAATGAAGCCAGGGGAAGAGGTGAGGAAGAGACAAGAGCAGTCAAAGACTACTGAGACTTCAAACCTGGATGATTGAAAGAACAGTTTGGATCCAGATGAAGTCAAGAAATCTTCCTATAGCTGGACCTTTTAAAGGCTAAGGATCCCAGCCCTATAATCCTATAAAAGCATGTTCCTCTAAACAGTGTCAAGTAAAGAAGCAGTGATTCCAGCCTTAAGAGTCTATAAAGCCCGTTCCTCTAAACAGTGTCATGTAAGGAAGTGGTTTTCAGATTTGCATATTTTAGAGATCTGTAAACACTGCAAACAAAGTTTAATGGATGAGTTGCTTTTTAATTTTACAAATTAAGAACTTTAAAAAACACTTTTATTAGCTGTTGAGAGTATAAATTGGTTCAAGCACTTTGGAAAAAAAAATGGCAATATCTAGAGGAGCTAAAGGTATACATACTCCACAGAATATGGTTTGTGTATAGTGTATTTGCTAAAAACATACATCAAGTTGAACCAGGGCTCTGATGCTTCCTACCTGCAGGATTTCGGACAATTTACTTAACCACTCTATAGCTCAGTTTCTTTTTCTGTAAAATGTGGATAATAGTGTCTACTTGTTGTTTTGAGGATTAAATAAATTAATACGTATAAGGCACTTAGAACAGTTCGCGGCAAATAGCAGTGGTAAACATTATCTGCCATTATGATCATGATGATGATGACAACCCAGACCCAGCAATTTCGTTTGAAGACATACCCTAGAGAAACTCTTGTTTATTGTTTATTTCTCACGGGAGAAATGTACAAGGATGCTTCCTGCAAAATGTTTGAAGTAGAAAATTATGGAAAAAATAAAGTCCATGAACAGGTGAAAAATAAATTGGCATAAGCATTCAGTGAATATATCATTTAAAAATGAATAAACAAGTACTACATTTAAAAACATGGATAAGTGTGGAAAGCATCATGTTAAGTGGAAAAAAAGGTGCAATTGGATACATACCATTTGATATAACTTATATAAAGTGGCATACTAACAATATTATTTTTAAAAGCTACATACAAGTACAAGTAAGAAAAGATTAAAAACATGCACAGGAAGAAAACACACTCACTTCTGTGTAGTGGGCACTTTGGGAGAGGGAGAGAAATGAAACTGGAGAGTGTACAAAGGACTTAAATGATATCTGCGAAGTTTGCATTAAAAAAATCTAAAACAAATATTAAAAAAAATACTGCTTAGTTGGGTAAAAAATAGGTTAAATCCCTGTACTTTTCTGGGTGGTTAAAATATTTCATAATGTAAAAAAAGGAAAAAGCAAAAGAATAAATGACAGTCTACCCATTTGAATAAATTTAAAAAGTTCACTATGTTTTAATATTTTTAATTTGAAATAATTTTAAACTTAGAGAAAAGTTGAAGAATAATATAAAAACTCATATTTTTCAAAACAAAATCACCAATTTTTAACATTTTCCCACAGATTTTGTTACTTTCTCTCCCTTTGCATATGTATATATAATCTTCTTTTCCTCAACCACTTGAAAATAGTTTGCCATATGTCAGAGTCCTTTATTTCTGAATACTTCAGTTTCTAATTCATAAGAACAAAGATTATCTCTTTTGTAACTATAGCATGGTTATCAAATTCAGAAAATTTAATATTGATGCAAATTACTTTTGTGTGTGTGTGCATGTGAGGAAGATTGTCTCTGAGCTAATGTCTGTGACAATCTTCCTCCATTTTTGTATGTGGGACACTGCCACAGCGTGGCTTGATGAGCAGTAGGTAGGTCTGCGCCCAGGATCTGAACCGGTGAACCCCAGGCCACTGAAGTGGAGTGCACAAACTTAACCACTACACCACCAGGCTGGCCCCTCAATACTTTAATATACCATCCATATTCCAATTTTGTCAAGTGCCTCAATAATGTCCTTTGTAGTATTATTTTTCCCTTTGTTCCATGATCTAGTCCGGGATCATGTATTGCATTTAGTTTTGATGTCTCTTTAGTCTTCTCAGCCTATCTTTGTATTTCACAACAGAGACATTTTTGAAGACTACAGGGCAGTTGTTTTTCTAATAAACAACTCTGGGTTTGTCTGATGCTCCCTTATCATTAGAATTCAGGTTATATATCCCAGGCTAGAACACCATATAAGTGATTTTGTGTCCTTCTCAGGGTATTGTTAGGAGATATCTGGTACCCCTCATTGCTGATGTTAATTCTAATCTGTCAGTCAAGGTGTTATCTGGTTTCTCTACTGTAGAGAGAAATAATATATATATATTTTACAGTGCCACTAAATAAGCAATCACTGGGGAGACACTTTAAGATAATGCAAACATACTACTCTTCATCAAACATTTTCCCTAGATTAATTATCCATTGACGATTTTTGGCCAAACCAATCTTTACTATGAAAATAGTAATTTTCTAACTCTACCACTCTTTCACATTTACCGATTGGCATCATAATGTAAGGAGGAGACTTCCCTTCTGTTCCAAGTATTCATTCATTCATTTATATCATTATGGACTCATGGATTCCTATTTTTTTCCCCAATGGTTTAAATTTCATTACTGTTAAAAATTATTACTTTTTGCATTTTTTAATTGAGATAAAATTCACATAACACAAAACTCACCATCTTAAAGTGTATGTCAGTGGTTTTTAGTAGAATCACAATGTTGCACAACCATCAACACTATCTAATTTCAGAACATTTCCATCACCCAAAAATAAATACTGCACCTGTTGGCAGAAACACTATTAGCTTAATTAACCACAACTCTTGCCTCCCTGCAGCCCCTGGCAACCATTAACCTCCTTTCTGTCTCAATGGATTTGCCTATTCTGGACATTTTATATAAATGAAATCACACAATATGTGGCCTTTTGTATCTGGCTTCTTTCACTTAGTATAAAGTTTTCAAGGTTCATCCATTTTGTTGCATGAATCCGCACCTCATTTCTTTTTATGGCCAAATAATATGCTATTGTATGAATATACCAAATTTTATTCATGCATTCATCAGTTGATGGACATTTGGGTTGTTTCCCCTTTTTGACTATTATGAATAATGTTGATGTGAACATTTGTGTACAAGTTTTTCTTTTAACACTTTTTTTTTTTTAAAGATTGGCACCTGAGATAACTGTTGCCAATCTTTTTTTTTCCTGCTTTTTCTCCCCAAATCCCCCCAGTACATAGTTGTATATCTTAGTTGTGGGTCCTTCTAGTTGTGGCATGTGGGGCGCTGCCTCAACGTGGCCTGACGAGTCGTGCCCTATCCGTACCTGGGATCCGAACCAGTGAAACCCTGGGCTGCCGAAGCGGAGTGCACGAACTTAACCACTTGGCCACAGGGCCGGCCCCTAAAACTTGTTTTTAATCCTCTTAGGTATATACCTAGAAATGGAATTGCTGGGTCATATGGTAATTCAATGTTAAATTTTTTGAGGAACTGTTAAACTTTTTTCAAAATGGCTATGCCATTTTACAATCTTATCAGCAATGTCATTATGAGGGTTCCAATTATTCCATATTCTTGCCAACACTCGTTTCTTTCTTTCTTCCCTCCCTTCCTCCCTCCTTTTCTTTCTTTCTTTTTTCATTATACCTACCCTAGTAAGTGTGAAGTAGTATCTCATTGTGATTTTGATTTGCATTTCCCTGATAACTAATGATGTTGAGCCTGTTTCATGTGCTTATTGGCCATTTATACATCATCTTTAGATAAACGTCTATTCAATCGCTTCGCCCATTTTTAAATTGGGTTATTTGTATTCTTGAGTTGTATGTCCTCAATTATTCGAAGTTCAAATTATCCCAGGTAGGACCTGGTGTGGGGGGTGGGGTGGGAGACCTTTTAAGATGTTTTCTATGACCTCTTGATATGCTACCACCATTTTTGGGGAGGACTTTCCACTTTCTTGTGTAACAGATGTTCCAGTCTTTGGAGAATCAGCCACTTCTCTAAAGAGCCCAGGTTCCTTTCAGTGGGAAATGGTATTAGAAACCAGGACCAGGATGTCAGGTATGCTCATTGCTACTGATTCTTTGCTTTTCAGGCCTTTTTAGGAGTCAGAGGTAGAAAATATAAACATATACACACATGTATAAGAAATCGTGAGTTCATGAAATTCCAATCTCTCTTGAAAAGTTTTTCCTTGTCTTCCTTCATTTCATATTCTTATCTCTTTTATTCTATAATGAGAACCCTGGCTCCCCACACCAACATATGTGTGCATTTATTAAACCATCATATACATAAAGCAGCTTTACAATTAGTATGTCTATAGCACTACAAAAATAAAACCTACTAAGAAGAGTTCAAGATTTGTTTACTATTTATTCTTCCCGCCACCCTAGACCAAAGATAATACAGTCAATACTATGTTCGAAATTTGAATTAATTCTCTCTTTCTTTTACCCCTCATCACTGTAATGTGACTCATTTGAAATATAGTGAGTTTGTTTCTGTTTGCACTTAGTTTTAGTTTCTTTTTCCTTCCCATATTTGTTGATTTAGTTTAATTTTAAAAATACATGGAACATGAATACATTTCCAAAAGTTGAAACTACATCTAAAGATAAGCTCAGAGAGGCGTCCCCGCCTCCCCATCTCTTCCACCCATTCTCACTCTCCCACTCCTTACAAATAACCAACTTCATTGTTCTCTGGCTTATCTTTCCTACGGATTTTTTTTTTTTTTTTGCAAAAGTAAGGCATGTGTGTATTCTTATTTCTTCATTTTTTTTCACATAAAAGGCCATATGTTGTTTGGCACTTAGTTTTTTTAACTTACTTTCAAAGAATAAATAATTTAAGACCCTGAAAAGGTATTTTCTAGGATATTCCTGGGAAGAAAATGATAAATTATGATTCCTTCACTGCCTTTATTTGAAGTTGTCCTGTACGAGCTTTGTAACATAGAGATTGCTAAAAGGAAAAAAACAAATAAACTTCTTGACAATCTGAAAACACACAGTATTGTCATTACCTAATATTATATTGTATATCCAGACTTTTAGATATTTATTTTTGCTATAGAAGAGCAAAAAATGTATTTCAGAGAAGCAACTTGGATTCCTATGTTGGAAGTAGAAGAGGCAACGGGGATAAAAAGAATTAAGTTCCTCAGGGGAATATGAGGACTGAGAAAAGGCAGCGAGTACGCATGACTGTTGATTTTTAAAAAAACAATTTCTGCACAATTGTGACATTAACAATCTAGATCCCAAGAAATAATTAGGAGTTGTGAACAATGAGAGGCAGGGATTTAAGACTACTCTTTTCAGAAGCAGGTCAAAAGTGGAAGGCAGTGTTTGGAAGGGAGCACACAGAATAAACAAGCTTAAAACATTATCTTTAAGGTCAGGGGAGAAATGAGCAGATGTGAGACAGAGGGGGGAATGTTTGTGGATATGGAAATACTTCTGCAAAAGAGTAAGGGGAAGAGAAAGTTCCTGAAGATTGTGGGAAGGGGTGGGAGGATGGTTAGCCATGAAAAGAACTGGGGTCACCTTGTCCTGAGACAAAAGACAGGCTAGAGAAATGTGTAGGGGAACAGAAATTCTGTGGTGGAGAGGAGTAAAGCTGAGGAAGCTCATATTAGATGGCCTTTTCAAAAGAGTAAAGATGAGGCAATTAGTGACAAATTGGGGCGGGAGGCAAGGTTGGCACTGGAGACGCAAGGACTGTGGAAAATGCTTCATACAGAGAGGCTATGTGGAGAACACAGTACAGAATGAATGATATAAACCTGACAATCTCTGTCCTGTAATCTCTTCACCTTTGAGAGTTCAGTGAAGTACACTTACCTACATTAAAACTGGCGATGTCCATGACAAATGAACTTTTTTGATTTTTTTCCTATTTTAGTGGAATGCATGCCAGATTTACTAAATGATGTAACTGTCCTGAAACTGTTGCCATCCTTCTATTGCTGAACTAAAAATTTCAAGCTATCTCATAAAATCACAAAGAATTTTTCAATTCAACTAAGAGCTGAATTTTTTAAAATACAGCACATGTGGGGTTAAGTTCGGTGCACTCTACTTTGGCAGCCTAGATTTGCAGGTTTGGATTCCAGGCACAGACATACATCACTCGTCAGCCATGCTGTGGCAGCGACACACATATAAAGAGGAGGAAGATTGGTACAGACGTTAGCTCAGGGCTAATCTTCCTCAAGCAAAAAAAAAAGAGGAAGACTAGCAACAGATGCTAGCTCAGGGTTAATCTTCCTCAGCAAAAAAAAAAGGAAAGAAAAGGAAAAAAGCACTTGCTAAATATGAATAAAAAATATGCATAGTTGTGATTATACGCACACATTATATTTACATGTTATTTTAAGCTAGTAGTAATATTAACTATCTAAAGAATCCTCTTCAGCATTATAAGTACTTAACAGAATGAAATGATCTAAAGTTTAGTGTTCAATAAACATTGCTGTTACATAGTAAATCTCACCATTCTTTGAGAACAATATTTAGGAATGTCTCTTGATTTTTAGAGCAAACCAAAGGAAGCTGACTGCTCATAATAAAATGGCAGCTAATCCCAGCTCAAAGAATGATTAAAAAGAAAGTTAGGGGCTGGCCCACTGGCACAGTGGTTGGATTCACATACTGCTTTGGTGGCCTGGGGTTCGCCAGTTCGGATCCTGGGCGTGGACCTACACACCGCTCAACAAGCCATGCTGGGATGGCATCTCACATAGAAGAACTAGAAGGACATACAACTAGGATATACGACTTCTTGCTGGGGCTTTGGGGAGGAAAAAAAAAAGAGGAAGATTGGCAACAGATATTACCTCAGGGCCAATCTTACTCACCAAAAGTAAGCAAAATGTAATTATATATATATAAAAAAATGAGATAGGCCAATCAGATTCCTTTCTTGCAAATATGGTGAGACTGAGCCAGTTGGTGGTACACAAAAGAATGTACACATTCAGAGTTGGGGGTGTCACTGGAGATCATATGCAACACAAAATTCTAAAGGAGAATAAACAGAGAAGACTATGCTTAGAAAGAAGAGTACAGGGCAGATGTGAGAGAGAAACAGAGATACAAAGAGAGACGCGGATCACACAGCTTTGGAAGGAGAACGGCCTTAGTTTCCGATCATATTCTATATGTCTACTCTTCGGTTCCTATCTGGGTATTCATGAGATTCCACTTAATGCTTATAAGCATCTCCCCTTTACTTAAGCTAGCTTGAATGTTTCTTGGACCATGAAACCAATAAAGTGCAGACTAGAAAAACACATCATCTTAGTGAATTATCACAGTGAACTAACCCATCAGGTAGATAGTTTCAAGATAAAGAAACTGAGATTCAGAGAGTTTAAGTAAATTTCCTAAGGGAAACAACTAGTATGAGATGAAGCTAGGATTAAAACCCAGGTCTATGCGTCTTAACTCCATAAGTGTAGGACTAGCTGGAATAAGGAAACACCAGACACAAGGAAACCAATCAGGAATTAACTACAATATTATAGGAAGAGGTAATGAGAGAAACACCTACAGCAATGGATGAAGTAATAGAAATGAAAGGACAGATAAAAATGTACAGGGTTGTCTATGGGGGCAGGGGTAAGGGGTGAGCAAAGAAGCGGAAGAAGCCAAAGGAGACACTAAAACTTTTTAACTTGGCTGATAGGGAGAATAGTGCTGCCATTAATAATAGTAGTTGGGAAAACAGATCTGGGGCTTGTGTTTCGAAAATATACTTAATTTTAGTCACTATTAGTTTTAAGTAAACGTGTTTAAAAAGGGAGCTGGAAATGTGGGCCTGAAGCACAAAGGTAGCAAAAGGGATTTGGGAATTATTTTAAATAACCGACTTCACTTAAGTCTTTGTAAAACTCAGTAAATCATTATATATACAGGAAAAAAAAATCCAGTATTGCACAAGCACAAAGCTTTAAATTCAGAGATAAACACTATATTTAATCTTAAAAAGAGATTGCTTTAGATTTATAATTTTACTCTGGCCAATATTTATGGTGACAAATTTACTGGACTCAAATGACAAAACGAAGCAATAAAATCCAGTTATTTAGTTCTCTATAGTCAGCTACACTGCCCCCCCCAACACACACTCAAACATTTATATCTTTAAAGGATATAGTGTTTTAAATTGTACGACAAAAATATATGGATATAACATAACAAAAATGACTTGTTTTTATGCCCTGCATTTCTCCATGGAACTTAAAATCCTTTAACAGACATTATCTCATTGTTTTAAGAACTATTATGAAACAATCTGACATTTAAATAACACCATTCATTCTCTGTAATCCCATAGGGCTTTACAAACCCTGAAAGAATGACTTTGCTCATGTTCAATATGCAACCACTGAGGGATAGAGGTGGGGTAGGTGGGTAGAGTAGTGGACAGGATTGTGGTAGACATCCTGTGGAACATAGCAGTAGCATTATACAATCATTTAAGAAAGGAAGTGAGAGATATTATTAAACTGAAGCAATGAATGAAGAAACAAGCAGAAAAGATCTAAGGTAAGATTGCATTTACACTTGTTAAATTCAAGAAAAATATTAATACCAGCTGGTCTTATTTTCATTATTATATCTTTTTTTTTTTTTTTTTGAGGAAGATTAGCCCTGAGCTAATATCTGCCGCTAATCCTCTTTTTTGCTGAGGAAGACTGGCCCTGAGGAAACATCCGTGCCCATCTTCCTCTACTTTATATGTGGGATGCCTACCACAGCATGGCTTTTGCCAAGTGGTGTGCAGGTCTGCACTCGGGATCTGAACAGGTGAACCCCAGGCTGCTGAAGCAGAAGATGCGAACTTAATTGCTGTGCCACTGGGCCAGCCCCTCATTTTTGTATCTTATTAGAGTAATATATAGACACTTTCAAGATTAAAAAAAATTATCATCTGCTAAATTAAGAACTCTATAGTGCTTCCTATGTAAGTAGTGGTCTGTTTCCCAACTTTTCAACCACATCCAGGATGCTAAATTATTATTGATTTGATGTATTTGGGGGAGGCTATACTTTTAAAAGACTTCTTCCCTCCTTCTTCCCTTTTTGGACTGAGACTAGGATGCTGAAAAACAAACACTCAACTGGAAAAATAAAAAAAGTTTTTTTTTTTTAAATTTGTCAAGTGTATTAGTTAGGGTCCCCCAGAGAAACAGAACCAATAGGATGAATATATACGTAGAAAGTGATTTATTATAAGGAACTGGCTCACAAGATTATGGAGGCTAAGAAGTCCCAAATCTGCAGTTGGCAAGCTAGAGATCTAGTCCAAGTTTGAAGGTCTGAGAACCAGGAGAGCTGATGTTTCAGTTTGGTTCTGAAGGCAAGAAAAGACCAATGTCCCAGCTCAAGGCAGCCAGGCAGGAGGAGTTCCCTCCTACTCTCAGGAGGTCAGCCTTTCTGTTCTGGTCAAGCCTTGAACTGATTGGATGAGAGCCATCTACACTAGGGAGGGCAATCTGCTTCACTTGAGCTGTTGATTCCACTGTTACGCTCATCCAAAGACACCCTCACAGACACATCCAGAATAATGTTTGACCAAATATCTGGGTACCCTGTGGCCCAGTTAAATGGATACATAAAATTATTCATCACACCAGATTAAGGTCTGCTGTCCGTTCCATGACAAAACTAACAGAATCAGTTTTCTGAAGCATTTGAGGTCAGTGTAATAATGCATATAAAGAAGACACTGTCAGATTCTCTACTTGGACAAGGAAATATGCCAACTAACACCAAAAGGCTATAACCACAGCGTTCTCTTCTAGTTACAATATATGTGAAGGGGACTATAGAAGATAGGTGGCACCTTGGTTGGGCACATGGGTGGAAGTAGAAGGAAAACGGGGGAACAGCTGGACATCACAAAACACTGCAAAACGAATCTTCCAGCACCAAATCATACGGTTATGAGGGAACAGAGCCAGTTTTCGAGAGGAATGAGAACATAAGCCTTATAGGTACACTGGGACTTGACTATCTCTTTAGCCAACTCACAGTAAAAGGGGAGAACATCCCAATTAACCCTCCAAAAATAACACTTGAGGCCCTGGACCTGAAGAAAGCCTCCAACACAGAGCTACTGGTTAGCACAAATTTGCCACTATCACTACTGCCACCAAAATTACCATAAATTTTAAATATTGTACACTTTACATAAACTTTACAATAAACAAATGAATATACCTATTTCACAGATGAGAAAACTGAACCTAAGAGAGGCCGAGTGTTGTAGCTATGTTTTCATTTGCCAGTTTGTTTTAAACCCCTTCTTCTAATAACATATCCTGCCCCTGATGACAGGGTGACACATGATCAATCAATTAGCATCTGTATCCTGGGAGCTGGGCTCAAAAAAGCTAGAAAGAAGCTAGGGTGAGTTTCTGATGATGGACCCTGGAAAGAGTCCAAGAGCCCCTGCATTCCGGGTCCTGGGGTTGCCCCTGGTCTTCCCGCCCTTCCTGAAGCTTGGCTATTTAGTGCTTTGCTCCATTTAGTGCTTTGCTCCGTTTTGTATCTCAGTACTCTATTCTGCTGCTTAAATTGTAGTTGGTTGTGACCAAAAACCTTAAGAAATACACAGATACATTATATAATTATCCAAGAGGAGACAAGTATCAGTGGAAGAGCTAAAACCCAAACCTAGATTTTTCTGATTTCAAAGGCTGTGCTCCTAACCACGACACTTCACTGGTTTTTGAAAATTGGGATCCTGTAATGTTATCTGCTACCAAACGAAATTACAGCATTCTCCTGATTTTATATCTTGGCTTCCTCAGTAAATTTTTTGAAAATAGTTAAGCTACCGTGGAAAATCTTGTAAAATTACTCTATAAAACATCATTTCATTGTTGAATGGGAAAATCTGTAGTGGGCATATTTGAGTTGGGTTGTTTGGATATTATATAAAAGGGATACCCAAAGGTATAGGAAAATGGTTACTTGAGCTGTGCTCTTTCTAAATCAGGGAGAAGAAATGAGAACAAAACCCTAAACCTTCAAAAACCTTCCAGAGAAGGAGGTAAAAAGTGAAAAAGAGCACAGACTTCCTGTTGCTCTTTTTTTTTCCCATTGTAGTTTAATATAATGGAAAGGTCCAAACATTCAGATTCGCCTAGTTCCACAATTGTGTGAAATGGGCTAAATTAACCTCTCTGAGATTCAGTTTCTTTATCTGTAAATGGGGATAGTAGTGCTATCTATCTACGGTTGCTGTGTGAAAAATAAATTCCAGTAAATATATGCAAAGCTTCTAGTTTAGAGCCTGGCACATGGTAACCATTTATGAAATGGTGGTTGCTATTATCATTGTAGCTGTCACTAAACTGAGTAAGGTGACAATGGTTTAGGGGCTGACAGGAGAAGGGTGCTGAGAAGAGTCTGGGAAAAACACATAGTTGGAAACCAAAAGGATAAAAGTACCTAATGGCTAGGAATTTTTTGTTTTCTGAGGAAGATTGGCCCTGAGCTAACATCTGTGCCAATCTTCCTCTATTTTATGTGTGATGCTGCCATAGTGTGGGCTTGATGAGTGGTGCTAGGTCTGCGCCTGGGATCCAAACCTGTGAACCCTGGGCTGCTGAAGTGGAGTGCACAAACTTAACCACTATGCCACTGGGGACGCCCACTGGACAGGAATTTTTAATTGTTAGGATCTCTTGCCTTTGTGTGTGTGTGTGTGTGTAGGTGTGTGTTTAATCTTGTATTTATTGAAACACACACACTGAAAAATATCTGGAAGTGGGATGCTGTCCTAACAAAATCCTAAAATACGTCAGTGGGTTTGGAATCTTACAGTGGGCAGAAGCTGGAAGGACTTTGAGGAATTTGTTAATGAAAGCTTCAAGAATCTTGAAGAACCTGTTTGTAGAAGCATGATGCCTTTGAGGAGACTGCTGGTGAAGGCTTAAAGCAAAGCGAATGTACAAGAATGATTATAGCAGCATTATTCATAATATCCAAGAAGCAAGGTCCTTCTACTATCAGTAGATAAACAAAATGTGGTCTATCTATACCACGGGATATTATTTGACACTAAAAAGGAATGAAGTACTGATACATGATACAATATGGATATCTTGAAAACATTATGCGAAGTGAAAGAAGCCAGTCACAAAAAACGGTGAAGGTTTTTTAGATCTGACACAAAAAACTCAATCCAAAAATGAAAGAAGTTAATAAATTAGACTTCATCAAAATGTGAAAGTTTTGTTTTTTGAAAGATACTGTTAAGAGCATGGAAAAATAAGCCACTGTCTGGAGGGAATAATTAGAAATCATGTATCTGATAAAGGATTTGTATCTATTGTACATAAAGACCTCAAAATCCAATAACAGATGACAAACAACAAAAAATAAGCACAAGATTTGAATATACTTTTCAACAAAGAATATATACAGATGGCAAATAAGCACATGAAAAGATGCCCAACATTATTATTAATTAGGGAAATGCAAATTAAACCACAAAATAACACTACAAACTATTAGAATTAAAGAGTGACCATACCGGTGTTAATGAGGATGTGGAGTAACAGGATCTCATACTCCACTTGTGGGAAGGTGAAGTGGCACAACCAGTTCAGAAAACAGTTTGGCAGTTTTTAAAAAGTTAAACATACACCTGTCACATGACCTAGCCATTCCACTTGTGGATACTTACCCAAGAGAAACAAAAGCATACGGCTATATAAAAGTCTGTGGTATATCTATATCATGAGATACTACTTAGTAATAAAAGAAATAAATCACCAATACGCACAGCAACATGGATGAATCTCGAAATACTTATGCTGAGTGAAAGAAGCCAGACAAAAAAGGGTACATGCAGTGTATGATTCTACTTAAGTGAAATTCTAGAAAATACAAACTGTTTTATAGTGATAGGAAGAACTTTGGTGGTTGCCTGGGGATTGGAGAGGGAGATCCAAGGGGCGTGAAAACATGTTGGGCCTTGAAGAATATGTTCACTATCTTGATTGTGGTGAAGGTTTCACAGGTGTCTACATATGTCAAGACATGTCAAATTGTTAAATTTAAATTATTCTCCAATAAAGTTGTTAAATTTTTTTTTCTATGTTCAAATGACTGGGGATTTTGTCTCTTGACTGAGCCCTTTCTAATACCCACCCACCTTAAAGTAACTCTCCAGTCACCATATCACATTGCTCTGTTGTATATTATTTTCATAGCCCTTCTTATCTGAAATTATTGTTTTCATTATTTGTTGCTCTGTGGTCTTCATTTTACTATGGACTCATGCTCAAAAAAATTATCCTGAGTTTCCCTCATTCTTGTTCTTTCTCCTTAGCTTATAAATTATATAATTATCTATTTAAACAAAATGTCATTCATACCTTCAGCAAATATTTGTTGCATGCTTATTATTTTGCCAGTCACTGTGTCAAGTACCAGGTACATATGGAGACGAATCAGCTATGACTCTTGCCGTGCACCCTTCCAACTATTGGTCTACTTACTGCCCTTCATTTTGCAGTGAAATCTTACTCATCTCTCAAAACATGGCTCAGATATTTGGTCAATCTTTTCCTAACTAAATGGACTACTGCCTCTTTGCTTCTTCCTAGGCCTTTGCTTATATTATTTAACAGAATCTGCTAATTTCTTCCCTGAATTCATTCTGTCCTTTTACATTTTAGGTACAGAATCAACTCTCCATCCCTCCACCACTAACACTGTATTTGAGCCAGGCACTCAGCCATCCAAATAGTCCAACCTTTCTTATAGCTAGATATGGCCACGTGATTTCAGGATAATAGGATATGAGAGAAAGTGCTGTGTGCAATTTTTGGGTCATCTTCAAGATGAAGCCACTTGTCTGATAATCTTTCACCATCCCTCTTGCTGTAACACAGACATAAAGGTGAGCGAGGTTCAATCATGTGGACAATGAAAACACCCTAGGAGATGGCAGAAAACCAAAACGAAAGAAACTGGGTCCTTGAATGACCTGCCAGCCCTGAAGTATTCACCTCTGGATTGCTCTGCAGGAGAGAAATAATTCCCAATCTTATTTAAACACTGTATTTTTGAGTCTCTGTCTGTCTGCTTCTCTCTCCCACTCCCTTTTTAACAGCAACTTCTTTTGTAGCTAATAAAACTGGCACTATTAATAGAAACTTCCCTTATGACACTCCTTACAGATAGCAAGTAGGTCTTAATTTTCTGGATTGGAAGGACATCTGGAAAAGAACGAGTGATGAGTATCTGATACAACAAAATCAAATTAATTTTCTGGTTATCTACTATGTGTAAGGGACTAAGAAGTTATACCATTGGTAATTTAATTACTGTAACCCTTTTCTAACACCTGTTTTCTATTTTACTGATTCCTGCGCTTTATTATTTCCTTCCTTCTACTTCATTGGGTTAATTTTGGTTGCTTTTTTTTAAAGCTTCTTTACACGGGAAATGTTTATAGTAATTTCCTAAAACATAAACATCTAAAGCTATAATTTTCCTTCTAAATACAGCTATAGACACACCAACATATTTAGAAATAAGTAACTTTAAAATCAGCTGTTAACTAATTCTTAACAACTGCATTTTGTCACAGAAGGTAGTCTGTTTGAAAACAACCCTCTGAATTTTTTTTCTTTATGGCCCACTATGTGGCCACTTTCCATAAATGTTTCAAAAGTGCTAGAAAAGAGTGCATTCTGAAGCTGCTGAGCGCAATATTCTCTTTATGTGCACTATGTGCAAGCATGTTAATTGTGTTGTCTAAATTATATTCTTAGTAATTTTTTATATGCTTGTTTAATCAGTTACTGAGAAAAGTATATTAGAATCTCCTTCTATGACGGACTTAGTATTTACTTAATATAGGTCTATCAAGTTTTCCTTCATATCTTTTGAGTCTGTGTTATTAGGTCCATTCAGTTTTAGGACTTTTAAATCTTCCTGGTAAACTGAAGTTTTTGTTATTAGCAAGTGACCCTCTTTATCCCTAATTATACATTTTGCCTTAAAGATTTGGTTATCCAATATATATAAGATGTTTCTCACGTAAGTAATATATGATTGAATTTCTTTTTCAGTCAAGTTTGATAACTTGGTTTTTTAGGTGAAGCACTTGACCTTTTGCACTATTTCACTATAACTGCTGATACATCTCTGCTTTATTTTTCCTATCTTACTTTTTACCATTATTTTTAATATCCTGTTCAGTCTACATTTCTTTTTCTCTCCTTTCTTACTCCTTTTCGGTTGAAATTTTCCCTAATTCCATCTCTTTCTCTACCAGTTCGGAAGTTATGACCTTTTCTTATCCTTTTAGTAGTTTTCCTAAAAATATTAACATGCATATTTACTGTATTAAAGTCTAAAGTTAATTTGTATCTTTACCTTCTTTCCAAACAAAGACCCATACAAGGACCACAGAATGCTTTTCCAAACTCTTTTTACCTGCTCCTCAAACTTACATTCTATTCTTATGTATTTTAATTTTATCTTTATTTTTAACATGACAAGACATCATTGTAATTTTCTTCATTCAACGTTTATTTGGATTTACTCATATATTTATCACTTTCTGTGTTCCTTTCTCTGCACTGCAGATCTTCCATCTGGATTCACTTATCTTTTGCTGAAGTATGTCCTTTAGCAAAGGCATGCAGGTAATAGTCTCTTGGTTTTCGCTCCTCTGAAGAAAATTTTCCCTCAGTACACTGAGGACAATATTCTGTGTTACGTCCTCGCCTATTGCCGTTAGAAATCAGTCCTTACTTTTTCAAAGGTAATGTCTTTTCTCTCTGGCTGCTTTTAAGATCTCTTCGTGTTGAATGCCCTGAAGTATTATCATGATATGTCTAGATCTAGATTTATTTTTATTTATCTCTTTTAGTTTGTTTTTTTACTGCTTTACTCTGTGAATTGATCTCTTCATTAGTCATAGAAAATTTTCAGCTATCATCTCTTCAAATATTGCCTCTATTTGCCTTTTGATCTCCTCCTGGAACTTGATTAGACATCTACCAGATCTTCTTTCTCTTCTTCCAGGTCTCCTCTCTTTTTCAGGCTGAATTCTACATAATTTTTTCAATTCTATCTTTCAGTTCAATAATACTCTTTTTAGCTATGTCTAATTTGCTATAAAACCTATTGAGTTTTTAATATCAACTATTATATTTTTCATTTCTATAAGATTTCCTTAGTTTGTTTTAAAATCTGCTTGATCTTTATATATATACGTGTATATATATATTTTTTTTTTGCTGGGAAAGATTTTCCCTGAGCTAACATCTGATCTCTCTCTTTTTTTCCCTCCTCTCCAAAGCCCCATTCTGGTTGTAAGTCCTTCTAGTTCTTCTATGTGAGCTGCTGCCACAGCATGGCTACTGACAGATGAATGGTGTGGTTCTGCTCCCAGGAACTGAACCCAGGCCACTGGAGAGAAGCGTGTCATACTTTAACCATTAGGCCTTCATGGCTGGCTCTTGATCTTTATTTTTTGGTGAGGAAGATTGTCCCTGAGTTAACATCTGTGCCAAATGTCCTCTACTTGGTATGTGGGATGCTGCCACAGCACGGCTTGATGAGTGGTGTGTAGGTCCATGCTCGGGATCCAGACCTGCAAACCCCAGGCTGCTAAAGTGGAGTGCACGATCTTAACCACTATGCCACCAGGCCGGCCCCTTGACCTTTATATTTTTAAATTTATCATTTCTTGAAATATATTACATATGCTTACTTAATGTTTAGTGTTTGAACGAACTCTGAAGAATCTGTGAATCTGATTCTGTTGTCTGCTGCTTCTATCAGTTTTTTGTCAGGGTGTCTGGATTTGTGTGTATATGTGTGTGTGTGTTTTCATTCAGAGCTACTCTCTTTTTCTTTTGAACCTTCTTTGAGGACAGGGAATGAAAGCAGGTTCCTCCTGAAAGGATTTACGTTTGCTTGTATCAGACTTCTTGGGGCACTAAGGATCCAACGAAATTCTTGGCTGGAGGATTTTGAGGCCACCTAGGCAGGGTGAATTGGGACTCCAAACTGATGGGAAGGCTGCCTTGTGGCTAGAATTCCTAGGGAAGCCTCTTGCCCCCAAATACTCTGTGACGTGATTCAAGATAGGCAGTTTTCCTTATAGTCCTCTGATGGGGGTAAGGTGACTCTGCTTATTTCTGAATCTCCTGGCCACTAAGAATGAGGTCCTTAGGGCCCCCAGCTACATGGGATAGTCTTCTATTAGCCACCCCTTGCCTTGGGAAGACCTTAGATTTTACATTCTCTCTTTGTAAGACCTCCAAATACAATGCTCCTAGTTTAACAATTCACCCAGTTTAGCAAATGTCGTTAGGGTTAAAGCCACACCTAGTATTCCACTCGCTTCTCTTAGTTCACCTTTACTTCCCCCTGGTTTGACCATTCCTTGTTTTGTTTTTGCAAGTTCATAGGAGCACACGAGAAGATATTTTTGTATTATATCCAACATTTTACTTGTTTTTAGTGGGAGGATCACTTTGGACTCCTAGTTTGCCATGTGCCAGAAACTGACATTTTCTATAACATTAAAATTTTTGTCTTTCATTCCAAAATTACATGTTTAGTCTTTAAAAAGGCACACCAAGTATGATAATAATGTGCTCTTTAAAGGACTCTAAGTTTGTTGAAAAGGTTTTAGAAACAACTATTCTCACCAAAATCAAAGTGAATTTTAATAAATACCAATTAAAACTTTACAGACTGTATCTACACAAAGCAAGGTCAAATTGAAGAGTAGAGTCATGGAAAGAGCACTGGACTGGAAGCCAGGGGACCTGAGTTCTAGTCCTACTACTTTGCTGTGTGATTTTGGGTAAGCCCTTAATTGGCTGGCCTTTGGTTTCCTATGTATATATTGGAGGGGTGAGGCTGGATGCCCCTTTCAGGACCAAAACTCTGTGATGACTGCACAGAAGTATGCAATGTAAATAGAGCACACTCAAGATTGGAGTTTCTGATGCTCAAGACATTCCTTAAGGCTAGCCTACTTTCACATCTTAAATATATTGCAGCACAATGTTTTAAATAAGCTTACACTCTGGTGTGGCCATTTAAAAAATCAATATAAACTACTTTTGCACTTCAAAATAGATTCCTAATGATTCTTAATATTTTGACATCTTCTTAGTTCTGAGAACTTCATTATTCTCTTTGTCCTTTCCGGTATTTCAAATTCTTTAATGTAGCTATTAATATAATTTAGGGATTATCTGGTTTTTGTATGAAAAGTTACTAATACTCAAAAGCTGCATCTGTACCATCTGCCAGGAGTTTAGGTGAAGAATTTTGAAAATGTAACCATTTAAAACTGTCAACATATTGCATTAATCGTTAAAAAAAAATCAACCTAATACCACACAGATTAAATTGTCCAGAATAAGTTTTAATGCAACATATTCACAGGTTTACGCCATAAAGTTGTGAAAAGAATATCTTTTTCAAATTTGATTAAGTGCTGCAAGATGTAGAAGAAACTCAGCACTCGAATGAATTATATGTTCCATGTCATTTTTGGCAAGGCCTCAGAAAATGTCACATAAAAGAAAAACATCTTACTTAAAATAAGGTCTTGACAGCAGTCTGGAATAGTTAACAACTCCCTTCCCAAATGGGAATGCTGGTTGTAATCAAACTTTTAATGACAATATTAGTTCCCCCCTTGAGACAATCTAAAGACCAAAACAAAACAAAATAAAAAACAACACGCATACACACACACACACATGCAGCCTTCTACTCTTTTACTTTCTAAAGTGGACAAATTTGCAATTATTTCAATTCAGGCTCTAAATATCTAATCTGATTATAATGTTTCCTTGCAGATTTATCAGTGGCCACTTGAGAAATGAAGAGGTGGCAAGCTACCAGACAACATCAGCCAGCATTTTTTTGTTGTTTTGTTTTAATTTATGAGGAGTATAAATAATTCCCATCAGCAATGGAGTTGGAGTTCCTGAGTGTCAGCGCCCTCACATCTTCTAAACCCTAGAGCTGAAAATGGTAGGAATTTTTCATGTATACAGTGTTTACATCCATCGTCTTCTATATATCTTACTCTGTCTGATATGAGAGAATTAGGGTAAGAAATACTCCTAAAAGCAAGTTGACCATTTAAAAGTTATCGGTTAATTTCACTTGAAAAGTTTTTATAAACTCATATTACAAACAAGATTATAATAAAGTAACATTATGGAAAGCAATATACATGTTTCTGGCATGAAGATTAAAAAGTCCAGAAAAATAAATATCACAAAGTTAACCATGGTTTTCTTTGGCAGAAACATTATGGGATGATCTTTCTTTTTATCCTTTATGCTTTTCTACATTTCTGCTATTTTTGAAAAGGAAATATGTTACTTTTTCAATTGGAAAAAATAATACAGCTGTTTTTTTTAAGAGATAGTTATGGCTAAGGATTAATACTTACCTGTATCAATTAACAAACCTATTTTTACTGGGTTAGGAATGGCTCCATTATCAGTAACAGGAAGACAAATCGCAGTTACTAAAAATAGAGCTAAAAGCTCTGTCAAATTTCCTACATTGGAATTATGTTAATCACTAGGCAGAAAAAATGCTTATTAAAAAACTATATTAAGACAGTGAAGGGCTACAAAGACATACCCCTAACACATTGGTTCTTAAAGTAGCAATAGATGAGTCCTATGTAACCACTAGGGGATCTGTAAGATGGTACAGAATTAAAGACACATAAAAATATACGGATTGGTTAGAGTTTATTTTTCATTGCACACAAAAATAAAATATGCCCATAAAGTAAAGTCCAACAAGACTGTTCATGACAGTAAGTGAGAAAGTTTGAAATGGACTGTCTGAAAAAGAACAAAGTACTTTATGGACTCTCAAATTAAAGATGGTCATTTCTTATTCACTTTAGCAAAAATTAAATTCTTTGTCTAATTGTGAAGGTATGTACATCTTTACACTTGTTATACACTTTTAAAAGTCTTTACTATTGTTAAAATTATATTATTGATAGACACATTGTTAAAACTATAGCATGCTTTCTAGAATGTGAAGATAGTAACATGTACTCAACAAAATTTCATGTGACAGACTGATTTTCCTGGCTACAGAAAGCAGCTTTATGTTTCCAGGACTTCCAGGAATCGAGGTGTTCCACACAACTGAATATTTCAGATAAGAGAATCTTATCTTTAATTGATTAAAATGATTATTATTTTTACCAATTAGGTTAGACTCATTGCCCATTCTCTGCCTTATTAAACAACAATAAATACCACCTAAACTTTTCTTAGTGAATCAGGGTCATTATAATGAGTATCAATAACTTTAATATTGACATGCTCTCAGAATATAGTAAAGTGTCTGCAGCAAATTAATCCATAATATTCCACTACTTCGTTCTGTGTTTCTTTACCTAGTATCAAGTGGTCGGCTATCGCTTCTTCCTGCTGCCAGAATGAATGTTCCTAGCTGTGTCTTTCTCTCTCAGAAATTTAAAAATTTTGTATTATTTTTTTTAGCCCAATAAAACAGTGGGCTAAAAAGATTCATAGGCTATGCAGTGCCCTGGTTTTTCTTTTGCTTGTTTATTTATTTATTTTTTAATTCTTGAGATATACCATAAAAATTTGCCCTTTTAAAAGGTATTCTCCCTCACTTTTACTATCCTTTAATCTGTTTTGAACTTAGAACCAGCTAATCAATTTGTTAGCACCATGGCTAAAGAAAGAATAAACAGACTAATACTGACGGCTGGCCTGAGAGGCTTTCGGAGTCAAGGGCAAATGTACTTTCACTTTTCCATGTAAATTACATCTAAAGTTAACATGTAGAGTAAGAACAGACTATGGGAAAACTGGGTCTGAAATGTTTAGCCTCCAAGAAAAAAATGATGACTCAAGGGTACCTGAAGAAAGTTAAGTGCTTTGGAAAAAAGGACCAGTTTGCTCAAAGAGAGGAATTAATTCTGTGGAGTATCAGGCACAACACAGAGCTAACATCCCCAAAGGGTTTCTGTTTCTTATAAAAACCAAGATTAAGGCAGTTTAACATTATATGTTAGATAGATGAAAAGTAGTCAAAACCGATATACTTTTACAACCTATCAAGCCTGAAGTGCCCTAGTCTGACTTAATCCAGCATTACAAAAGGTGGTTTGAAGAAACCTGAAAGGGCCCAGTGCAATTTGAGAGGTACTAAGCACCTCAGGGACGTGTTTCATGGTGACGCTTTAAAATTCCCTCTTGATTTACAGGCTCAGATCGCCCTTCCTCCTCTACTTTCTGGCACTAGTCATAGAGCAGGTATTGTGTGCTTAGAACTTTGAAAAGAGGACCTGACACCTTATCTCCCTAGAGCTGATTAGAGACTGTCTAAACCTGTATCCCTATGTGACTATTTTCAGTTTGGTACTAGTTTTGATAAGATGAAACTTAATGAAACCTAGAAAGGACTTAGAGACATAATTTAACTAAAAGGATTATATAGTTTATTAAAGAACTTGACAGAGCCAACACAGGAAACCAGCTCTATCTCCAATTAACTATCATTCTTACTCAAAATTTATTATCCCCCACAAAAGTCCTATGCACAGGCCCGGAGGATTTACAGTGGGACTAAAGAGACTCCCAGGCTGTAAACAGGATTGTCCTGCAGTACATCTCTTTTGACATTGCTGGTATCTAAAGTAAAACACCACATTCCTTGTTTACCTAACTTGGGGTGTTAGAGCCTACTGCAGATTCTGTATTCAACTAAGAAATGGAACTGTTTTGAATTTTAGAGTCAAATTTCATGCTACTATAAAAAATTGTAATTATATGACTATAATAATGGTTTTACTCTTTGACGTTCTATTCGTTGTATTTCCTGAAACCTTCTTTTATACATTATCTGAAGCCTTTAAAAAGTCAACCAATGGCACACCAATGGTAAAAATTATGAAGTTATATTTACATAATGCTTGTCTTTTTATATAGAAGTATAATTATATCTATTATCTGACAATATCCCTGTGATATGAGAAACAGCAGATCTTGAGCTTTACTGGTAAGACTGAAGAGAAGATGGATGGTCCCATAAACATTTTACTACATAGAGAAGCTTTTTTCTACATTGGTGTTAATAAGATTAATACATTGACTCAATTATAAGTGTATGCTTTCTTACTAGGGCAGAGATGTTAAGCGGTTTTTGGGTTATAGATTAGTCTTCCTTCTGAGGGGCAGCTTTGTTGAGGCATAACTGGTGTACAGAAGAGTGGCACAGGATTGGATGTGTACAGTTTGATGGGTTTGGATGTGTGCATACTCCCATGGCACTCTCATCACAATCAGGTAATACCAAATGGCTATGTATTTAGGATTGCTCAAAAGTAGAGGGTCCAATGTATTTACTGATGTAAAAACAACAATCTCTCTTTCAAATGACTTTTAATTATTTTATTTTCTGTCATAATGGAAGTGAAGGTATTAATACAAAGTTTACAGTAAAACAGTAAAAAATAAGAATATCAGATCTTATTATATGGAGAAATAGATGGGTCCTGATTCTAAAGTAACTTGCCTGAGACGATAGAATAGATATAGAAGCAGAACTATGGTTAGAATATAAATTCCAAATTATTTATACAAATCTGGCTAAGGATCTAGCCCAAGAAATTGGGTAAAGATTGTAAAACCTAAGGGATATTACTCTGTGATCAAAGGTGATTTCCTAAGATGACAAAAGCCCTGAAGAAAGTATTATGTTAAATGGGAGACCTCTATTTACGTAAGAAAGACAAAACTAAGTATATTAATGCATGGGCATTAGAACACAACGTTTTCTTGTCCTTATAGGGTTTCTTCTTAGGTGCCTTTAATCCAAAGATAATACATTAAATTCTAAAATGAAATGGCAACAGTCAGCAAGTGTTAGACTTGCCATATGAATTAAAAAAAATCAGGAAATACTACTGGAAGCTTTACTTAAGAATGTATACAAGTTGACACACATACATCTTTTAGGAAAGAATATGATTATAGAAATGCAACTGTGAAAACACATGAAAGAAACTTTTATTTTGAGATTTTGATTTATGTCATGTTTATATGTAGCCATATTGATTATAGGTTTTAACTGAAACTAACATAGTATTAAAATTCATATTTTCAATTTGTAGTATTTAGATAGGAAACAAAATGTAACCAGGAATAGCTATGTTTTTCTCCTGACAAATTTAAAAGTATTATTTTTATATAACACAGTAAATTTATTAAAGGTTTTCTCATTATCTAATTTACTTCTGACAAGAATCTTGAGGGGTGCACAAGGCATTTTATCCCTGGATTTGACAGGAAAACTGAGTCACAAAGGCTTAAATAACTTTACTGATAGTATTTGGAATTAAGAATCTTAATACTTTCCTGTTCATTTTTTGAGAAAATATAATATTCCAAAGCATTCTTATAACTATTAGTGTTACATGTAACGAGCACCTAGTATGACTGTCAAAATTACTATTAAAAATACCAAAATTAATGTATTTTTAGTCTCTTTCTATTAGCAGATGTGGTACATGCATCTAGATGAAAAATTCATATGGAAGAGGTCTATATTACATAACAATTTACTACACACCAAAATATTCACAAAGTTCTTTTAAATATTAATTATTAAGTTTGTTGGCAAATTAAATTGCTAGATTTAGCATATCATGTTCAAAAGACCAAATCATCCAGAGTTGCCATAATATTAAGATAACTTAGTATTGGACTAAACTAAAATGCTTTAATAAAAGCATGATATGTAGCCATACAGCCCAATCAGAAAATCTTTCCTGAATAGGTTCAGGAAGGTATTCAACTCAACTAATGAATAAAGTTATAGAGCCAAGGTCAAATAACACTTTCCAACTGCTTTTCATGTGATTATCTTTCTATGCAAAAACATATGAGGACCTTTGGAACCGTTCCCAGAGTTTACGTAGTTCCAACCTTAGAATATCTGTCATCTGGGAAAATACGCTAAGTTCTGACATACATTCAAGGATGCCTATAATTCTACTTTGTTTTCAAAATGCTATGCAGCAAGATGGCTCATGGCATCATTTTTAATGATGGAGAAGAAAGGACAACTAGACTCTTAACTGCTGGTGGGCCTTGAGGGTATTATGCTAAGTGAAATAAGTCAGAGCTAGAAAGTCAAATACTATATGATCTCACTCATAAATAGAATATAAAAGCAACAACACACAAACACATAGAGATAGAGATTGGCTTGGTGGTTACCAGAAGGGAAGTGGGGAGGGAGAGGTGGGCAAGCGTGATTGGCACACATGTATGATGATGGATGGTAATTAGTCTTTGGGTGGTGAACATGATGTAATCTACACAGAAACTGAAATATAATGACATATATGTATATATACACACACAATGTTGTATACCAATGTCATCTCCATTAAAAAAAAAACTGCATAGGAGCATGTGATTATTAAATATAACGTAGTGTTTACTGAAATTCACAAATCTTTCATAACAATTTCCTATCATCTTATCAGCAGTACTTACCAATTTAAAAAGATCAAAGTAAATTTAGAGGAAATGCAATTCCAAGAAAAAGGTAATCCATAATGCATCATAGAGAGAGCTTAAAAATGAATTTTGTTAAGCATTCTAAGAAGATAGTGATAATACAATATTGCTCCTAATAGCACTCTAAAAAATATTAGAATCAAAATAAAATGGCCAACTTAGTGCCCATATCTTGGTTTCTACATACAACACTCCACTAAAAGGAACCAAAGTTCCTTGGAGAAGTGTTTGATTCTAGGTCTGGAGAAGGTAAAACACAAGATCAAGCAGGAGCATCTTGGGCCAGAAAGTAAGAAAGTACTCAAAGGACAGGAGCAAGTTGAAAGGACACAGGAGCCAACCTGAAAGAGCTACTAATGGCCAATGCTGGTACTATTTGGACAAGAAAATAAATAATGATAGTTTAGGATTATAACACATAGAATAAAATAAATACCCACAAGTTCATATTGATATAAGTAAGTAAATAAATAAATAATAGAAGAGAGAACTCTCTCTTACAGAATAATTCTAAGTAATATAAACAGTAGGAATCAGGGAACTAGAAAGTCACCATTAGAACACCACGGTAAACAGTGTTGCCTACAGGCAAGATCCATCAATGGATGCTAAAATTAGTGGAGGAAAGCTTGAAAATCAACAGGATATTTGTATAGTCCCAAAGTATCTTCCCTCAAATACTTATAATCTCACAGGGAAAAAGAGTAACTTTACAATGTAGCAACTCAGCAGACACCACTTTAACCAAGTCATCATGGTAATATCACCAGTAAAATGACAACAGACATTTTGTTATTTCTGATATAACGCACTGGGAAGGACATATCACTCATGCAGCAATTTTTCCAGAAAATAACCTCAATCTAATCTTGACACAACATCAGATAAACTCAAATTGAGACATACTACAAAATACGTAACCAGGATTCTTCAAAGTGTCAGGATCATGAAAGACAAAGATTGAGCAACTGTCAAAGATCAGAGACTAAGGAGATAATGGAATACGGAATTCTAGATAGAATCACAGAACAGAAAACAGACATAAGTGGGAAAACTGGTGAAATTCTAATAAGGTTTGCAGTCAGGTAATACTATTATATCAACACTAATTGCTTGGTTTGGATGATTGCACTATGGTTACACAAGACCTTAACATTAAAAGTATATGGAAACTCTACTATTTCTGTAACTTCTTTGTAGGTCTAAAATTATTTCAAAATAAAACAATTTAAAATAAATAAATAAAATGGCCTATTCTGAGACTAGAAGAAAAATATAGCAACCAAATGATCCAATTATTTTGGAAGCTAATTTTAACTGTCATTCAGACAGGGAAAATCCAGGTATTTCTAGATAACATAAGGAAAATGAAATTCAGAAAAGCAATTACGAATACAATGCTCTTTCTAATTATGGCATACAGAAGATTTTAACACGGCTAACTTTTACAGAAATAGACGGAAAGAAGCTCCATAAGAATCTTCTCTTTCATGTTAAGAAATCATTCTTTTATCTCAAATCTTTGTTTACCTAATTGTATTTAGTATTTCAAAGGCAGATAAAGTGACACAGCACTGTTTATTTCTAATATGGGCTTAATCATACAGCACTATTACGGTTGACTAACCACTTGCAATTCTCTCACTCCTACTAGATCATGAACTACGAAGGCAAAAACCATCTGTCTGCTGCCAATTTCACATGCCTAATCCAGCATGGTTCTTGAGATATGAGGGTACTAATAATTATTAGCTCAAAACTGAATTTAAAAACCCACCCAACAGATCTTTCTAGTTGAAAGGAATTACATATATTTACAATGCTTATAATTATAAAAAACACTCCCCTGGGAAAGTTATATATAAACTTACAGATAAAATAATCCTCATTGTACTTCTTTCAAATCTCAATATTGCCAATATAGCTTGTTACTATTCTGGGTTATATTTTACCTACAAGATCTAATCACAAATAAGTTGATCCTTTCTTTTAAATTCAGTTTATAATTTGTGTCATTAAGGTGACAACTTTTTTTTAATTGAGGTAACACTTGTCTATAACATTATATAGATTTCAGGGTGTACAACATTACATTTCCACTTCTGTATACACTATACTGTGTTCTCTACGAAAAGTCTAGTTTCTATTTATCACTGTACCAATGTCCCCCTTTACCCCTTTTGTCTTCCACCCACCCCCTTCCCCTCTGGTAACCACAAATCTGTTCTCTGTGTTTGTCTGTTGTTGTTTCCATCTTTTTCAAATGAGTGAAATCATATGGTATTTGTCTTTCTCCATCTGACTTATTTTGCTTAGCATAATACCTTCAAGGTCCATCCATGTTGTTGCAAATGGCAAGATTTCATCTTCTTTTTTTTTAATGGTTGAGTAGTATTCCATTATATACATATACACCACATCTTCTTTATTCATTTGTCCATTGATGGGCACTTAGGTTGTTTCCATGTCTTGGCTATTATAAATAACGCTATCTTGGCTATTTTAAATAGTGCTGCAATGAACATAGGGGTGCATATATCTTTTTGAATTAGTGTTTTATATTCTTTGGATAAATACCTGGAGGTGGAATAGCCAGATCATATGGTAGTCCTATTTCTAATTTTTTGAGGAATCTCCTTATTACCGCTTCCATAGTGGCTGCACCAATTTACACTCCTACCAGCAGTGTACAAGGGTTTTCTCCATATCCTCTCCAACACTTATTTTTCGTCTTTTTAATAATAGCCATTTTGACAGGCATGAGGCAATATCTCACTGTGATTTTCATTTTCATTTCCTTAATAATGAGTGATGTTGAACATCTTTTCATGTGCCTTTGGCCATCTGTTCATCTTCCTTGGAAAAATGTCTGTTCAGATCCTCTGCCCTTTTATTTTATTTTATTTTTTTGAGGAAGATTAGCACCGAGCTAACATCCTCGGCCAATCCTCCTCTTTTTGCTTTGGCCCTGAGCTAACATCTGTGCCCATCTTCCTCTATTTTATAAGTGGGACACCTGCCACAGCATGGCTTGATAAGCAGTGTGTAGGTCCGCACCCAGGATCAGGGCCAGCAAACTCAGGGGCACCAAAGTGGAGCATGCGAACTTAACCACTACACCACTGGACCGGCCCTGCTCTGCCCACTTTTCAATCAGGTTGTCCGTATTTTTATTGTTCAGTTGCATGAGTTCTTTAGACATTTTGAATATTAACTCCTTATCAGATGTATGATTTGCAAATATCTTTCAATTGGTAGGTTATCTTTCTGTTTTGTTGATGGTTTCCTTTGCTGTACAGAAGCTTTTTAGTTTGATGTTGTCCCATTTATTTATTTTTGCTTTTGTTTCCCTTGCCAGGGGAAACATATCCAAAAAGATATTGCTAACACTGATGTCAAAGAGCATATCATCTATGTTTTCTTCTAGGAGTTTTATGGTTTCAGGTCTTCCATTCAAATCTTTAATCCATTTTGAGTTTATTTATTTTTATATGGTGTAAGATAATGGCCTACTTTCATTCTACTGCATCTGGCTGTCCAGTTTTCCCAACACCATTTATTGAAGAGACTTTCCTTTCTCCACTGTTTGTTCTTGTTTCCTTTGTAGAAAATTAGCTGTCCATAGATGTGTGGGTTTCTTTCTGGGCTCTCGATTCTGTTCCACTGATCTGTGTGTCTGTTTTTTGCCAGTACCATGCTGTTTTGATTACTACAGCTTTGTAGTATACTTTGAAATCAGGGAGTGTGATACCTCCAGCTTTGTTCTTTGTTATCAGGATTGCTTTGGCGATTTGGAGTCTTTTGTTGTTCCATATACATTTTAGGATTCTTTGTTGTATTTCTGTGAAAAATGTCATTGGGCTTGTGATTGCTTTAGGTAACATGGACATTTTAACTAAGTTAATTCTTCCAACCCATGAGCACAGAATATCTTTCCACTTCTCTCTGTTTTCTTCAATTTCTTTCAACAATGTCTTATAATTTTCAGTGTATAGGTCTTTTACCTACTTGGTTAAATTTATTCCTAGGTATTCTACTCTTTTTGTTGCAATTGTAAATGGGATGGTTTTCTTGATTTCTCTTTCTGTTAGATTGTTGTTAGTGTATAGAAACATACTGATTTTTATATGTTGATTTTGTATCCTGTAAGTTTACTGTAAAACTAATAGTTTTTGGGTGAATTCTTTAGGTTTTCTATATATAGAATCATGTCGTCCACAAAAAGTGACAATTTTACTTCTTCTGTAACAATTTGGATAACTGTTATTTCTTTTTCTTGCCAAATTCCTCTGGCTAGGACTTCCAATACTATGTTGAATAAGAGTGGTGAGAGTTGTTTTGTTACTGTTCTTAGAGGGATAGCTTTCAGTCTCTCATCATTGAGTATGATGTTGGCTGTGGATTTGTCAAATATGGCCTTTATTATGTTAAGGTACTTTCTTTCTACACCCATTTTATTGAGAGTTTTTATCACAAATGGATGCTGAATCTTGTCAAATGCTTTCTTTGCATCTATTGAGATGATCATGTGGTTTTTACTATTTATTTCTTAATGTGGTGTATTATGTTGATTGATTTATGGATGTTGAATCATCCTTGCATCCCCGGAATAAATCCCATTTAATTGTGGTGTATGAGCTTTTTAATATATTGTTGTATTGTTTGTTAATATTTTGTTCAGGATTTTTTTTTTTTCTGTTTTTTTTTTGAGGAAGACTAGCCCTGAGCTAACATCTGCCACCAATCCTCCTCTTTTTGCTGAGGAAGACTGGCCCTGAGCTAACATCCATGTCCATCTTCCTCTACTTCATATGTGGGATGCCTGCCACAGCATGGCTTGACAAGCAGTGTGTAGGTCTGCACCTGGGATCCAAACCGGCAAACCCCAGGCAGCTGAAGCGGAACGTGCGAAGTTAACTGCTGTGCCACCGGGCTGGCCCCTTGTTGAGGACTTTTGCATCTATGTTCATCAGTGGCGTTGGCCTGTAATTTCCTTTTTTCATATTATTCTTGTCGAGTTTTGATATCAGGGTGATGTTGGTCTTGTAAAATGAGTTAGAAAGCATCCTCTTCTCTTCAATTTTTTGAAAGAGTTTGAGATAGATAAGCATTAAATCTTCCTTAAATGTTTGGTAGAATTCACCAGAGAAGCCATCTGGTGGCCCTGGACTTTCGTCTTTTGGGAGGCTTTCGATTACTGTTTCAATCTCCTTCTAGTGATCAGTCTATGCAGATTCTCTACTTCTTCTTAATTCAGTTTTGCAAGGCTGTATGATTCTAGGAATTTATTTATTTCTTCTAGGTTATCCAATTTATTGGCATATAGCTTTTCATACTATTCTCTTATAATCCTTTGGATTTCTTCGGTATCCACTGTAATTTCTCCTCTTTCATTTCAGATTTTATTTATTTGAGCCTTCTCTCCTTTTTTCTTAGTCTGGCTAAAGATTTGTCAATTTTGTTTATCTTTTCAAAGAACCGGCTCTTAATTTCATCAATCTCTTCTATTGTCTTTTTAGTCTCTATTTTATTTATTTCTGCTCTGATTTTTATTATTTCCTTCCTTCTACTGACCTTGGGCTTTCTTTTCTTCTTTTTCTAGTTTCTTTAGGTAGAATGTTAGACTGTTTACATGAGATTTTTCTTGTTTGTTGAAGTAGGTCTGTATTGCTGTAAACTTCCCTCCGAGTACTGCTTTTGCAGCATCTCATAGATTGTGATGAGTCATGTTTTAATTTTCGTTTGTCTTCATGTATTTTTTATTTCTCTTTTTATTTTTTCATTGATCCAACAGTTGTTCAGTAGCATGTTGTCTAGTTTCCATATATTTGTGACTTTTCCAAATTTTTTCTTGTAGCTGATTTCTAGTCATAGCATTGTGGTTGGAAAAGACGACTGGTATGATTTCAATCTTCTTAAATTTATTGAGACTTGTTTTGTTTCCCAACATATGGTCTATCTTTGAGAATGTTCCACGTGCACTTGAGAAGAATTCGTATTCTGCTGCTTTTGGATGGAATGTTCTCTATATATCTATTAAGTCCATCTGGTCTAATGTTTCATTCAAGGACAATGTTTCCTGTTGACTTTCTGTCTGGATGATCTACCCATTGATGTAAGTGGGGTGTTAAAGTCCCCTACTAGTATTATGTTGCTGTCAATTTCTCCCTTTAGGTCTGTTAATAATTACATTATATATTTTGGTGCTCCTATCTTAGGAGTATATATATTAATAAATATTATGTCTTCTTGATAGACTGTCTCCTTTATCACTATGTAATGTCAATCTTTGTCTCTTGTTATCTTTTTTGGCTTGAAGTCTATTTTGTCTGATTAAGTATGGCTATACCCGTTTTCTTTTATTTGCCATTTGCTTGAAGTATTCCATCCCTTCACTTTGAGCCTAGGTTTGTCTTTAGAGTTGAGAATGTCTCCTGGAGGCAGCACATTGTTGAGTCTTGCTTTTTAATCCATCCAGCCACTCTGCGTCTTTTGATTGGCGAATTCATTCCATTTACATTTAGAGTGATTATTGATATATGAGGACTTAATACTGCCATTTTATCACTTGTTTGTTGGTTGCTCTACATTCCCATTGTTTCTTTTTCCTTGTGTTCTGTCTGCCATTTCAGTTGGGTGGTTTTCTGTGACATTTTTTTGTCAATTTCCTTTTATTTTAATGTTTTGTGCCTCTGCTCTGAATTTTTGTTTTGTGGTTACCATGAGGTTTGTATAAAAGGTCTCATAGATAAGATAGTCCTTTGTTTGGTGATAGCATATTATCTTCATTTGCCTATGCAAGTTCTATCCCTTTCCTCTTCCCTTTCTATGTTTTTATTGTCACAAATGATCTCTTTTTATGTTGTGAGTTTGTTACCAAGTTGAAGTGCTTATAGTTATTTTTAATGCTTACTTTCCCTTTAAGCTTTATGTCATAATTAAGTGTTTACTAACCTATTCTGATACAAAGTTGCAATTTTCTGATTATGTCTATCTATTTACCACCTTGCTCAAAATTTAGTATACCTTTGCCTTTTAGTTTCAGGAGGGCTCGCTTCAACATTTCTTGTAAGGTAGGTCTACTGGTGATGAACTCCCTCAGCTTTTGTTGTCTGGGAAAGCCTTTATTCCTCCTTCATGTCTGAAAGATAACTTTACTGGATAGAGTATTCTAGGCTGACAGTTTTCATCTTTCAATATTTTGAATATATTATTCCACTCTCTCCTGGTCTGTAGAGATTCTGTTGAGAAATCTGCTGATAGACTAATGGGGATTCTTTTATGGGTTACTGTCCTTTTTTACTTCTTCCTTGGCTGCCTTTTGTATTCTTTCTTTGTCATTGACTTTAGACAGTTTTATTATCATGTGTCTTGGAGAAGCTCTTTTTGCATTGAGATAATCAGATGTTCTATTAGCTTCATGGATTTGTATATCCAGTTCTTTCCTCAGGTTTGGGAAGTTCTCAGTTCTTACTTCTTTTTTAAGCTCCCTGCTTCCTTCTCTCTCTCTTCTCCTTCTGGGATACCCATTATCCTTATGTTGTCTTTTCTAATGGAGTTGGACAATTCTCATAAAATTTCTACATTAAAAAAAACCTTAATTCCCTCTCCTCTTCTACTGGCATCATTTCTAGGTTTCTATCTTTCATCTCACTGATTCTCTCTTCTACATGGTCTGCTTTAGTTCCAATGCTTTCTAATGCATTTTCTCATCTTATTTATTGAGTTCTTCAGCTCCAGATTTTGTTTGGTTCTTTTTCAGGGTTTCAATCTCTTCAGTAAAGTATACCTTCTGTTCATTGTTTTTATTCCTGAGCTCACTGATCTGCCTTTCTGAATTTCCATGTAGCTCATTAAGTTTCTTCTTGACAGCTATTTTGAATTGTTTATCAATTAGATCATACTCTTCCATGACTTTATGTTTGGTTTCTGGAGAACTGTTATTTTCTTCTTGTGATGCTGTGTTACCATGGCTTTTCCTGGTGCTGGCTGAATTATTCCTCTGTTGGTGCTTTTGTTGTAGTGAACACTTTTCTTATTTAAGTATAGTTTTGTTTGTTTTGATTCCAACTATTCAACGCATTGGAGATTAGGTGCTTTTTTATTATTATTATTGAGGTTATGATAGTTTACAACATTGTGAAATTTCAGTTGTACATTATTATTTGTAAGTAGCCATATAGGTGCACCCCTTCAATCTTTTTCCCCACCCCTCACCCCCCCTTCCTCCTGGTAACCACTAAATAGTTCCCTTTGTCCCTGTGTTTGTTTATCTTCCACATATGAGTGAAGTCATACAGTGTTTGTCTTTCTCTATCTGGTTTATTTCACTTAACATAATACCCTCAAGGCCCATCCATGTTGTTGTGAATGGGACAATTTTGCCATTTTTTATTAGAGGCCTTTCTTTTATTTTTCAGTAGGTGGTGCTATAGCACTAGTTTTTGTTTTTTCTTACCTGAGCTGCCTCTGGCTATATTTGAGGATCAGCGCTGTCCACCTTCCAACTGCCTCTAATAGGTGTGTGCGCCAGTAATCTTGTTGTCGCTGCCTGTGCCTCCAGGGGTCACTGATGCCTTGCTGTTGCCAGTGTTGCTGTGGTTGCTGGCTTCACCTCTCGGGGTACAGGGACGAAAGATGCCTCTGCCACATGAGGGATCACGTGGGTCAGAAGTTCCACCACCATAGGGGAGTGGCGGGGGAGGGAGTTGGGTATGCAGGGCTCTGCATTCACTGTTGCCCATTTCCTTGTGGCCCCAGGGGCTGCTTTGGTTGGGAGTTCGGATTTGTGTGTGCTCCTCCTCTGGTGCCACCAGGCTCTGAGCCATGGCTTGGGGCCTGGGATGGTGGAGCTCTGCTGCTGCTTCACTCCTTGTCACCACAACTGCCAGTGTGGCTAGGAGGCTGGAGTTGTGCATGCACCTCCACTGCCCCCCATTGGATTCTCTGGGGCTGGGGGTGGCTGGCTCAGTTGTTGCAGCCAGGGGGCCAGGATCCTGTGCACTGCCTCTGCTGTTCCCCCAGCTGGCCTCCTCTATGTGCTCCAATTCTCCCACCCATGTATGCACCCAAGTGTAGATCTCTCCAGAATTCTGATATGTTGGGCAGTTTAGCTTTTGTTGGGTTATGTATGTTTTACTTGCTGTAGGTTGAAGAAGTGAGACAAAAGGATCCTCTCATGCAGCCATGAAGATGACTTCTTATCAAGTTAACTTCTAAATAATTAGTTTCATTAAAATATATTCCAGAGATTTAGCGAAAAGGGGTGGAGCAAAATGGCAGGGTGAGCAGACCCGGGATTCTCTCCCCTCCAAAATACAACAAAGGATTGGAAAAACTGAATTTCAGAGAATAAATCTAATGCCTACACGTTAGAGACCTACAATACCAAGAGGAGAACATAGACCTTGCTGACGGCCTCCGAGGAGCTGGAACGGGTAGGAGAGAAGGTCACTCCCTCCCCTAGAGTCTGCGATGCGTGCTGCACGGGTCTGGGAAGGAGTGGGGGAGGGGCAGCACGACCCGGGGATCATCCTGGACTCCTGCTGCTGGTTCAGTGGAAACACGCTGACAGGGGAAAGCTTCCGTGCATGGGGACCCCATAAACCCAGGGCCTCAGAAGACCAGAGAACAGAACTGATCCAAATCCAGATTGGCGTGCAAGAATAGTAGCCCCTCCCTCACAGAAAAGCGCACTGGGCACTGCCATCTTGCCCAAAGGCAGAGAGCTCAGAACACACGGCTCTCGACCCCCCCATCTAGTGGCAACAGGCTGTAACTGCAACGAATTCTACCACCATGTGAAAAAACTGCTCCTCTACCATTCAGCAATTTATAAAAGCTCCAGACCAGAAGGAAAACAAGAAAAACAGAGAATTAAGTCCTGAGGACTTGGAATTAGGTAAACTAAGTGATAATGAGTTCAGAGCAGCTATAATCAAAAAACTCAATGTGGTAGAGAGAAAGATAGAGAAACAAGCCAATGAGTTCTGGAGTTACTTCACAAAAGAGATTGAAATTATAAAGAAGAATCAAACAGAATTACTAGAGATGAAAAACACAATGGACCAGATAAAACAGAATACGGATTCCCTAAATGCCTGCGTAGACGCCATAGAAGAGCAAATTATCATAACTGAAGATAGACAGGCTGAACGGCTCCAGACAGAGGAAGAAAGAGAACTAAGAATAAGAAAAAAATGAGGAAAATCTCCGAGAGATAGTGGATTCAATGAGGAGTAAGAACTTAAGGATCATAGGAATTCCCGAGAACGTGGAAAAGGAAAATTGAGCAGAAAGTGTGCTTAATGAAATTATAGAAGAGAACTTCCCAAATCTAGGGATTGACGGAGAAATGTGTGTAGAGGAAGCTTTCAGATCTCCTAGATTTGTCAATGTAAAAAGACCTACTGCAAGGCACATAGTAGTACAATTGGCAAGAAGGAAAGATAAAGAAAGAATACTCAGGGAAGCAAGAAAAAAGAAGAGAATAACCTACAAAGTAGGTCCTATCAGACTTTCAGTGCATTTCTCTACAGAAACCTTACAAGCTAGGAGAGAGTGGAGTGATATATTCAAAGCTTTAAAAGATAAAAATCTTCAGCCAAGAATACTCTATCCAGCAAGAATTTCCTTCAGATATGAGGGAGAAATTAAATCTTTTCCAGACAAACAAAAGTTAAGGGAATTTGTAACTAAAAGCCCTCCACTACAAGAAATCCTCAAGAAGGCTCTCAGACCTGAAAAAACAAAGAAGGGAGAAAGGGGTCACAAAACAGAGACTAGGGAGACCGATGGATAGAACCAGAACAGGATAGCAAATACTCAACTATAGCATTAGGGTAAAGGTAAGGAAACTACCAAAGCAAGGATGATCTTATCACCCTAACTACAAATTCATAACACGAGTTGAATAAGAAATGAAAATAATTATTTAGGAGGGGAAGGGCAAAGGGTCTAAATCAGTATAGGCCAAGTAAGTAAGACACCACCTGAGAACAGACTACATTATACATGAGATTCTAAATACAAACTTCAGGGTAGACACTAAACTAAAAAACAGAACACAGTCAAAAAACATAAATAAGGAAAAAAATCTGAGAAACCCAGCACAAGAAATTGCAGTATTAAATGGGAAGGCTAAAGCACACAGGAAAAGAAACACAGGAAAACAAGATAATGAGCAACAGATTGACAGCATTAAGTCCACATGCATCAATAATCACTCTCAATGTGAACAGATTGAACTCTCCAATAAAAAGACACAGAGTGGCAAAATGGATTAAAGAACAAGATCCAACAATTTGTTGCCTCCAGGAAATGCACCTCAGCCCCAAGGACAAACACAGGCTCAGAGTGAAGGGGTGGAGGACAATACTTCAAGCTAATAGCAAACAAAAAATGTCAGGTGTTGCAACTCTTATATCAGACCAAGTGGATTTCAAAATAAGACAGGTAAAGAGAGACACAGAGGGACAATATATAATGATCAAAGGGACACTTCATCAAGAAGAAATAACGCTTATAAATATCTATGCACCCAACACAGGAGCACCAAGATTCATAAAGCAACTATTAACAGACCTAAAGGAAGATGCTAAAAACAACACAATAATAGTAGGGGACCTCAACACCCCACTCACATGAATGGACAGATCATCCAGACAGAAAATCAACAAGGAAATAGTGGAGCTAAATGAAAAACTAAAACAATTGGACTTAATAGACATATATAGATCACTTTATCCTAAAACAGCTAAATACACATTCTTCTCAAGTGCACATGGAACATTCTCAAGGATAGACCATATGTTGGGAAACAAGGCAAGCCTCTATAAATTTTAAAAAATTGAAATAATAACAAGCATCTTCTCTGATCATAATGCTATAAGGCTAGAAATTAATTACAAGAAAAAAGCTGAGAAAGGCACAAAGATATGGAGACTAAACAACACACTACTGAACGAGCAGTGGATCATTGAAGAAATTAAAGAAGCCATCAAAAAATACCTGGAAACAAAATGATAACATGCCATACCAACTCATATGGGATACAGCAAAAGCTGTATTAAGAGGAAAATTCATCGCAATACAGGCACATCTTAACAAACAAGAAAAATCCCAAATAAGCAATCTTAAACTACACCTAACTGAACTAGAGAAAAAAGAACAAATAAAGCCCAAAGTCAGCAGAAGGAGAGAAATAATAAAAATCAGAGCAGAAATAAATACTATTGAAACGAAAAAGGCAGTAGAAAGGATCAATGAAACAAAGAGCTGGTTCTTTGAGAAGATAAATAAAATTGACAAACCACTAGCCAGACTTACAAAGAAAAAAAGGGAGAAAGCTCAAATAAACAAAATCAGAAATGAAAGAGGAGAAATAACAACAGACTCTGCAGAAATACAACGGATTATAAGAGAATACTATGAAAAACTCTGTGCCAACAGAATGGATAACCTAGAGGAAATGGACAAATTCTTGGACTCCTACAATCTCCCAAAGCTCACTCAAGAAGAGGCAGACAATTTGAACAGACCAATCACAAGGAAAAAGATTGAAACAGCAATCAAAAACATCCCAAAGAATAAAACCCCAGGACCAGATGGCTTTCCTGGGGAATTCTACCAAACTTTCAGAGAGGATTTAATACCTATCCTTTTCAAGCTATTCCAAAAAGTTAGGGAAGATGGAACACTTCCTAACACATTCTATGAGGCCAACATCACGCTGACACCAAAACCTGACAAGGACACCACGAAAAGAGAACTACAGGCCAATATCACTGATGAACATAGATGCAAAAAATCTAAACAAAATTTTGGCAACCAGAATTCAGCAATTCATCAAAAGGATCATACATCATGATCAGGTGGGATTCATACCAGGGACACAGGGATGGTTCAACATCCACAAATCAATCAACGTGATACACCACACCAACAAACTGAGGAATAAAAACCACATGATCATCTCAATAGATGCAGAGAAGGCATTTGACAAGATCCAACAGCCATTTATGACAAAAACTCTGAACAAAATGGGCACAGAAGGAAACTACCTCAACATAATAAAGGCCATATATGACAAACCCATAGCCAACATCATATTCAATGATCAAAAACTGAACGCCATCCCCCTGAAAACAGGAACGAGACAAAGATGCCCTCTATCGCCACTCTTATTTAACATAGTACTGGAGGTCCTGGCCAGAGCAATCAGGCAAGAAAAAGGAATAAAAGGAATCCAAATAGGGAGGGAAGAAGTGAAACTCTCACTGTTTGCAGACGACATGATCTTATATATAGAAAACCCCAAAGAATCCATTGGAAAACTCTTAGAAGTAATCAACAACTACAGCAAAGTTGCAGGGTACAAAGTCAATTTGCATAAATCAGTAGCATTTCTATACTTTAATAATGAACTAACAGAAAAAGAACTCACGAACACAATACCATTCACAATCGCAACAAAAAGAATAAAATACCTCGGGGTAAATTTAACTAAGGAAGTCAAGGACCTATATAATGAAAATTACAAGGCCTTTCTGAGAATTGGATGATGACATAAGAAGATGGAAAGACATTCCATGTACATGGATTGGAAGAATAAACATAGTTAAATTGTCCGTTCTACCTAAAGCAATCTACAGATTCAATGCCATCCCAATCAGAATCCCAATGACATTCTTTACAGAATTAGAGAAAGAATCCTAAAATTCATATGGGTCAACAAAAGACCCCGAATTTCTAAAGCAATCCTGAGAAAAAAGAACAAAAGCGGAGGCATCACAGTCTCTGACTTCAAAACACACTACAAAGCTACAGTAATCAAAACAGCATGGTACTGGTACAAAAACGGGTACACAGATCAATGGAACAGAATTGAAAGCCCAGAAATAAAACCACACATCTATGGAAAGCTAATCTTCGACAAAGGAGCTGAGGGCATACAATGGAGAAAAGAAAGTCTTTTCAACAAATGGTGCTGGGAAAACTGGAAAGCCACATGTAAAAGAATGAAAATTGACTATTCTTTCTCACCATTCACCAAAATAAACTCAAAATGGATCAAAGACCTAAAGGTGAGACCTGAAACCGTAAGTCTTCTAGAAGAAAATGTAGGCAGTACACTCTTTGACATCAGTATTGAAAGGAGCTTTTCAGACACCATGTCTTCTCGGAGAAGGGAAACAATAGAAAGAATAAACAAATGGGACCTCATCAGACTAAAGAGCTTCTTCAAGGCAAATGAAAACAGGATTGAAACAAAAAAACAACCCACTAACTGGGAAAAAATATTTGCAAGTCATATATCTGACAAAGGCTTAGTAGCCATAATATATAAAGAACTCTCACAACTCAACAACAAAAAATCAAACAACCCGATCAAAAAATGGGCTGGAGATATGAACAGACATTTCTCCAAAGAATATATACGGATGGCCAATAGGCACATGAAAAGATGCTCATCATCGCTGATCATCAGGGAAATGCAAATCAAAACTACACTAAGATATCACCTTTCACCCATTAGAATGACAAAAATATCTAAAACTAATAGTAATAAATGTTGGAGAGGTTGTGGAGAAAAAGGAACCCTCATACACTGCTGGTGGGAATGCAAACTGGTGCAGCCACTATGGAAAATAGTATGGAGATTCCTCAAAAAATTAAAAATAGAACTACCATACGATCCAGCCATCCCACTACTGGGTATTTATACAAAGAGCTTAAAGTCAGCAATCCCAAAAGTCCTATGTACCCCAATGTTCATTGCAGCATTATTTACAATAGCCAAGACATGGAAGCAACCTAAGTGCCCATCAACAGACGAATGGATAAAGAAGATGTGGTACATATATACAATGGAATACTACTCAGCTGCAAAACAGAACAAAATCATTCCATTTGTAATAACATGGATGGACCTTGAGGGAATTATGTTAAGTGAAATAAGCCAGCTAGAGAAGGATAATCTGAGTATGACTCCACTCATATGAGGAATTTAAAAATGTGGACTAAGAGAACAGTTTAGTGGATACCAGGGGAAAGGTGGGGTGGGAGGTGGGCACAAAGGGTGAAGTGGGGCACCTACAACACGAATGACAAACATTAATGTACAACTGAAACTTCACAAAATTGTAACTTATCATTAACTCAATAAAAAAGAAAAGAATTTAGCAACCCACCTCATAAACGGTACCATTAACTTCTTATTTCCCAGGTGGATTACAAAACTGCCCCCTGACAGATTGGGGCACAGTAAACAAGTAAACTCTTCCTTTTTGTAAAAACTCAAAACAAACAAACAAACAAACAAAAAATATATTCCAGAGAATTCAAGTTCTTCATCAAGTACCTGCCTTTGCTATAGTAGTACTTGGGGATGTGATGCAAATAATCTAAGAACTGTGCGCTTTAAATAGTGGTACTTTAGATGCGGTATTACTTAGGCTACTTAAAATAAATAATAATAACACCTAGGGCCAAATGCTGTATCACTGTTCTGTATTAGGATACACATTCTTCAAGCCAGATGTTACATCTTATTCTTTGATATATCTCTAGTGACTGTTATAGAACCCAGTAGATAAAAATACTTCATGCTTTCCAAAAGCATGAGAATATAGATGTATACACAAAGCAAATTTGTTAAGCCAAATTTAGTAGACATTCTTAAAAGTAACTGAATAAAAGTTCTGATTATAGTCACTGAACCTACAATGTAATTTATTATTGTAATAGATTTGAGGGTTCTAATCTGCTGCTTTGGAAACTGAGTATTACATGTTTTATAGCTGGAACAGTTTTACACTAAAGATCTTCACTGAGATTACCTTTTCGAAGCTTTTCTAGCTTTATAAAAATCACAGTGAAATAAAGAACATATTGAACCTGTAGGAAAAGTAGGGTATTATTTTGATCAGTTTTTGATCAATTTTATCAATATTTTAGATTTTCTTATCTAAACATAAGAGTAAAATCAAAAACAAACAGAAAATAGGAGTTTGTATTTAATACTATTCAAACCAGTGCACAAAAGTTTACACAAGTTTCAACACCTGGCCTAAATATTTTTCTTAAATGTTTTACAGGGTATGCAATATAAAAAATGAACATTCCATTCTTATGCACGTCTAGATATGTGCTATGGCAACATTTAAGTTTTGCCTGATGTCAAGTACTCCATTTATTTAGGAACAATATTTATGATTATGTTTGAATTTACTTCTCAGACAAAAGTCCTAAATGAAAATTTATTTTATTGGCTAAAGAAAGTATTTCTTAAAAAAAGCAAAACTCAACTCAGGAAGGAGGGAGGAGGGAAAGAGGAGAAAAGAAGGAAGGAAGAGGGGAGAGAGGGAAGAAAGAGAAGTAGTGCCAAATGAAAACATATGCCTGGTAAATGCCCTTACCTTCACTTCTTTTTTCTGCTTGTTTTGCTGCATTTTCTACTTTTTTTTGTTTTCCTGCTAAGAGTTCTCGCTTTAATTGTCTTGCTTCTTTTCTGAGCTCTTCACTATAAAGCAAAAACAATTATATAAGTATATAACATACTGAGAGAGAAAGTCGTTTAGCAAAAACAACTAAATCTGGTTTTCAGGTACACTAAATCTCAAAGAAAAACAAAGTGAATAACGAATTCACTTTGTTTCTGTATATGTATATTTGTGGTATGGAAAATACTTAAAAGGACATTTGAAAAGATGCAACTTTTCACAATAGCAATAGAATATGAATTACTATAAAATATACTCCCTTTCAAGTATATCAGACAAGTAGATAGTGATAAATGACCCATTAGTCTCCCTCCAATTTACTTGCGAATTTAACATTCTAGTTTCAGTTTAATAATTCATGGAGATCCTGAATCAAAATAAAATTTTTAATATAAGTACTACTCACTAAACTTGGTCATATACAAAAAGATTTGGCTTAAAAACTGGTTGAAGTCCTGATCTGGCAGCAGTAACTACCCTTTATTAAGCAATTATTACATGCTAGGTGAAACACTAAAAATTTTTTAAACTTAGTTTTTTAAACTCGATTTTTTAACCCATTTCATACCACAAATTGACCAATAATTTCCTCTTCTGTGACAACCTACTAGGCTGAGATATTCTAATCATTAATACAATCATATATAAAGGCAAACTGAGACAGAAATCTTAACTTCATTACAAGTCACTAGTTAAGTGACTAGTTTCTACAAGACAGTTTTAGGGCAGGAGATTCAAATTCACTCCTCGGAAAAAATTATTAACTACCCATGTCATGAATCCTTAGGGTCACTTGTGAATAGTCAAAACGAGGCATTTTATATCTGTGAATGTCAAGCATCCACTCTATTTTCAACAAAAGCTAGAATCACACAGACTGAGAACACTGTAGCCCAAGCAGGCACCCCTCTCTGGAAATAGTCTCTAAAGACAGCCAAGCCAAAGTTTAGTGGAATCTCAGTCTAAATAGTTCCATATTGATTCAACCTTTAGTGCTTCACCTTGAAACCCAAATTTCATACTTTTTTTTACCACTGTCCCATATTAGAGTCACCAAACTGGTAGGTCTCTTAATGTGCGTGACTCAGTTCTTTTTATTCTTTTTCATATCAAAGACACACAGTCATATTTTGTATCTGTTTCACCTCCAAGATCCAGAATTCTGAAACTTCCCTCTCTGATTGAAATCCACTATCCTTTTAGCTTTCTCAGTCTTTCATGCCTACTGAACCTGTGCTCACTCTTATAATAATGAAAGCCAACTCTTTAACCATAGTTCATGGTCCACCAGCCCTATTCTGAACCCCAGTCCACTCCCTGTCCATTCTGTATGCTATGATCAGTCATTTCACTGATGGTCTCACTAGCATCCTTAATTTTCTTGACTTATTTGTCCTTATGAATACATCATAGTCACCTAGAGGAACTTGTAAAAACATGTTCCAGGAGACAAATCTCTAGGGAATATGATTTCTTTAAATATGGGGTGCTGCCTGGGGATGTGCCCTGGTGACAAGTTCCCCAGGTGATTCTCATATGCCCTCAGGTTAGGGACCCAATGCATTTGGACCCCACTATAGAAATTATCTTCTCTTTCTTACAACTTCAAGCACTCTTATTTCACTGATCCTTTCATTCAGCCAACAAAAATGCTTGAACTTTCCTGGACTCTGCTTCACTCAAGTAATTATCGTCTTCACAAGTGAACTCCTTGCTTGAAAGAATAGTTTATACATAGAATCTATTTCATCAACCTTTAATTTCTTAATCTCTTGCAATCTATCCTTCTCATACTCTAGTGAAACTGCTTCTGTATCAACCGCTTGACACAACAGCCTTTTCTCAGTCCTCCTCTCGCTCTTTGGCCTCTCTGTCATTCAGTGATAGTAACCATTCCTTCCTTCTTGAAATTCTACCCCAATCAGACTTATATACCACTTGAGAGTCTTGACTCTCCAATTCTCCTAGTTATTCTTTCTCTTCTCATCTTATAATGTTGGCATTTTTCTCATTTCTATACCCTGTACACTGGCATTTTTGTCTACTCTCATAACATCACCATCACTTTTATATAGGTTATTTCCAAATCTAGATGTTTTGCCCTGATTTTGGTCCTGCATTTCTAACTATCTGGTACTCCATGTACGTTAATGCCATCCAACAGAAATATGAGGTAAGAAACATACAATTTTAAGTTTCATAGCTGTTGCATTAAAAAATGGCAAAAGTAAACAGGTTAAATTACTTTTAATAACATATTTTATTTAACTCAATATATCTAAAATATTATTTCAACATGCAACCAATATAAAGATATTAATATGGTACTTTACATTCTTTTTTGTACTAAATCTTCTAAATCTAGTGTGTATTTTACACTTACAGCACATCTCAATTTAAGCTAGCAGTGTTTCAAAGGCCCAGATCTAGACGCACAGCAGAGGCTGGACGTCACAATAATTACAAACTGTCTATGTCCAAACTTGAAGTCACCTCCTTCTTATCCAAATCTGTTCCTTCTTCTGAAGTCCCTATTTGATCATGGAACCATATTCCTCCTAATGACCAGACTTTCCATTTTCTCTGGTACTGTTGCCCCTCAGTTGAAATTACTAATTCAATCAACACTTGTTTTCTGAATCACTGCCGAAGTGCGTCATTTTCCAATCTTTCTCACATACAACTGCTCCTCTGACTCTCACCATCAATGCCTAGGTTAGGCTCTCATTATGTATTTCTCAGATAAACGTAATTATTTCCTATTTCTTGAAGTTATATGAGCAGATGGAACAGCAACCACATCTTTGCTCTGTCCACCAAATACTCCCATCTTTTTATTATATCGGCTTACAAATTTTTTCCTTCAGTAAGTAATTCAGGAATTTAGGTGATATTTTCTGAGGGTCTTTGAGGGGAAGATTATTTTGAAAGTTGAGGAGGAAATCCTGCATGATGGCTGAACAAATTAGCCATAAGAGTAATCTGAAGTATGCAAAACATGAAAAGCAATGAAAGGATATACTATTGTAGAGGCAGTAAGAGCACAGTTACTAAAAAGACTAACTCTGGGTTCAGAAAGTCCTGATTTAAAAACCGACTCCATCATTCATTATCTGGGTGACCTAAGAATAATTACCTAACTTCTCTGAGATTCAGTTTCCTCAACTATAAAATCAGGGTAAGGTATTTAAAATATTGGGCACTCAATACATAGTCAAAAAATGGTAGCTACTATTGGATCATATGTTCAAAATAGCACTATGGTTAAGGGCTATTTGTCATGTAGAAATATTTCTTTACTATGTTATTTACTATAAATGAATATTAACTCAACTACATATGGAGACTAACTCTGTTCATAATTTTTAAAAAAGGCAATGAATGCACAATGCTAGCTTCTAAAAATATATCCTTAAATAGTCAAAGATTTAGACACACTACTGAAGTAGCCTTAATAATATACAAACTGAACAATGATGAATAAAAACTCAAAAAAGACAAAGTGAGATAGAGAAGGGTAGGTCTATACAGATTATTAAAAAATGCTTTATTATACTGAATTTTTGAAGTGATTAAAGATTTACAACATTGTTAAAATCTTTCAGACTATTCAAACAACATCATTTATTAGTACTTGTGGAATCCATAACTCTTGGAATAAAGTGCAAGTTTTTAAACTAGTCTTTAGATCACAGTCTAACTTTAGGGTTACCAATCTTATATTCTCTAGAATATAATCCTATTCACTGGCACTAGAACATATTTAAATCTGTTAAAACGAGAATGAAAATTGTAACCCTGGAGTATATATCACCTTACACTACTTACAATGTAGCAAGCATAGAAACTAAGGGCTAGCTTTAGAGTCCAGGAAGCACCTTTCTGGCTCCCTTGGAGCCTCATTTCTGCTCGTATGGTAAAAGAAATGGCTTCTATAAGCTGTTATTAACTCTAAGCTAATTAATTTTTTCCCAACAGGTATGTTTCTAATTTGAATTCATTTGAATTTTAATATAGTTTATATGACATTACCATTATCCCCCAGATAATTGGGCACTGTATACATTTTTTAATCTGGTAAATTTGTAATATGCTCTGCTCCAATGGAAAAAAGAATTCCTTTAAAAAGAAGTCAGCCCAATAAAACATCAGCAGCCTAGAAATTACAGTAGCCTTTATATATTTAGTAATAGCAAAGAAATTACTAATTCAATCAACAATTTCTGGAGCATCTAATATTTGTACAGTACCATTCTGAGTGATGGCACAGAAATCAAGATGAATAAGGAGGGAAAGTAACCTAACTTTGTTAGATTCTTTAAATCGGTTACTTCCCACACCCCTTAATCTTCTCAATGACCTGTAATATAGGCATTTTACATGTAAGAAAGATGAGGCTTGAAAGATTAAATAATTATCCTTAAGTCACACAGTCTATCAGCAGTAAGTGATAGAGCCAGAAACTAAAAAAGGGATTGCCTGTATTCTGTCTATGCTCTTTTCATTACGGTAATGAGTACCTTAAGAAAATCTCCAAGGAGCCTAAATTCTAAGGAGGGGCATAAATCGGGTACATAAATAATAACAACAGTACATAATAAAAAGTGGTAACTGCCATGACAAAGAAATGACTGAAGCATTTTGAAATTCAGAGAAGGAAAGATCACTAAAGGCTAAAGAAGGGATGGCTTCAGAGGAGGCATTTGAACGGGGCCCTGAAAGATAAATAGGAGTCAGCCACGTGGAGATACAATGAAGAGGCATCCAAGTAGTGTGTTTGAACCCAGACAGGGAGGTGGGAAAACGCGGTGTGCTTGTTAAAACATTACGCTACAGCATAAACGATTTAAAGGGGGGTGAGGCTAGAAACAAAAGATAGAGCCAGGAAGAGAATTTGGGGCAAAGGCTAAATGCTAAGTAAGCATTTGTGAGTGGCCAGGTGAGAATATTTTCCTTCAATTTTTCCACAGCTTTGAGCTTCCAACTTTCTTTTTTTAGAACCAATTTCTCAAATGCTCTTATTGTCTCCATTTTACCCACTACTTACCTATTTTAATACCTTACTAGTAATTCATACACTCCCTAAATTGCTGTGTTAGAAGAAGTAACTTATGACCTCCTAATTACAAATTTAAATGGCTTTCCTTTAGATGGCAACTTGGACCTTCAGAAGAATCCAACTTTGTTAACTACCTCACTTCAGACCCTTTGCTGTCTCAGACATAGTGCCACGCCAGATATCATCCTACTTTTCAATATTCTTTCTCTGTTTCCACTGGTTCTTACTCTTTCACCTCCTGCTCCTCAAATTTAGGTGCTTCTCAATAGCCTAGTGTCAACTCTCTCTTTTTCTCTCTTTAGAAATTTCATCCATGTTCAGGTTTTCAGTTCCATCTATCTTAATACAGTCAATGTATAAAACCAAGATCATTAGCCTGATGTTCTTCATACAGTTCCACTTTCAAGCTTAAATTCACATTTCTAACTGCCAGATGGATACTTCCATTAGATTTCCCACAAATGCATAAAATTTACCATTTTAAAAGTCAGATTGATCATTTTGCCTCCTCAAAAAACACAACCTTATTTCTATCTTTCATATTTTTGATAAAGCCACCAGAATGCTGGTTGTCACGCCAACCTTCTAGTATTACTCTCTTACCTTCTACAGCTGATTAGTAGTAATATGCTTCTTCCTTTACAAAGTCTCTTCCTTTCTGTAGTTAGTGACAGATGTTGGGCTTTCAAGACTTCACTATTACAACAGTCTCCTACTTGGTCTATGCGGCTCTGGTCTGACCTTTCTTCCATTCATTTTGCACACATATGCCAAATCCTACAATCCTACTCCCCTGATCTTCATAACTCCCTAAATCCTCCTGAATTGCACACTAATTTCTTTCCCAAGCATTTAAGTCCCTCTCATGAGCTACCTTCAATCTACAGTTTCAACTTTATCTCTCACATATCCTCTAAAGTTACTCTAAATTTCAGCCAAAACATACTAGTCATAATTACCTTGGCAAGCTTTAAGCTTCAGCACACACCTGCCTTTGTCCATGCCATTTCCACTACCTAAAATGGTCTTTCCTCCTTATTTCTCTCTACCAAACTCTTCCTGATCTTTTAAGGTGTTACATAGAGAAAGTGGCACTCGAGCACAGCCTTGGGGCAAGGTTGTCAATCTGACTGAGCCGCAGTTTTCTTATCTACAAATTGTGGCTATATTCAGCATATGTATTATAACAAGACTTATGCAAAGGTAAAAGATTAATATGAGTAAGAGCACTACCAGGTGATTAGAAGGCAGGTTTTTTTTAATGACAAAATATACTACAACCAACTCATGACTGTTAAATTACATAAGCAATTTAAAGAATTAAGACTTTAAATAAAAACCAATGATTTTAAGTAAAAATCAATGATAAAATTATACTAATTACTACACTATTAAAGATATCTACTCTAACGTCATTGATGGGTTGTTTTATCTTTTTAAAACAAATGTCCATTCCAAAAGATTAAACAGAACATTTGAGTAAAAAAAGAGACATGTTTATCAGAAGATGTAGACCCAACATCATTATATGGCCATGGGAAAGCAATTAATCCTCCTTCCTTGCCTCAGTTTTATCATCACCTAAGAATAGTCTGAGGAAGGTGTGAATTAATATTTCTGATATGCATAATCATAATTGCAATATGTGTGAAAAGTGATTATATTCTGAAAATCATTTTATTTCAATTCCTTTGGATTTAGGATCTTAAATCCTATTATCTACGGAACTGGTGAGATGTTCCCTATAGTCATCTTCATCTTAGACACGAAGTTGAAGTGTAGAGGTAGTAAGAGATTTTTGTCAATATTGCTCAAGTCAATAATGGAACTGTAAACATGATACAGACATCCTAACTCTTTACACCATTTCTCACTTAATCTGCTGGCTACTCACTGAATGAAAAGTACGTTTAGACTTGACTACCTTATTTTTAAGCTGCACATTTTTTATACAAGAGAAGGCAATATGAATAAGTAACCACACAAGAAAGTTTTTATAACTACAGTATGTTTACATTTTTACCAGACTTTTTATATTACTTTATAAAAGTATTTTAAAAATCTTGCATTTTTTTTTTAAATTGTGTAGCTTTTCAACTTGAGCCTAAGGATTTAAAATGGCAATGACAAGTATCTTGCATAATTTTCAGTCAGTTTTTATTTTTTCCCAGATGCTTTCCTCATTTTCTATCGTTTCCAGGAATATGCCTTAGGAAAACTTTGAATTATACCTGTTCTTTTTTTCTTATGACATGAGAAATATTATCTTTATATAAGGGTGGTGAACTCAAAGGCTGACCTTCTGTAATATTCACCTTCAAAAAGAAAGGGTAAAGTTATTAAGACCTGAGTGCTTGACGTGCTTTTGAAGAGAACTTTAATCTATAAAAATGAAATGGAATATGTATAAATTTCTTACATAAGACGGTAAATGAATCTGCTTAGAGACCTTGTTAAGCAAGCTGACAGCTCTACACGTGTCCATTCCAGGTCATTGTTCCTGGGACCATGGATGGAGCACTTGCGGTTAGCTTAAGCCTATTATTTCCCAACATCTGATAACAATTCATAACACATGGAAATGATTGCAAACCAAACAGTACAGCCTTCACGGGTTTTAGTCTGCTGCTTTAATCAGAAAGATACTGAATCTGTTTGTAATGAAACAACAGCTTAGCTGTTGATGAAATCATAAAATAGCTCTAACAAAAGACCATCATGGTATTAAAAGTATTGATGCATGGCACAATTTTTAGACTTATGGTATCATCAGCAGGAGAAGAGATGCAGGTTTACCATATATCAGAAAGTATCATAACATGCTATAGTTTATACATGAATTTTGAATATATATACACATAGGAAATATTTAACCATATTAAATCAAGGAACCACTAATTTGTGTGTTCAAAGCTCTGTTTTACCTATTACTATCAGTATGACCTTAGATAACTAAATTAATTGATTTAAGTCTTAGTTTCCTCATCTTGAAATGAGAATATAGTAAGGTTGTAAGAAAGAAATACAATTCCATGGAAATTACTTAGCCTACTTAGCATGTTGCCTGGCCCAGAAAATGTACTCAACATTAGTCTGCTTCTGTTATTAGCAGTATTATTCCTACCTGCACCACCAATAATATTTCTGTTCTTACTATTTACAGAATCAATTATTGACAAAATGAGACCTCAGGCTAACTAAAGAAATTAAACAGGTAAATCCCTCCATTTTTCTCATTGATACATAGATTTCAAAAGCTGACTGATAAATTTTTGTGTTTGATGCACTGTTTGGATTAAATACCATATGCTATAAAAATGAGAAATGTAACAGTTTAGAAAAACTAAAAATTAGAAAATTTCCATATCCTAATTCCCATATGCCATCTAAACACTTGGAATGGAATTGCTTATTTTCTTTCATTATAATCTAGTTGAGAAGGTAAGGAATAAACAAGTCAACAGAAAAATGTACACACACATATATATATATATATATATATATATATATATATATATACATACACTTACAAATTAGGGAGGCTAACAGAGAACCTACATTATTTTATGTTATTTTAATCTAAGTGATCCTGGAAGGTATTTATCAGAAGATAAAATTTAATCTGAGAGATAATGTCCTACATGCTCTTTATAATCTGTTACATCAATATGTAGAAACAGAAAGACTATATCCCTATGTGTAAGTACATTGCAATTTGGAAAGATGGAGGAATCTAAATGCCCCTGCTATATGCCTTTAGACTTACAATCTTACTCCTTTCATACAAAAGATCTCATTTATTTTTAAATAAAAAGTTTAGGCATCTGAAGTAGATTGTCATTAATCTTTGTAAGATCTCTTTCAAATCTTACAACATTTTACTGTCTTTTCCAAAACAGACTAAACAAGAGTGAATCCTGCACAACATCACAAAATGTCCATGAACCATAGGTGATATTGCTATTCTATCTAAACACTAAGTAAGAAGTTCAGAATCAAACATGTTATTTCACAGCAAGAACTTGGCTTAGCCAATATTTCACAGAAGTGGAGTAAATTTGTTGTGGCAGATATTCGGTCTTTAGCCATATGTCTATTCCACAATCCAACTTTACAAATGATATTAACTCAATATGAAAAACAAATGAGATTTCCATTTCCAGTGAGGCAGCATACCAGGTAACCTGAAAACTCTCTTGCAATCAAACACCCAGAAGTGCTGAATAAAGTACATTTTTTAAAATACCTTTAAATGCATAGCTTAGCTCACTAAAAACCATGGGGTTTAAAAACAAGGAAAGGACTGAAAACCAGAGCAAGAAGCACTGGAACTGTTATTGGGACACTCTGAGTTACAGGTCTCAGGAACCTAGGAATGTGGGTTTTAACACGGAATTTTAACCATGAGGATGGAAGTAGTATTCCTATACATAAAACTAAGTATTTTCTACTCATTAGAAGGGTGGGAATAAACACATCTACTGAAAAACACAGGCAGACCACAAAAAAGCTTGTCTGTCTCAGGTCCATACAGGTATGTAGGCTCTCAAGCTAAGGACTATTCTCAGGGCTTCTATAGAGTATCTTCAATTAAAAATACCAATGGCCTATAGTACTCTAATGCACCTGTTAGAACCAAAGGCAAATCCTCTTTGATGCAAACAATCCTTGATTCAAATTTCACAGAACTCTGAAAAGAAGGGTCCTGAAAAAAAAAAATTAGCTCCCAAGAAAAGATTTCATAATTTGCAAGGAAACAAGGCATTGTGAGTGAGAATCAGAGGAACGACAAATAATAGAACCTGACACTCAAGACTTCACATACTGCAAAATAAAACAATTATGTTTATTATAGACAGAGAATTAAAAAAGATTGAATACAAAATCTACAACATTAACTGGAAAAAGAATCAAAACAACTTTTAGAAGGAATGGATAGAATAGCTAAAGTTATAATTAATAAAAAGTTGAATAGCTGAAAAAAAAGAGAATGCACAAATTAGGAGATACATCTGAAAACACACATAACACAGGATGCGAAACACGGAAAGAGGAAAATCAACAACGATGGGACATCAACAGACTGGGAAGACAGTGAGAAGGTCTACCACACGTATAAGTAGAACTGCAGAAAGAGAAAACAGATACTGAGATTGAGACAAGAATGTCTGAGAATTCTCCAAAACTGATGAAAAACATTAGTCTTCAGATTCAGAAAGCTCAATGAATTCATGCAAGATAAATAAAAGGAAAATCCAAATGTAGACATATTATAGTTAAAATGCAGAGCATCATAGACTAAGTGATCTTAAAACAACCAACATAAATTAATAAGGATTAAATCATTTAAAATTAAACTCACCTTTTTGTTTGACAGAGAAAGTAGACTGACATATTGTGAAAATAAAGTAGTCATGGACTTATGCAACTTAAGACACAAATGATGTCTTTTACTTACAGCCGTTAAGGCAAAGAACAAATAATGGCTGGATTTAAACAAAAAATGATTACGGATTAATCCTAACTAGCTTAACTATTCTAAGAATATGAATTAGGTCAAAGTTAAGCTTGAAATATATTTCTACTAAGAAACTGCAGACTAGGTCCTTACCCCTATTCTGGCATATAATGCTGCAGTGAGTATAAAGCAGAAGACAAACCAATTATGGGTGTAGGGTATATGAATGGGTCCAGGAGGTAGGAGTAGTAACAGCAGCAGCAAGAATGAAAAACAGTGCGGGGAATTTAGCTGACAGCACAATCTGGGTCAACACTGTGATGTGACTGCCAAAAACGTGTGTATGATCATAGATCTCATTAAGAGAAGTGCAGTATTCCCAATATGCATATGTTACACCTTTTGTAATTGTTCCACAGTCCTTGGATATTCTGTTCTCTTGGCTTTTTGGTTTTTGAGGATTCCATTGCTATATCATCTAACTCAGAGATTCTTTCTTTCACGTCCAGTCTGCTAATAAGCCCATCAAAGGCATTCTTCATTTCTCTTACAGTGTTTTTGATCTGTAGCATTTCTTTTTGGTTCATTCTTAGGATTTCCATCTCTCTGCTTATATTGCCTATCTGTTCCTTCATGCTCTCTACTTTATCCATTAGAACTCTCAGCATATTAATCACAGTTGTTTCAAATTCCCAGTCTGATAATTCCAACTTCCCTGCCATGTCTGGTTCTGATGATTGCTCTGTCTCTTCAAATTATATTGTTTGCCTTTTGGTATGACTTGTAATTTCTTCTTGATAGCCAGACATGACGTATTGGGTAAAAAGAACGGCCGTAAATAGGCCTTTAGTAATTGGCGGTGAGGTATGGGGGAAGGGATTATGTTCTACAGTCCTATGATTAGGTCTCAGTCTTAGTGATCCTATGCTTCGGGACTATGAACTTCACAAGTGTTCCTCAGGTCTTTTCTCCTCCCGCAGGTGGGGCAGCTTGGCTAGAATGGGCTGCAGTTGTATCCCCCTTCTCCATATGGAAAGTTACAGAGGACTGGAGTTGAGTGTTTTACTTCTCCCACCTGGAGGGCTAGAGCCGGCAGAAGTTGGCCATTTCCCTTCCCCCGGGTCAGTTAGGCTCTAGTGAACAAGTTTTCCCTGAAGGCAAGCAAGAAGAGTGCTCTAGCATATTGCTTTTCCTCTCCCCTTGGAGCAAGCAATAGGGGATTTTTCTGTGATATTTATGGTGAGAACCCAGTAGAGATCTCAGAGGTAAATCTCACAATATAGTGGAGGCCTCCCTATGACTGGGTCCTCCTGGAGTTTTTAACTCTCAGACTTGTCCACATTGAACCTGCAGCAATTTGTCAATTACAGGTCAGCTTTTCTATCCCAACACTGGCTCCCAGGGTGGTTTTTGCTTGTGCTCAGGTAAGCTGTGTCTCTGTATTCACCTGTCTGTCTCTCCAGTCTTGGAGGTAGCCATTTGCCCTGTGTCCTCACCTCTCTTAATGATCCAAGAAGAGGAAAATGCACGGTTAAATAGATAATTTTATTAAAAAAGAATATTATATTTTATTTTACTTGAATTTAACATAAAAATACTAAATGAAAATGAGACTAAAGAAATTTCTGAATTTTATATAAATGTTTGTCTCAAGAGATTTCCTAAGAAATTCTTCCATTTTATGGAAAAGTGTTATGAAAATATTAAGAAATTGGAGTTATTTTTTTAAAGCTACATAATTCAATTTTAGGCTATACTGATTAACTTCCTGCCCTAAAGGTTAAGGAAATTAGTATACTTAACATTTTTCCACTTTTTCCTTCCTCCATTTTCCAATTTGGATTAGTTATACTGTCAATTCATTGTCAATTACATTGTCAGTTACATTGTCAATGTTCATAGTATTTATATTCTGAATTTTTACAGTTGCATAGTCTTAGTTTTATATTTAAATGGATTCATTGTTCACCACCAGCTCTTTTACCCCGGTATGTACTGCTAGTCCTGAGTTCAACAGCTGTTTGGAATAATGCTCACTTACTGTAATGATTGTTATTTCTGGATGGTTTTAGGTGTGTTTTTGCTTTGGGTTTCCTATTTTCTCTCTCTGATATACTGCATTAATTTTTTATGAGTAGGCATCATTTTTACAAAAAGCTAAAGTCATTTAGAAAAAAAATTTAATGAACTACATTTATCACACATTGAATCACACACTGTAATTCAATATGTAGTACATGCTAAATAAATATAGGCATAAACTAAGGGAGAAATGGTATCAGAATACTAATCCTGGAAACCAGCAGGGGGAGATGTGAGTGGGGGCTAGGAAAGATAAGGAATTTTATGAGAAGAAAGACATCTCAAATGGAGCACAAAGAATAAAAATCACTAAGAAAATTGCATCAGATAAAATAAAGTATACCTAAAAAGGATGAGGTCATTTTTGTGACGGTCACACTTGGTGACAGATAAGCATTATATAAATTATTTATTAAAGGTTTCCAATTTCCCACAGTGTTCTTGCCTTGGTAAGTTTGCTTTAATGACATCAAAATTATTTCAACATTATGTAAAAGTATGAAAACATGAACAAATGATTTTAAATACAGTACATGGTATGGATTAAATAAGGAAAAAAAGTGAGGCAGAAGTTTTCTGGCATTCAGTTAGACTTTTATCAGTATGGAGTAGAATTATACAAACTGGCTTCTAGAGGAATATAAAGTTTTATACAGGGTTTCACAAATGCAGCTGCATGTAGCAGGTCCTCTTAACTCGCTGAAATCTTTCACATTTTAAGTTTAGGGACCGTTGGCCCTGCCTTTCTTATCCAATGCAGGTAGAGACCCTGAGGTCCCTCTTTCACCTGCATGCCCACTCCATATGGCTCCTGAACCATTTGTGATGAAGACAAAAAGTATATTATGAGCTTTTATTACACTCAAAACTGAGTCACTCTCTTTTAGGTCTATTATCAAGTAAGAGCAGTCTTTCTAATAATAACTGCAAGACAATGATGGTGATGATGATGATGATGATATTATTACACCTTGTGTTTCTAATCCTAATTTCAGACTCTTTCCTCACTGGGTGGGTGGGAGCTCCCAAGTCCCCCAGGATGTACTTTGCTTATTTTTCCAAGACAGAAGAATTATTAGATAAATAGTGCTTTTGCTTACCCCTCTATGAAAATTGCCCTTCCTTACTGCCTTGTCTAATTGGCAAGCTTGCACTCTTTTGGAACAGATGCCTTCCCAAATCAAGTTCACCACATCCTTTTGACCTTAGGACTCTGTAATTTGCTTGCCTTCAAGTCACTCTCCAAACTAGCACCAGGGTAATTTTTTAAAGCTCAAATTTGATCTCATTTCTTCCTTGCTATAGCACTCCCTAATTCTCAAAGTCCATACTCATCAACTCTTCTACAATGTTCTTCATGGTCTCAGCTCCACTTTATTCTCTATTCCTATCTCTGGGGCCTCAAATGTTGCATGCATTCCACAAATCTAAAATCTTATTTGTTCTCAGAATGTATCATAATCTTTGACACCTATTCCTCATGGCCTCAAACACTCCTCCCTTCCACTTCCCTTCTCCTTATAACTCACATTTATCTTTCAGATCTCAGCTTCCTTGCCACATTCTCTATAAAGACTTCTGAACTCCTAATACTGGTACACAAGCTCTGTATATTTATCCTTACTGTCACACTTACCCTATCCCATTGTAACTACCTGTTACTTCTTTGTAATCTCCGTTAGTCCAAAAAAACTGAGCATTTCACTTTTGCAACTCTAATAACTAGCACTGACTCTGAGATGTAAGCAATATTCAGCACTCAGTAAATATATCAAATTAAACTAAATTGCTGGTAGCACTAATTTTTCTTTTAGATTACCTACTGTGGCAATTTTTCATCATTCTAGTAGGAAAAAAAGTATATTTAACATTAAAAAATAATTCATTTTTCTTAAGCATTGGAAAAATGTATCAATGTTAAATGTGTGTATACTTTGAGCAATTCCAGGCATTCACCGTAAGGACCCAAAAGTGTTCAAGCACTTGGACAAGTGGAAAAAAAATGTGCTGGCTGTTCATTACAATATTGCTTATAATGGGAAATGTCTATTTTAAATAACTAGACTACATAATATAGATTATATAATAAAGACTATTATTTGATTTATGTAAAGTCGTGTGTTTGTGAATGTATGCTTGCTAACACTTAAAAAAAACAAAAATAGAGAAGGATTTGAAAAGAGACTTACCAAAATGAAAATGATGATTAGCTCTGTAGAATGCAATATCATGAGACTTAATGATTTATAAACTTTTAGTTCTGATTATAAAGATAAACCTATTTTTGCTTAGAAAAAGAAAAGTTTCTTTTTTAGGAGGAATATTTCAAAAGATTTTCCCTGAATACCCTTGGTAGGTATTATGATTCATTGTTCCTTCTGTGCCCTTCTCTAAAATTAAAAAAAAAAAAAAAATTACAGCCAAGAAGTTAAATTAATCGACTAAAAACACTCTGATGTCCAGGACACTTAATGCATCATTTTTACCGAATCCAGTTGTTAAAACTTTTTGATTTCCACAATGGTCTCACTGCATAATCTCAAATATTTCAGGGTATTCTAATAGAGTATATTAAGTCAAGAAGAGAAGAGAGAGAATGGCACATTTGAATGCTTGCACAACATTTAGAATTTTCTATTTGCAAGACAAATCAATTTTATCATAGTGTATATTCCAATATGTACTAAGTAATAAGTCTATTACCACAATGACAATCTTGAGACTTTAATTAAGCAAGGGTTTCTTAAAATTTCCATTAAAGTTTTATTATCCATCACTATGGATAAATAAACTCGTTAAATGAATTTGATAAAACTACAAGTCCAAATCACTCAAAAATGTTTTTGCTCAAATTTGATCTCACCTCTCAAAACTAAACATTTTGGGACCTACACTGATACATGCCTTTCCATGGTCACTATGCCACCAAGAGGGTGTTTTGGAGAACAAATACAAATCTTTACATTTCTTTAAAGCTTCTTTCCTATCCTAAGAGCCATGGAGGCAGGGGCAAGGGGGAAGAAGCAAGGAGATAAGACAGAAAGAAGAAGAGGAAAAGTTTGACAATTTTTTCAAGAGTGAACAGTAAAGCTCCAAATTTAGAGGAAAAAAACTAGTTTTCTTTCCTCTCTAGCTACATAACACACACTGCATAGTATAACAGTATTGTGGATACAATGGGCAGTGAGCCACAATAGGGGCCACCAATGTGCGCTTCCTGACTTTTGTGAAAACTCTCACCTCTGTAGTGGCTTAAAGATTTGCTCTAAACTAATCTGCAGATTCTCTGCTTCTAGAGCCTTACCTGGCATTTAGCTGAAAACAAGTTGCATCCTTAGAGGCATTAGTGACTGGATGAACAGCATCCAGTCTCATTCCCAGGCTATTGCTGCACAACAGGCCAGGGTTTTTTTTTCTCCCTTAAGTCTACATAGACTTAACTTCTCTGTGGGTTTCCTACTCTGTTACCACCTAGCAGACAAACAGGACCAAAAAATTTTCTTGAAATGTACTAGACCAACCCTTCAAGAAAATAAGGACAAGATGTGAGCCAGGAAAAGCACTCTGGAAACTACTAGTACCTAATAAAAACATAGTTTTAATTTAGCTAATGTGAAATCCAAACTAGTTCAGTCCAAACGAAAAAGATGTTTTATTTATATTTATGTGAGTTCTTAATTTAGGCTTGATTCATGCTTCATGAATAAAAACTACCATTTTATAGAATAAGGTACATATTTGGACTTCATCTACCCCTACTGCTTTTTGTTAAGCCAATATGAGATATGTGGCAAGATCAATATTTGTCTTTAATTTTGTCAATAAACTAAAATTTTCTTATATGGAGTAAATTCATTAAAAATTATAATCAATAAAGTAATATGATCAGAATTTCACATGGTTACTTTTATCTTTTTCTCTATTCCAAAAGTGTTTCAAGTAACTGTGCTTATAATAAGCACATTAATATATACTATCTCATTTAGTTCTCACATCAAACTCTAAAGGGGTTTTATTTTTACAGGTGAGGACTGGCCAGAGGGAATGGTGTGGGGAATTGGACAGAGGGAATGGTATACACAAAGACAACAAGACAAGAAACAGCAAAGCAAATGAGCTAACACTTCAGCTTACTTGGAGGATAGTGTACAATAACTAGAACTAGAAAGTATAAACCTGGGAGAATAAAAATGATACATGTCATACCTACTACACCCTCCACACCAAAACAAGAGTTCAATTGGACATGTGAGCTTAAAGACCACGTAAAACTATGGCGACAGGCGGAAAGTGTTTTCAATGGAGTATAAACAGTAGTTCTAAAACTTTAGCATACATCAGAATCACCTGAGGGCTGATTGAAACACAAATTGCCTGTCTCTACTTCCACAGTTTCTGATTCTGCAGGTTTGAGGTGGGGCCTGTGACTGCCATGTCTAACAAGTTCCCTAGGAAGCCGATGCTGCTGGTCTGGGAACTACACTTTGAGAACAAATGGTTCAAAGAAATGTCACAAATGCAAATCTGAAATCTTATTAATATTTTCTTAGCTTTGAAAATAAACCTAGGCTAGCAGCTGAACAGCATTAGTTACTTTACATTTGATCAAACTTCAATATTCATAGCTTGAAACACTAAAAACTTAAGAGGCAACTGGGAAATAGTGAATAAATAAATGAAGTTTTGCTCTCAGGTAAGGTCACCAGTAAACAAACTCAGGTATGTTCTAGGTGCCAGAGGAACACAGGTGTCCCACTTAATGCTCCTTCACTGTTGCAGTTAACATAGTTTTCAGAATGACTTTTCTAATATGTGGTTTAAAAGAGCGTAATATATTTTGGGTGAGGAGAGTAGTCTTCTTCTAGAGTCTTGGTAATTTCGTGATGAATTTTCAGCACATTGCCCTTAGCTTTGTGGAGGTTGCTGCACACTTGTTTTATGACATGCATTCAGAACTGGCACCAACACCACTACTGGTTCAACAGAATACAAATCTGGCATGCAACATAGCAGTGAATGCCCAAAGCTAATGTAAAAAATAGAACAAAGAACAACAACAAATGGGTTCTGGAGGCACCTCCCAAAGTACATTCCTCCTCCTCTCCCTTTTAAGAGCTTCCCTAGGAGAGAAGAGGTTAGGGTTAGAGAAAAGTCCTAATGTTCCGCATTAAAAGTAACATCCAACTCGCACTATGCTACAGGAATCTTGAGGTGGGGTATGCTATGTCATTAAGAGGAGTATATGGTTCAGATTTCACACATGAGGTGTCAAGTCTATTTAAAAAGTGCTGGAATATTATGGTTGAGGTTACTTTCTCATGCCCCGTTGATTTGCGGGGTAATCCCTTATAATTCACACTGGAGGTTTGTCCTAATACCTAACGAGACTTTCTTTACCAGGACCTCTGACTTAGTCCATAAACTTAGACTCACTGCAATCTTACCACATGGTTCAAATTCTGATTAGCTCTGCTCTTCCAGCTGTTGGCAATAAGTTAATGATAAAGCACTGAGTGCTTTATTAGATTTCATGTCCTCTCAACATCCACATAAAAAGTGTGCCAAAAAATAGAAACTTGTTAAAGTGAAAATTCACACTATCTCTCATATCATAAAACTTCATGACATATCTGTTTATAACAACAATAACAATAATAGCAAAAGCAAGTACCACATGTCTTCCCATTTGTAAGTTCTATATGAAAAGATCAGAAGTTTAGCAATCAGAAAGATGTGAGTTCAAATCCTGGCTCAAAAACTCACCAGCTATGTGACATTGGGGAAGTTTATACTAAACTCCCTGAGGCTGCTTCCTCATATAAAGGAGTAAGGCCCACAGTATTGCTGGGAATTTTCAATAAATGTTGATTCTCTTTCTTTCTTCCATTCTTAAGATTAAGCCAATTGTTTCCTTTTTTGCTAGAACTGTTAAATTCTATTTATCCATAATCCTCAAGTTTGTGAAATGTTTATAAAGTACATCAGTAGAAATGTCAAAGCAAAAGTATCATACATTTTTCTACATTCCTCCTATTTTGTAGTGAGAGATCAGAAGTATGGGTTCTAATGTATTGAACGCTCCACCCAATGAGAGCAAAATACACATTCTTCTCAAGTGCTTAAGAAACATTCTCAGGATAGACCATATGCTGGGCCATAAAACAAGCCTCAACATAGTTGAGTTAAAAGAATTGAAATCATACAAAGTATGTTCTTTGACCACATGGAATGAAATTAGAAATCAATATTAGAGAGAAATTTGGGAAATTCTCAAATAGTGGAAATTAAATAACACATTCCTAAGCAACCAATGGATCAAAGAAGTCCCAGGGAAATCAAAGCACTTTGAGATTAATGGAAACGAAAACACAACATATCCAAACTTATGGCATTAAAACAATGCTTATAGGACAATCTACAGCTGTAAATGCCTATAATAACAAAGAAAAAAAGATCTCAAATCAACAATGTACAAATTGGAAAAAGAATAGCAAACTAAAACTAAATTGAGCAGAAGGAAGGAAATGATAAAGATTAAAGCAGAAATTAATGAAATAGAGAATAGAAAAATGGAGAAAATAATCTAAACCAAAAGTTGGTTCTTTGAAAAGATCACCAAACTTGACAAACCTTTAGCTAGACCGACCAAGGTAAAAAGAGAAAAGACACAAATTACTAAAATCAGAAATGAAAGAGGGGATATCATTACTGACTTTACAGAATAAAAAGAATTATAATGGAATGGAAAAATTCCTAAAAAGACAAAAAACTAATGAAACTAAAACAAGAAGAAATAGAAAATCTGAATAGACCTGTAACAAGTAAAGAGATTAAACTAGTAATTTAAAAATTTCCCACAAAGAAAAACCCAGGACTAGAGGTTTCACTGGTGAATTATTCCAAATATTTAAAGAAGAATTAACACCAATTCTTTACAAACACTTCTCAAAAACAGAAGAGAAAGGAACAATTCCTAACTCATTCTGTGAGGCCAGTATTACCTTGATACCAATACCAGACAAAGATACCACAAGAAAACCACAGACCAAAATCTTTTGTGGATGCAGATTCTAAAATGCTCAACAAAATACTAGCAAACCGAATCCAGTAACATATAAAAAGGATTACACACCATGATCAAGAGGGAATTTATCCCAGGAATGCAAGGTTAGTTTAATAACTGAAAACCAATTAAGGTAATATGCCATATCAATGGAATAGACGACCAAACTCATATTTTCATCTTAATAAATGCAGAAAAAGCATTTGAAAAATCCAAAACCCTTTCATGATAAAAATGAAACCCACAGCTAACATCATACTTAAAGGTAAAAGACGGCTTTCCCCTAAGATCAGGAACAAGGTTATGATATCTGCTCTTGCCACTTCTATTCAACATTGTATTGGAGGTTTAGCCTTTGCAATTAAGCAAGAGAAATAAATAAAAGACATCTAAATTGGAGGTGACATGATCTTATATAGAAAATCATAGGGAATCCATAAAAATACTATTAGAACTAATAAATGAGTTCTGCAAGGTTGTAGAATACAATGAATATACAAAAATCAATTATTTCTATATATTACCAATGAACAATCTGAAAATAAAATAAGAAAACAACTCCCTTTATAATAGCATCAAAAATAGATTACTTAAGAATAAGTCTAATGAAAGAAGTGCACCTGTACACTAAAAACAAGAAAATATCATTCAAAAGACCTAAATAAATGGGACAACTTCCCATGTTCATGGTATTCAAGGACTTAGTGTTAAGATGGCAATACACTTCATATTGATCTATAGATTGAACTCCATCCCTATCAAAACTATAGGCTCTAGAGTCAGGCTGCCAGCATTTAAATCCTAGGTCAGTCACTCACTAGCTGTACAACCTGGAGTAAGTAACTATTCTAAGCCTCAATTTCATCATCTGGAAATAAGGATAATGACAGTATCTACTTTATAAGGATATTGTGAAGAATAAATAAAATATTGATTATAAAGTGCTTTTTACTCCTTTAGCATATCGTAAGCCTTAAGTAAACATAAGCTATCGATTATTCTCACAGCCTAGTAATTTTTTCTGGTATTTCTTTTTCCTACGATGGACCATATAATATATTAAAAATCAACTAGTGATCTATTTCTTCTTGTCAATGCCAATTGGGAATTCTGCTTCTGGGGAGGGGATTCCTAAAAGTTAATGTGATAACTTGGAGATAAAATCACTGGCCTTGGTCTCTGAAACACATATTCAAATTCTATCAGCAAAGTTTGTGTACACATATAATCTCACTGGAGTCTCAGAGAGTTGGCAGGGCATGAGCTTATCATCTGTTCTACAGATGAGAAAACTGAGGCTCTAATTAAGAAAGCTCCTTGACAGACAGTGGTCTCAAGTTCCAGTAACTTTTGAAATCTTTCTTATGTACAATAGTGATTATTTTAACTAAGTCTTTCCAACGTGCTTTGGTTATAATAACTTATTCTGAGTTCCAAATATTTTAAATCCAGATCAATTGTCTTATAGTCACAATATATGACAGATGTGTCTGGAAGATTTCAAAGTAAGTAGAGTCTTTTAAAAAAATGATTCTAGATGAACTGCTATTTTAAGATTAATATTCCAAGAACATAATAATTAGACTCATCAATATAGAAAAATCCATGAGTCATAAATAACTTCTAAAAAAGAAAGCCAAGACAAATAAACAACTCATTTGCCATCTTTAGAGATATCTATTGTACTTGCTACTATAAAGATTGATAATAAAAGGAAAGAATTAAGGATTTATCCTGCCTTTTCAATAGTAATTATATCTCAAAGCAACCAAAAGCCTCAGCTAATGAGTGAAAGCTCTTCTTTGTAGAAGAATGCAAGCTAATAAATATAGAAGGAATGACAGAAATAGAAAATCATTATTTTGCAACTCCTACTGAAGTAACTGATTCAGGACAAGAATCACCATCAGATAAGAAAATCTTGACATAAAAGTTTGATGGGAAACTAGATATTCATATGATACCAAAGTATCACCTCATAGAATACTTGCTATGAAAAACATAGCTCTACAATAGAGAAGACTGGCTATAAATAACTGAAAGTACTTCATCAATCTTGAGTAAGAGAGGAATAACCAGACATCATATGCCCTGTGATGTGACACCATAGACAGTTCGCAGTATCACCCATACCAAGGGTATTTAATCTGAACTATGATTAGATCTTAGATCTAACTTTCAGTTAGCAGAAAATACAAAGGACAGAAGAACCAGTTAAATAATATCACAAAGGAAAAAAAAACCAAATCTGGAAAGTGAGTCATTCTATAGGACAACTGGTCTGGTCTCTTCAACAAGTGAATGGTGTGAGAAAAAATGGAGGGTGGGAAAGACTAACAGTAAAATTCAACATGTGAACCTTGACTGGATTCTGACGTGTAGAATAGCTGTAAAAGATATTTTGGGGACAATTGGAAAAATCTGAATGTGGATTGTGTATTAGATGATTATTAGGGAATTATTACTAATTTTCTTAGATATAAGAATGGTATTATGGTTATGTAAGTCCTTTTTAAAGGGATTTATGTTGAAGTTATTAGTGGTAAAACATCATGACTTCTGTAATTTATCTATTTTTGTGCTAAACTATTTTAAAGCAAATAGAGTAAACTATTAATAAATGTTAAATCTAGGTGACATGTACATAGGTTTTGGGGGAGGGAAGGTACTATTTTCTCTTACCTTCTAGTGTGCCTAAAGTTTTGTTTATAACAGAAAATTTTAAAAAGATTATTTGAGCTGGCCATAGTGGCATGGAGTCCAGTAACACAGTGGTGAATATCCAGTGAGGCTGTGCTAGTACCTGTGGTGGCAAATCCACAGTAGTGATGTTACCAGAAGGAGTGGTCTGCTGGAGGAAACTAGGCTATGCCTTGTATCTTGCCTCAGCCTGGTTCTCCAGCCTTGCCGTCAATTCTGACAGTTAGCTGATACTTTTCTGATCCATTTATTTGTGGCTTAAATTACCCAAAAGGGTTTGTGTTACACGCCATCAAAAATTTAAAATGATACACTAAACCTACTTGATGTATAGTAGCACTCTGTGCTATACACATAAAACATTCCCCTAAAATGGATTTTTAAACTCACATAACAAGATGCATAGGATATTACAAGATATTACATGATAACATTGGAAGACACTGCATTGAAATAATTACATTTAGTCTTCAAATAGGATGACATTGAACATTCTTTTAGAAAGTAATGAGAATGATACTTTAATGGCCTAAATTCTTATAGAGATGCAAATATTGTATGGAGGTATAACATAAGACAGCACAATGGTAGTTAGGATCTGGTGCTATCTCTGCTGCTAAATTATGCAAACAGAAGGGGCTCTGTTCAAGGATATCCACTTAAAATAGTCACCTTTTCAAGTCTCTCTATTCTTCTAATCTTTTTCATATATTAAATGCTAATATGACAAAATAAAGCAATTCACATAAACAATAGAAAAAGCATATGCAAAAAATGTTCTGGGTGTTTAAGTCAATAAATACTGAGAATCTGATATGAACTCAGAAGTACGCTATGCACTTTTTTATAAACTGTTACATTGGTGGCTCCCAGTAAACCATGACTCCTAGTATTCACACCCTGTATAATCCCCTCCCACACTGATGCTAGGTTTGACCATGAGACTTACTTTGATCAATAAGACACTAGTAAATGTGATACAAGAAGAGGCTTGATAATTACTAGAACATCAGGGTTTGTACTTTAGAATATGCCCTCTTAGAACCCGAGACCACGATGTTGTGAGACAACCCAAGCCAGCAAATGGAGAGGCCACACCTGGAGAAGAGCTGAGGAACTGATCTGTCAGGCAGAATCAAGGCCCCATGCATATAACTTCAGCTGAGCTGTCCCATGGGCTGTCCCAGGAAGTTCCTAGCCAATTAAGGAACTCCAACTAAGGCCCCAGATATAGCAGAGCATAATGAACCATCCCCTTTGTACTCTGTCCAAATTCCTGACCCACAGAATTACAAGTATCTTGTTTTAGTCACTAAGTTTTAGGGTGGTTTTAAACAGCAATAGATATCGGAAACAGGACCACACTATCATGTGTAGTCATTTATATATTGATAACATATCTAGAGTACTCATAAATTAGCGGCTAATGATATATTCTGAAGAAATACACCATTATTAATATTTCAAATGATCCCCACGAAGAGTTGGATCAAAGTATTCAGAGTTAAGAGGAAATACAAGTGTTTATATTACAACAGTTTAAAATATACTGTTATATATGTAAAACACCCAGTCAAAAATTTGATGGGAAATTTTAAGCCAGAAATATTGAGGCTGTTATATTAACAACACTAAAAACCAAAACACCCCAATGATATCCTTGTATTAAACAGGTACTGATCATAAAACATAGTCAAAACAACCAAAGACAAAAATTAAAAATGTAGCCTGAAAATCTGGAGTCTGGGCTAGTACTTGAGCCTTATCTGATGACATCTATTACACAATAATGGCGTGCTTTGAAATCACATGCAGGACAGTTCATGGGGTGAGGTAGGCACTCAGACCCAACAGCCTGGGCAGGCAAAAGCTCTGTTTAGACAGAAATAGATTTTTGATGCTGTATTTACTATAAATGTTAATAACTTTTGCATTTCATTCACATTAAGGGTTTAAATATTTTAAAATCTAGTATCATATTAAATATTGTAATTCTTCCACTAATAATATTTTATTCATTTAAATATCAACAAATGAATAAACTGTGAAAACATGATCACCTGTTAAGGTTAAGAATGTAACGGTAGGGTAAGTATGGCATAGCAGCTAAATGCATGGTATATGAAGTGAGACTACCTGGGTTGGAATTTTGCTCCAGCACTTTTTAGCTTTTGACCATGGCTTCTCAAATCAAAAATGGGTCCAATAATAGTAACTACCTTGTAGGGTTGTTGACAGGGTTTCATGAATTAACACAGAAGAGTGTGTACATAAGATATGACAAGTAAATACTTGTTATGATTGTTACATTTTAACTTTATCAACAATAAAATGTTTCAAAAGTCAAAATTAAATGAACAATCACATTTTAAACTTTCACACTCTCTGGAAAAGGTCTCACTAAGAATGAGAAAATCAACATAAGGACTCAGTACAGTCCCTGAGACATAATAAACACTCATAATAATAGTAGAATCTTAATAGAAAAAAATTCTAAGAAATCATCTGCTTCTGCTTCTAGAATGTTGCCTTCTTATTGCTTGTATACGTAGTACCTTCTTTAGACAAACTTTTATATGAATGGTCTGTTTTCTTTTTCACAATATGCTCAAAACATTCTAGTAACTTTACCCTTCCTGATAGGTCTACTTACTATCACTTTAGTGATGTTTGCCATTCTATTCTGCCTTCTAATCAGGTCTTGCTATCTTTTTAAAAATTTCTTTTCTTTGAGGTATAATTTAGATACAATGTAACAAACTATCTTAAGTGTATATAGTTCACTGAGTTTTGACAGACGTATACATCTGTGTAACCCAAATTCCTAGAATGTTTTTGTCGTCTCAGAAAGTTCCCTTGCATACCTTTGCACATAATCTCTCCATCCCTGCCACATTCCCACCCTTCGCCCACAGTCTTTGCACATAATCTCTCCATCTCTGGCACATTCCCACCCTTTGCCCATTTTTCTAACAATATCTTTTGATAAGCAGAAATATTTAATTTTGTGGACGTCCTTGCTATCCTTTTAAAGTGCAATTGATACTGAAACGGTGTAAAGTGCAATCAGAATTCTAATAATCATTTATTAAATCTAGAAGAAAATACACTGAGGCCCGAAATGAGTTTGCAGTAGGAGCCCCAGATCTGTCACTGACTTCCGATTCAAGGTTTCCTCTACTACTCTGACAAATCTCACCTGACTAAATGGCTTTCCATTTTTAAGTCTTTTTTTTTTTTTCTGACTTATTAAGGCAACTTTGAATGACTCCCTGACTTCTAGTATTTAGCAATGCTACCTTATTTATGCAAATACATTAAGTATTATCTTGATTCCTTTTTTCAAAGTCAACAAATTGGGTATTAATGTGGAACAGGCACTCAATATACCTTCCAGGTTGCCAAAAGCTGCAAACAGGTGATTCCTAAATTACCCAACAGTAGGTCCCTGTCAGGAGTTCCTCTTTGATAGGCTTTATATTGCTGGATTTCTTAAACTCGGTAGCCATCAAGTGAAATCCTGACTGAACATATCCTGCCCACACATGGGCATCTGTCTTTGTCTGTTTTTGAACAGTGGTAGAACACCAGTCAGTGAGTAATGTGATGAAAAAGAAAGCACAGTCTTTATTAGGCGGTGATGAATGAGCTGAATACTGAAATTTAAACTGGTAATAAATGGTGCTGCCTAGACTTTATTCTTTAAAACAATGTATCGTCCAGCTGTTAACTTACTCAAACCTCAAAACAAGCAAGAACTTACAACATCTCTAATCTAGTACCTTCTAAGGGAGAACAGACTGGAAAATGCATTGTCAACTGACACTTTTCTCTTTGCTACTGAAATATCTTTTAAACATTTATAGATTTTTAGCAACATACCTATATTTTCACCTGGACTAGTTACATTAGCTAGCAATATCTGGTCCATCACAAAGTGTTATTGTATGGAGATCATTTACAGAAATAGTAAAATTTAATGCAGAATTGATTTTCAGAATTATAAAAAGTGGGATTTGTTATACAGAAAGGCTGTGAAAAGACAACAAGAATAAGTCCATTTCTATTGCTTCCAAACATTCTTTCAAGTGCTTATCTTTAACTGAAGCAATTTCTACAGCTTAAAACTACCACTGACTTAATATGATCTTCTTTACTTCTAATGAACATGCTATCCCTGAATGATCCAAGTCCATAAATTCTCCTGGAATTACTTTTTGCAACTAGAGCAATAAGAGAATTTCACAAATTTCTTACCCCAAATGTCACCATAAAAAACAAAAACAAAAACTTGTTGAAAAGCCAAACTATTAAAAGTTCAGACTAAAATCTAGGAATTTCTTTAAGATAAGTGTAAAAGTGGCATAACAGTTCTCAAAATATAAATACAAGGAATTGTTTTGAGAAAATTTTAAAAAGCTAACTTTATCACAGTTTTACAGTAAAAGCTTTATAATATTTCTTCTAATTAGGAAAACTATTTGCATTTGCTTTTGAAAACATACTCTACAAAAGCTTTAATTAAAACATAGATATGTCAACATTTTTAAAAACAAAAATAATTAGAATAAATCAATTGTGTCCATAGTATTGATATGAGGTGGTAAGTGCTAGCAATGTAATTGGCCCACCAAAGGACCCCTTTTTGCTTTTTTAAGAGATGTGAGATAGTGCTAAGAAAAAAAAATCATTAATGCTGCAGATTCCAGTCATTTAAAAAACCACAAAATCTGCATCCAAAAAGAATGATCTGTAAGCTTTTGGACTAACAAGGATGGTGATGTGAAAATAATTGCCCCTAAGGCAACCTTCCTCTTAATAGCTGAATTTATGTCTGATCCACTCATATTATAGATTTCTTACAAATACCCATTTTCTTTCTTTGCTTATCCCTTAGAGGCCTAAAACAAGGCTGCAGTAAATTAGGAAAGAATTTTCTTCTATAAACGCACGTGTGAGGGAAAATATCTGAATAAAAAAGGTTACTCCCAAGTATTCGATCTGATAGTTATTCACACTTCCCTACCCTCGTCTGTCTGGTCCTTTTAGGTAAAAAGGAAAACCTGAAGAAGCTTTTCTGAAGAGTCTTTTTGTATTCAACCAAATATCATTTATGAAATAGTCATGGTGGGACATTATTTAAGTAGGTAGAGTGTTATCAGATTATCCTCAACTGCTCACTGTGCAGGCTTGCTTTGGTCATTATTCAATAAACGTTTATCTCTGTAAGGTTAAAAGAAGATGTTCTACTTGTTTGAGCCTCATAGCACTTGGTTTTGATTCGTAGAGTACAACTATACCTTACACATTTCTTATATTGCTCTCAAAGAAGCAATAAATTCATTGAAAACTCTATTTTAAACACAGAACTAACAGAGCCCTGCTCTGTATCAACACTAGCTACATAAGGTGAAGCAGCGACAAAGCACCTGATCATATGTTAAGCCAACATGTTCGGAGAAAGATGTATATTTTCTGGTTGCAAACACAAAAGTCTCTGAGAATGTTGATTTCATTCATTGCTAACAAAATCCTACTTGAAACATTCTTCTGTAATAATTACTTAGGAGTGAAAACTTTCTACTCTCTTACTTTCTTATTTATTCCCAAATTATTTTTTTCAAATATGACAAGGGAATAAATCTCTTTTTCAAAAGGCCAAGAATTGCTAATTGTTAGACTATTAATATTGAGGTTACCAAGCAATTATTCAAGATAGCAAAAGTTTAAACATGACCGTACTAATTATAAACTTGGCTCAGAGCACCAGTGAGCTCATAACAGCCTGTAGACACTGCAGGGGAGGAAAGGAGAAGAGACAACCTAATTCTACAACTCTAAATGTAGTAAACTAGATTCTCTCTTCTTGACAAGATTCATTAAAAAAAAAAAATACAAAAATCTTAATTCCTAGGTGCACTTAGTAGTTTTCTTCTAGAGGAATTAGGATGTTTGTCCTTCACAACTGTTGTAAAAGATTGCTGGAAACAAAGAGAGAAGCACATTACTTAAGCCATGGATAGTTTATACCCTAAGCTAGGACAGTGATGAGTATTTATGAGAATGACACATAAAAGTCAATGTTAGTGCTGAAAATAGGAATATTAATAGAGCAACAGCCATAAGAAGAGCTATTTCTAAGATATCTTCTTTATTTTATCCCAAAGCACAAAACATTGACTCTATTAATAATCGCTATTCAAGATCAACTTTATAAAGCAAACACTTCATGAAAACATAATATAAAGTTTTAGTACATCTCAACCATAAGCTTTTATAAAGTAGCTGCTATGCGTAGGGTATTGCACAAGGCACTGAAGTCAAAATTATGTCAGTACTCCTCGCACCCATTCAGATGACTACTGTCAAAAAAATCAAAACAAACAGAAAATAACAGGTGTTGCAAGGATGTAGAGAAATCAGAACCCTTGTGCAGTGTTGGTGGGAATATAAAATGGTGCAGCCACTATGAAAACAGTATGGCGGTTCCTCAAAACATTAAAAGTAGAATTAGCTTATGACCCAGCAATTCCGCCTGTGGGTATATATTTAAAAGAACTAAAAGCAGAATCTCAAAGAGATATTTACACACTCATATTCATAGCAGCATTATTCACAATAGCTAAAACGTGGAAGTAACCCAAGTGTCCATCAATGGATGAATGAATAAACAAAATGTGGTACATAAATACGACTGAATATTATTCAGTCTTAAAAAAAAAGGAAACTCTGACATATACTATGATCTTGGATGAGCCTTGAGGACATGATGCTAAGTGAAATAAGCCAGACACAAAAAGACAAATACCGTCTGATTCTTCCTAGATGAGGTATCCAGAGGAGTCAAATCCATGGAAACAGAAAGTAGAATTGTAGTTGCCTGGAGCTTGGGAGGAAGGGAAAATCAGGAGCTGTTTAATGGGCATACAGTTTCAGTTCCGCAAGACGAAAAAGTTCTGGAGATTGGCTGTACGACATGAATATACTTGACACTACTGAACTGTACACTTAAAATGGTCAGGCTGGTAAATTTTATGTTATCTGTATTTTACCACGATTAAAAACAAAACTTTTTTTTGGTCAGGAAGGTTGGCTCTGAGCTAACATCTGTGCCAGTCTTCCTCTATTTTATGTGAGTGCTACAACAGCGAGGCTTGCCGAGCGGTGCTAGGTCTGCGGCCAGGATCCAAACCTACAAAACCCGGGCCACCAAAGCAGGGTTTGCAAACTTAACCACTATGTCACCGGGCCAGGCCCCAAAAAGATTTTTTAAAAAGTGAATTCCAGCGGGGAACGAGACAGAAATTATGTCACTATTTTGCATATGACAGTGCTCAATAAATATCAAGTGAATTAAATTCTTGATGATATGCTGAAATAAGGTCCAGAAGTTTTGCACTGCTCCCTCAGAGGAAAGCAGGGGTTCATTATTTGAGTCAAAAGGAACCTTGAAGTTCATTTCTTATACCCTTCAAAAAAAGTCCACTCCCTCGCCCACAACACTTCTGTCAGAGGGCCACTAAAATCCATCTGAACATTTGTACTTCTTTGTGATAGGGCAGCTCCATTCCATTTTGGGCCTGGTCTACCTGTTAGAAAGTTTTTCCCTATTGTCGAACCAAAATCTGCCTCCTAGTAACTTTCATCCATTGATCCTGGTTCTGTCCTAGGAGCTCTAAAAAGGATAGAAATAACCTAGTTCTTCTTTCATATGAACACCTTTCAATACAAGGGGTTAGGGGACGATGCCATAATAGCATAGTCTCTAGTTTCTTTGCTATTAGTGCATTGCCCTGAAGAATGGACAACAGGACCCACATAATTCTAGGTCATTTTCTTTTAAAATAGACTTCAAAATATTCTGATAAGATGTTTTCAAAGGAATGTTAATTCATTTGCAATCATTTATAATTTTTTGGTATTCTTTCTATTTGAAAATGCAAGCTTTTAATTTAATAACTATTTTACTTCTTGACTCACCTGTGGCCAGAGACTGAAACTCCATTTGACTTTTTTCCTTCCCCAAAGTGGCTCTCACACATCTAATAAATGCTGCTAGCAAAGTGCTCTGGGCTGAGGTTATGAAAAAAGCATAATATCTTATTAGTAGCCATTTATTTCATTTTCATTTGTGCTGGAGATTTTAGCTGTTCAGCACTTACACAATCTAAAGTGATTAAAAGGTTTTTAGTCACTGTGATATTGGGTTCACTTGTGCACATATAAACATGAATTAAACCTAGACATTAGTCAGCAGCAGACACGAAATTACTGAAGCACTCTAACCAATTACTTATGTTTTCATCTCTACGGAAATCTCTCGTGTTTTATATCAGTGAAAGTTTATTTCAGGAAATAAGAAAAGTAATTTAGGTAACAATATCATGTTATTAAAATAATAACAATAGGCTATGCTCTCTAAATTATATTGATAGGCTATGTTATGCACTGAAATAATTGCTTGCAAATTTTTTGAAGTCTGGTTTCAAGCACTTAATTGAAATTTTTATTAGCTGCTAAAAGGGTTGGAATTCACCCGAAAAGGGAAAAGAAAATCAGTAAAATAACTTAAATGTGATTAAGTTTTCAACACAGAATAAATGAGTGCCTAACTGCTTGCACTTAGTAAGTGTTCAATAAGTCTTGAAATGAGCAAAGATTTTTACTGTGTATCTTTTGTTTAGCATTTCAATGAAATCATACAACTAAGTTTCATATTTCTCAAAAATTTTCCAGTACATTTTATTTAAAAAAAGGAAAATCAATGTTGGTACTTGAGTGGCTACAACTCCATTTCCATTGTGATTTTCTAGTACTATAAAAAATTCTGCTAATGTTCAAAAAGAGATAAGCAAGTAATTTCCCTTTGGAAGCATCCGTGATCTTCCCAAAATCAAAATCTATAGATTCCTTTCATTTTCAACCTAGAAAACAAGGTTCTTCTCTTGTTAGAATTCTTTCTACTATATGCAGATATAACAAAACATTTATATAACATAAAGTTTTATTGGAATGGAGGGTAAAAAAAGGACTGATTTCTGGATACTGCTAATCTCTCTAGGGAATTACGTCACTAACAGAGTATGTTTGAGACTAAACTTGCAAATGAAATGCCTTAACACTCAAAAAAACCAAAACAAAACACACCAACTCAATATGATTTAAATAGAGTTGAGACGCTAAAATGAATACTCTCTCAGGTATGTAGCAAAACCTTGGTTCTATTCTCTCTTGTATAGAAAGTTTTCTTTAATTTTCCATTGTGGTGAATTTGGAAGTCTATAAAGGACTCTCTGAGTTTCCTGATAATATACAGTAGTGATCTTTTCAGAATCATAAAATAAATGAAAAAAAGCAGAGGTGTTAAAATCTTACGCAGCCTCAGAATTTTTGCCGAACAAGTAAAGCTAACATCTGGCAAAAATATTTACTCTCTTCTTTTTCACTGACATATACAAGTGACAACCAATGGGCGGGGGTTTTCCAAGACATATCATCTCATAAAAATACAGATTCCCCAAAGAATCCCTATACAAGATATTGAAAAGTTAAACTTCATAACATTAACATTAATGGAGATTGTTCTCACGTAAATGTTCCCTTTAAAGTGAACCTTTACAAAGGACTTGAAGATCTAGGGTTTATTGGCAAAGGCATTTTAAGGAAGAATAGAATTTGAAAAACTATACTAGAACTCATCACCTGCTATGGTAAGGAGTTGTAGATTTAATTCCGTTCACTGGGAGCCATTAAAGAAATATGAGTAAGGAGGATTGATATGAATAGAGCAGCATTTTAGGAAAACTACTCCACCAACACAGTAAAGGCCAGATTGAGAGCTGAAAGAAGGGAAGCCAGTTATATTACATTATAAGCCAGGGGTCAGCAATACTCCTGTAGAGGACAAGATAGTAAGTATTTTAGGCTTTGTAGGCCCTATGGTCACAATCACAACTACTCAACTCTGCCACTGTGGCGTAAAAGCAGCAATAGACAAAATGTAAACAATGAGCGTGGCTTTGTTCTATTAAAACTTTCAAAATCAGATGATTCAAAAAACAGGTAGCAGGATGGATTTGGTCTGTAGGCTGTCGTTTGCCAATTCCTGCTCTAAGTCAAAAATAAAAACTAGAACTTGGCAAATACAGTGGCAATGAAGATGTAAAGAAATTGATCTTAGAGATTTAAGTGGAAGATTTGGTAGGTTTTGGTGACTGACTAGCTGTAGAGGCAGACATTACAGAAATATGAGTCTAGGATCTTCCAAATTTCTAGCTTGGGCAACTAGGTGGGTGAGGACATAGTCACTGAGAGAGGGGCTCTAGGATGGGGAGAAAGTTTGGTAAGAATGGTGATAATTTCTGTTTGGCTATGTTGAATGTGAAGTTTCTTGTGGGACATTTAATTGAGACAGTTTTTTTTTTTTTTTAACGATTTTATTTTTTCCTTTTTCTCCCCAAAGCCCCCCAGTACATAGTTGTATATTCTTCGTTGTGGGTCCTTCTAGTTGTGGCATGTGGGACGCTGCCTCAGCGTGGTTTGATGAGCAGTGCCATGTCCGTGCCCAGGATTCGAACCAACGAAACACTGGGCCGCCTGCAGCGGAGCGCGCAAACTTAACCACTCAGCCACGGGGCCAGCCCCTAATTGAGACAGTTTTAAAGTGAGGGGATATAATGAAGCAGAAATAGTGAAGTATAGCATGCTTCTCCACCTATTCACCTTATCAATCACCACAGCCTTTCAATCCTTCCTTATAAAACTCTCAAATTCCTCTTCCCATTTCCAATGCCTTAGTTAGCTCTTTATGACCTGGGTTATTAGGATAGCCTCAGAATCGGTTTTCCAGGCATCAAGCCCTGGGCCTTCTAATACACTGTCTACGCTATGACCAAAGGCACCATTCTAAAATGTAAATCTGATCATGCTCTCCCCGACTCCCATGCTTAAAACTCTTCAACAGCTCCCCAACAACGCATAAACCCTTTTATGATCTGACTTCTATCTACCTGCTGTTGACAAATAGTAACAAGCAAGCATAGCATGTAGTTCTTTTTTGCCTTTATACAGTGCGCACTGCTACCTTCAGCTGAAAAAATCTGCCTCATTGAAAGACTTACAGAAATTATGCCAAAATATTAGCTACTCTATACAGACAGTGAATTTTTTTTTACCTCTGTTTTCTAAAATGTCCTTAGTGAGTACATATTGCTTTTTTTAATAAAAAGGGAGAGAAAGTTAAAAACACACACAAGACAACAACAAACTCCCTTTTCTGCCAACTCCTTCTGATCAGTCCTTTGGAAGGCTTCATCTTCACACCCATTATCCCTTGAGGACACTGCTTAGGTGCAATAATCATTCTCCCCCTTCTGGCTCCTTCTGCTGGTCCTCCTGAGCATCCTGCAGAGCTCAGTTTTCTGCCTGGCACACTTAGCCATTTGTTCCACCACACTGACTCCCAGACACAGACTTGGAGATTTGGCTCTGGAGAGGGCAAACCTGAAGGTCTATGTCCCTGGCAGGAAACTCTTTCGCAGTAGTTTCCTCCCAAAGACAGTCCTTAGAGATTAGGTCTAAGGGAGTTTATAATTTGCAGTCTTCTGGCCACAGATAGCCTTGCTCAGGCAGTTACCATGTCCTTTGTAAGAGGTGTCAGGAATCCTCTTTGATTCCATCCTCTTTGGGCACTCAATCAGTTGCCATGTCTAGCTGCCATCTCTTCTTTCACAACCAACTTTTTCACAACTTTTCTTTTCTGTGTTCAAGTGCTTTAATTTCTTTCTTGTATAACTGCCCCAGATTCCTAACTGATCTTTTTGCCTCCAGTCTTCCATCACTGTAATCCATCTTATTAATGTAGTGCTCAGAAACCTCAAAAAAACCTTTAAAAACCTCCAAAAAAAAGCTGAAACAGTCTGCCTCAAGATCTCCACACTCCAGCCTAACAGGTCTTTTCGATTTTTGCCTGTGGAGACAGTTGGGCCTCTCCTAGTTCCCTCACCAGGCCCCATGCTTTCCTGCATCCAGGTACTGCCTCAAATCCCTTCCAAAAAGGAATGACCTCTTTCTACCTGTCATTATGCTACTCAGTTTTTAAGGCCTAGCTTAAATGCTACTTACTTCGTTCAACTATCCTTGCTCACAAAAGTCAACTTGAATTCCTTTAACACTGCTTATATCATACATGCTTACTCCCTAACTTCTGTCCCCAGCTCCTGAAGCTGGGTACCTGAGGGTACTCTAGATATTAAACCAATTTGCTGTTTTCCTGTTTAACTTTAGGGGTGACTCAGGGCTATCTAGGATTTGTCAGCTTATTTTTCGTAAGAAAGAGAATGACCTCAGAGGTTGAGAACACTGGCTGGCTGGCCCTCTGTTGAAGCCCTGAAGTCAGACTGCCCAGGGGCTTATGAGGAGTGACCCTTTCATTTCCCCAAAGCTCCTCCTGCCAAGACCCTTAGCTCTATAAAACCCTCCTGCGTTTCTGTACTTGGGGAGGCGGATTTGAGCGAATCCAGGCTCCCATCTACTTGTTTTGGCTAATTCGAATAAATCTTCCTCCATCTCCCAGCATTGATGTCTCAGTGTTTGGCTTACTGTGCCTCAGGCACATGAATTTGAGATTAAGAGGTTTGGTATCACCTCGTCTCATACTTCCTTATACTATAGCTTTTTTATCCTCATCTTCCTCATTCTTGGAATCCTCACAGGGGCCACCATAATTCAATGTACAGTAGATAAATACTGAATGAAAATTTTTTCTCTAAAAATATTTTAAGCACCAAGACTTTATCCTTACATCTCTAGCCTCTATTCACCTAATATATTTAAGGGCCTAATGAAAGTACTTACAGAAACAAGTACTTTACTTACTCACTCATTCAAGAAACATTTCTTGAGCACCTAGTATACGTCAGGCATAGAGGTTGGGAATTTATAAAGAGGACTGAATTAAAATTATGAAAATGGTCTGTGACATAAGAAGAAAAATATATATTTGGTCTCTGGCCCTGGTTTCTGACACAGAGCTCCTAAAACCCTTGTAATTTCCTGAGTGATGGAGGTGATAGGAGCATTTTACACTTAACTCCTAAATTCCTTAGAATTTCCTGGGTGATAGGAGTGTCTTTTGTTCTAAGGAGGCAACTCTTAGGTTAACTTGATAGCCTCAGGATAGGGGCTGGTCACCAGAAAGACCGATTAAAAGCTTGGAACTTTCAACCCCATCCCCCATCCTCTGGGGAGGAGAGGCTAGAAATTGAGTTAATAATCACTCATTCCTATGTAATGAAGCCTCCATTAAAATCCCTAAAATACGAGACTCTAGAGCTTCTGGGTTGGTGAAAGTGACGTGGGCTCAGCAAGCTAAGGAGTCGAAAGATTTCTTGGACTCTCAAGGTGTGCTACTAGTGCTCCTTTATTCAGAGAGTAGCATGGGGTCAGGACCCATGGGCAATGAAGGGCTGCAGGCATGGGGCAGGACCCATGGGCAGTGAAGAGCTGCAGGCATGGGGACAGGACCCATGTGTAGTGAAGAGCTGCAATGTGTTGGGGGTTAGGGCTTAATTTATAAGGCATGGGTACAAGACTTATTTTTACCAGACAAAGGAAAGATGATGTAAAAAGTCATTAAAATGGTATCAGTGTAGGTAGGGTCTGGTTATTGTATGGTCGTATAACTTTAGATATGAATCGGGTCATATAGATCAGCATGTGGGCCAGGATGCCTTGGGCTTCTCTCTCTGGAGCAGCCTTGATCCACATCAAAAGCATCCATGTGCTAGGAGGGTGGTATACCCTAAATTCCACGGGGTCAGAAGCTCCTGTGCTTGAGACCCTTCCAGATCTCATGCTGTATGCCTCTTCATCTGGCTGTTCATCTGTATCCTTTATAAAATCCTTTATAATAAACCTGTAAACAAAAGTGCTGCCCTGAGTTCTGTGAGCCATTATGGCAAATTATTGAACCTGAGAAGGGGGTTGTGGGAATCTCAGATTTATAGCAAAGTCAGAAACGTGGGTAACCTGGGAATCCACTACTTGCAATTGGTCTCTGAAGTGGGGGACAGTCTCGTGCGACTTGAGGGTAAAAAAGCTTCAGTATAAGGAAGTATGGGATGGGGAAGGGGACAGAACTTAGGGAGAAAGTATGTATGAAACCTGTGAGATGTGCGCTAACTCTAGGTAGTAAATATTAGAATTGAATTAAATTGTAAGACACCTATTTGGTGTCCATGGAGAATGGCTTGGTGTGGAAAACCCACACATTTGGTGTCAGATGTGTAGCGAGTAGAGAAACAGTTTTTTCTTTCATAGTCCAACCTTGTGTTGTTTTGAAAGATTCTTTTCCCATCAAAGAAGAAACAGACCAGACAACTTCTCAGTTTCTCTTGAGTCAAGTTTTCATAATGATTCATTATTTTTCATGACTACTCTAAGCACCTATGACACATTCAAACCTGAGTATAAAAATCATCCTAAATTCAAATATAAATGACTTTATAAATTTGGTCAATTTAGATTACCATACTTTTCTGTTCCCTTTCTTTGGTGCAAAAAATCAAGGGCTTACTAGGTTATTCTAACATTCAGAGTTATAAATTTCAGCTTTAATACTTATTGGGAAATGGGCTTTCCAGAACACTTGTAAGTTAAGAGGCAGAGGACACCTGGGTATTAACTTTGCTTTCTCCTTCTTGAGAAAGTGTCCCTGCTGACACTGAGTTTGGTTCAAGAACCAGGAAAGTCTGGTAATTATAAACATTCCCTTAAAAGGAAGCCCACAGATTGTTAGTTCAAATTCTTCTGGAATAGTGATGAAAATGGAATAGCTCACAGATTGTCAGTTTTCTAAGAACAGCGAATATAAAGGGTAGTGACATAACAAGAAATGAACTTTCCTGATTCAGGGACTCTATCTTGCATGTATATTTTTATTAGCAACTGCTGATCCCTATTAGGGGCCATGGTGGCTAAGAGAAGCTATGTTGAGATATGGTGCATCTGCTCTTGCCCTGACTTTACTTCTGATAAAATATTGGATCTTTGGTTAATTCTAAAACTGGAAAGCACACATATGTATGTATGTATGTATGTATACATGTTCTTCTCATGTCAATCTGTGACCCCCAAAACGTAGTACTTGACTTAGAGAAAAACTAAGATAGATAAGTCAATCTAATCACCTTAAGTTATGCTAATTACTCAGGAATAAATCAATTATGAGATCAATGCTAATTGTAGAGAATGCTTGTTTGAGTAATTGAAGAGAGTTACTCTTAAGTAAGGAGAACTCTTGATCATGGAACAAAATGTAGATAATTAAAGAATCTCCAGGAAAAATGTAGTATTAGTAAGGTACTTTTTAAGAGAAACTTCAACTTTTTAGAAATGATACCTCAAAAAACAGAATAGGTTAAAAAATCCTTCCAAAGGAAATATTACTAAAAGTTTTCAACTTCAAAAATACTTCAAAAGAAACAGTTTCTAGAACCAGCAACAACTTCAGATTTCACATTTTGGAACAAGTTCAGCAAAACTACACACTAAATTAGTAAGTTGTAAAGTTGTAAAACTCTAAATGAGAAAGATCCCTATGAGCCGTTTTTGTTTTGTTTGCTTGTTTTTAATGTCCAAAATGGATAAAAGAGTAGTAAAATGGATTTTGTTAAGCCTGGACTTCTTTCTTGTTGGCCTAAGGAGAAGCCATTTTGCTATATAATAAGAATTAAAACTAATGCTAGATATTAAACACAACTTTACTGAAACCTTTTCTGGTTTCCTTATGAAAAAGTGACTGATTAGAATTTTCCTGTGAGTTTTAAAAGCAAATTTGGCACTTAGCAGCCAAAGTAAGCAATGGAGTCACATTAAAAATTTATCAGTGTACAAAAGGTTTTTTTTTTTAAAGTTAACTAACATAAAGTAAGCTATTGAAGATTTTAACATCTTTAAATCTCCATCCCCAAAGCCAACAATGTAGTTCCATGTCATAAAGATTACAATAGTGCCATTTCACACTGAAGGTGTTAAAATTCCTTCCTGAAATAAAGTGAGCCTCTGATATATCTACTTTTATGCAAAAAATAAATTTGTAAACCTTAAAAGCTAAACCTCATTCCAGAAATGCAGGAGGGCTAATTTTCTGAGGTTTTCTCATTTGTACCTGGAAAAGTCTTGAACTTGAAGGACTTGTGAACCGCAATTACGCACACCCACAAATGGCCTACTGCAGACATGAATATTTGTTTATAACATTTGGTGGGTATGAAGTGGTAAGCACAAAAGCCATCCTTTTGAAACTTTTCCTGGTGTATGGAAAATCTTAGTTTCTCATTTACGTAAACCAGTCCTGTAACTCAGATAAATACAACTTTTTAAGAATAGAAACATTACAGCAGCCTTGCTTTTCCTCAGCTAAACTTAGAGCATTCAACGATGGGTACATTTTCTGGGCTCCTTCTGCAAACAAATTTAAAAGTACTGAAAAACAACCAAGGCTTTACATCACAGAATAACAGATTTAGGAACTAAGACTGGAGAAATGTTACAAACAGTACTGTTACCCTTTCGGGTGATTTAAACAGCAAGATTTATTGTCTCTTTCTAGTCTAAATTTTAAATCATGGATTTTGTCAAAGGTTAGTGCTAACTCACATCAAATTAGGCTTGATGTGAATGGACCAACTCACTCCTAACCACATACCAAAAGCAGGAAAATGACTTCCCTTTTTTTTTAAAGATCACATGCCTGGGACCTCAGCAAGGAGTATTATTATTAAAGGGAAAGCTCCATGTGGTTCCAAGAATGGTAAAAACATCTTCACAGAGGAAACTCTTGATTAGCAATTGAATGAAAGTAAAAACACAACAGTTAAGTGAAATCTAAAAATAGAACATATCACATAAAGCTCTGCAAAGCCACAGTGAACAATCAGTGCTATTTGTGCCTGACTGCTTGAGATTCACCTCTTTTCTCCTTCCTGTCCATTGTCTTCTAGAGCCAGCAATAGACATTAGGCCACCTCAAAACTGTAGGACTTGTAAACACTGAAAAAAAAGTAGGGCATCAGCAATATTCAAACTTAACTGTAAGCCATTTGCGGAAGGTTCACTAGATATTGTTGTTATTTATAAATGTGATAAGAATAATATACTCTCAGGCCAGTGCCTTAAGTTTGATAATTAAATACTTATTTGAATACAGTATTCAAACATTATTAAAGTAGATGTGGGATATAATTTATAAACTAGTTTGCTTCTGCATTAAATATTTTCTTCTTGAGCTGAGCAATTTAATGTCTATCTATTTTATCACCAAAATTAAACTAGCAAGTTTAAAATCTTTGTTTGGGTTGATTGCCCACATTTCAAGAGTCCCAAGAATTAAGATAGGCTCACAAAGAAACAAGAGATATAGAAACAACATATACCATGACGAGACTCAAACTTTTTTTCTTTAGGCAAGAATACAGTGGTCTCTCATTAAAAAAATGTAAAATAGGGGCTGGCCCCGTGGCCCAGTGGTTAAGTTCGCGCGCTCCGCTGCAGGTGGCCCAGTGTTTCGTTAGTTCGAATCCTGGGCGCGGACATGGCACTGCTCATCAGACCACGCTGAGGCAGTGTCCCACATGCCACAACTAGAAGGACCCACAACGAAGAATATACAACTATGTACTGGGGGGCTTTGGGGAGAAAAAGGAAAAAATAAAATCTTTAAAAAAAAAAAGTAAAATATAAGGATATCCTATAAAACAAGTCACCAGAATAGTCTGATCAATTTTGCTAGAGGCTATCTGTAGAAGTTTAGAGGAAAAAGTAAATTATTGAAAGAGAATGGATCTGCCATACAGTGAAAGAATGTTAATATGAAATTTAAGTTGTATCAAAAACTTGACCATCTATTCATAGCAAATTATTCATTCTAGTAGAAACAAATCCGAGTTACCTATATTTAGCAATATAGCATCATAGAGAAATATACAGCTATTTCCACTGCTAATTTACATAATGGAAAGTGGAAAAGTGTGCTGTTTCCACGTCTCAAGCCAAAGTATATAATTATCTTTGCCAAACGTTCAGCAATCTACAGCATTTGAATGCATAAGATATCCAGAGCCAGGATTACATCTGTTTTATGGACATGCATGTAACGGGAAAGAGGAACACAGATTTAACCTATAACCCTCTAAAAATGTGATTTAAACTTTTACTTTACATAGAAAATAATCATTCATTTATTTAGTAACTCTTTGAAAAGTAAATTTTCCAATTATAACTTTGGAAGATGTTTACTATCTAAAGACACTATGTTAATATATACTGAGTAAGTTGTGTGGAAATATCCTATTGTTAGAAAAGTCTCTTCAGTCTACTATTATATGCCTGAAAGAGTAGTTTTCTACTTAGCAAGATAAAATTATAGTTATAAATCTAGAAACCATAAGAAAACACACATTTATGATAATGTTCTCCATTTCTGTTTTGTTAATTCAGATTTTAAAAGGTGTGTCTATACTATTAAGAGGGAGACCTATGCAGGCTCCAGAAACCTTCAGTTGTTTTGGCGGTGGGAGCCAGGGGAACTCTCAGAATTACAAACTCTTTTCCTGTTCTACAACTGAATCCAAGGACAATCTTTAGAAACAATTCTTGCTTCACCAAATATGAAGTGCGCTTTTGGAGATGGCTCAGGGGAAAGGATTAAGAGCTTAGGTGTACACAAGTCTGAAGAAACAGCATAGTAGAAGCATACGAATGGGAGACTTTTGGATCCTAGGTATAGAATACATATGTGTCCTTGGAGTTTACAAAGAAACACTTTAGTTTCAATCAAATAATAGCAGAACATACAAGAAAGGACATACATCAGTAAAAATAAAGTTCAGATAAGTGCTCGGCAATCTCTCCTCTTCCCTTCTGAATGTGTCACTGCACTGAGCATTACCTTTTGGCCAGGCTGAGAAGACGGATCAGCATCTAGTCTAACTCAGAGTGAAAGGCGTTTCATAGAACTCCAAAAACCAAATTATAAACATGAGGTTAAAACAAAATATGAAATTATTCCAGAACTTTTGCAGGGTCCTAGCAAATTACATCAAAGTTTCCTTGGTTAAAAAAAAATAATAAAAGTTCCTTTTGTGTTTATGATATGTATGAGAATATTGAGATAGTATGAGGAGACATATCAGAGCTTTATAGAAGAGTTCATTTAAAGTTCGAATCAGAAAAGAACAAGAGTTTTGTTGCTGGTTACAAAGGTGACAGAAAAAATTGTACTTATTACCCTTTTAGGCAAACAGACAATACAATAAATGTTGAAATTTTTCAAATAATTAATTTGGTTTTACTTTCTTTAGAATGTACAGTTTGAATATTCATGATATAACATAATTTCTTTTAAAAGGGGAGGGCAAATTTTGCGGTTACTTCCATAAAAACATTGATGTTGATTCCCGCCCCCCCCATCTCATATTTCGTGATACCACATAAATTCAGGTAATTGTTAATTACTATTCTAACAGAATAATTTCATTGGTATAATTGATCAATAGCATAAAGGCTCCTGTTGGCTCCAAAAGTATGGTTAAGCTTTTACTTGCAATCAAAAGTTCTGGCAAATGTGTTCAATACAGACAGAAGCAATCAATAGCTTTTGTGTTCTGGATAAATGATGGATTTAACTTAAGCAAGCACTAATTTTGACTATATTCAGAGACTCAACATTTTCCTCCTACACTGTGGGGCAAACACGATAATTAGCCTCTTAGCACAAAGCTCTGGGTAAAAACCATACAAAAAAAAAAACAAAGACTTTGAGTGTGTCACAGAGTTAACAACCTTCAAATAAATTTAGGATGCAAAGAATACATGAACTGAAAGCAAAAGCCTACAGAAAGCAATAAAATTGGTTGTTTAACTTTTTAGACTAGCCAAGTTGCACCATTATTTGACACTGAACACAAAAACAATCCAACAACCTCTTTATATCACACTGAAAACACCTCTCAAGGCCATTAAAACTGAAGAAGGAATCTTCTCAAAAGCACACATGGATCAAAAAGAGAACCCAGTTATAGAATACAGATGGACATATTTACTCCTCCATCAGTGCTATAAAAGCAATTCAAAATATACTCTGCAACCTGAAATGGTATAAACAAGATATAAAAGAACTGTCTCTGAGGGTCTTCAGAACTAAAATATGTTCATCTATTTGGTCTGGTCTAATTATAAGCTGATTTGAAAGCAGTGAAATGAATGGAGTTTTCAAATATCCAGAATTAATGGAATACATACATAAATCTGTATAATAGAAAATAACTTGTAAACACATAGGCTTACTCTACATCAGGTACTATTTTAAGAACTTAATGTGTATTAACTCACATGCTCACACGAATCCTATGATACAGTGCCATTATAAGCTCACTTTACAAATAAAGCTGAGGTAATTATTTGTCCTAGAGCTCTTGATCACACAGCTAGGCAGAGCTAGATTCATTTGGTTCTGGAGTCTGTGCTCTATCCTCTTAAATCACTACACAAGCAGTTCTCAAAGTATGGCTCATAGACCTTGGAAAACCCTGAAACCATTTCCAGAGAGTCCATGAGGTAAAAACTATTTTAATAATAATATTAAGATGTGTGCACCCTTTTCACTGTTTTGACATTTGCACTGATGGTACAAAAGCAACAGTGGGTAAAACTGCTGGAACCATACTGCAAAACAAGGCAGTGGCAGCACACTGTGGCTGGAAGTCATTGTAGTCATCACTGCCGGGCACTCACAGTAAAGAGTAAAAATGTTTTAAGCCAGTTTCACTTAAGAATATCCTTGATGAAGCAGTAAAAATTATTAACTTTATGAAATTTCAACCCTTGAACACAATAGTTTGTGTGATGAAACTGAAGTATGCACAATGTACTTTTACTGCATACACAAGTATGATAGTTGTTTTGAAGAAAAAAGTGCAATTATTTGAATTGTGAGTTAAAACAGTCAGGTTTTCTTTTTATGGTACACCACTTTTATCTGAAAGAAACTGACAAACTTTGGTTATTTTGATTTGGGAACAAAGTGATCTTCTCAATTCAAGGAAAAAGATTAAAAATATTCCTTGACAATGATAAAATTTGAGACTTCAAGGAAAAAAATCTTTTAGAAAGCTCAAAACCACTACCATAAGACTGCCCAAACACTGGAAGACTCTGGAGAGCGGTGATGATATTAACGAATGTGATCTTCCTTGTTCTATATTGTACAGCAAAATGTATCAACGTTTGGAAGATCTGCATAACTTGATGGGCCGATACTTTCTAAATAACCAATGCATTATGTTACAACATCAAACTTGGGTAAAAGATCCATTTAAAGTGCAAAATAAACTCATGGATTTTAATGTATAACAGATGATGAAGTTTATTGATTTCATACTGCATGTAACCTATAAGAAATTACTACTTGTTGAGTTTTAGTATAGTATCAAAGAAGAATAACCATAATTATCTGAAAAGTTTATTAAATTCTCCTCTCTCCTCAAAGTATGCATCTGTGTAAGGCCATATTTTCCTCCTATAATTCAACCAAAACAACACAGTACATGCTGAATGAAGAAGCAGATATAGGAATCCAGCTGCCTTCTATTAATCGATTTGTTAAAGAGATTTACAAAAATGTAAAACAATACCACTCTTCTCACTAAATGTTTTTAATTTGGGGAAAAAATACCTATTTTATCTAAAATATGTGTTACTTATGTTAAAATATAATGGAGTTTATTGTTATTTTTAAGTATATTAATAAATATTTTTCAAATTTCTCAGTATTAACGTCTAGTAATGTAAATATTGAGATATAAACTCTCAAAACACAAAAGCTCTTTGGGGTCTTCATTAATTTTTAAGAGTGTAAAGGTTCCTGAGACCAAAAAGTTTGAGAACTGCTGCAGGAAGCTACATGTCTCCCCTCTACACTTGTGACTGTGTGTGTCCACGTACACACTGAGGGGATGGAGGGAACAAGAGCCTTCGGCTGCTTCTCTATTTCCTACTCATCTTCTGGAGCTTGGTTTTGCTTCTGAAGTAGGATTCCCTACTTTCCTACTGGGAAGAGAATGTCCTGATCACAAACATGAAAAAGACCTTGGCAAAGTAGAATTCTATAATGCAAGAAACAGTTATCAGCATTAAAAAAAAAAGTAGTATTTTGACTAAGCAGAAAAACAGTAATAATAACTTAGAAAGCTATGAGGGTCAAACGACCAGAAAACCTGTTTGAGCATTCCTGAATGTTTGAAGAACACAAAATTAAACGTGTGATTCACAAACAAACCATATTTATAATGTAAGACAAATATTGAATAAGTACAACATAATATAATATACCACCTATTCAAATCCTATCTATCCTTGAAGATCCAGCTGAGATATAAGCTTCTTAAAATACGCTCGAATCATATAGCAGGTGCTCGATAAATGTTAACAGAAAAAATAAATGAATGATTAAAATGATTCTCCTTCCTCAAACCTGCCATTAAAATTATTGTCAGGATATCTTCAACAATCATGTATGTGTGCCTTTATGTGTAGTTCTAATGGCATTTCATAGATTTTATGCACACACACACGTGCACACATACTTTTGTATACATATACAACTGTAGGCTACATGTTGATTTCTCAATAGCTTTTTTTTCCCCTAGTGGCATTCCAATAGATCCCAAATTAAATTTCCCAAACTGGGAAAAACCAACGATCAATTACAGCCTGTATCTATAGGAAAATTTTCTTAAACTCTAAATAACATACAAATAAAAATGCAAACTTGATCCATTTATGAGTCAATAATTACCTTGATATTGAGCCAATAATTCTAAAATTGGAAATTAACTAAATTTCTTGGACCTAACACATAATTTAACAAAAAAAGAATCAAACACATGAGTCATAAAAGGTTTAGATGAGACTTGCTTTTAGAAAGCCCAAATCAAGAAAAATTATTTTACAAGAAATGACATTAACAGTCTATTCTTTTGTAATCAAATTTGTCTTAAATAAACATAAAATACTAAATATTACACTTTTCATTTTGCACAGTCACTGGTATTATCATTTGCATGATCATAGATTCAACATTCACCCATTCCTTTAACAATGGTTGAACATTTACCATACACCGGATGACCACCAGCAGAAGCTGCGACCAGTTCTCTAAGCGGTTTCCTGGCCTTTTGCTTGCATGTACCCTTTTTATTAACTACTTAGTGAGTGGAGGAAAAATAATGTGAATTTGATAGCTGCTTCCACAATTTAAGCTGTTGTTGTAGACCGGTGAGTGGTTGGGAAGCTTTCAGAGGGAGGTACAGGAAAAAGTATGCCAGATTCACATTCAGACTCATTGAGACTATGTCAGTTGACAGTTACAAAATGATCTTGATCAAGTCATTTATCCTCTAAAAGTTTTATCTGTAAAGTGAGGAAACTGAAGACAGTTGATATGGGTCTTCCAACTTTAAACTTTCATAATTCTATTTAGGTGCTGTGAACATTTGGCATAGAAAGATTAAGTGGGGCAGGAGATTAAATGCTATTTAACGGGAAAACAAAAATAGTGTAAATGACTCATCTTAGTTATTTAAAAAATGTATTGTACATTGTTTTTTCTTAAATTAAGAAACTCAAACAGTAAAATAAACAGTAGTCAGAAAGAATCACTTGAAAAATTCTGAAAATATATTACAGAATATCATTATAAGTATGTAGTATTGTGAAAACAGAAAAAGAAAACATTACAATTGATGTAATTTTAATAACTATGATTTACTGAATACCTACCAACTTATCTCATCATACAATAATCTGGTAAAATACGTATTTTTATTCCTATTTTAAAATGAAGAAACGAAGGCTCAGGTAGATTAAATAATTCATCCAAAGACACTAAGTTAAAAAACAGCATAGCTGGTATTCCAACCTGGGTCTGTTTGATTCCAAACCAATACTCTTGCCACTACAATAACAATAACGCATTTTGATTCCTACAAATGAGATTCTTTTTTATAGTCAAGTCTCAGTTACTAATGGTAATGGGAAAAGGAAAAACATGGAAAAATAAATCCCACACAAATATGGTGTAACAGCTTATGACATGCAATAAATTATAGTAAAATGAGTTCTGGGACTGGGTGAGATTCTAGATCAGATGGCTTCTCAGGCACCTTCCAAGTCTCAAATTTAAGTAGTATTCTCAATTCATTGAAGCTTAAAGAGGTTATCTAATCCATTTTCCCACTCACTACAGAAATTTACAATTTATCTTACATGAATTGTAGAGGGATCACAAATATAATTTAAAGGAATAATATGGGGAATCTTCTTAGGAAAGGATCCAAAGAGCTGGTATATTTTTTTAAGTTTCTATTTTCTTTCATTGAGTTTGTTTAAAAGAAAGAACACATTGAAAATTCAAAAGTCCATTTTAACCCTGGCTAATAATGCTTTTTTAAAGATGGGAAAAATTTGCTCCAGAGGAGAACATAGTGATTTCATTTTTCATTTCCATGTACTTTTTCTGTTCTTAGGGTGAGACAACAAAATTGCCACACACACACAAAAAATGTTCTGAAGAAAATTATCTAGGACAAGTCCAAGAAAATTTACCAACTAGAAATTTATTCTTGGATAATCAAGAGGAAACTGAGAAAGATTTCTAAGTATTATACAGTATAAAACTGAAAGCAAATGACATGAAACTAAGAGTTGTCTTATATTATGACCTATTACAAATAATCAAGTAGCAAGAAACAAAATTAAATATAACTATTAACTTAATTGAAATAATAAATGAAGTATAAAGTCAGAACTTACTACTTAGTCTTTTAGTTTTTCAGAAATAGGATCATTTCAAAAAATCTGATCAATCAAGGAAATTGTAAGCTGTTAGGTATAATTTAAACATTAAAATGCAAATTTAAGGTGCCATCAAAATTAATGGGGTCATCTATAGAACATTCCAAACAACCACAGCAAAATACACATGCTTTTCAAGTGTACATGGAACATGCACCAAGATAAGCTATATGCTGGGCCAAAATACAAGTCTGAATAAATGTAAAATAATTGAAATCATACAGAACATGTCCTCTGACCACAATGAAATTAATTTAGACAACGATAACAGAAAAATATCTGGAAAATTCCCAAATATTTGGAAAATAAACAGCATACTTCTAACTGACCCACAGGTCAAAGCAGAAGCCACAAGGGAAAATCAGAAAAATGAAAGAACAATTGTATCCGTCTAGGGTCAACCAGATAAGCAGAACCACTAGGATATTTATATATCCAGTAAAGAATTGGCTTGTGCAGTTCTGGGAACTAGCTAGGCAAGTCTGAAATCCAACAGATTTGGATCAAGCATTTGAGCAAGCAGGCCATCAAGTGGGGCAAGCTGGAACTCTCTGCATGGCACAAGCTGAAGCTGCTATCCAGGTGGAATTTCTTCTTCTTCAGGGAAGCCTCAGCTCTACTTCCCAGCCTTTAAACTAACTGAATCAGGCTCCCAGATTATCTTGGGTCATCTGCCTTACTTAAAGTCCCTGATTATGGACTTTAATCATGAGTATAGAACACCTTAACAGCAACACCTATATCAGTGTTTGATTAAACAATCAGAGTCTATAGCCTAGCCAAGTTGATGCATAAAATTGACTATCAAAACAACATATTAAAATTGGTGAGATGCAGAGAAAGCACTGCTTAGTGGGAAATTTAGAGCTTTAAATGCTTACGTTAGAAAAAAAGAAAATCTAAAATCGACTATCTAAGCTTTCAGCATAAGAAGCTAAAAACAAAACAATAACAGCAACAAAACAGAAAAGAAGAAGAAAAAGGAGAAGAGGAGAAGGAGAAGAAACAAATTAAACAGAAAATAAGTAAAAGAAGGAAGTAGGAGGACAACTTGATTTCAAGACATTCTATTATAGATCATGTAAATAGATATCTCAAGACTTTTAAGGACATATAAGATGTGCCAATTTCGAAAATCCCCAGCTCCAACTTCTTCCTACTTGCCATGCTCCAGATATAACTTTCACAGAAGTTGAGGGCTGCACATACCCTTGAAGGTAGAAAGCAGTTCAATCCCTTCATTTTCAAGAAAAGAACAGCCAAGGTCAAACAGCTGGAAAAAAGGTGTGCAAGGACTAGAACCCTGGTTCCCAAAACCCTTTCCCAGAGCTCTTCCCATTGTTATATACTGTCTCCAAGTTGCCTTACATGTCACTAAAAATCTGCCACACCTAGGCCACTGTGCTGCAGTAATCATGGGGAAAACAGCACCATACGGATGTCCTCATTTTCTTTTACTTCGTAAATTTATCCACTGGCTAGCACATGAAGCACCTCTCTGCGAATTAGAAAAGGGGAACTCCTCTGGGGGAACCTCCTAGGAAATAAACACCTTCTCTTGGCTGGAAGATTAGAAAAAGGCACTCTTTCCTCGGGGCTGATGTGTCCCCTCACCAGTGCTCAAAGCTTAGTGAGTAGAACCCCAGCCAGAATCCAGCCCATACTCATATCCCATGTCTAAATCCTCTTTTTCAGGTCACAATCTGCACAACTGTCTTCAGTAGCCTTGCTTATCAATCATTCACCATCTTATCAAATGCAGAAAATCAAGTAATGTCATTCCATAAAAATATTTCATTCATAAATGAGTCAAATATGGAAAAAAAACTTAAAAAATCGTATCTTAAAACTCTTGAGCTGTATCTTAAAACTCTTGGCATACCAAAGTTCTAATATTATAAATATTCAAGCAGAATCACAATGTTAAGAGTAGACAGGAAAACTTTATTACCAATACTTCATTTCAAAAAGTGACATTTTATGTTTGTTTTGTAAGATTTGAAGTGTTTCTGTAAGTGCTACATTAAAAAACACATAGAAGGAAAAAATAAAGTGACATGTTTTCCTAAGCAATAAATGTCATCATTGAATTTTCAGCAAGGACATTTATCTTTCTAAAATAAAAAAGCTGCACACACTAGCTTAAGTTAGACTTTTATCGTTGAAATTTGTTTCCTTAAGTGAACATGTCCATAATCACATTTGTAGACACATGCTATTTTTGTTTTATGAAGCTCTCATTAAGTTTTTATTATAAACAGGATGTTCTCAGAAATAATACTTCCATTTTTTATAAACATTCAAAATGAAACAAATGAAATAAAAATAGTAATTAACAATTTAAGTAAAATGCAACAGATTAACAATCTTAACAGATTAACTATCTTAAAAGAGAACATTTCTTTCACTAGCAAAATTACTCCTACAATCTACTTATTCCAGTTTAGGTTCCGGTTGTTGGCAGCATAAACTCACCTTAAAACACACCTTCATGAAAACTAATTAACCTCATCAACTACTTAACCTCATCTGATTTAACAACATTTTACTTGGGATTCCCTATACATTTAGAGTACTCAGTCTGGTTGTGCCATTTGGTACTTTTTAATGTATGACTTTCTTAAGTAATTTCACGTGCTCATGTTTTACAGAGCACGATCTAGGCAATAACTGCATCTGATGCAGAGTGCATTCTCTGTAGCCAAGACAGGGACATAGGAGATGCGAGAACCAGGATGCTTACAAAGGACAGTGGTGACTTACTTTCTTTCTAGCTAGGCTTAGCTTGTCTCCCCACATTGTCCTCATGGACTGGGTTCATCTCTTCTACTTCATTGGTATCATACTCCTTGAATACATACATCCCCTTAAATACTACTCTGATGGCCATATATGCTTAATAAGTATTGTCAATTACCTGACAAATTAATTTTTCACTTTATTTTGAAAAATGCCATAGTTGAAAGAGGGGACCAGAAAGTGAGCTGTTCCATGATTGTTAAATGAGATAGTTGGATTGTGCCACATCAAAGATACTTTAAACTCTACAATCATAGGCCATCAATGACATCATGTTTTAAAAGTAGTCTTATATACATTATTTCATTTGATCTGACCACAACCCTATTGGGATAGGAAGGGCAAGTATCAATCACATTTTACAGATGAGGAAACAGATTCAGAAATGTTGATTTGTTCTGATCCTCATTTACAGTAAATGATGCTGGGATCAGAATCTAAGTCTTCATAGATCACAGTCACCATTACATTTGAGTAACACTCATTATAAAAACAAAATTTGTAGTATAGTGCTAGAAATAAAATTTGTTTTCATCTTGCCACTATGCAGATTCATTCCTCTTCATAAACTACCAGCTCACTTACTATAGTAACTTGGTATTCATTTTCAAGTTGTAAAAAGTGAAATAAATATAATTATCTAATATAGTTGTTTCACCAAACCCTCCTACTCATATAATTCCTCTCCAAAAATGTAGAAATCCAATATTCACCCAAGCTTGAATTTTTCAAATTAATATACTCTAGTTGAAAAAAGAAGTTGATCTCTTTATCTGTATACTTGAAGTAACACATAAATCAAGCAAAACGAGTTATATTTGCACTTACTATCCTGAAAGGTACCTCATGATTCCGTCCCAACCTATCTTTCCAGCTTTATTTCCAACTATAGCCTCTCCTCTAGTCACAACAAATACACTCAAATACACTCTGTACTTTTCTCAGTTTCCTCTCCTGGAAATTCCCTTCCCAACCCATTTCCTCTTATTCAAACTCTATCCTTTCTTCAAGGCCTAGCATTAACGCTATCTACTTTGCATACATGCAGACTTCCTGATCCCTAAAGCCAAAATTAATCTCTCCCTCCTCCACAGAGGTACGGTACTTTCTCAGAACCTCTTTATATAGAGTTCATTGCGTACAGATGACTATCTACTTGGCTCAGCTGAGAGCTTTTTGGTGGGCTAGGGTAGTATCTATCTTTATCTTTATACTTACCACATGCTTATTGTAGACATTTGAAAAAATATTTGCTGAGTGCAAATTACCTAGCAAACAGAACACTGTCTCAGTTTAGGCTTTCATCATATCTTACCTGGACTTGGACTGTTAAAGCAGTCTCCTGGTTGGTCTCCTCAACCTGTACTGTTATGTACAAAATCTCAACCTTCTTCAATGATAAAAATTATTATTCCAACCATCATATTAATACCATTAACATGATTATCAAAAAATAACATAATTTGAATTCCACAACTTACAGTCTATTAATCAGCTTCATTAGCCTATTTCTCTTAAATCTAATGAATGATAACAGTCAATTTCTCACTAATCTTCTCTGGTTCCCTATCAGCACATCTGTTAATGTTAACGACATAACTTCTTCCTTCATCTATCCAAAGAACCATCAATCTGAAAAAACCTACACATTACAATACTAATTATACTACAAATATTCTTAATTATAACCTTCACTGCCACAGAATTAATCCTATTCTACATTCTATTTGAAGCAACGTTAGTCTCAATCCTAATCATTATTACCTGCTAGGAAATCAGAAGGACTAAATGCAGGACTGTATTTCCTATTTTATACACCAGTGGGATCACTCCCACTTCTTGTTGCACTGATCTTCCTCCAGAACCTTGTAAGTTTGCTAAATTTCCTGATAATCCAACATTGAGTCCAAATAATGCCCAACTCTTGATACAACATTTTCCTATGATTGGCATGCACAACAGCATTCATAGTAAAAACATCTGTTTACAGCCTCCACCTCTGATTACCAAAAGCACTGTAGAAGCCCCCATTGCTGGCTCCACAGCACTTGCAGCCGTACTACTTAAACAAGGCAGTTACGGGATACTAGGAATTACAACAATACTAAATCCCTTAACAAATTACATGGCATACACTTTCCTTAAATTGTCCTTATGAGGAATAATTATAGCTAGCTCCATCTGTTTACATCAAACAGACAAAATCACTTATCGCATATTCCTGTCAGCCACATAGCACTAGTAATTGTAGCTATTCTTCCCAGATGGCATGGAGTTATACAGGAGCTACAACCCTAATAATCACCTTATGTCCTCAATACTATTCTGCCCAGCAAATTCAAACTATGAACAAATTCACAGCCAACCTATAATCTTAGCTCAAGGATCCCAACACTCCTTCCACTAATAGTAGCATGATGAATATCAGCAAGCCTTACCAATTTAGCCTTATCCAGAACAACCAATCTAATCAGAGAACTATTTGTGGCAATATCATTATTCTTATGGTCTAACATTACTATTATTCTAATAGGAATTAACATTATCATCACCATTATCATCATCATTTACATGAGAAAAATGCCCTCATAACCTTACACTTAATACCCTTTTTACTCTTGGCATTTAACTCCAAAATTATTCTGAGACCCATATACTGTAACTATGGTTTAATAAAAACATTAGATTGTGACTCAAATAACAGAAACTCAAAACTTCTTATTTACCTAGAAAGTATGCACGAAATGCTAATTCATGCCTCCATATGTAAGAATATGGTTTTTTCAAACTTTTAAAGGATAGAAGTAATCCATTAATTTTAGGAAACAAAAATTGGTACAACTCCAAATAAAAGTAATAAATGTGCCAGATAGAGAAAGATGAACTCTGCATGACTCCACTCATGGGTGGAAGTTAACATTTAGACGAAGAGAACTGATTAGCGGTTACCAGGGGAAAGGGGGGGTGGGGGGAGGGCATAAAGGGTGAAGTGGTGCACCTACAATGTGACTGACAAACAATAACGTACAACTGAAATTTCACAAGGTTGTAAACTATCACAATCTTAATTAAAAAAAAATAGTGACAATGTCTATAGTGAAAACTCAAATGGTGAAGGTTTTTTTTAAAGTTTACTGAAAAATAAAGCTCTTCAAAAAAGTTACTAGCAGCAAAACTGAAAGTATCCTAAAGTGTAAGGAATAGTGAATGTGATTAAGATGTCTTCTAGTTTTAACTACAAAACTCCTTAAAGATTTTAATGACAATATATTAAAGCATTCAGAATCAAAAAAGGTAATAATTGTATTTTCTTCTTTTATACTAATTTCACTATTTATACTAATTTTACCAACCATAACAACTGCCTCTAGCATCCACAAAAATGACCTACACCCATATTATGTAAAAACTATCATTTCATATGCCTTCATCACCAGTCTAATTCCCACAACAATACTCATTTACTTAGGCCAAGAAATAATTATTTCAAACTGGCACTGAGTAACTATGCAAACTCTAAAATTGTCACTTAGCTTTAAACTAGACTGTTTCTCAATAATACTTATATCAGTAGCACTTCTTTTTACATGGTCAACTACAGAATTTTCAATATGATATATATATATATTCAGACCCAACATTAATTGATTCTGCAAATACCCAGTTATATTTCTTATTAATATATTAGTTACCACCAACAATCTCTTCCACTGTTTCATCAGATGAGAAGGAGCAGGAATCATTTCATTTCATATAATTGGATGGTGATATGGCTGAACAGAGGCAGACACTGCCATCCTCCAAGCAATTCCATACAATCACATCAGAGATATTGGATTTACTATATCAACAGCATGATTCCTATTTAACATAAACTCATGAGATTTCCAATGAATCTTTATACTCAGCCCCTATCACATTAACTTTCCATTAATTGGACTTCTTTGGAAAATCCACCCAATTTGGCCTCCACCTGTGACTCCCCTCATCCATTGAAGGTCCCACACCCATATCAGCCCTACTTCATTCAAATACAATAGTTGTAGCAGATGTTTTCTTACTAATTCACTTTTATCCACTAATAGAAAATAGTAAACCCGTTCAAACATTAACACTCTGTGTAGGAGCTATCACCACCAGGGCATTATTCACAGCAATTTATGCCCTTACCCAAAATGATATCAAAAAAATCGTTGCCTTCTCTACCTCAAGACAACTAGGCCTAATAACAAGAATTATTGGTATTAACCAACCATATTTAACATTTCTTCACATCCATGCACATGCATTCTTTAAAGCCATACCAAGGGCCGGCTCTGTGGCCGAGTGGTTAAGTTCGTGCACTCCGCTGTGGCGGCCCAGGGTACGGATCCTGGGTGCGGACATGGCACCGCTCGTCAGGCCACGTTGAGGTGGCATCCCACATCCCACAACTAGAAGGACATACAACTAAGATATACAACTGTGTATGGGGGGGGGGGTTTGGGGAGATAAAGCAGAAAAAAAAAAAAGATTGGCAACAGTTGTTAGCCCAGGTGCCAATCTTTAAAAAAAAAAAACAAGCCATACTATTTATTTGTTCTGGATCCAATATCCACAACCTAAGTAATGAACAAGATATTGGAAAACATGGCGGCCTATTTAAGGCAACAGCTTTCACCACAACCTCACTCATTATCAAGAGTCTTACACTGACAGGCATGCCTTTCCTCACAGGCTTTTACTCCGAAGACCTAATTCTCAAACCGCTCATACATATACCAATACCTGAGCCCTACTAATTACTCTCATTGCCACTTCCGTAACTAGCCATCGACAGTACCTGAATTACCTTCTTTGCCAGTATTGGCATTCTTTGCCTGGTCAGTCTTGGCTCTCTCCAGTTTTGTTTTCCATATTACTACCACAGTGATCCCTCTAAGACAAAAACCTAATTTTGTCACTTCCCAATTTTAAACCTTTATATTGTTCTCCACCATCTAAGGGACAAAGTCCAGTTTCCAAATATGCCATATAAGGCCCACCTTGATCCGGCCCCGGTCTACTTCTCTAACACTTTCTACCGTAATTCCTGCAGATGCGCATCCATGTGCACACAGGTTCCCACAGTTGTCAGGATATCAAACTCTCATCTATTCCTTTGCATATACTATCTCCATCCTTGGTCCACCATTCTAATATCTCATGTTTTATGTCTCATTTCAGGGGAGGTATAATATTGCAGTTAAATCAAACATAACTGTATTTAAATCAGAGATCGTCCAGTATTTGGAGAGTAACCCTGAGTAAGTTAAACTTTGAAAATACAATTGAAGGAAGATTGGAAAGCTCTCTAGCTTCAACATTCTTCTTCTACCCTCTTTGCAATACCACTCTGCTCCTATGCTTAGGGGAGTAACTTTACCATTTTGTGTAAAATACAAAACTAAAAGCCAGCATTAGAATCTAAGCTCTAGGTTCTGTATAGGTAGAAGGAATTAAGCTCTAGATTTAAAAACAAATAAGCTTTAACCTTTGTTTTCTTCTAGCTCCTTATTCACCATATACTAAGATGTGAAATAACAGTACATAGAACATTTTAAATCCCTTTTTGCTTACAATAACGGTCCATCTCAGCACGGATGTATACATATTTTCACATATGGTTTACCTCACAGATCTTCGGTATTTGTTCAGATCTTTTGTCCATTTCTTAAATTGATCCACTTGTTTTCTTATTGTTGAGTTTTAAGAGTTCTTTATATATTTTGGATACAAGTCTTTTATCATGTATGCAATTTGCAAATATTGCTTCCCAGTCTGTGGCTTGTCTTTTCATCCTCTTAACAGCATCTTTTGCAGAGCCAAAGCTTTTTAATTTTGATGAAGTCCAATTTATCTGTGGAGTCCATGCTTTTTGTGTCTAAAAACTGTCAAATCCAAGTTCATACAAATTTTCTCCTATGTTTTCTTCTAGAAGCTTAATAGTTTTACATTTTACATTTAAGCTAATGACCCATTTTGAGTGAATTTTTGTATAAAATGTGAGGCATGTGTCAAGGTCCATTTTTTTTGCACACAGACCTCCAACTGTTCTAGCTCCATTTGTTGTAAAGACTATGACTTCTCAATCAAATTGTCTTTGCACTTTTGTCAAAAATCAGTTGACTATATTTGTGTGGGTGTATTTCTGGACTCTGTATTCTGTTCCATTGATTTCTCTCTCTATCTTTTAGCCATCTATTTTTTTTTTCCTTCTTTAAAAGTTAATAGGTATGTAATGCTCTAGACTGGGTAAACAGCATGTACCTAAGCAGCCCCTCTAGTTCAAGGTGTTGTAGCTCTAAATAAAGATTTCTTTCTGTTCTAAGAATCAGAAAGACAACGGAACAAAACCCAAAACAGTTAACTTAAGCAGAACTTGACTAATGGGAATCAGAAAAAGACTGCTATAGCATGCAATACTATACTAAGGGTAGGCAATTGCTCTGCCTGGAAACTGCGAGTTTTTCAACCTTGAAGAGCCCAGATGAGGAGAATCCCTTTGGTATAATCTATTTCCATGCCAGATTTCTAGCTTTGCAGGGGTTTTATTTGTTTGTATTTTGTTTTAACCTGGTTTAGGTGGCAGGTGTTCACCTAGACTTCAGCAGTTACAGTGTTTTAAAAAAGAACAATTCAAAGATACACATACAGTATGAACTTACAAACATTCTTAAAATGTTTCTTTAAAAATTTTTTAAAAGAACAAACTGCAATTAATTTTCTCATATGCAAATATGCCTTTTATGTTTTTTGTGGGAATAAACAGTATTTTATCAGTGTTTTATAAAAAGTACTTTGAGTTAGTAGGAGCTTTATACACAGCAAAAGGCTTTCTACAACTTTAAACTCCATGAATTAAAGTAACTCAAACATCCTCCCATATTATGGCCATAACACCAAAGACGCAAACAGTGATGCTACAATTCAACCATCGTTAGGTTGTGATCCCCCTATAGAGGCCAGGCTTCTAGGTGCTCAAGTTTTGTTGCAGATTGTGCTTAAGTACCATAACAAGTGTCATGGCCCTGTCTTCCTACTGAAAATTGTTGCTATTCACTGGCACAGCTTAGAAACATGGCTGGGTTGCCTAGGAGAAGGGACCCCCTCACTTTGTCTTCCCAGAGCAGAATGGCCATTATCTTCTGCAAACATTTGATCCTAGCGTTGAAAAAGGCAAGATAATCTAGATTCAGACTTGCTTTTCAACCTTGTTTACCTTTGTTCACCTATGCTTCCAATGTACAGGAAAAGGTTAAATAACAAGTATATGTCATCACTAATTAATTGGCTACAAAAACTATGAGCAAAGACCTTTAAATATTTACTAAAATGCTTTTCCAAAACTCTTTCCATACCACACAGCATAGGCTAAAAGAATAAAAGGAACAAAACATAATTTTTAAAACTTCACCTGGAATACTGATAAATCCTACCTGAGAATATAATAATGAGCACAAAGCCAAACAATTAAGTCTGGGGAATAACTTTGCAATGTTATCCTGGCCTTCTGTTTCTGGGCTACTCTCCAGCAGCATCAGGATTAGACATTCTCACCTTCTATCACACTAAATGTACTTTCACAGGTCAGCTACGTATCTTTCTTCCTAGGTGACTGATCAGGTACATAAAAACTGCACCTAAAACTTAACTGAGTCTCACCAAACAGCAGTAGGATATAAAATACACTATAGTCTTTGTTGAAGCCTACACGCTATCTTTCTAAACTGTTTGAAGCCAAGCCAAGGGTTTTTCTTTCTAACTTTCTCAAACAAAGTCTGTCTTTAAGATATTTCAAGTTACTGTCAATATTGTGAACAAATAAGCATATCCAAAAATTTCCTATTAATCTGTAATGATTAATAAAAGTAAAAATGAAATGCTTATCTGAAAGGAAGAAGAAATTGGCAGGAAGTCATTATATAACTTTCAAAGTTAAGAAAACATTCTTTTTCATAGAATCAAGAAAATCAAATATATAGGAAAGAAAAATCCAACTTCCTATCTGTTGAGTACCTATATACCTTTGATCCAATGAATTTCTAGAACAAATTGAAAACACAAATTAAAAAGAAATGACTCAATACTTAAGCTCCTATACCAAGTAATAACTGCCTTCGACCATAAGAAAAGTACTTTTCAGTAGGAACAGAAACCTATCCATTATAATAAATTTGAGACTGTTTAATTAAGATTATCCTTTAAAAAAGCAGCTAAATCAAACTATAAATTTTAAAATGGAAAACAGATTAAGTTGACATCACAAAACTAATAATTAGCAAAACCAGGAAGATATATTAAGGCTCTTTCTTTAAAAAAAATTTAAGTGAGTAGAAGCAAAATAAATCAAATATAAAATTACATTAAGAACCTAGTAAACCACTGATATACTTCAAAGTAATAATGGAAATTCTATTTAAGGTTTAACACTCACATAGGTGCATTTAAACAGTAAACACATTGAAATCAATATAAATGTACACATATTTTTTTTTCCTTCTGCTTTATTTCCCACCCCCCCGCCCCACCCCCTGGTACATAGTTGTATATCTTAGTTGCAGGTCCTTCTAGTTGTGGGATTAAATGTACACACATTGAGTGAACTAATACACATGGTATAGCAATACCTAAATAATAAAAAGGGAGGCAAGATCAAACATTACTAACATATCAAAATTGGCAAAAAGGTAGGAAAAAACTGTAATGAATTCTGCGAGATTCCTCTTCAAAGTAGGTCATTACTGAATAGTTTATATTGTGTCTACTTTTAAAAGATAAGCTTAAACAAAGGCAAAGATTCAATAAGGCTAACAAAATAAAACAAAATCCACTCATTTAGAAAATTAATGTAGATGAAACACTATAGCAGTGGTTCTTAAAAAGTTGTAGAACTTGTATAAAACTGATTTTGGCTGGGAGAAGGGACCCTCTCACTTTATCTCCCTAGAGAAGAGTGACCATTGTCTTCTGCAAACATCTGAGCCTAGCATTGAAAAAGACAGACAATCTAGATCCAAACTTTCTTTTTAACCTTTTTTTCCTTTTATTCACCTATGCTTCCAACATACAAGAAAAGGTTAAGTAATGTGTATTTTCATCACTACTTAATTGGCTAAAAACCTATGGGCAGATCACATGCTAGACTTACTGAATGAGTTTTTTTTTTTTTTTTTGAGGGGAGTGGGTCCTAGCATATGCATTTTGTAAAACTCAAACAAATTTTAAAAATTTGTTCCCAGGTCATTTGGATATGTACTCCTTTTAGAGATGAAGGGAGTTGTTTTAAGCAGTGCGTTTTGAAAAGTCCTCTCTCATAAGAGGACATTTGAGCAAATAATTGAATGAAGAGAAGGAACATTTACTAAGAATACCTCAGAGAAGAAAGTCTCAAGCTGAGGTAACCGAAGTGCAGAGCCCCGAAAGAAGAATGAGCTAGCTGTGTCTGTGGAACAGGAGGAAGGACAATATGCCTTAGTACGAAGAACAACGAGAGTAAGGTGGAAAATAGCTTGGCCAAAGTGTGTAAGAAAGTGAAAGGGTGTGAGGAGTGAAGGGATTGTCTTTGCCAGAAGAATATGGATTCAGATGCAGATGGGTAGATATGGTGGTGGGAAAATGAGGAAGTTCTCTTGCTACCTCTGTTTTCGTAATGAAATAAGAAGCAAGTGATTAGCCAAAAGTGAGAAGGGTGGAAATGTTGAATTTTATTAATTAATATGATTCTCTTCCGGGAACAATAAGAAAATCAACTAAGAAAGATATTAGAAATAATGAAGCAGCTATTCATTTCCCATGTGCCCACATTCCCACCTTAGACAGCCTGACCTACCCACAATCCTGGAAGAAATAGCCTTACTGTATCATTTAGGTTTAGGTTCTACTATACTTAACAGAAACCTCAAATAATGTGGTTTAAACAACATGAAGGTTATTTTATTTCACATGGAAAAAGTCCAGAGATAGGCAATCCAAGATGGAATGGTGGTTCCATAAAGTCTTCAAGGACCCAGGTTCCTCCAACCTCTCCATTCTGCTACCCATAGTGCGGCCTGTATACCAGGCTGGTAGCAGGAGGAAGGAACAAAGGAGGGTTAGCCTCTTCCTTCTTTCCTTTAAAAAAGGCTGCCTGAAAATCTGATACACTTCTGTTTCACCTAATTAGCCAGAATTTGGTCACAAGACCATACTTAGCTACAAAGGAGACTGGTCTTTTAGCTAGGCAGTCACGAGGCCAGCTAAAAATTGGGGTTCTTATTACTAAGTAAGAAAGGAAGGAGACACGATGGAGGGACTAGCCATCTCTGTCACACCCACATACTTCAGGGCTTTCTAACTCCCCCTCCACTATCATTACGCTCTCCAATAACATAAGTGAATGCATATCTAACCTAAGCCAAGCCAATAAGATTCTCTTTCCTAAGGATTTGGGTTTGGGACACAGAAATCAAGTCAATTTACTTCTGAAGAGCTGAACTGCAAGAGGAAGAGAACTCAAGCCCTTTAGAGAAAATAAGAGATTGTAGAAGATAATGGAACAAATGAAGAGAGAAAAGCAGGGAGTCTGAGGCTACAGACGGAGAGAGAAAATATGTTTCTCACAACTTCCTTTCCTGTGAGGCCTGTATGCAATTCTGTTATCTAGATTCTGTGCAACTTCCCTATTCCTTTATATAGAAATCCCTTTACTGGAGCTAATTTGACTGGGTTTCTATTCCATACAACCAAAGGATCCTTAAGATCGCTAATAAGACAGTTATGATTTAATGTTATGTGCATATGAAATATTTCTGTATCTTCTGTCAAACTTGTGGAAGATACTGTGTTTTTCTTAACTCCTTGTGTAAAGATAATTCTATCTGATAAGATAGAATTTCCCTTAGAATTTTGTATTTTTTAAAAGTCCACTTAGAAATTGATATCCTTTTTAAAATTCAGATATTGGTGGTTATGTAATTTTTATTATATCTCTTTTTGTCCTGTCTGCCAGGAAGATGATGATAAAATTTATTACACAGTCACAGGTATCGATAGCAATTCCTGGTTAAAGCACAGATACTGAGACGATTATATTATTGTTTCTAATCATTCACTGTTCCTCCCTGTGAAAGGTTTATACTTCCCCATATGGACATCAGGCTTGGCCGTATCACTTGCTCTAGTCAATGAAATGGTGAAGTGATGAATGCCACCTCTAAGCAGAAGCTTTAAGAGGTAGCATATGATTTCAACATCTCTCTTTTCCCTCTGCCATGCCTCTTAGAAAGAGGCTGTTCCTTCATCCTGGCCCCTTCAATGGAGATGATATGGAGCAGATTCACAGATCCCACCAGGATGTATCGAGAGCCAAGAAAACAAACATTAGTCGTTTTAAGTCATTGAGGTTTTGGGATTGTTTGTTACCATAGCATAATCCAACCTATGTTGACTAATAAAGGAATCAATTGAATAAGAAACAATTCAGGATGTATGTTTATGAGTAGGGACATTGAGGTACAACAGAAAGGACTAACAGGACAAAAACGTCTGAGGGGAGCACTAGGAACATCCAGGCTTCCTATTTCAATGCTTATCACCACCACTTAGCCAGTCATCTAAGCCAGAAACCTGAGTCATCTGGAATATTCCTTTTCCTTCAAGTCTCCTACATCCAATCTGCTACCTCCTTAATATCTCTCAGATCCACCCCCACAGATAGTACATTAGTTAGTTAGACCCTTATTACCTCTCCCTTGCACTAATGTAATAATCTACTAATTTGTCTTTCTGCTTCTGTTCCTTCCTCTAATCCATCCCCTACACTTACATAGAGTAATAGTTCTAAAATGATGTTACACCTTTGCTAGAAATATTCCATGTGAGAGTCACGCTTTAGCAGGACACATACGCCTTGGCCCTGGCCAATCTCTTGCTAGGCTCTGTAGAGGTGTGAGACCATTGCAGGTTCAAGTACTGGCTTTGCTACTTTCTAGCCACAAGTCACTGAACCTCTTTAAGTCCAGTTTTTTCAATTTGTAAAACGAGAATGATAATTTGAACTATACCTTGTAGCTTTGTTGTGGGGGTTAAATTAGAGAAATAAATTGATTTGGCAAAGTGCCTGGTCGCACTGTAGAAGAACAATCAATATTTGTGTAATAACAGAACAACTCTCTTGCTGGATCACCTATGAACACTTTACAGCCCTTACTTGCTTATACAACTATCTCCCTTTACTAGACACTAAGCAACTTGAGAAGAGACTCAGACTTACTAATCCGAGCATCCTGGGACCTAGCACAGTGCCTGGTGCAAAGGAGGAACTCAATTAATGTGCAAAAGTGAAGTGATATCTGAAAGGTGGTAAAATCCCTGAACACTTAGAGGAGAAGGAGACAGAAAGAAAAGCCACAGACAGAAAAAATAAAATCACTAACTATAAATCTCCCTCAGGCCCTTGTGTAACTTTATGTGCTTTTAACTTTGTGCTAAACAAAGAACTCTGCATCTTGGATGGCCCTTCTCTTCTGTATTTTACCCAACCTATACTTGCCAATTTAATTTACAGGTGAATGCACAATGTACAGACAAGGAGGGTAGGAAAGCAACGAATATTTCAAAACTCCTCAATGTGACTACATTTGTTCCAGGGTAGAGAACGCTTCCTCAAATGCTGAATAACTTAAAGAATGTTTTTCTGCACATAATCTCAACACTACATTTCAAATGTACAATTCCATTCCCTATAAACAACTGATACTGTGAAATCAATAGAATGTAACTCTCAAGGGTAATACAAATCAATACATTCTAAAGAGATGCAAATACCTCTTCTCCACTTTGACAGGAGACTATCCACCACATGTGCATTTCATTGCTTCCTGTCTGCCATACAAAATCTAATTGTAAAAACAGTTGGGCTGTCGTATTTCTGAAATATATAACTGAAGTTCAAGGATTTTTTTGTTTTATTTTGAAGGTGATTCCTCGGCTATGGATTAAGGTTCTCAATGAACTAACTGGTCATTTTTAAAGTGGTATTTTATTTCAAACAGCCCAAGAAAGAGATTTATCCAGAACATCCAAAAATTCTTGCTATAAAGATCCAAACGGAAGAAAAATGGAAGCTTGCCAGAAAAGCCAAATGATGGTATGGTTTATATTATAATTGCTACTATTCCAAAATTTTAAACATAACAGGTAAAGGCAATAAAATAAACCGTCTAGTCTACATTGGGAGATTATGCAACATTAATTTAAAGGATTGGACAATGCTAAAATGTTACTTCATTAAAAAAAATGGCTTATCTTAGTAGCTTTAGGGTAAAACATAAAATTGCTGATATTTGACTATTCTTGACCTATAAAAATGGCAATTTTATATTCAACCCATTTTTAACCTAGTATTTTGATCTTTTCCTGAAATATGTATTGCCTACTTAACATTTATAACACTTTGGATGCACTTCTATTAGAGCACTTGCAATACTGAATTGTAATTAATTGTTTATAATTCTTATTCTTAAACATTGTGAATATTTAGACAGAAAACATTTATCCTCTATTTTCATGTTCCTAGAGCCTAGCACTGTCCGACACATAGCAGTTCTTGCATAGTGACTGGCAACAAGAGTAACATACATTTGAGAATAGAATGATTGGTTAGGAAAAAACACATAAAAAATAAAAATCAAGTTCTAGTAAAAGTTAGCATGCAAACTTCATTAAAATCAGGACTGCTCCAAGCTTAATATCTGTTGTTAAACCCAAATATTTCCTGAAAATACAATATTTGGACCACTCCACTACATACCAAAGAAATAATAATTGCAAACTTTCTTCATTCCGAGACCAATTACCCGCTGTATAGATCTTGCATTTCTTTCTCTTCCTCTCTTTTACTGTCTGCTTCAGTACATCATCTTGCGGCAAAAGAAGGTGAAAGGAAGCAGAAATGCTCTAACTGGTTGATTTCACTCCTTGCTTGTAAATGTTCTGAGGAGATGAAATGTTCTTAGAGATGATGGTTTTAATGGTTTAAATAGGATTGTTAGAATGTCTGTGGTTATTAATCTTTGTTACTATACTATCCTTTAAAATTTGTACCATCATTTAAAAATGTGTACTATCTTTTAAATTCCTGAAATTAAATATTGTACTTTCTTTTTGAATTTGCTAAAGCAAACCAAGTTTATGTACTAAAGACAACTCCATACTTCCTAAGTCTGATCATAAAGTAAGAGAAACTAGAATACAAAGTATATTAAGACTCAAAAATTCCCCAAGGCTGAGAGAAAGCTTATTAATATTTTTGAGAAGGGTAGAAATACTGGGAAAAAATATTCAAAGCTCTATAAGAAATCTTGGTTACATATTTCAAATCCAACAAAAGGAGACTTGAGAGACTAAATTTAGCAAGAGCTCATTTGGGTGTTCACCCCGGCCTCAGGAAGTATTCATGACTGTATTATCTTTGCTTCATAATTTAAAGTTCAATCCAACTCAACCAATCTTCAACCTCAACTTCAACATTCATATCTAAATTCCTGATTCTATCTTTACAGTAAGATATTTCATATTCAAACTAACACAGCTCATGAGCACAACACAAATTCTGATTAACTTTATCAAATATGAGAGTTATTTTATAAAAAAGGAATCGTGTCACAGTCAACTAAACATAGCTGATCAAACCAGTCAAATACCAAAACTAACACCGTTCTAGTTAATCTTGAAAGATTACTATCAAAATTTTAATGATCGTGATTTGAGGGTATGTGTCAAGATTTCTTTGATTTATATCTCAATTTGATGAAAATAATTTAGAAGAGTAATCACAATAAAATTACAGAAGATAGAAATCACACAATGGAAGAGAGAATTTCCATAATGATTGTAATCATCGCAACAAACCATTGATTTTTGACTATCTGGTCTGCTTGTTACATCTGATTTTACTGTTTGGCCATTTATTATAAATCAATGCACAGTTGCTAAAAACAAGTAGGGCGGACAACTCAATTTGGTTTACATGATTAACTTGCAGCAGCTGAGCTCCACCTACAGGCAAAAAAAAGGAATCTTTACAATAAGCTTTAAAATAGGACTTTCCAAAAGACAGGCCGCAACTTCCCCCAAACTTTCAATTAACCTTGAGTGCACATTAGAATAACCTGCACATTTTAAAACTTTTTATGGTCGCATACCAAAAATTCTGATTGACTTGATCAGGCATGGGGCTTGTTCTCAGGTGATTCAAATGTACAGAAAAGGTTGAGAGTCACTGATTTAAATCTTTACCAGCAAACATCCTTTAAAAACACTAGGAATACTCAAATATCATATTTTCTTTCTTCTAAAATTACTTGATTCCCACTATACTGACCCTTTTCTCTTTTTAAAAAATTATCCTAAGATCAGTTGATATAAATGTCTGTCCCTGTTAGACTTCAAAAAAGATCTGAAGTGACACTACAATTTGTTTTAATCTCCTTTCACATTGTTCTATGGCTCCAAAGTATTCAAGAGGGCATGTGTGGTGGGGAGGAGGATGCACATTAGAATATCTGGAGAGCTTTTACAAAGTATTGTTGCCCTAAATTAATGTATGTTCTTAGAAGTTAGAAAAGTGGTTACTATTAAGGAATGAGGGGGGAAGTAACCAGCATAGGGCAAGAGGGAGACTTCTGGAGTATGGTAATTTTCTTTTTCTTGATCTAGGTGATGGGTATAAGGGTGTATTTAGTTTGTAAAAATTCAGCAAGCTGTATACTTATGACATGTGCATTATGAAATACAGTTCATACAGATATATTCTGTATTTACATTATACTTCAATTAAAAGTTAAAAGGTGAAAAAAAACGATGTGCCCAGGCTTCACTGCAGACCAAATTATTCAGAAACTGTAGGAGTGGGGCCTAGGCATCAGTATTTTTTTAAACATTCCCCCAGTGAATCTAATGTATAGTTGGAAGTGAAAACCATTCCTCTAATGGTTCATAAATGTATTCATTCATTTATTTATCCACTCATTACACAAACTTTAATGACCTATTATCATATGCTTACCTACTATATGAGACTTGGAGGATGTAAAGATTAAGTAAGACACAGTCTCTGAAGGAACTCAGTCTAGGCAAGGGATAGGCAAACCAATAAATCCCATGTGATAAATAAAAACAAGTACTTACAAGATCTAGAGAAGAAACTGATTTGTTAAAGAAGGATGCACTCATTTTTTGTTCATTCATTTATAGAAATATTTGGGTACCAATGATGTTTGACCACAGAGATACAAACATAAATGTTCACGATGTCTGCCTTCAAGAAAATTACAATATAAGGGTACTCAAAGAAGAAAACCAAATGTGTAACCTAATGCCATACTAACTGATGAGGATCAAGGCTGCCCCAGGGAGAGAAGCCCAAGGCCCCCTTCCCTACACACTGATCTATATCATCCGCTGGGAAGTATAGGACATCCTGACCTGATTTGACCTGACTCATATCCAAAGTTATAAACCACCCGATAACCAGACCCCACCTGCACTGATACCATTTTAATGATTTTTTTACATGATCTTTCCTTTGTCTTGTAAAGAACTAACTCACATACCTATGCCTTAAAAATTTAGCCCTAACCTTCAACACACTGCAGCTCTTCACTGCCCATGGATTCTGTCCCCATGCTATTCTCTGAATAATGGAGCACTACTACCACACCTTGAGAGTCCAAGAAATCTTTGTTTTGACTCCTCGGCTTGCTGAGCCCTCATCACTAACTATCACAGAAGTGAGAAAGGTGCAATAGGAATGCCCTCAGGAGTCAGAGAAGGTACTTACAAGTTGCTGGCCTTGGAGCTAAGATGATATATACTTGCACTAGTAGTAGTAGGGGTGAAATTAGTACTTTAAAGGAGGACTTCTCAAACTTTAATGTACATACAAATCACCTGGGGATCCTGTTAAAATGCAGATTCTGATTCAGAAAGTGTGTCGGGCTGACAGCATTTCTAAAAAAAGATCCCAAGTACACTAATGCTATTGGTCCACAGATCACAGTTTAAGTAGTAGGTTCTTGAGGAAGATGGGTTTCAAGAGGGAAGAGATAAAAAATGCCAAATTTCACAGCAGAGACACCAAGAAAAACAAAACTTGGAAAGCAGCATTCGTCAATTAGATAGCCTTAGTGAGGGTAGTTTCAGTGCAGTGATAAGGGAAAAGCTAAATGATGTGTATTTAGAAATAAATGGGAAGGAAGGAGGTGGGGAGAAGAAATAAAATGGAGTAGTTTTGTTTGGTTTTACTCTTGAATGCTGGGAGAGGCTTAAGCCTCTTCACAAGTTGAAGAAAAGGAAAGAGTGAAGAGAAAACTGAAGACAAAGGACAGAGGATGGAACCATTTTGAATGGGTAGAGGGATTCCTCTCCCTTTATAGCAGGGGAGAAGGAGATAAGAATTGGTCTGAAATGGTAAGAGGGAAAAGAGAAAAGAATGAGAGTTGAAGAAGTTACTCCTATTTCATAGAAGAGGAAGCGAGGTGATCTGGCAAGAGACTTTGAGGTTTGAAGTGACCACCGTGAGGAATAGGTAATGAAGAAGCACTGGAGGCTGGACGTGTACATGGCTGTGTGATTCTGCTCACCCACATCCAGTAGTCACGGTATATAGGTTTAGAGAAGGTGGGCAGGATAAGAAAGAGTGACAGCGACATATTTAGAAAAGGGAGGAAGCAAGGGACTAGAATTCCTAAAGAAAACAGAATAAGTATAAGGAAAGGAAAGAAAGGAGAGAAGGTAAGAAGAGCTCTGGATTTGTTTCTCCTGAACTCCTAAGTATTTTTCAAGGGAATAATTAGAGACATTACTGAGAATATATTATTAGGGAAAGATTCTACTCCACATAAATTTACTGAAAATTACATTGTTAAGTACCATTCTCCAGCTTAAATATTAAGTACTCAACAAACCTACTTGTAGGTTTAATATCCAAAGTGATAAACAGCTTTAACAGGTTCCAGATGTTTCTTTACTAATAAAAGCAATACCACAAATTTTCAGTAAAATTATACTTTGAATGGCTCCTTGCCTAGAGGCTGGTAGGCTAGTCTAGTCCCTGCTAGACTCCAGTCCCCACTGCTCGAATCAGAAAACGACTGAAGGATAACAGAGCACTTTAAGCACACCCCGATGAAAAGTTTCTGTATGTCAAGGGCATTGAGTTTTGAATAGATTATGATTTCACACTGATATTTACAGGATCCTATCTGGTTTGCAGCTATATCCCTTATAATTTAACTTAGACTGAGCAGTGATTTTCCTTTAAATATAATTATCCTTTCTACCACATTACAATTTTTTAAGACTCTTAGAGGTTTTCCTGGTTTTTTTTTTTAAACATAAAATTAACTTGAGATTTAAACTTTAGTGAAGCTGGTATAACTGACCAAAGGCCTAGTGATTGTGGAAATTTTTTACACTCAAAATAAGTGGTCACGAGACAATCATGGAAATTTCTAGACAAGAGCGAAAAACTGTATTTTCCCTTTGAAATTCTGTACTTTTTCCTCTATCCTGACCTCCCTATTTTTCTTTTATTTCTCTTTGTAAGTAGGAGAGATAGGATGAAGGAGAAAGGGAAGAGGATGTGAATATTGAAAATTTGAGGGAAAAGGGGAACAATTATAAATAGACGTTTGGTGTTTTCACCATTTATTAAGGCAAATTTTGCCAAATAAGGTTTATTTGGTTCTTATAGAAAATTCAGCTTTGCTAAATTTTGTTCTATTAATTACAGGGTACATAAGTATTTGAAATTATATTAAGGCCAACAAGATATTATAGAGTTGAGGACTTAAGAAGCATTTAAACATAACACATATTTGCTCTATCTATTAAAAATTCAAAATGTATTTTTTGTCACATTATAAACCCAATCTTTAAAAAATTCATAGTCCTTAAAACTTAGAAAATGCATGTCTTGATTGAAAGAAAAAAAGTATCCTTAATTATATTCATGTTATGACTAAAGTCACAAAGCTGATGAGAGGTTCGTCAACTCCATGTATGCATAAACATAAATATGATCACTAAAATCTTGTCAATAGTGGCCCAAAGTTAGTTTATTGTATTGAATTATTCAAGAGTGATTACTTGAGCATCATGTGAATATTGCTGGAAAAAAAAGATATTTAAGGTAACTTCTAAGTACTACCATTTTTGAATGCAAAAGGTTACACCATCAATGAAAATTTCTAAGAACTACTTTTCTGTTTACATACAGGAAAAAATTGAGGGAGCTGAGCAATGACAACATGGACATGCTTTTTACTTTTAAGTTTTTCTATATGAAGTTGAGAAACTAAGAGAAAAAAAGAATGTTGTTTACATGTAGTTACATCTATCTTATCCCCAACTATAGGCCATCCAAAAAAACAAATACTATTATTTTTTAAAGCAATATTATTTAAAATGTATACCATAAAGTTGTAATAATAGAATCACAATGGAGAATTTTTCAATTAAGTTGAATTTTAGGAGAATAAAATGTTGTCATAAAATTCAATAACTCTTTATCAGCATATATTTGCTGAAATTTTTTTATGATACCACTGAGATTAGGAGGGGTATATAGTACAAACCAAACTTGAAAAGATATTTAAAAATGTTTTCAGGCCCTCACACTTTCTTAACCAGTTTTGACAAATTTTACTAAATCTGAGAATGTCTCTTTTCATTCTATACGATTACTCTACTACTCTCATTGGTATTAAACAAACATAATCTTCCACATGTAGCTAATATATTGCTTACCACATATAAAACATTTATACAGGCTTTTTAAAGAAAAGATCAGAGAAATGATGTGCAATTTGACTCATTGGACCATTGCTGTAATTACTTTAAAACTTGTCTATTTTCTTTAAGGCCTCCAAATGGCTAATTTAGAACAACTGGTATATATATCAAACATTATGAAAACAGTATTTTAAAAAATAAGTTGAATGGAAGACTTCATCAATTTAAAATGAAGTATAAAAAAACAAAAACTGATATCTAGAAGCACAACAATTGACTCACCTGCGGCTAACTGATTTCTTCTCCACTTCTCCCTCTCCAGCTGATTTAACATTTGCATTTGTGTCCTTTTTCAACTTTTTGGCAATTCTTTCTCTCATCAGGTTCTTTTCATCACCATCAATATATTCATCATGCTCTGCACTTTCATATTCTCCATCCTGTAGAAATTGAAATGGAGTATTTTCCAGGCATTCCATTTCCCCTTTCACTTCCAGAGATCCATCCCAGACTCTCCCCTTTGCATTCTAGACCAGGTTTGTTTTTTGTTTTGATTTGAATTTGTAAGTGCTTGAAGAATCTGCTACAGGTGGGAATACCCCTGGAGTCCACTCTAGGCCAACTATATAAGTATGGGATACCCCAGTAACGGTTGTCTGCTCAATTCCCACTCAGCCCCTCTGTGCAGCACAGACTGTGCGTCTCTCTGTATTACCTTGTAACACCCAGGATATTGTATCTATCTACATTCCTATTCTTTCCCAGTGGGAAATGTGGCTTCTGGAGGTGATTGACCAGCATATTGACCTCAAGCAAGGATTAATTCAAGTAGAAGAGGTGGAGGTGGAGAAGCTGAGATTTCTTCCTATAATTTAAGTCATAGCAGTTACTCCTCTTCTCAAAACCTTCCAATGGATCCCCAACTCACTCAAAATCCTATACAATCTGTAGCTCCTTGACATAATCTCCTACAACTCCAGGCCAGCAGCATTAGCCATCTTTGGAATTGCTGTTCTCTCCAGCCTGAAACACTCTTATTCCACATAGATGCACTGCTTGCTCTTTCATCTTGTTTAGGTCTTTGCTCAAATGTTACCCTCTCAGTGATACTTCCTTAATCATCCTATTAAAATGGCAGAGCCACTCATCCACCTCCAGTACTCCCTGTCCCCTTCCCTGTTTGTTTTTCCCCAAAGCATTTATCACCCATCTGACATACCATATATTTTAATCATTTAAGTGTTTATTCTCTCTCTCCTATAATTAGGGGAAGCAGTCCAATGAGGGCTAAAATTCTGGACTGTTTTTTACCGCTGTATCTTCAACTTCCAGAATAGCTCCAGCATTAATGGAGAAATGAGTGGAGGGAGAAAGGAGGAGGAAGGGAGAGAAGCAATCAGGGAGAGAAGGAAAAGAAAGAAACTACCCCAGACGGATCTTTTTCTGTTGTGAATCTTTGATCAGGTGAGCCATGGTGAGGCAGGATTCTTAACTTGAGACTTGTGGATCCCCAGAACAGTGGTCCTCAAAGTCTGGTCCTCAGACTATATAACATGGATTACTTGTTAAAAAATGTAAAATCCTAGCTCTCATCCCAGTCTTACTGAACCAAATCTCTAGACATAGAAATTGTGAATAATTTCAGCAAGATTTCAAAAAATTCTTTAGCCCTAAAAGATGATAACCACTGACCTAGGTCTTCCATGCTTGGTCCTCAAGAGATGTAAAAAAAATCCCCTGCAAACTCTCATAAAACTTTGTTTGTTGATGTAGTACATTTTCTGAGAAGGTCCACAATTTTAGCCATTGCAAAGGATATGGGACACAAAACAGGTTAGAGACCATACACTATCCTTAGATGACCTCACCCCCACCAAGAACATAAGAATATATCTATACTTTTACATCAAGCCTTGATCCTATCTTCCAGACTCCTATTATTGTTACATAGATGTCTCCAAGTTACCTGAATCTCAAAATGTACAAAATTAACCACATTACTTTTCATCTTTCTCTCTACCCCAAGCATAATTTTTCTTCTGTACCCATCTAAATTGCCCAAATCAGAAACCTTGTGGTAATTCTAGACTCCTTCTTCCCCCTCATCTCATAGTGCGGAATCAGCCACCTCTTAGACTTCTTTCAAGTCTATCTCCCCTCTCACAGCTGTGGTCTTATACCAAGCTCTCTTCCTGCCCCAGCTTCCCAATAGGTCTCCTTGACTCCAGTTTGTTTCTTCTAATTTGTCTTCTAAAATATTGCCAACAGTGATCTTCCTAAAATGCAAAGTTGACGATGGCACTCTTCTTTTTAACTAATACCCTACAACTGCTCCTTATTACTTTTATGATGAAATTCAAACTCCTCACCATGGCCTATGAAGCTCTTGAATATTTGGCTTCTCCCTGCCTCTCCAGTCTCATCCCACCCTCCCTCCTGTCACTACACTCTGGTCACATTGGTTCGCTTTCAGCACTTAACTCTCTCCTGCTTCAGGGCCTTTTGTACATGTAGTTCCTTCTACCTTTAACTCTCTTTCTCCCTACAAGGGAGGATCCTTCTCAAACTTTAATCTCAGCTGGTACTTCCCAAATAAGGTATAATTTCTCCTTGTTGCTATGCTTTAGCATATGCTAATTCTCTGAGCTAGAGGAATCCCACCCCTCACCACTTTCTTTTTTGATCTAGTTAACTCCTAATTCTCCTATAAGACACAACATAGCATCATCTCTTCCAGGAAGTTTTCTTGACCAGGTTAGATATTTGCTCTTTCTCTACTATATATAGTCAGAGAGAACCCTCTCTTTTGACAGTGGTAATAGATGAAGCTATGTTCATGCATGAAAAGTTATGTACTTCCTGCTGAATCATACAATGCACGGATCAATGGGTTTTTACAGAATGAGGCAAATGGATGATTTGAAACACTATCTTTTATGTATACAGGAAACACAGCCTTCTGTTTACCAGCTTTAATAGCCAGTATAACTAATAAAGAAAGATCACTGCAGTCTTGCAATGTGTATATAAAGAAGGAATACCACTACACATGACTGATCCCAGCATTTCCCATACCTAATATAGGATGCCCACGCATCAACATTTAAACTTTTAACATAATAAAATAAAATCAACAACATCTGAATTTTCAGTATTCAAATAATGTTATGTGAGAGGGAGAAAAAGCAGCCTAGGAATTCATATATAAGATTCCAATTTTGCAGGGAAATACACATACTTGGAAGGAAATATTCCAATATCAAAATAAATGACTTATTTTCAAATCTTTCAATTTTTTTCAAAATTTTACATATATAATTATAAAACTAATATATATTACCTTTTAAGGAAAAATAATTTTTTGTAAAGATTTTGAATTTTCTATAAATTGTTCAAACTATATTTATACTAAAATTAATACTCACAGCATCTGACTCTCCTGCTGCATCACCTTTTTCACTACAAAACAATAAAGAAAACAAATTTTAGAATCAAAATAAAACCATTCAATAATCCAAAAATTCAGAATATTTTACTGGGATTAAAAGTTCAAAAACTTCTTTCAACATAAGAATTTCAGAATGCCATTGTGCAGCGAATAGAAGCATTCTAAAAGGGGGTCATTTTTATAAACAGAATAAGAGGTATGCTCCATTAGCACATATACAAATTCACTAGAATTAAAAGAAAAAAGCTAACAACCACCGGTGCTATTTTTATGAACAAACGGCTGCAGAAAACAATTTCTTCTATTCGCTTGATATATTCTGGCTGAAGAAACCAAAGACTTCAAATACAAGGATATTAAGAAAAAATTGTTTTGAGAATGAGCTAAAGTCAGTGCAATAGTATTTCTGTTCCTCTTTGAGACACTGGCTCAATATATCATTTGCAATTATATTTAAGAGCAAGACATCTTCCCTTCTCAAAGAGAAGCAAAAAAGATAGTAAGACAATGTTCTGTTAGCTCCTGAAATATGCAAGAAATAATACTCAGTAGATTGGCCCAAAGTGTGGCGAACTCTTCACAAAACCCTCCAACTCTGATTTGCTTACCCATGATACCAACTGAGACAAAAATGCTTCAAGGAAAAACTTAGCAAAGCAACTTTGAATTAAACACTAAGCTGTTAAAGAAAACAGTTTCCTAGTATTCAAACTATCCTAAGATTTAAAAGTTTCACAGTTAATTTTAAATTTAATTAGTTCAACAGTGGTAGACAGCAAAAAAGAGTGGAAGTGACTAGAGTGCTTCTCTGCCTTATGCCAGAAGCTCTACTAGCTCCATTACCAAAATGCCTTCGTTTTTTGGCTGGGTTGAAAAAATATGACTTATGAGAACTGACTGTTTACTCACAAAAGAAGCAGGAAAATTATCTGAGCCAGAAAAAAAGAACTTAGGATCACACCAGCATGGTACCCATACTAACCTTGCAACAGCTGGAACAGAACTGAGATGTGGATCATCCTTAAGCAAGTCATGACTACTTTTGCTTTTTCCCTTCATGCTCTAGAAAGGAATGTATGATATAACCATGAGTGGGAAAAAAGCAGTCTTCCAAAAGGACAAGTTAACATATTTACGTAAAATCTAGTACTGTTTTATGTGGTTAACGAAAGATATGTGTTCCTGAACATTTCAGTATAAACTAAAGCTTTACACATAAAAATCTTACTCTCCCATTTATTAAAAATATTATTTTAGAAAAACCTTTTCTTTTAAAAAGTGATATACCCTTAACAATAGGTTTATTAATTACTATTTCCAAACACTAAATCCTCATAGCAATTTACATACAACTAAACTAATTAAAATTTTGACCCATATGTTAAGACATAGAAGATAGATCACGAGTTATTTGAAACCAATGCACACTATTCTTCAAATATACTGTCTATACTGCACAGAATCACTTTAAAAATGTACCCAAGCAACCAGATGAGTGCACCTACAAGGTACTTTTTAACAAATGGAAAACATATATGTGGAAGAACCTCTCAAGTATGACAACATTCATCAATGACCAAAGACTTATTGAAATTGAACTTTAATTTCAAAGTTCATGTTCTTCTCAAGAAAGTTACATTTTAGTAGGGAAACAAGACATAGGAAGATATAAGACACAGAACTACAGAATAACTACTACTGCTACTAGTTTTCTAATTTACTAAGTACATACTTGGTGCCAGGCACTCTGCTATGATACAGTATTCCTATCCCTGACTTCCTCCCCTACAAATGAAAGTATCTAAGGTGGGCATTATTAGCCTCATTTTACAGATGGAAAACACAGACAGAGAAATTAAGTGATTTACTAGAGGTCACAAAGCTAGTCAGTGGTAGAGGATCTAGGATTTAAATCTGGGTCTGTCTCACAATAATATACCAAAAATCCAAATGTATCCATTTTTCTTTTCCTAGAGGCCCTATGAACACAGAACTCCGGGCTGGTTTCAGAGCTGCAGACTATCCTACAGACTTCCCCACCACAGGGTGGGAAAACTTTAAACTTATACCTTGTATCTTGAGGTGGGAAACTACTCATCAATCCCAACCCTCAACTAATCATGTAAGAGTGAACAGTAAGAGGTTAGAGTTGACAGGAAGAAAGGATGATTGCTATTTACTTTGAAGGGAAATTTTAATTTGAAAAATTCATTACAAAATGTATTAATTGAAATTTTAAAACATCAGATACAGAGAGGTGAAAATACCTCTTTCCCTTAAGCCCCATTCATCACAGTTTAACAATTTTGAGAACAGGCTTCGAAATTTGATAGGTTTTACTTTGAGACAGCTGTATACCTTCTTAAATATATTTCCATGATCAAAATAATAGCTTTTTAAATTTCTGTGTTAACATGGAGTTCTCTACATTTTAAAGATATAATCAATGAAAACACGTTTATAGTCTAGTTCTACAAGACAAAACAAAAAAACCTCTCTCAAACAATTAATCTAAAGATGCTATTTATCTGTAGTTTTAAAAAGTCATAGAATCTGAATTATGCAATTAATCTATATTTCTAATTCCATAACCCTACACAAGCCAAGGAGTGATTAAAAGGCAAAACATCAACTAACTACTTGATTATATGTTTGTCCAACAATGAAAACTGAAAAGAAAATTTTCAAAAACTAGAAAGTGGTGTAGTAGAAAGAACAGAGGACAAGAAGAAAGATGATAGTGAGACCAAATGAATTTCAAAATCTGATATTCAGTAATTCTATCGGTTTTAGTCTAAAGCTTACCATTTGGGGAAACAGAATGACCTCCTCATTCCTCAGAACCCTTGCCTACAAAATGGAAACAACAATAACAGGAGCCTTGTCTATTTCACACAAGAGAATTAAAGGAGACACGTGCAAAAGTGTGCCAGTGAATGTAAATGACCTAAATGAGAATAAAACTTGAACATCTTTTGTTCATGCTTTTCTTCCCTAAAATTTCTTCCTCCTGCATCTCCAGCCATCAATATTTATCTTCACCCACTCTAAGAAATATTCCCTTATTAATTCTCCCCATGTGGCCCCCTCATGGAGTCACAGGCACAAACATCACAGCCAGAGGTGGCTCAGACCCTCTGGTCCAGCTTCTCAGTTAACAGATCAAAAAATGAGAGTCAAGAGTAAGGTTAGAATTCAGCTCTCCAGGTTCTTGGTCCATTAATGAGCTATAATACTTCATTTAATTGTAAATGGTAGTTTACAATTGTTAGTTTAACATTTTAAAAAAACCAGGTTCTCATTTATCTCCCAAAACGTAAAATAGCTTGAAGGGAAAAGAAAAAACTTGCCTTACACTAATTTAAAATAAGACTTAGCAATAGGAGCAAACTGTGAATTAATCTGAATAATCATTACCATTTCAAATTTTAATTAACTTTATAAATTAAATTGGGATAGAAATATATGATCAAGAGCAACTTTTTAGATGCCCCTTCCCACTATAGTAGACTTTGCATGCCGCAGGCAGAGAAAACAAACTGTGGAAGAACTAAAGAAACTTGGAGATAGTCCCAAATAGGGTAAAAATGAATTTGGATATTTTTATTTAATGCTTATCCTTTCTGAATGACCTATTTTAAGTTTCTTATTTATACCATCCACTAACAATAATTTTAGAGGAAGAACAAATACCTAACATTTTAAAATAATTTTTTAAAAATTACATAAAAGCAGCTGGCTAAAGCGTTTAGTTGCCAAACAATATACTAAACATATTTAGTGAATTCAGCGTAAGGAACTCCACATTAAATTCAAAACTATCTGTAAGCAAATCTAAAAATGAACATCAAAGGGAATGTGGGAAAATGACATTATTATCTGGCACTTCATACCCAAGAAGAAAGAGGCAGTCAAAGAGTGGGAACTAAACAGAGTACAAACAGAAAGAAAGCAAGAGGCATAGTGATACAGAGGAACAAAACTGGTCAAGAAGTTGGAAGGTCTGGGTCTAAACCTCTATCTAGCTCTGACTTATGGTTAATTTTATGCTATGGTGCCCAGTCATTTGGTCAAACACCAGTTTAGATGTTGCTATGACGATATCTTTTAGATGTGATTACCACTTAAATCAGTAGATTCTGAGTAAAGCAGATCATCTCCTAAAACGTAGGTGGACCTCATCCAATCCATGGAAGGCCTTAAAAGCAAAGACTAAGGTTTCCCCAACAAGAAGTGATTTGGTCTCAAGGCTGCAACATAGAAACCCTGCCTAAGTGTCCAGTATAGATTTTGGACTCAAGACTGTAACATCAACTCTTCCCTGAGTCTCCAGTTTGCTGGCCTGTTCTACAGATTTTAGACTTACCAGCCCCACAAGCACATGAGCCAATTCCTACAAATCAATCTCTCAATCTCAATCTCTCTCTCTCTCTCTTTCTATGGTTTCTCTCTACATATATATATATACACACACACACATATATATATATTGTTTCTCTGAAGAACCCTATTACATTACTACATTCTGTGACCTTTAACAGAGAACCAGAAGAACTTAATACTGGGAAAAAAAAGATTTACAGGCCTTTGAACCTAGTCTCCCACCAAATGCAGGAATCTTCTTGATATCACTGTTGACTAACCACCAGTGTCTCAACACCTGAAAGCGGCTTATAACCTCATACACATACGAAAATCACTTCTTTTTAAACGGCTTCCATCATTGAACAATTTTCTACTTGGAGGAAAAAAAAAAAATTTATGTGTAATTTCTAACCATCCAGGCAATCCTAGTTCTAACTTCTAGAACTAAAAATGAACTACAAATAATTCCTATTTTTAGGCTACTACACAGAGTTTAGTTTAGGTACAAAAGGATTAGTAGGCAGAATAATGTTCCCCTAAAGATGCCTACATCCTAATCCTCAAAATCTCTGAATATGTTACCTGACATGGCAAAAGGAACTTTTCAGATAAAGATTTTGAGATGGGAAGATTATCCTGGATTATCAGGGTCCAACGTAATCACAAGAGTCCTTACAAATGAACGAGGGAGGCAGGAGAGTTAGTTTCAGAATGATGAAGCATAAGAAAGACTGATGGCTATCGCTGGCTTTGAAGATGGAGGAAGGGGCCACAAGGCAAGGAATACAAGTAGAAGTTGGAAAGGGCTAAGGGAAGTGATTCTCTCCAGAGCCTCCAGAAGGAAGCCAGCCCTGACAAGACATTGATATCTAATCCAGGGAAACCTGTTTTGGACTTCTGACCTCCAAAACTAAATGATACTGCATTTGTTTTGCTTGAAGCCACTAAATGCATGGTAATTCGTTACAGCAGAAATATGAAACTACAGTCATCCCTTGGTATCTGTGGGGGATCGGTTCCAGAACCCCCTTGGTATCAAAATCCTCAGATGCTCAAGTCCCTTATATAAAATGGCACAGTATTTGTATATAACCTATACACATCCTCCCATGTACTTAAATCACCTCCAGATTACTTATAATACCTAATACAATGTAAATGCCATGTAAATAGTTGTTACACTATCTTGTTTAGGGAATAATGACAAGAAAAAAAGTCTGTACATATTCAGTACAGATGCAACTATCTTAGGCCTTTCAATCTGTGGTTGGTTGAATCCGCGAATGCAGGACCCACAGATACAGAGGGCCAACTGTAATACAAATATATTAACATTTTTTAAATTAGTTAAATGTAAACAACTAGAAAAGTAAATAATTTAAAGTTCATACAATTTAATGGGGCAAAACCATTTTATAAATTATGCTGTTTAACATTTCTGACAATCTCTGTGCAAATGGCCTAGCAGCATTCTCCATGCCATGCTCATTCCCACCTCCCAACTTTTTGGGAAATTTCAATTTCATAGGATAAATGAGAATAGGACAAAACATTCTTACTTTATTCTCAAGTGGTGTATTTGTCTATCAGTATAACTTTTTCTTGGTTAGAAAAAAGCCTTTTTATAACTTTGGATTTAAGGTAAAAATGTTAACATATGTTGTAGTGAGAGAAATACTATGCGTATCACTGTGAATGTGGCACAATTTAATCACTATTTTAAAATCTAGCTATTGAGATACTTTTATAATGAACCTACCGGTTAACTTGCCTCATGAAGAGTACTTGTCTGATTGTAAGTTTTCACTTGAAAAATGTTTTCTGACATCTGTATTTAAATTATACACGAAGACTCAGGAGTAAACTTTAAACCATACAGACATTTGAATGAACTATTATTAAGAAAACAATATGAAGGGAGGGATCTTACACATCAAAACCTTTCAGATATTTGAAGCCTAGGATCACATTTTCACTTAGTTTTTACTTCTCTAAAGTATATCCAGTTCCTCAAGCACCCCCCCAAATGAGATGTTTTTTGGCATCATCCCATTCTCCTCATGACCCTCACTTCTTCTGGATGTATCTAGTTTGCCAATATCCTTCTTAAATGTGTTCAAAACTGAACAAAATGCTGTAAATGTGATCCCCCAAAATGCAAAGAACATTAAATTCCTTACCCAGAGACCTTACTCAGTAATTCAACCAGGGCTTACAGGCTATTAAGTCTTACACCTATTCAGCTGATTTCATTAAACGAAAGTGCAGAATTTACATGTGCTCCTATTACATTTCAACTTACTCATTCAGATAATCAGGCACAGGTTGACAACAAAGCACCCTTTGGGCAGAAGGATTCCATCAGCTATAAATCCATCTAACTGTCCTATCTCCTAGATCACATTTCCTCATGTTGTCCCCAAGAATATCAGGAGAGACTCTGACAATGTGCTTTCCTGAATCAAGATCTGTTATTATGGCATCCTCTTATCATGAAATCCTATCAAAAAGGAAATGAAGTCAGTCAGGCAAGTCAATTAACCTGAGTCTCAGTTTCCTCATCTAGAAAGAAAGGAAGTTCGACTAGATCCCTTTGAGCTATAAAATTCTATTATGCTAAAAGAGATTTTATCAGGTAGTAGAAAGATACTGAAATAAATAATGAAGGAAAGCTAACCCATGTGGGAGAGGCACCTTGGCATGAATAAATGAGGGGGTGAAGCAGAGTCTGTAATCCCTCACTGATAATCCATAAACCAAGGGGGACTTATCTTACTTCTCCTTTCGCAGAAAGTAAAGCCTCAATTCAGAGTTGACCAATTATTAACTTGTGATGAGTTAGACAGGTTCTGGAATAATGCTTAACACTGTGGAGTCACTGAAAAAAGAAACTTGATAAGCAAATGAATAATGAAACAATTATTTTCAAGCCCTCTAGAAATATTTAATTTCATGTAACCACTGAAACTGCAAATTGTTCCCAGTCACTGTAAAAGATACTTACTTGACTTTGGCTCTAGTTATTACATGCATTTAAAAATAGCATGGCAAAATTTAAAAAATATATATATATATTTTTGATCTTTTTAGGTGAGGAAGATTGGCCCTGAGCTAACATCTGTAGCGAATCTTTCTCTGTTTTTTTTTTTTTTTTTCCTCACCAAAGCCACAGCACATAGTTGTATATCCTAGTTGTAAGTCATTCTAGTTCCTCTCTGTGGGATGCTGCCACAGCATGGCTTGATAAGTGGTATGTAGGTTTGTGCCCAGGATCTGAACCAGCAAACCCTGGGCCACCAAAGCGGACTGTGCGAACTTAACCACTCAGCCATGGGGCTGGCTCCTAAAAAAATATATTCTATAGGTCATACTTTCCCAAAATTCAGGCTAGCCATCCCTTTTCTTAACAAGGCTTCATTTTACCCCAAAGGCAAAATGTACTTGAAGGGTGTTCACAGTTTGAAGAACAATATAAAAGCAACATAAACAAAATATAGTTCCATTTTGATTCTCTCTAGAATTTATCTCAAGCCCTCTAGAGAAATTTCCCTTCCTCTAAGCCAGTAAATTTTAGTAATTTTTTGCTATTGTTCTATTTTTTCATGCTAAACTTATCCACGACTCCACGATATAAACAGACAGAACAGCTAAATTCTGTAGGACAAAGATTCTGTACAGTGTTGGAGAATGGTTTATTGGTGGGTCATGATGTAAAGTGTACACTCATGCTCTCTAAGGCTGCTCAAGCTACTATCCAGAGGTCTATGAGAGTGCTCAGGAAGGACACTAGGCCAGCTGTGCTGAGTTTATGACTTCCTACCCCAGAAAGCTGAATAGCTGGTGAAGTTTCTTGCCAGCCTCTAGACTGCTTGAGCATGAAGGCAGCAGCTTCTGCATAATAATCATGATCATATTAGAGATTGTTTGATATTCTTTAGCTCTCTTAGAATAAAATATGAATTATAGCATAGAGTGTATTATTTAAAGACATTTGACTTTCAAAAACATTTTTCCAGATTGCATAATGTATTACAGTAAGGGTTATCCATTTCCTTATTTCACAACTCCAAATGGTACATATTATTTCTATGTTACAAAGAGGAAAACTGAGGCTCAGAGAGACTAAGTTACCCAAGGTCACAGGGCATCAGTGGAAAGTGAAGTGTCAATATGAGTTTGTATGATCCCAAATCCATGCTATTTCTACTCCAACATACTGCCACTCAAAGATAACAAAAAGCTTACCGTCAAGCAGCTCACAGCCTAGGACTTTTATACAACTAATAAGGCAGAAAGGAAAAGGTATAATGTTCGAGTAGTATACAATAAGAACATAGTCATATGTTTCTTATGTAATAAGCAACAAGACTGTTTTTAAAAGGAAAATATAAGTATCACAAGAAAGGCAAAGGGCAGATCAGAAAAAAAAAAGATTACGAAAAACTAGAAAAGATGGTGTTTTAGGTGTTGAAAATAAATATAACTTTTACCTCCAGAAGTGGGATAGGATACTTTAGGCAGGGAAAAGAACATGAACAAAAACACAAAAAAAAGGAAAATACAAGGCACATATGTAGAACAGCAAATAGTTCAGATCTGCCAATCCAGCATTTCCTACATTTCCCTGATAAGAGTTCCAGGGAATTCGCTAAGAGCACAGCTTCCCAGGTCCCCCCCTTGGAGATTTTGATTCAGTAGGTCTGAGATGCTGCCTAGGAATTTAATTTTTAAAAAAGTACTACAAGTGATTTTTATCAGCAGGGAAGTTTAAGTATTAGGCTAAAAGACAAAGTTGGTGAAGGGGAGTCATGAAAGTAGAGGCTTGAAACAATAGGCCAAGGAATCTGGCCTTATTTCTATAGCCAACAGAGAGCAACTGTAACATCTTAACGAGGCTTCAGGAAGACTATTCTGATATAATGAGTGGAAGGGAAACAAGAGAAGGGAGATGGCAGACCAGTCTGTAGGCTATGGCAGCAGCCCAGGCTAAAGATAATAAAGGCCTGAACAAGGGTAGTAGCAAAATAAATTAAAAGGAAAAGAAAGATGTAAGATACCTCACTGATGAAAAATTAGTAGACAGTGCAACTAACTGGTTATGCAGAGAAGAAACAAGAAAAAAGTCAGAACTGAATCTAAAATTCTTCTTTAGAGGCTAGTGATTCCCAGGAATAGAAAGAGAAGTCACAGAACAGGGAGGCTTTTGGGAAGAAAAGATAATGAATTAAGCCTTGGCCAGGGCTGGGGTAACTAGTGAGATATTCAAATAGAGAGATGTCCAGTAGGCAGCTGGAGAAAAGAAGAGTAAGCCAGCCTAGAGATATAGATTTGAGAGTTGGAAACAAACATTTGATAATTTTATCACCCAGGACCCTCCCACTAAAGAGGCAGATTAGAGAAATATGATGACATAATACTAAGGTTATACTACTCATTTGATAATGGACTGTGGGTTGCAATCTTCTTGGCAAAGGAGAAAGAATTTACTTGGTCTTTCTACTGTTTAAAGTGTTTTTCAGACTTAAGGGCAAACATAAAGAGCAAGCCAGCACTATCTACGGTAATATCCTTTCACATTTCAACCTTGTAGCAGACAAAATTGCTTTTGGAGTATCAAGTTCACTGTATTCAGCATAAGTTAAACATATCATTTTTAAATTTTATTTTGTGCAACAGTAAGTAGCAGAAGGAAGATAGCTTTAAACATTTAACACATGCTGTTGTTACAAACAGAAAAAATTCAAACTAATTTCCTTGGAAAGTCAATCTCATAGTAATTGGGAGCAAAACTTACTTTAAACCAGAAATTTAATTCAACAAAAAGACTGACAGAAAAACTCTTTTCTTCTACCCTTGCTCTCCAAGGCTGCTCAACCTTGTATCCAGGACCCCATGAGTTAGGGAAGAGCAGTGGGCCAACTGTACTACACTGCCTCCTACCCCAGAATGCTATGCTAGCAGTGAAATCTCTTACCAGCCTTTTAGATGGCTGGGGCTTCAAGGGGGCAGCTTCTGCAGCATTCAAAATCATATTAGAGACTTAAATAGCTATAGACACCTAAGTTCAAAATTCTGATTCTACCACCTGCTATTACATGGTCTTGGACAAGTGATTTAACATCTGAGTATTGATTTCTTCATTTATAAAGTGGGAACAATAACATCTATACCACATGGTTGTTATAGAGATTACATAAAACAAATATGTAGCACAGGTAGCAGATAAGAAAATAAATAATTACAATGCAGTACAATAAACACTGCATTGATGGCCACAGACAGATTATCATGGAAAGAAGTTACGCTTAGTCTGGATGGGAGTTGTGTGAGGGAGGGATGTAGAGCTTGTCAGGAGTTGATATTGGAGCTAAATCTTAAAGGAAAAACAAAAATTGGCCAAATAAAGGAGGGAGCACACTCTAAGACAAATGAAAAATACGGGTGGGAGGACTACGGGGAAGGAGTGGGTATGTAAGGAGATTTGACATCTTTAGAAAACATCAGTAAAAGGGAATTCTGGCAATTCCCAGATCTACCATTTGTGGTTTTCTCCATTTACAAATATACCCACAAGATCATGACATATAGTAAATCTTTTACTTGGATGAGGCACAAATTTGAATCATGACTAGTACCAGGCTAGTGCACTGACATCTAAAGAAGAGGACTTCTGAGATATTGGGGTGACAGAGTGATTGGTGATGTTGATAAGGGATAGGGAAAGGCAGTTTCCATGTAAAGATTAATTCAATTTTGACATCAGAAGTAGAGATGTTTCCTAAAGGCAACTCAGAATGAGGAATAAGAACCCAGAGGAAATATTTGGCTTGTCTCCTAGAGTTCAGAATGTTATGAATAGAGGAGGTAAATGAATCCATGGTATCAAATAGATCACTCAAGGATACTAGACAGTGCAAAAAAAGTTATGACTAAAATATTTCTTATGCATGTCCATTTTATTCAGTTTAATGCAAGGGGTATAAGTAGAGTGCTTACTATATGCCCGACATTAGCCTATCAAAACCATGCTCAGGGATGAGGGAAGCACATTGATAGAGAAGTACAGATAAGGGTAATAATAGTGTGATTTTAAGTCAATGCTATTGTTAGTATCGGTAAGAAACAGGTGACTGTGGTAAGCAAGTAAGGCAGTGCTAGGTTACAGGGTTACAGAGTTTTAATTACTACAATAAAGACTTTGAACCTAATCCGTTAGGTCTCAGTGTTCACCAATTTTCAAGAAAGGAAGATACATCGATTCTTTGAGAGTAAAGACCTTTGAAGATGATTTTCTTGGAGTTTGCTTATCAGAATCACTACCCTAAACAAGGGCAGGGCACTGAGTATGAGTATTCACTTCAGCAATGGGTATTGTGACGAAGTGATATTGAGGAAAACCAGACTCCAAGGCCTATGGGAAGCACTGGAGGGGTAAAAGGCCAGGAAGCAATACACAATCCAAAGACATGGTACGGTGAGACACATGTAGGTTCAAATTCCAGCTCTAGCTACTTACTGGTTACGTGACTTTGAGAAAATTATAACCTATCTATACCTTATTTGTGGGTAAAATGGGGATAATGAAACCTATCTAAAAGGACTATGATGAGAATAAAATTAATAAATATACATAAATAATATTAAAATGAATATAAGAGCTTTGGTCTGTCATTGTTTTCTATAATAATCATTATCACCCAGCAAACCAATTAAACAAACAGCAATTAAAATCTGAATCATAAAGTTGAGTCATTCTTTAACTCTAGCTCCAGCTGATTAAAAAAAATGACAAGTTAAAAAAAAAACTACAATTTTAAGACAGCAAATCTCCCAGAAGTTGCAAATACTACTAACCACAAATCATTTTATGAATCAGCTCAATAAACACTGACTGAATGTGTACCATGTAAAACATGCTGTGCTATGTATAGCAAGAGATACAAAAATAAGCCAGATAGAGACCTACTCTCTTTTATAATTCAGAACAAAGGGCAAATTAGAGTTTTACCTGACTAACTCGATTTACTTCCTCCTCTTCTTCCTCAGCTTCCTCTCCAAATGAAAGTAAACTAAAATTTCTAATCACAAAAAAGGAAGGAAGAAAGAAAAAAAAGAATGAAGGAAAGAAAATTAGGGGAAAAAAGTTAAATAAAACTTAGAAATATCCTATTTTCAAAGCAATAGAATAGAATTTACAAGAAGGAACACATTCTGATTGTTTAACAATAGATAATATTAGTATTTAGCAGAAATATACTAAGGATCTACATTTTCAACAGAATGTTAAATCTTTGGCCTCAACCACAGATGTTTCATCTATTAGACTAAACTAATGACTAAAAATCCATCCTGAGCACTACCATTAAATATACTAAGTCAAGCAGACAGAAATAATTAAGCTTTTCATATTTACCAAAACTGGTGAGCAAAATGGAGATTTCTGAAAAACTAAATACATAGGCCCAAGAGCACTACAAATGGGAAGCAATTAACCTAGTGTCTGCCAAAATACATCTTAAGATTTTAAAATTAGTAAGTTACACAAAATTGTCAAAATAAAATAATATAAGCAATAAACTTAGCTTAAAAAATAGCCCATGGAGAGAAAAAACTAAACTTGTCTTCTTTGAGCCTTCAAAGAGACATCCCAAGAAAGATAAATAAGTTATTAAAACTCTCAAATATTGGAAAAATAAAAGATTTAGCAACAAAAGAGGAATTTTTATTTTGAAAGCTAGAGGCAATCAACGACTACCACATTATCCCTAACATACCTGCTATGAACTAAAAACAAAAACAGAAACATCCAACTTTTGGGCTCGTTGTCAAGATAAATCATAGTGATGAAATACCATGTCTGAATATAGTGACAGTGACATTTCACCCAGAGATAAATTAGTCAAAATAAATGAATCGAAAAATAAAAGGAAATCAAATATATAGCTATATAAGAAGTTATTTTGCCACAAGAAATCAACTGCTTATTAAAGTGTCTGGCTCATATGTGACAGTTTGTAAAAGCAACCTAACTTATGTATGTTGTAGGATATCAAGGAAAGAAACCAATATGCATTGAATACCTACACTATTGGGTGTTTTTAAATTCCCTTTCTCATTTAATCTTCATAACAACCAGGTGTTGTACCTATAATTTCCATTTTACAAGATGGGGAAACTGAAGCTGAGAAGGATTAATAAACTTTGCTTCTTATGAAATAGGTCAGGCAGGATTATGCTTACAACTGTCTGAATCTAACACCTATAAGTACAATAAAATCCTTAATAAAAATGCTACAATTCAGTAAAAGAGTAAATTGAAATCTAATTCTTTGATGTCTATTTTAATAAAACAGACAAAAGTAATAATGTAAAGAGTATTGTTCACAAAACATTGAAACTTATTAAAAAATTTCTGTTTTTTGGAAAACTATCCTTAGAAAATAATCCAGAATACAGAAACAGGTTTATGTTTAAAAATATTTATAATGAGATTACTTTTAATAGCACCAAAGAGTGAAAAGTTAAATAAATTATGTAATTGTGCAGTCATTATACCCTTCATATTTTTCTTTACTTTCCAAGTTCTTTACATTGAGCGTATATTAATCAAAAAAGTAAAAAACAAAAAAAATTCTCGACTTGTTTATATAAATAATTGCCATAGTGATCATAAATATTTATCTATTTATTAACACATTTCATATGGACACCTAAGACAACACTTGTTTAGTTTAAGTTAGATCCTGCATTTGAATACAAAAAAATGCACATTAAAAAAACCACACACACTCATAATTCAGATATCTCCCTGGTCCAAACAGGCTTCCTCCTCGCTAGTAAACAACTGTTACAAAAGGAAATAAAGTGAACTAAATGAATCAGCATTGCTTTTCAAACTGAAGAAAAATCTTTCTGTTATGATTACTTTGTGCCTTTGGGTTTCAATTTCTTTACTTCCTCCTCTGGTTTTTCTTTTTTTGGCTTTTTTATTTCTCTTGGAATGATGTCATCAAAAGGATTAAACAAAACCTATGAAAAGAAATATTTTGAAAACGTTATTCCACATTTTAAATTTCACAAAAAATTAAAACCAATATTTAATTACATTGACGTTGGTGTCTATATTTGGCCTCACATAACCATCATAAGTATAGTGATATATACCACACAAAGTGTTTTCACTTACATGGCCTCATTGGATTCTCCTAATAATCCTATGTGCTATTAAGTCACGGATATTTTATCCCTATTTTACAAAAGGGAAAAATATTCAAGAAAACTTAATACATAGTACGAGAGACAAAGTCAGGTGTTTTGACTCCAAATCAAATGTTCTTAAGGACCTTGCTTCCTCAATGAAGGATCATTCTTAAATTACCTAGGAAGTCACTTCATTGGGCCAAGTAAACCTAATTCCTCTAACTTTCCACTATGAGTCGAGCTTTCCATTCATTGGATTATCAGCTAAAGTTTCATCTTTGAATTCAAAACTGTCAATTAAAAAAAATTCTTAATTAGAAATTGTGCCTAAATTACGGAGATAAAATCTGAGTTGTGATGTTATTTTAGTATAAAGCCTGCATCTGATACTTTGAAAATACTAATAATCAATTTCTTTTAAATGACAATTTAAGTGCTGTATCTCATAAAAGTCATGCTCCTACCTCACAACTTTTTATTTTGTGTGGATTACGTGGTCTTTCTTCATCATCAATGTCTACTTCTGTTAGCCGCAGCATGTTATATACTGTATCACCTGTAACCTATCAAATAAAAAAGAAAATTTAAATGCAAATTATTACACTCATTCTTTGTAATACGGAGGACTTTTGAAAATATTTTTTGGATAATTAAAAGGGAATTTCATATTGTTACAGAAGAGCATATGCATTAAATAATGCAAATAAAGCAACTTCATCTTAAGGGGAAAAAGCACAGATGGAGTTGAATCCTTCAATAAGATTTTTGGGGAACTTCCAATGTATACTTAATATCAGTTTTTATTAAAAATAAAAATATAATGCCAAATAACCTCCTACTGATGATGACTTTTCATTCAAACATCATAAACAAATTTAGACTTTAGAGTAGAACTAGCAAATAACAATAAGAATGTGGTAAGTGCTTTGCAGACATTATCTCATTTAATTCTTACAAACATCCTAAAAGTAAGTACTATCACTATCTTCCTCTTCTACATAAGAAAATTGAGGTTCAAAGAAGTTACAGAGCCAACAGTGATGGCCTTTCTGACTTTCAGCCACCATGCTATTCTTTGTCTCGAACGTATAAGTTATAAAATATCAACTGTAAACAGTGGTGCAGAATGGCAACCTAAATCTAATTTTATTATATACTTACATTTTTTAAAAATAATAGGAAGGAAAATCTATGAACATCAGACAACCTGTGTCAGAGTGGCTCATGTGCCAATGCATATTTCTTAACCCGTGCTGTTAAACATTAAGCAACAATACTGTATTGCATATTTTTAGTGTGATTCCTTTCATTCAACATTTCTGAAGAATTTTAAAATAACACAAATTTTCCAGTTGTGCTAAGTTTTTTTCTGTTTCATCATCACAAAATCCAGGTTCGTCTTGGATGTGGGAAAACCATTCTTACTGAACCAGCAGAGGGAGCTGATACACTAGTGATGTCTACCATACCTAAGACTTAAACCATATGAATATATTTATGAGAAAGAAGAGTGAGAAAAGAAAACCTTCAGAATCCCTTTTTAAAGAAAACTCTTGAAAATTCTATAGAAATGACATTCCCTGATATGATGTTAAATGTGAGCAGGATAAAATGGTACTATTCAAAGCAATATTTCAGGTAAAAACTTTTCATGTTCACACAATTTCCACTTTAAACTTAAGGGAATTCATCATTAACAAAATAAACTTTAAAGCACTAAATGTCACTACCTAGGTGTCTTTCTAAAAACATGAAAACAAGATCAGCTGAGTGACATAGCAGTTAATATCATTAGTATGATTTTAGAAAAAAAACTTTAAAGTCATAACCAATGACTTACTTGAAACACACACAAAAATTCAAGTGGTCCCTCATAGTTTATATAAGAGGAATATACTCCAACATTTTTTAAAATAATAAATATATACCCTTGGGAATATTTTTGTGAAGGCAGCTCTTGGATAAGTTGATGCTATGTATCGTAGAAGTCTAAGATAACTGGACACAAACCTTTCCAAAGATGGTGTGCTTATTGTTAAGTTCATCTGCTCGACCCAGGGTAAAGAAAAACTGGCTGCCATTATCATGAGGACCAGCGTTTGCCATGGCAACCAGTCCTCTCCGATTAAAACGCAACCGTGAATGGAATTCATCCTGAAGCATAAAAAGAAAAGATGTGAGACTTTTTTTATAACCATTCTACATTTTCTAACACCATTACCATCTGGAAATTAAAGCAAACAGCTGAAGTACTTTTCTCAAGCATCATACAGTGACCCAGTAAAAAATTAAAGGAAACTCCAGACACTCTATTCCATTGGTATAAACATGAAGTCTTCAAAAACTTCTAAATCTCATATTTTAAAGAGCCACTGATATTTATTCATTCAAAGAACATGATATTGGTACTATCAGACTAATAAATAACCCAACTTTTAGCTTTTACTTAAACCCACTGTTATTCTTAATATCTTAACTATGACATTAACTCTTTTTTCTTTTTAGATCTTTTTTGTTAACATTGGCAGTTAACAAATTGCTGACCTATTCTTAATTAACACTCACACCTTTTCCCAATATTTTTTATGTTGCTTCTTTCTTCTGTTCTCCCTGTGATTTCCTGTTACGGCATGCATGTTGTGCTACAGAGGTCTGCTACGTACAATTTAGAATGAATTCTGCTATGGACTGAATTGTGTCCCCCCTAAAATTCATATGTTGAAGCTCTAACCCCCAATGTGATGGTATTAGTGGAGATAGGTCCTGTAAGGAGATGATAAGGGTTAAATGAGGCATAAGGGTGAAGCCCTAATCCAATTGGGCTGGTGCCCTTGTAAGAAGAGGAAGAGACACCAGAGCTCTCTCTCTCCACCACGTGAAGACACAGCAAGAAGGCAGCCGCCTGCAAGCCAGGAAGAGAAGCTTCACCAGGAACTGAATGTCAGCATCTTGATCTCGGATTTTCTAGCTTCCAAAACTGTGAGAAATAAATTCCTCTTTAATCCACCCAGTCAGTGGTATTTTGTTAAGTGGTCCAAGCAGATTAATACAAATTCCATACAGTGTTAAATAAAATGTTTTAAAATAGGATGGCATACACGATGTTCTAAAAATGTTTTACATTTACAGAGTTGCAGAGATCAGATACAGTCAAATATCAGGAAATATACAGTTCTTTTTTCTGACTCACATTTTCCTCACCACCATCTTCAGCTCCACCTGAATTCAATCTAGCATAAACAATTGCAATAAGACAATTTAGAAAGAATGCTTGATAGGGTAAGTGCTGCTCTGATACCTGAATAATCCTAAATATATGATAGATATTTGATTTTGTGCACTAATGTGAAATGCACTTTCTTCTTGTGGGGCACAACCATTTTCAATCAAGTAATCCAAGCTGACTTGCAAAAAAAAAATAATAATAATTCAGTCTCACCTTGAATGGGGCTCCATAGATAGACTCTCCACCAGTCCCTGTGCCAGTAGGATCTCCCCCTTGGACTATAAAACCGGGTACAACTCTATGAAAAATGGTGTTGTCATAATATGCTGAAAAAAAATTGAAAACAATTTATCACATTCTAAAATGGAGTGTATTTAGCTGTCAGAGTTAATAGAACTAGAGTCACAAATTTTTTTCGCCAGAATGTTAAATAGGCTCCTAAACCAAAACCTTTTCTTCCCTACTTCTTATAAAATATCTATGTACTTAAAACAGCACAATTTCTACAGGAACCATGGTGGTAGTTGTTTTGCATTTATTTCCAGGATTCTCTCAAACTCTGGATTATAGTTTACAAAATAAAAATTAAGAGAATTTTGGTATAGATCAGTAGTTCTCAGCTGGAGGAAGAGGAACAGCAATTTTGTTCCCTAGGGGACATTTGTCAATGTCTGGAAATACTTGGTTGTCACACATGGGAGATGCTATTGGCACCCAGTGGGTAGAGGCCAGGGATACTGGTAAACATCCTACAAAGCACAGGACAGCCCCACTACAAGGAATTACTGGCCCTAAATGTCAACAGTGCTGAGGTTCAGAAATTCTGGTAGAGATGAATACCTATTTCCTAATTCTTCCTCTTCTCCTCCCAAAAAATTAATTTACACGAAGAATATACAAAACCAAAATATATCAAAATTACTCACTGATTATAGTTCTAACACCACTCAATGCACCCTCTTCAAGAAACTTTCAATAAATAAAAAAAAAACACAATGTGTAACTGAGTCCAATTAGACTCTCAAGAAGTTTGCTAAATTATTAAGCAAAATTATTTATATTTACATTTAAATATATGATTCGGAAGCTATAAACATACAAGGGAGATCATATGTGATCTCCTAGTAGTACTTATTATCTGGAACCTAGAATCATTAGGGAGACTTCACAGAGCAGAAAGAAGTTGGATATGGCAGAAGCATGGCATCTCAGTAAGGTAAAGCATGAGCAAAGAATTTGGTGAGGGTGGAAGGGCAAGAATTAGAGTTTGACTGAATCAGGGAGTTTATATTAGGAAGTGGCAACAATGCCCAATATGCATAAGAAAAGATTCTCAACATCATTAGTCATCAGGGAAAGGAAAATCAAAACCACAATGAAATACCACTCACACCCACTAGGATGGCTATCATCAAAAAAGTGGAAAATAACAAGTGTTAGTGAAGAGGTGGAGAAAATGGAACCCTCGTACATTGCTAGTTGGATTGAAAAATGGTACAGTCACTGTGGAAAACAGCTTAGTGGTTCAGAAAAATTTAAACATAAAATTATCCATCAATTTCACTTCTATGTATATACCTAAAAAAAATTGAAAGTGGGTACTAAACAAATAATTGTACATAAATCTTCATAGCAGCACTATTCACAATAGGTAAAAGGTGAAAACAACTCAACTGTCCATCAATGAATAAAGAGATAAACAAAATGTGGTACATACACACAATGGAATATATATTACTCAGCCAAAAAAGGGAAAGAAGAAATACTGATACACACTACAACATAGACAAGCCTCAAAGACATGCCAGATACAAAAAGTCACATACTGCATGATTCCATCTCTATGAAATATCTAGAATAGGCGAATCCATAGAGATGGAAAATAGACTGAGGGTTGCCGGAGGCTGGGGGGACTGATTGTTTAGTGGGTAGTTTTCTTTTGGGGTGATAAAAATGTTTTGGAACTAGACAGAGGTGCTGGTTGCACAACTACAGCAAACATACTAAATACCACTGAATTACACACTTTAAAATAGTTTTATGTTACGTAAATTTCACCTCAGTTTTATTTTAAAAAATCCCGTGAGTGAAAGAAAAGTAATTATTTTATCTCACTGAAGCTAGTTTTGAACTTACGTTAACTAGTCAGCTAAGTATAAGAGGAAAACATATGTAGAATATATGTCTAGCCCTGAAGGAAGTGCTGAATAAACAAAAGCTATTATTACTGTTGTTGTGAAACCAAACAAAAAACAAGTAGCAAGAGAGTACGTTGAGGTGGGGTCAATTATTGAGTGGAGTCAAAATTCAATCACATGCTGAGGACTGCAGAGCGGAAAAATGGAAAGAGCACAGTTCCCTGAGCTCTGCACTGAGCTGCAGAACTGCCTGACACCAGATTTCTTGTCATACAGGATGATAAATGTCTTTATTATTTAAGTAATTTTGAGTTGAGTCTTCTATTACTTGCAACTGGAAACTTATCAAGTGCCTACTGTGGGCAGCACCGTACATATACAATTACTGCCATAATTCATAAAGTACCTATTACATAGGTACTTCGTGACACTTTATGAGTCAAAACATGACTATGATTTACCATAATTCATAAAGTACTATATATAGTGGCTCGCAGGCACCCTCATAATTATTTACAGTTGCAAGACATAACTGGATATAAAATCCATATTTTAAAAAATGTAATCTATAATCTAACAACTTTATCCAGTACATAGGATAGATTGGAAGAAGTAGAAAAGGAAGTCCAACTGATTTTTTTCAATCTCTTCTCCCAGTGAAGAGCTGTTGGGCTATATTCACAAGAGCTCCCCAGCGCAGACAAGTTCTCCTTGGTTACAAACAGAAACTATAAAAACCAAGAGGTCTAAAAGTATCTCTCCTGTATCCGTAAGTAATCATTTACTCAGATTAACCATTATTGAGTAATCACTACTCAGACTGTATGTAGCCATCAGGAGTTCTGAGTCTTGCCTCTTGTTAGCTGTGTAACCTTAAACTCAATTTTCCTCTTTTTTTTAAATTGAGATATAACTGACATTTAACATTATATTAGTTTCAGGTATAGAACATAATGATTTGATATTTGTATATGATATTTGTATATAGTGAGAAATGCTCACAAGTCTAGTTAACATCTGTCATCATACATAGTTAGAAAATTTTTTTTCTTGTGATGAGAACTTTTAAGATCTACTCTCTTAGCAACTTCCAAATATGCAATATAGTGTTATAGTCACCATCCTGTACATGTAATTTTCTCATTATAAAACTAACAATATAAATTAATTCAGTGTTCTGAAGATTAAAGAAGATAATGTGGGGGGAACCTATAAATTTTCAAATTCAACACAAATGTGAGGTCAAGCTTGCATATTTTCACTTAAATCCTACAAATTCATATTCAAATTTAAATATAAAACATGTGCCTGTCTAGATCAGAAAATGAAAATAATCCTTTAGGCCCATAATATGCAGTCAATCAACATTTTTTGAGCAAAAGATCAGATTTGCTTTTTCAAAAGATCACTTAAACTCTCAGTATGGAGAATGGATTGGAAGCCACAAGACTGGAGAGAAAGAAAGGCAGAGAGGGAGAGAGAGAGAAACTTTTGTCCAAGTCCAAATATGACTGTGGCTTATCTTGAGACGCACAGATCCAAGGATTCTCTAGGAAGCAAGATCTTTAAGACCCAGAGATCTATTAGATGTGAGGAAAGGGGGACATGAAAGAAGTCTTTATTACTTGTGCTTTCAGATTTTAAAATTGCCCATCTTATGCCTTATTTCTATTTCCTACTAAGTCTTTCAGTGACAGTGACTTTTTACTTTAAGCTTTTCTTTTTTATTTTCCTAATTATATTCTTGTTGGATGAATGAAATTATTATAATACTATACAGAGAGTATGAATTTTCTATAATTTCTCTACACTATAATTTTATATTCTATCATAGCTAGAATTTAAAATTTCTGCAAAATTTCCACACCCACCACTTTTACTTCCCTGCAATTTATTAATAATTACTGTTGAACTATGCATTTATAGTTGTCCTTAGAGCTTACAATTTGCTATAATAGACTTGCAAAATAACTGACTGCAATAATGTTTGACTTTCTTCTTATATTTTTATGTATCGTTCCCATAAATATTTTGAAGAGGTTTCATTATTTCAATGTGTGTGTTCACAATATCCTCCTGAATTTCCTCCGATATTGAAAAAAGAAATCTACATATTCCTCAAATATGAAATGAAGTTTCTATCTGGCTGCTGTGGTTCTGGTATTTGTCACTACAGTTTTTATTTTTGGCTGTACAATGTAAGGGTATCATGATATATTTTTGACTAATTATATTTCTGCCCAAGTATATATAGGAATTTATGTTTGCATTTTTAAATCATTTATATGTTTCTTCTTCTAGAATATTGTGATTTTGTGTTTAATTTTGTAAATATTATCAATAACTTTTTATCTAAAACTCCTTTTGTAATCTGTTCCATTTATTTTAGCCTACTTTCTTTTAAGCAAATATTTTAGTTTTGTAAAGATATTTCTTTTAACTTATCACCTTATAAGTTTGTCTCTTCTAAAGACATTATATTGTTAAAGGAAGTAGGGGATAAAAGATAACTGTTGAAGCATGGACCCTGAAGAGATGAAGCTGAGGTAAAATAGAAATAAAGACATTAGTAGTCACAGAAAATATAAAAAAATCTAATTTTCTTATTTACTTCTCTTTCTGTTCTCCACTTAGTTTTGCAGACCTACAATTTTACCCCTTCCTCATACTTCAGAGGAACTGATAAAATTATCAAAGCTAACAAGCTTCCCTTTCCTTCTTTATATCTTTTTGAACTTACAATCTTAAACTTTTCAGTTATTTTTAAATGTTCACCTAACTATCCTGCAAAGACTTGAAATCCAAGACTAAGTCTGTGTAACTGTAGATCTTTTCAGAAAAACTAAAAACCTGCCCCCGACACAGAGAGACAAATACTGTATGATCTCACTTACATGTGGAATGTAAAAAAGTTGAACTCATAGAACCAGAGAGTGGAATGGTGGTTCCCAGGGAGTAGGGGGGTATGGGAGATCTTGATTAAAAGGTATAGCTTTCAATTATAAGAAGAATAAGTTCTGGGAATTCAACACACAGCATGGTGATTATTACTGATAATACTCTATTGTATACTTGAAATTTGCTCAGAGTAGATCTCAAATCTTCTCAACACACACACACACACACACACACAAAAGGTAACTAACTACGTGAAGTGACAGATAAGTTCCTTAACTTGATTGTGGTAATCATTTCACAATGTATACGTATATTAAACTACTTTGTACACCTTTAAAAAAATCATGTTGTACAACTTAAATATATACAATTTTTATTTGTCAATCATATCTCCACAAAGCTGAAAAAAAAAAGACAAAGAACTTCTCTTCAACTGTGAACATCACTTTAGTTGAGAGCCATATCCGAGGCTGTGCTCCCATTTCCTTATTTTTATTCATCTGCTTTTTAATTCTGGAAACCATGAATTAAAAAAAATAAATAATTGGTATGAATGTTACAAAATCTAGAAATATTATGACACTTACATCATAGAATTAGAGATAAAATGGACTTCTCTGAATTATATTTTTAAAACCTTGAATTTATTTATTTAGAAGTATCTTTATTTAAATTAGTCTTCTCAGGATTCTTGTTAGCCTTTGCAATAACAATTCTCTCTCACCTGTTCAGTTAAGAGAATTGCTCTAGATTTTTTTCTTATTTTCCTATTTTCTTTCTTTCTCCTTGTGTTCTTATAAATAGGGGAATAGTTTTTTGTTGTTGTCATTAAGTTTTCATCATCATCTAACTTAAGAACCTTATTTCTTCTGCATCATCATATTATATCCAGATGTTTTCTGTTTCTTCCATTCACCTGGTCATGGATTGTAATTTACCATTCATTCTTTCTAATGTTTTTGTACTTTTACCTTCTCCTGTAAAATTTGAGCTTTTGATTCCCCAAAACTTCTTTCCAGAAACAAGTCCAACTTTTCCATGTCTACTTTCTTTGTTTCTCGGCTCTGTTGACAGTTAATTGAGGCTTCTCTGACTGAACTACCTGTCTGACTCAATTTCCTTCCTGCCTGTCATAGCAATTATTAATAATGGTCTTTGCAGATGTCTCTTCTCTTTTTCCTTTTTGGCAATTTTTTTTTCGGTCTGGGTATTTTTATTCTTTAAATTGTCCCCTGGTAATTATCTATTTGTCTAATTATCTACTTGGAGAGCTCTCATTGTACCCTACTACTGGTTATTTTGGGTTCTCTTTCACACCCTGCTTTTGACTCAAACACTGTTTTCTGACACCTTGATTAACCTTGTCTGTCTCTAAATATCAGATAGAATTTAGAGAGACAATGATTTGCCACCACTGGAGATATTCAAAACCACATGCAATGTATTCTAAAAGTCAACAAGTTACAAAAATGTTTGGAATGTTTAGTTCTATAAAGGAATATTCTGAAGAGGGAAATGCTCCAGTGGATGTATAATTTTGTAAAGTTTGTTAAAAAGAAGAATAGTCACTTTACGATGCAAATGTAAAAAAATACTAGAGACATCGACAATAACATCACTAAATGCTGGATGCAAGGCTTCCTGGAGAAAGTGGAATTTTGAATAGACATTAAAAAGTGGGTAGACTTGAACAGTACAAAGGGAAGAAAATGTATTCCAAAAAGAGCCTGAGAATATGAGGAGATTGCAGATAAGAAGATGGTATGAGGATATGTGTTAAAGTGGAAATGGGAAGGAACTGCTCAGGAGAAAAAGATAACAGTCAACTGAAACCATGTGGTTATTTAGTTCCAGGAAACGTAAGTCAGAAAGCTAGGAAGTCAAGCTGCCTGAGGATTCAACTACCAGATGAATAAAGAAGAGGATAAAGCGATTAAAGATCAGAGAGGAAGACTAGGTAAAAGGCAATTACAATCATGTAGGTAAAAGTCAAGGCAGTCTGGGGAAGAAATTGGTAAATTTGGTTTTACATTGGTTTAGTTGTAGCTGACAGTGGAAGACTTGTATAGAAAAGTCCACTAGGCAATTAGATATGTAAATGAGAGCTGAAAAGAGAAAAAATGGCTGAAATTCTAAATTTAATGGTCATTTGGATGGAGGTAATAACTGAAGAATAAAGAAAATAGAGAACTAGAGGCAATCTCAGGGAATACCAATATTTAGAGGATGAAAGAAAGAAGTGGAAAATAGCCAAGGAGACCAAAAAAGATCAAAGTATTATTTGGTGAGACAAATTTCTCTGTGAAAGATAAACAGATTTACTTGGGGGAAAATTTTTATCTCCTCTGTCCACTTCCTGACACATAGCTCAACACTACATCACTCATGCAACTCTTATCATTCATTACCACTGTTTAATACTTGTCTTCAATATTGTGGAAAAATACACTGCAATTCATTTTTAAGTTAACAACATTTCTCCTACAGAATAGAACTCAAGAGTTATGATTACCTTCCAAACAAAGCTGAATGAAATTCCTGCAAGCTTTAGGAGCTTCTTTGGACCACAACTCTATGTCAATATCTCCAGCTGTAGTTTTCAATAAAACCTGTAGAAAAAGTATAGCATCATTATATTAAACTACCATTTTGCTTGATAATCAGTTGAACGGCTGCTCAACTTGAAGCATTCACTAATGAGTTTTCAATTGCAAAATAAAAATTAGAAACTTGGCTTGGCTTTAGTTATTATACTCAAAATATTTCAAATATTCAGTACATTCAGTCATTGTATAATTCTATCTTTCAAATACCATTTTCAGAAAAAATTTTTTAAAAATAGCATATAACTTCTTAATCACAAAAAAAAATTTTTAAATCAACAATTTAAACTTGTTTTAATCAAGAAAGTTTCCCATGGCATTTATTCCAATAAAATTGGTATAGCAAATTAAGAAATTAAAGAATAAGCCACAAAATTGTGACAGTATAAGACAATTTTAAAATTACCCTTTTATATATAAACACTCTACTTTCACATTCAAAATCATGCCATTCCTAGTTTACAAAGGAACATTCTTAATCTAATTCTGGGTTATATATTACAAAATGGTATGTCTTAAAACCATCATCAACAGTAAATGGACTCCTTTGATAGCCTCCTTTCCACCAGCTCAGGAAGGCAGTTACTCCTTGGTGTAACCAGCCATCTTACAACAACCAGAACCCCTACTGAGCCCACAACTTATAACTATCTTATTAATAACCACAAATAACCAAAAAGAAAGTTAGGCTCTAAATTTGAACACTGGCACACCTAGAATCTAACTTCTCTAGTAACACTTTCTTCCTCTCAGTGTACCAGAGCAGATCAGTGTCAATTCATGATCAATGGTCAATGATTTGTGACCATAAAAATCATTTAGAATGTTCTTGCAAATAAAGAGTACGCAGTGTGACTATTTAAAAACACGAGACCGATTCCCATGAGAAGTCAGTATCATTGAAACGTCACACTTTTTATTTTCTAAAACTCCTTTACCTAATTATTTGGAACTGAAAAGAAGTAAAAACCATTCAGTGAAGCCCTCATCTTGCATGGATGCCCCAGAGAAGCTGTAAATTGCCGAGAGTCAGAAAGCTTGTTAACAGCGAAGCAGGAATAGCATTTCTCTCTACTCCCTCCTCACCAGTGCACTTTTGCTACAATTGCCTTTCAATTTCTGTTTCAGAAGCCCAGATTATACTGCCATAGTTTATACAACATATTGATGAATTTATTATATCTTTATGGTCTTTTATTGGCTACACAGTTCTCTTACAACTATTTTTCAATGACCATGGGGGTGGTGGTTGAGAGTGCCATCAAGTGAATTCCAACTCCTAGTGACCCTGTGGACAGCACAGCAGAACCCTGCCCGGTCTTTTTGCGCCACCCTCTCACCTTCCAGCGCTAGCTCAGACAATGCTCCCCTGCTATTTACAGTTTCCATGGCCAACTTTTTGGAAGTGAGTGACCAGGTCCTTCTTTCTAGTCTGTCTTAGTCTGGAAGCTCAGCTGAAAACAGTCCACCACAGGTAAAGCTGCTGGTCTTTGAAATACCAGCGGCATAGCTTTCAGCACCACAGCAACAAGCAGCTGCCACAATGTGACAACCGACAGACGAGTGGCATGGTTCCCTGCCCAGGAATCGAACCTCGTAGGTGAGAGCTTTGAATCTTAACCACTAGACCACCAGGGCTGGCTAGTAGGGGAGAAGGAGGTGAAAATACTTATATTTGGGCTGGGGGAAGTGAAAATATCTATACTGTGGTAGCTTTTAAAATGGTTTCCTTAACCTTTCAAGAAATTTTATATAGAAGCTGAAATGCAAACGTGCATGATTTTCTCAATCCATTACATTTCCTTTATAAAAAGAATGGAACATTTGTTGAGTGCCTTCCATGTGTCAACTTCTGTGCCAGGTATTTCCCATATCTTACCTCATTTAATCCTCAACTACAAAGCAGGTATCATTACTCCCATTTTACTTAATAAAGAAACAGAGACTCAGATAAAGTAACTTTTTCTAAGGTCTCACAGTGAACGACTTAAGCCAAAGGCTGTCTGGCTGCAAAGCCCATGCTTTTTCTAGACCACCACGCCGCATCCACAAAGTTCTCCATAAATCCCATACTGTACTGGAAAAAACAGTCCATCAAGGTCTAGGGCCCTGCCACATGTCTCAGAAGAAATCCCCAGGTTACCCTGGTTACAACTGACTTGAGTAGAGAACAGTGCCTAAGTCAAAAGCAATCATATATTAGCTAGATATCAGCAAGGCCTTCTAACTCGGCTTGGCATGAAAAAATACCCAAAAGAGATACTCCATATGGGATGGTGACAAATCAACCCAATTGCATTCTCATTCTCCCAGGAAGTATACATTTGGGATGCAAACTGAGAAGCTGAGTATCTAGAATGACACCGTGTAACACCTTCTGATTTCCCATGAGATCTGATGTACATCCCAAGCTTAAAAGTACAGTATATCTAAAAAACAATGTCCTGTCCTACCTCATTATCCCCTTGGATATTTGAAATAAAGCACTGTTGTTACAGGGAGCCTATACATGTCTTCTCTTCCTTGCAACTCTAAAGGAGTGATCTCCAAACTTTTTGTAAGTGTGAATCCCTACTAGCAGAGAAGAGAAGGTGGGTGAGATGGGAGGTAAGGACTTAGAGCACACAGCCCCAAAATATGCATATTTAAATACATGTAGTACTATATTACTCTAGTATTACATTATAAAAGATCACACAAAATAAAAATTTTAAAGGATTACATAGAAACACTATTTTAAAATAATTCTATTTTCTTTACTAAGAGTACAATGAACTTTTTTTAAATAACAGATTTATTGAGATATAATTCACATACCAAATAATTCACCCTTTTAAAGTGGTTTTTAGTATAATCCAGAGAGTTATGCAACCACCATGACTATCTAATTCCAGAGCATTTCATCATCCCAAAAAGAAACCCTGTACTCATTAGCAGTCACTCCCCATTTCCTGCTACTCCTAGTCCCTGGCAACCACTAATCTACTTTCTGTCTCTATGGATTTGCCTACTGAACATTTCATATAAATGAAATCATACAATGTGTGGCCCTGTGTGTCTGGCTTCGTTCACTTAGCATAATGTTGCTTTCAAATTGTAGAGGTCCATCTTCCTGTTCCATACACTTAGGTTTTCAAATGTCCTGAAAATCAGAATGGCTTTGTATTCTTACTGATGAATATGTCAAAACACAATATACATTGAAGACAAAGTTCATCATTAACAACAATAAATAGAAATCCATATTCAAAAGATTTTCATAATAATTTCTCATTTTTGACAGAATTCTCACGTTGAGGCATCAGCTCTACCATTTTCTTATGGTTTGCTTATATGTACCTTATTAATATTATCTTCAATATGAAACTTGTGAGGGTTAGTTTAGTTAATCTAGATACCATGAAATATAAATCCATTTAACAAGGCATTAGGAAAAAATACATCATGATATATAAAAAGTGACTGAATGAGTAACTGAATTTATGTTCCTTTTTATATATAAAATGTTGCATTTAAACAAATAAAGGGGAAAATAAATACAAACAGAAGTATGTAGATTTTCTCCCTGTATCACGAGTATGATTTTGCACACTCCCTCAAGTGTGCACTCACTCATATAGAAATCACTGTCCTAAAGAACAAACTAATGCACATCATCCCTCCCTCTAGACTCTGGAGTCAGGCTGCTCAAATTCAAATACTGACCCTTTCACTTACGAAGAGTAAGACAGCTTCGTTACCTTGGGTATGATATCTAACACTTTCGTGACTCGATTTCCTTATCTAAAAACAGGCATAAAAATATCCTCATAGTATTGTTGTGAGGACAAAATGAGTTTTTGTTTTTTTTTAAACTTTTTATTAAGATTATGATAGTTTACAACCAAAATGAGTTTTTATATAGACTGTTTAGAATAGCACCTGACAAATAGGAAATGCTCAAAAAATAGTAGCTAGTATTGTAATTTTTTTTGGCCACACATAACCTACATCTAGTACAAAGAATGCATACATGGTTGGGCCACCTTGTCTACCACAGTTTCTTAATCTTTCCAGTGATAAGCTACTGAATAAAACAAAGAAGGCACATGGCTCGCTCCTCCTTTGGCCATCACCTCTTGGTCAGACGTCAGTGGCTCCTTTTCTTAAAGCTCCCAAATAAGACAGTACTTTGATAATAAAATGTTTCTTAGGAATAAATAGATATTAATATACAATTGAGATTAAATGATCATAATATGTGGAAATTTCACCTCCAATGGATAAGGAAATTTCTATCAAGTGGTACATCTCTGTGCCTCATCTTCAGAGGCCAGAGTTATAGCCTAACAGCAAAACATTTACAGATAATTGTCAGGGTTAACCACTGGTGTAATATGTCAATCACTTCCCAAGTTGATATCATGCTTTTTTTTTTTTAATTTTTATTGAGTTAATGATAGGTTACAATCTTGTGAAATTTCAGTTGTGCATTATTGTTTGTCAGTAGTGTTGTAGGTGCACCCCTTCATCCTTTGTGCCCACCCCCACCCCACCTTTCCCCTGTGATACCATGCTCTTTGAAGGGAGGAATTTTGTCCTATTTATTCTGAATATCTCTGTATCCTTTCAGTACCCAATGCAGCATTAGACACTACAGGTACTAAACTAATATTCATTGAGCAAGCTTATTATATCTGCTTTAAGTTCTTTCCAGACCAAAATTCTTGCCATACTCTCTATGGTACAGAACTTTTAAGGTTTAATGTCTTCAATCAGCCTTATGCTAGAAAAAGTCCCAAACTGTGTTTGAAGGAAAACAGACTACATTCTCCCTCAGCCCAATTCTGTTTAGAAGAAGGACAGTATTTATCACATTTTGCATATACTTATTTGCATGATTATTTGGTCCACATACATTTCACTCAACTGACTCCATGATAATACAGACAATGCTGGCTTTTCTTTCCATTGGACCCCTAATACCTAGCATAGAGTCTAGCATTTGCTAGGTGCTCAATAAATACTTGTTGACTGAAAGATCTCCTGTTCAGGCATGTATCTTTGTTAAACGTTTTTATGTTTATGACCATGTCAAATCTTCCTCTAGAGTAAAGCAATTAAGTCTACCCTTGACCAGCAACAGTATAACCCCAAACTCACTGATATTTAATACTTCTCAGAAGTTAAGAAATATAGTATTAATTCACCCATTCATTTAGTACAGATTTGAACTCCTCCTACAATGTGTCAAGCACCATTCTAGGTTTGTCTCTGCCCTCATAGTGCTTGCATTCTATGGGGGATACAATAAACAATAAATAATAAGTATTATAGAAAAAAACTAAAGAGAGTTTATGGAGGCAGGGAATGCTGTGATGCAGGATATGAATGATGTTTGCTGTTTCACAGAGTGTAGATAGGAAATGCCTTTTTGCTAAGGTGTCATTTGAGCAGGGCAAAGAGTATACTAGAGAAAAGAACAGCAAGTGTGAGGCCTAGGATGGGCAATGTATTCAACCTCTACCAGAGTTTATCAGCTGGGGGTGATACCACTCTCAAAAAACATTGGAAATATGAAGAGGTAGGTATTCTGGGTAAAGGTGAGGAACGGGGAGAAGTTCAAACAACAAAAAATTTAAAGAATTGCTCTGCCCAAAATACCCACTGAAATTTTTGCTGGTGATATCAATTACAGCATTTTTTTCAAATTTCCCTCATTATATTATCATATGTCAATCAATAAAAGATTACATAAATAATTTATAATACAGTCATGCAACAGAATTGTATCTGATGTAAATTTAATTTATCCTAATTCAACTATATACTTTCAGTCTCACTATTTTCTCCATTATGCCGGCTCATCATGTTTCATATGTGATATAGACTAGGTCTCAGTTCAAGAATTTAGGTGATATTCATTCTATTACTTCTCTGCTTCGTATTGCCTATAAAACACATCAGGAAATCATTCTCCCATTCTAATGTGGGAACATTTCCCATTCCCATCTTCTCTAGCAATCATCTCATGTTTTAAGACCAGCATGAAGTTTCCCCTGCTTTCGCAGTTGCTCACTTCTCAGTACGTCCATGGCAATATGCTCCTCTCTCCATAAGCACGCCTGTCAGACATATCATAAAGTTTTTCTTTACCTGCCTGCCTCCCAACTAAACCATAAGCTCTTGTAGGGCAACAACTAGACCATATCCATCCATATTGGTGTCGCCAGCACCTAACAGAGTGCCCGGTGCCTACCAGGCGTTCAATAAATGGAGAAAGAGCGATCTCCACGGTAAGTAAAAACTATGTCAAATTTTAAAATGTACTCAAGTTTTTATCTAAGACTCCAGAAAACGCCTGCATGGGTTAAGTTAAAGCAAGACATAGGGTCAGCTGGCTGGTAGATGGAGAAATCTCCACATGAGGACTTTCTCAAGTGTACGCTGAGAAGTGCCAATAGATGGTTTCGATGCAATCGTGTTCAGAGGCAGGGGAAAAACCAAGACTTCTTGTGATCTCTTGGAACCCTAAGACCCCAGAACTCCCTTAATCAGTGAGGTATCACTTTGGGGAGCCCAGGTACCCTAGACAAGGCTCTCACCTTCCCGTTGGTGGGAGGCTCCTGGATGTAGATGTTGCTCATGCTGGTCAGTCCTCAAGCCTCTGCTCTCAACTGGCGATGAGAGCGAACGGCCGGTCACTAAAGCTGTTCACCTATCAGTACACGCTTCCTTAAGTCGGGTGGTCGCAGAAAGCTCCAGTCTGTCAATATCCCGTAAGACAGCGACACGAAACACTGTATTTTCCCAAAGCTAGCCCCTCACGGACGCCGCCATGTTGCTCCCGGACCCGAGCACCGCTAACCCTGAGAAGGGGGATTCTATTAGCCTCCAGGGAAGGAGAAAAGATTATTAAGCCCCTATAGACTAATTTAATTCGTATTGCGATTTTAAAAAGAACAATACGTAAGTCTTGGTGGCGTTTACTTCACTGCACGCGTGTGCAGGTCTCATTTACCCCCCGAAGCTGGCAGTAATGGTTCGGACCATGAGTGAGCTGCAATATGACTCCCCCGGAAACTGCATCGGCTGCTACTTGGTTCCGCTATCGCCGGAGGCTTAGAGGGCCTTCCAGGACTGTCACCTAGGTGCCGCGGCTTGGGTGGCAGGAAGAGGCCACCCCAGCTGCGCGTTGTCCTTGCGGCCGGCGGGAAGCGAGGGCGCTCTCGAAATCCGAGGGCTTCTGCGACCCCTTTTACAGCACCATGGCAGTCCCAGGTGAAGACCAACGGCAGGGCCCCGGGGTCTGGGCGAGGAAGGGAGCGGGTAGGATATACGGGTGGGGTGCGCTGGTGTAAGGAGGGGCGCCCTTCGCGATTTAGGCGGAGGCGTTAAAATTAACAGGTTCGTTTGGTTTACATAAAAAAGTTTACACTGCAGAAATAAACTCTGAAGGAAAGAAACTATCTCCCCCTGCCCCAGCCCAGCTCCACTTCCCTGGATGGATTACAGGGAAAGTGTACGGTGGCGGAGGGAGGGTGGGATGCGGAGGGGCGGGAGACGCAGTAACTGTGGGCCTAGGGGGAGGGTGGCTGAGAATAACTGACTTTAATTTTAGTATGGCTGGAAAATAAAATTTGAAGTGGGAACACATGGCGGACCCAAGTAGCCAGAGGCGTTGTTTATCGCTAACGTCGCAGGGACGAAATGGGCGGTCTGGGGTTCTGCTTCTCTCTCTTCCTGTTGTGTGGCCGTGGACCGGTCGCTTTGCCCTTCTTGGCCTCAGTTTCTGCATCTGTAAATGGAGATTTGTTGATTTTTGTCTGTGGTTCCTCCCAGCTCTCAGATTCTGGGTCCGGTAGGTACTGACCTAAAAACAGTGAACCCTGCTAAATAAGCGTTTCAGAGATTTCCCGTTCACAACCACCAGCTTACTTGGAAGCTCTGGGGGTTCGGTGGGAGGGCATCTCCTTAAGCCAGCGTTGCCACGATGTGTTTTGCAGAACGCTGGTTGCAGGAGATATTTTGAGAAATATACGCCGCCCCCCCCCCCCCACTTCAAACACTCCCTCCCCCTACACACAACTTGGAGATTCACAATGCACTTTAGTATAGAAAAGACCCAGAAGTGCTGTGGTTAGAAGCTCTAATTTTGTTTTAACCTGCCCTTGCCAGTATTATTTAAGCACATTTGTACTGTGGCAGCCTTTTTTGAACCCTATTTTACAGATAGCTGTTATGAGAGGGTTGTACTTTTCTACCAACTACAGTTTGGGGAGGAGCACAGGGGGGATTGTGAGAGAGGAAAGATACACTCATTCATACCGTAACAATCTGTATTAAGTGCCTACTGTGTGCTAGGCACTGTGCTAGGGGTTAGGGATACAGTGGTGAGCAAACCAGTTGCTCTTCACAGAGAATTTACAATTTCGCTGTAAGGAGAAAGTACCAGAAAGTCAGACAAGTGGATAGCAGGGAAAACACAAAGCTTTCAGGAGCAGGTAGTAAGGGCGTCTAACAGGAGACAAGGAGGAGCCAGAAGAACTTTCCAGAGGATGTGACATTCTAGGAGGAGACTTGAAGAATTGCAAGGGGCGTGGGAGGGTTGAGAGGGGAAGTTGCAGCGAGAGGAACTGGATACCTAAAGGAAGAGGAAATGTGTGAGAAGAGGAAATGAAAGATGTTCCTATGGATGGAACTCAGAATACAAATGGGAGAGAAATGAGAAATTAACTAGAGAGAGACTAACAGTGGCTAGTATTTATTAAGCATTTACTATGTGTCAGACACTGTATCAAGCATTGTATTTTGTTTTGTTTAATATGCACACCCACACTGTGAGATAGTTATTAATATTTCCACCATACAGATGAAGATACTGTGGGTCAGAAAAAGCAAGTAACTTGCCTATTGAGACAGCCATTAAGTGACAGGTGGGTCTGGCTCCTCTAGAGCCCACGTGCTTATCCATTTTGCCCTGTTGTAGTCTAATTTACAAGGTAATTTCCAGCTCTTAAAGGACCTTGTAAGCCATGACAAAGAGTTTGGTCATTTTCCTAAGGACCATGGGAAGTCATTTAAGGGATTTTAAACAGATTCACATTTTGGGAAGATCATTCTGGCTGCACAGTAGATTGGAGGGGAGGTAGTCTGGATGCAAAGTCACCAGTTAGGAGTAATTCTGGTAAGTTATGGTGATACCCCAGGTACAGTCTCAGGAAGAAAGGAGAAGCAGATGGATTGGAGATATATTTTTGGTGATAGAATCACTAGGAATCTGTGATTGAGTCAATATAGGTGGATACTAGAGGAAACGAGGTATTACCTGGGTTACATTGTTAGGCAATTGGGTGGGGCTATTTACTCATATAGATAACATCTGAGAAGGAGCAGCTTTTAGGGGGATGATGGTGACTTTAGTTGGGGCTTGTGTTGAGGGATAGTCAGACATAGAAATGGAAAAATCTAATAGACAGTAAGAGATAAAATTTGTAGCTTAGGAAAGACCAAAGTCGACAATTTGGTGTTATCCACACATGTAATAGGAGTTAAGGCTGTGGGAGTGGAGTCCTTTGGTAGAGCGTGTAGAGTGTGAACAGAAGGTCTGTGGCTGAAGCCTGGAGAAAATCAACATGGAAACGGCCGTAGAGAAAGGCCAGCCTGCACAGTGGATTGCCTAGGCATCCCGATAGGCCGCATCAGCCTTGGTGATCTTTGCATCACACAGCTGCATCCAAGTTGGCCTGCTGTCACTGTTGGTTTCATTACTTGAGCATTTTGAACACCTCCATGGTATAGGCACTCTAGGGGACACAGTGTCACAGTCTGTGCCCTCCTAAGACTTTGTCTACTAGTGAGAATGTGCTGCTTAAGAAAAAGGATAAAAGTGATTTTTTTAAAGACCTTATTGAAATTCCCTTAAACTTAGACCAGTGTTATAGTTATGGTAACCTTCTTTCAACTCAAAATAATGCTTCAAAGTGTAATAATCTTAAATTGTGCCATTAAGGTAGATGGCAAGACATAGATAAACTGTTTAAACCCAGAAAAAGTTGAGATAATAGATGTGATGGCACTGTAAAAGTACAATGCAAGTGCCATTAGAAAATATAGATATAGAAAATGTCAAGATAATTTCTTGGATGATCGATCCAGGCAGTGTATTAAAGGAAAATAGGGCTCCATCAGAAACATTTTGAAATAACTATCAAAAAGCACAAGTATTATGTTATGCTCTTTTATTTTTAGGTCTAATGCTCATATGGATTCAGCATGGCATTTCTTGGGTGGTCCTGCTGGTGATTATTACAGGAAATGACTAAAAGAAATAAGGCTGCTTTCCACAAACAAAAATCAGCCTTGTCTATTTTATGGTCACCGTCTAGAGCTGCTTTTCTGCAGCATTGTTTGTCAGCTTCCACTTTTATGTCGATAACATAATGAAATGTGCACTCTCTTAGGGAAATCAGGGACTCTTAGTTGTCATTGAAGAAATAATGTTTAAACATAGGTTTCAGTGAAGTTTACTTTCTTTTTGATACTGCCTTTCTCATTCACAGTTATTGAAATTAGTTCTGACATTCCTGTTAATGATTCAGCATTGCCCGTGAAGAGTTGACCTGGCACAAGTGGCAATGTAAATTACTGATGTGGTTGGCACAACAACTATTTGTTTTTCTCTCCTTCAGTGAAATCTATATAGCTAAGATAGGGATTTTTATATAGCCAAATTAACATTACATCCAGCATATCAAAGTGAGTCAAATTCTTAAAACACATTATAATAGCATCTTAGTAATAGAAGAATTCTAAATTACATCACATCCAATTTCTTTTCACTCCTAGACTACACTATAGGTAATTTGTTTTCTCTCTAGTCTGTGGTGCACATTGCTCCTGAAATAATTTTCCTGAATCGTATTTCTGACCCTGTCATTCCTGGGAGGTGGGAACTTATTTCTTGACCCATATCTGTGAATTTTGTATTTCTCTTCAAGCAACTTAACCTTTCTGAGACCTAGTTTCCTTGTCTCTGTAGTGAAGGAGCTGATGACTAAGCTTTCTTTCACTTCTAACCTGCTGTAATGCAAAGCTCCGCATCGCTGCAAGAATGAAGTGTGCAGTCCTAAGCACGGCCACATCGCTCTTGCTACCCTTTCCTCCCACCTCTTTTCTCATGCATTCTACCATCTTCTGAATTGGCCAACTGTGCCCAGAACCTCTCATGGGCTTTTTCTAACTACATGCTTTTGCTATCACTGTCCCTCCTCCACTGTCTGTGTCTGCCTATGGGAAGCTTCCCTGATCTGTCAGCCTGCCAGGTCTTCCTGCTTATTAGTAGAGTCATGTGTCTTTTCTAGCGTGTTCACAGCTGTGGGTGCATTACCCATGATAACCTAGTATATTGTAGTTTCCTTTAGTGTAGGAACTTCGCTTTATTTGTCTTTGTGGCTTCTCTAACATCCATTTCAGAGTTGTGCCCATAATCGGTAAATAATATTTATTTGGGTGATCACTAGAATTGCTGCTGAGCAGAATCTGGTACTAAAGTAAACAGACTAAACTAGATAGCCATCTTGATTCTGTTTATTAGATAATAAGTTAAACTTCTGCGTGTCTCTTCTATTTTAAACTGGTAATACCTATAGCTTTTTTTCTTCACAGGTTATTTGTATTTTATGAGGCAAGTGGACAAAAGCATTTTATACATTTATTAAATATTAGCTCTTTTATGTCAGTAGTTTAAGATAAACCACTCTTTGGTTTACTTTTGTCTCTCCTTTTGACCATCAAATGATTATGAAGGCATTTTTAACTGAAGGTGAGGACAGCTGCTCTGTCAAAATATTTGCATCAAGGAACTCAGTTAACCTATTTTTTTTTTTTTTTTTTGTAATTCACAAAGAATAATTTCTGCTGTTCTTTCTACTTTGCCGTCAGTACAATTATTTGAGGATCCCTAAAAAAGGATTATATCTGTAAATTCTTAATATAAAGCAGTAGAAAAGTTTAAATACTTGGAGTATTACTTTGCATTCAACTTTAGCAGAACACATACATATTATATAGATACTAGCACCTATGTGGTATAAAATCTAGCCACAGTTTGAATTTTAAAAGCGGAAGAAATTGAAGTTATCTTTAAGGATCCCCAAATTACGATAACTAGACCTATAATGGAGTAACCAAATGTAAAAACTTAAATTGTTATAAAACAGAAAAGGAATCTAATCTAATCTAATTGATTCAAATCAAGTTAAAAAATAAAAAGAATGGACAGAGGTGATTGCAACTGCTAATTACTCAATAGAAAGAGAACTTTGTTACTTAAGTTGTTTGCTTTTAAATTCAAATGATTATAGAAGATATTTTAATATAAAGAAAACTTTACTTACTCAAAATCTAAAATAGTAAGAGAGAAATATTAAGATACAAGCATTTCTATTAAAGTTCCCAGTGACTAAATTGTTGACTTTGGAAACATAGGTGATATGAAATTTCAAGAAAATAAATTGAGGTCAATATGATGGCTTGCTGGGGGCCACTGAACAACCTGAGGCAACTGTCAGGGACACTCCATCCCTTTCTCACATTTTCTCATTCTTTTTATTTTTGTTGCTGCTTTCTGGTCTTCTCTAACCTTTCTCTTTTCTCTTCCTTCTTTGCCTGACTTTACTTTTTTTTTTCCTTTTGTGTGAACTACTTTACTAAGGTTTAATTTACATACATTAAAATAAAATGTACAAATCACAAAGGTACAGCTCGAAGAATTTTATATATATATATCTCCACTTGTCATTAGGATCATGATTTTGAATATTTCCATCACCCCTCTGTCATTTCCCGCTTTCTTTGCCCAGCAACCATTATTTTGATTTCTGTTATCCTTCTTACTTTTATTCGTTTTCTTCTAGTGCCTGTCATGCCTCAGATGGGCCAGTGACACTGCAGACACTATCTAGTTTCACAGCTGGCAACTGGGAGCTACAGAAGTTGCTGATCCCAACTGCAGAAATATTTTCTTAAGTTTATAACCTCAAAGCAACAAATAATTGTCAAGGACCTCCTAGCAACTCTACCCCATGCTAAGCACTGAGTTGTATACACAATTACCTGGCATGGTCTGAAATCCGGAGAAACTGGCATTCTCTGCTCTAAGTTACTGGGAGGTGAAGGAGCAGCCTAATTGCCTGTGCCCTTCACTACCACTCAAGTTGCTCAACAGAATTCTAGATTCAGAATAAGCCCTTATTAATGTTTAAGAAACTCTAAAATGAAGATCTCTAAAATTTATTCCTAAATCCATCAGTTAATAAAATTTTATTGAGAATATGCAGTGGAGGCTCCCTGAAAAATTTACAAGTGCAATCATTGCCTTTTGTCAAACAACGCTTGCATGACAGAAACTCTTCTTAGTGTTGGGGTTTCGTTTGTTGGAGGGAGGTTTTTTAATTTGATTTTTGAGATGCTAACCCATTCAGATTTCAAATTATAATGGTACCGAATGTGTACAGTGACCTGTCTCTCGCCTTTTCTCCCCCCGACTCAGTTCTCCTTTCTTTAGGTAACCAATTTGTATCCTTATAGAGATATTTCTTTCATATCCCTATCAATCAATAAAATCTAAATATAAGCTGTATTGTATAGATAAACTCTCCATTGCTTTGTACAAATGGCAACATACCGTAAGCACTGTTCTACACCTTGCTTTTTTCTCTTTATAATATGTCTTAGAGATTATCACATATCATTAAGACCATCCTCATTCTTTCATACCATAATTTATTTATATCTAAATTATTTCTACTCTTTTACTATTACAAACAAAGCTACAGTGAATAACTTTGTACATAAATTAGTATGCATTTGTGCAAGTAAATTGAGAGGATTAATTGCCAGATATGGAAGTGCTGGGTTGAAGGAGTATGTACATTTATAATTCTCATAGTTTGTCAGCTTGCTTTCCATAGAGATGGTTCTGATTTACACTCCCACTAGCAACGTATGGGAGAATGTCCCCCACACCCTCTTTAACCTTTTCAGTCTTTATTGTTCTGATAAGTGAAAATGGAATCCCAGTATAGATTTTAGTGTACATTTCACTTATTATGAATATGGCTGAGCATCTCTCCATATGTTTCAAAGTTGTTTTTATTTTATTTTCTGTGAACTTTCTGTTCAACTCTTTTGCCTTTTTTTTTCCTATTGGTTCTTTGTCTTTTTCCAAATGATTTGCTGCAGTTTATACAGTAGGAATAATTGCCCTTTGTTGGTGCTATGAATTGCAAATATTTTTTCCCAAGTTTTCATATGTCTTTTGAGTTTACTTTTGGTGGTCTTTGCCATTCAGATTTTTTAATGTAGTCAAACTTGTAAGTTTTTATTTAATGGCTTTTGGATTGTAGGTCATAATTATAATGGAACATTCTGAAGGAGGCAGACTCCATTATTACTCTGAACAGCCTTAGCAAAGTTTAAGGAGAAGTGGAACAGAGAACAGTGTGGGAACCTAAGATGGGGAAATGAATAACTTCTCATCAAAGTAAGGGCCTCACAATATAGCCTTGCTATTCAGTTTGACTTGAATTTCAAGTACCATTGTATCAGCAGAGTTCTTGTTCCAAACAACAGAAACGGATTAGTTAATTTAAGCAGAAAATGAAAGTTATGAGGGAACTCACAAAGTCTAGGCAAAGGCTAGATAATAAGTCTCAGAAAATAGGCAAGACCAAGGGAATCCATACCCAAGATCCTGCACAGGCCCAGACCTGGTTGGGGCTGCTTCTGCCAGCGGCATCACTGCTGCTAGAAGCTGGACCCTGACAGCAGAATGAATTAACTACCCCCACTTCATGGTGTCGCTTATCTCAGATTTATGATGTCAGTTGCGTCACATTCAAAGTCCCAGGTAGAAGCATTCAGGTGGGCAGACAGTCATGAAAATTAGAGACAAATGAAGCTGGAAATCTTAACTTGACCAAAGGCTGGTGAGGAAATAGCTGATATGGAGTTACTTTATTTAGAGTTCTTGTTATATTTCCCTTTCATGTAAAAGTTCCAACTTTGTTAAAGAAGATGACCTCTGAAAAAGTTTCATATTTTGTTCATTCTAAAAATACGAGATACATGAATGATGGGTTTTATTGATGTCTTTAGCCATAAGTGAATTCATTTCTTTTATTTATTTTTTTAAGATTGGCCCTGAGCTAACATCTGTTGCCAATTTTTTCCCTCCCCAAAGCCCCAGTACATAGTTGTATATTTCTAGTTGTAAGTTATTCTGTATGTGGGATGCTGCCAGAGCATTGCCTGATGAGAAGGATACGAACCGACGAACCCTGGGCCACCCAAGCAGAGCGCAGGAACTTAACCACTCAGCCATGGGGCTGGCCCCGAATGAGTTAATTTCTAATACATAATGACATGAAATCATTTCAGATCTGTCTGTTACAACATTTTTAGTTTGTTGTAGGATTGGTAATAGTGCATTTAGTACAGTTTTGTTCAGTGTTATTCAGCATCTACGTTTCTATGGAGACATACTTAACATTGACCCGAATTCTCTGAGCTTTTTTCAACATGCAGTTATTTCATAATGAAAGAGCCTCAGATTTTATTAATCCAATTTTATTTCACAGTCCTGCTACAGTGCAGCATATGTACTCCTACACTATGCAATAAAAACCACAAAGTTTATGAGAAAAAATGAGATTGGGGAACAACACTCAAAACTTCATCAGTGGGGCTGGCCCAGTTAAGCTTGCATGCTCCACTTCGGCGGCCCAGGGTTCACTGGTTCAGATCCTTGGCCTGGACCCCCACACTGCTCATCAAGCCCTGCTGTGGTGGCATCCCACACACAAAATAGAGGAAGGCTGGCACAGATGTTAGCTCAGGGACAATCTTCCTGAAGCAAAAAGAGGAAGATTGGCAATGGATCTTAGCTCAGAGCCAATCTTCCTCACCAAAAAAAGAAAAGAAAAGAAAACAAGCTTCATCAGTGATAAATAAAAAATGATAGGAACCTAATAAAAACAGCAGAGTTTTGCACATGTTAAGTAGATAAAAGGTACATAAGTACTACAAAAAATGTGGCACCATACCTTTTAAAAGACCTGCAATTTTCTGTGGAAGTGGAGTTCAGAAGAATTGCAGCTTGTGAATTGTTCTGAAGTAATGGTGGGAAGGTGATAATAAGAAATCAGATGGAAGGTTGTACCACTAGGTGTGGATGGGCGCCACTCACAGCATACATGGTGAACTGAGGTTGCTAGAAATATTTTGAGGTGTGTCCCTGTGTGTGTTTTATATATTCCTATGAGACTCAGAGCGACTGGATGCAGTTTTCTGCATTCTCCTAGTGTTTTTCATGGACAAAAGTCATGTTATGCTCACATTGTTCCCTCTTACATCAATTGCATTGGAACAAATTTATGTTTTAAAACAAGTATTACAGCAGAACTGACCATATTTTTATTAGAACAATTCAATAATGTATATTTTAAAGCAAAATTGGGATTAGAGAAAAAATGACTAATGTTTTGACTTCTTAAGCTTAAAGAAATGGCTTGAAATGATCTTTCTTTTTAAATTAGCACTGTTGTATTGCACTATGTACTTTAATTTATTATTAAATTGGGATGATAGCTCCATTTGAGGGCTTTAGGAGTCAGATGTCCTTTATTAAGGAAATAGTATGATACTGTACGGGTCCTCTGATTGGTTGATGAGAACCCTTATTGGAGGTTAAAATCAGATTCAAGTGTGTATACATATGATGGAATATTATTCAGCCATGAAAAGGAATGACATTCTGATATGTGCTGCAATATGGATGAACCTTGAAAACATTATGCCAAGTAAAATAAACCAGATACAAAAGAACAAATATTGTATGATTCCGCTTTTATGAGATACCTAAAATAGGTAAATTCAGAGACAAAAAGTAGAATAGAGATTACTAGGGGCTAGAGGGAAGCAGCAATGGGTAGTTATTGTTTAATGGGTACAATTACTGTTTAGAATGATGAAGAAGTTTTGGAAATAAGTAATGATGATGGTTGTACAACACTGTGAATGTATTTAATGCCACTAAATTGTACACTTAAAAATGGTTAAGATGGTAACTTGTATGTTATATATATTTATCACTGTAAAAAAATCAGTTTTAATTTATTTCATCTGTTATTTTTATCTTCAACATTACCTGCATATACCAATAATTACACAGAGATACTGTAAATATCTCTAAACATTGATCAGACTGAATATGTCACTAGTTTGTTTTCTCTTGTCAAAATTTGAATGCTAAATTGAGATGTTTCTTATAATACCTAGCAATTAAAGTGTTTTTCTGGAATTTCACAAATTCCTTTAAGAAGTCAGAATTTTTTTTCTTTTAAGGGAAAGCAGGAAAACATTTGTTAACCTGAATGTTCACTTATCTATCTCGTAAATTAACTACTTTACATTTGAGTAGTAGGCTGAAGTACCCTGGAATTTCTTCTTCAGTGTTATAGAATTCCTGGAATGTTTAAGCTCCTGACTGTAATGCTGCATTTCTGCTGAATTAGAGAAAACTATGTTCTTGAAGTGTTTGTCAAAGGAAATAATTTGAAAAAATTGGCTTTGCAAATGATTTCTGGTAATAATCATTAGTAGTCTTACTAAGCTGGGTCAGGGATGAATTCTTTTTTAAGAAATAAATTCTACAAGTGATTTTCTTAGCTTTATCATGTGATGAAATTTTTTATGTTTTTACTGTTTATATGTCTCCTAAAATGTTATTCCATTGTATTTCAGGTTGCAACAAGGACAGCGTCCGAGCAGGCTGTAAAAAATGTGGCTACCGTAAGTACGTTAAAAGAATAAACATTTGTACAGTGAATCATTGCCTCTTTGGGCAGTATGACTTAGCATCCTGATTTCAAGGCCCTGGGCATAGTCCTTTAGTCCTGTTACTTAGCTCAGGTTTGCAGATGATTCAAAAAATTCCTCTGTCAGGGGTCTGGCCCCGTGGCCCAGTGGTTAAGTTCGCGCGCTCCGCTGCAGGCGGCCCAGTGTTTCGTTGGTTCGAATCCTGGGCACGGACATGGCACTGCTCATCAGACCACGCTGAGGCAGCGTCCCACATGCCACAACTAGAAGAACCCACAACGAAGAATACACAACTATGTACCGGGGGGCTTTGGGGAGAAAAAGGAAAAAATAAAATCTTTAAAAAAAAATTTAAAAAAATTAAAAAAAAAAAAAATTCCTCTGTCAGCACTAAATGTTCACTTTTCTTCCCTGCTGTAGACTCAGTGACAGGTGGCTATAAATCTGGTGGCTAGCAATGATGTCATGAAGTATAAGTGGAGTAGTAGACATAGGAGTCTGGAGAAAGTATATTCAAAAAGAAGTACATAAATACTTATTCTTTTACTCCTTATCGTTTAGATACTATGTGAAGAGGGGAAAGCAATGGAAACTATTTGTGATGGGTTTTCCCGTTTATTGAATTTACTCTTTATAAGGGTGAAATTGGTCCCAGAGTTTCTACTCATTGGCAAAAACTTGATTTAAACAATCATTAATCATCATTATGATTAGTGGAATGGAATGAAAAAGTAAACTTTAGCATGTGCAATTATATACTCTAAATTTGTAATTATGTACTATAAACAAATGTCATTTCTCTAGTTAAATGTAACAATTCCTAAAGCTTTGATGACAGCTATAGCAGTAACATTCGCTGTTTTCTAAATTGTTTGGAGACCGTGCAAATGAGCCTGGATTATTGTTAACATTCCAATTCATAGAAGAGTTATTTTTTAACAAAATAAAGGTGATTTTTTTTAAAAAAAGGATTTTTATGCAACAACGCGTATAAGAGAACATTCAGCCATAAATCTCCATGAGAGGGGCTCAGAATAAAAGCATGCTGGAAGAACCAAGTCACGTGCCTCCACACAAAGGCTCAAACCTGGCTCAAGGGCAGCCTGCTTAATTAGCAGAATTGGGGGTATTAGTATACTTATTCTTCATATAAATGAAAACTCCTGAAGACTGTGCTTGCATGTAAGAAATGAGTGCACTGAAGTCTTTTCTATTTTTTAAATTTGTTTATATTTTTTCCCTGTGTTTACTTTCTTTCAGTCCTTGCTAATTTCCATGTTTCATTTTTTTATTCAAGACGTAAGAACCTACTTTATATGCTATATTTACTTCAAAATCTAGAATGGATTTTCCAGTCTGTCTACTAATACCAGTTTATCTGCTTGGAGTTCTTTTAACTTAAGACTTGCAGGAAAGCAATTAAACTCATCTTTTGGAAATAGAGTATTTGTTGGTCTGTCTCCTCATTGCTATTTTATTTTAGACAATAACAGAAGCATCTGTCATAATCAGAATTTTTTTAGAGAAGTCAAGTAAGCAAACAATTTTGACGGTCTTTTCAAGTTTAGTTCCTTCTGTTTTATTATTCAGATCTTTGCTTTTAGTGAAAAGTTATTAAAGAATTTCTAATTTGTCACCTGTGGAAAAATTTAGTAATATTTCCCTTCTGGGTTAAATTTACATCTTATAGTTGTTAGAAATGAAAGTTTTCTTGAGTTACACGTCTTTCTGGTAGAAAGTATGTTTTAAAAGTTATCTGTTATTTGGATGCCAGAATCTTTGTATTGCTTGCAGGAGTAAGAGAGGTCAACCAAACCTTCTGAAATGTTTTCGATGCCTAAAAATGTGGATATTCATGTCAGTTACAAGAGTATTGTTTTCTATTGTAAAAATAGTGGTTTAGATTGTACAATTTAAAAAAATGTAATACTTGATTAAAAAATATTTTGTTGTCAGTATGTTTCAATAGTGGTTATATTGTTTTAAAAAGTTAATATTGTTATAAAAAGTTGTATTGTTTAAAAAGTTTCACGTTGGGGCCATCCCAGTGGCACAGCAGTTAAGTTCGCACATTCTGCTTCGGTGGCCTGCGATTTGCAGGTTCAGATCTCTGGTGCAGACATGGCACCGCTTGGCGAGCCATGCTGTGGCAGGCATCGCACATATAAAGTAGAGGAAGATGGGCACAGAGTTAGCTCAGGGCCAGTCTTGCTCAGCAAAAAGAGGAGGATTGGTGGCAGATGTTAGCTCAGGGCTAATCTTCCTCAAAAAAAAAAGAGAAAAGTTTCAAGTTAAGGATGAATGTGTTACTAAATAACAGGGATCTCACTTTCTTTTTTAATCTGACTTTTTTTTTTCTTTTTTGGGGAAGATTAGCCTTGTGCTAACATCTATACCCATCTTCCTCTATTTTATTTGTGGGATGCCTGCCACAGCATGGCTTGATAAGCAGTGCATAGGTCTGCACCCAGGATCCGAACCAGTGAACTTTGGGCCGCTGAAGCAGAGCGCATGAACTTAACCACTGAGCCTCTGGGCCAGCCCCAAATCTCACTTTTTCATGGCAGAATTTCCTCAGCAAAATTAGAAGAATGGTTATTTCTGTAATGAGTTTTTATTTGAATTTTTTTGAAGTTGATAACTTCTGAATATTTAAAAGCTGCCAGGACACTAAGCGTTTGTCCATGGAATAAATGTCTCAAATAATTATGATAGTTTTCAGAAAATATGCCTAAAAGAAGTTTAGTGCAGTAGACTCAGTAGTTGAGCATTTGATCACAGCAGCAGGAGATAAAAACATACCTAAATACCTCTCACGTTTTATTTAACTTAAAATGCTAATCTCTTGATACACAGTCATGACCTTTTCTTTGCTGGTGGGTCTGCTAATTGGTATTACAGTAGTCTTTTGAGTGCAAATTATATCTGAAATGCATTTTCTGCTTTTATAGTTTGTTTCTTCAAAGATGAGCAAGCAGTTAAGATACCTGTAAAGAAATCTGAGTGCAGAATCCTTCTATCATTAGTTCTCAACTAGAGGTGATAGTGCCTCCTTGGAAATCTGTGGAGTTTTTTTTTTAGTTGTCCCTAACAGGGTGGGGGAGAGCAGTATGACATTTAGTATATGGTGTTCAGGAATTATAAACATCTGCAGGGTGTAGGACCCATTGGACAATGAAATCATACAGAGTTTGTCTTTCTCTATCTGGCTTATTTTGCTTAACATCATACCCTTGAGGTCCATCCATGTTGTTGCGAATGAGACGATTTTGTCATTTTTTATGGCTGAGTAGTATTCCATTGTATATATATACACCATATCTTCTTTATCCAGTCATCAGTCAATGGGCACTTGGGTTGCTTCCATGTCTTGGCTATTGTGAATAATGCTGCAATGAACATAGGAGTGCATAAGTCTCTTTGAATTGCTGAATTCAAGTTCTTTGGATAGATACCCAGGAGTGCAATGGCTGGGTTATATGGTATTTCTATTTTTAATTTTTTGAGAAATCTCCATGCTGTTTTCCATAGTGGCTGCACCAGTTTGCATTCCTACCAGCAGTGTATGAGGGTTCCTTTTTCTCCACGACCTCTCTAACATTTGTTATTATTATTATTATTTTTTGTTTATTTTAGTCCTTCTAACGGGTGTAAGGTGATATCTTAGTGTGGTTTTGATTTGCATTTCCCTGATGATGAGTGATGAGGAACATCTTTTCATGTGCCTATTGGCCATCCGTATATCTTCTTTGGAGAAATGTCTGTTCATATCCCTTGCCTATGTTTTGATCGGGTTCTTTGTTTTTTTCTTGTTGAGTTGTGTGAGTTCTTTATATATTACAGCAATTAACCCTTTGTCAGATATGTGATTTGCAAATATTTTTTCCCAGTTGATGGGTTGTGTTTTCATTTCAATACTGTTTGCCCTTGTCTTATAGAAGCTCTTTAGACTGATAAAGTCCCACTTGTTTATTCTTTCTATTGTTTCCCTTGTCCGAGAAAATGTAGTATCCAAAAAGATCCTTATAAGACCCATGTCAAAGAGTGTACTGCCTATATTTTCTTCGAGAAGTCTTATGGTTTCAGGTCTTACCTTCAAGTCTTTGATCCACTTTGAATTTATTTTTGTGAATGGCATGAGAATGTCTACTTTCATTCTTTTACATGTGGCTGTCCAGTGTTCCCAACACCATTTGGAGAGACTTTCCTTTCTCCATTGTATGTTCTCAGCTCCTTTGTTGGAGATTAGCTGTCCATAGATGTGTGTTTTTATTTCTGGGCTTTCAAATCTATTCCATGTATCTGTGTGCCTGTTTTTGTACCAGCACCATGCTTTTTTGATTACTATAGCTTTGTAGTATATTTTGAAGTCAGGGATTGTGATGCTGCCAGCTTTGTTCTTTTTTCAGGATTGCTTTAGCAATTTGGAGTCTTTTGTTGCCCCATATGAATTTTAGGATTCTTTCTTCTATTTCCATGAAGAGCGTCATTGGGATTCTGATTGGGATTGCATTGAATCTGTAGATTGCTTTAGGTAGTATGGACATTTTAACTATGTTTGTTCTTCCAATCCATGTGCATGGAATGTCTTTCAATCTCTTTATGTCGTCATCAATTTCTTTCAGGAAAGTCTTGTAGTTTTCATTGTATAGGTCTTTCACTTCCTTGGTTAAATTTATTCCAATATATTTTATTCTTCTTGTTTTGATTGTGAATAGGATTGTGTTCTCTTTCTGTTAGTTCATTGTTAGAGTATAGAAATGCAACTGATTCATGTAAGTTGGTTTTGTACCCTGCAACTTTGCTGTAATTGTTGATTATTTCTAGTAGCTTTCTGATAGATATTTTAGGGTTTTCTATATATAACAATTATGTCTGCAAATAGCAAGAGTTTCACTGTGAGAGTGGGCACCCTTGTCTTATTCCTGTTCTCAGAAGGATGGCTTTCAGTTTTTCCCCGTTGAGTATGCTGTTGGCTGTGGGTTTGTCATATATGGCCTTTATTATGTTGAGATACTTTCCTCCTATACCCATTTTTTTCAGCGTTTTTATCGTAAGTGGATGTTGGATCTTGTTGAATGCTTTCTCTGCGTCTATGGAGATGATCATGTTTCTTTTTTTTTTTTTAATTGAGTTATTGATAGGTTACAAACTTGTGAAATTTCAGTTGTACATTAATGTTTGTCACTCATGTTGTAGGTGCACCACTTCACCCTTTGTGCCCACCCCCCACCCCACCTTTCCCCTGGTATCCACTAAACTGTTCTTAGTCCATAATTTTAAATTCCTCATATGAGTGGAGTCATACTCAGATTATCCTTCTCTCGCTGGCTTATTTCACTTAACATAATTCCCTCAAGGTCCATCCATGTTATTGCAAATGGAATGATTTTGTTCTGTTTTGCAGCTGAGTAGTATTCCATTGTATATATGTACCACATCTTCTTTATCCATTCGTCTGTTGCTGGACACTTAGGTTGCTTCCATGTCTTGGCTATTGTAAACAGTGCTGCAATAAACATTGGGGTGCATAGGACTTTTGGGATTGCTGACTTCAAGCTCTTTGGATAAATACCCAGTAGTGGGATGGCTGGATCGTATGGTAGTTCTATTTTTAATTTTTTGAGGAATCTCCATACTGTTTTCCATAGTGGCTGCACCAGTTGGCATTCCCACCAGCAGTGTATGAGGGTTCCTTTTTCTCCACAACCTTTCCAACATTTGTTGCTGTTAGTTTTAGATATTTTTGTCATTCTAACGGGTGTAAGGTGATATCTTAGTGTAGTTTTGATTTGCATTTCCCTGATGATCAGCGATGATGAGCATCTTTTCATGTGCCTATTGGCCATCAGTATATCTTCTTTGGAGAAATATCTGTTCATGTCTCCAGCCCACTGTTTGATTGGGTTGTTTGATGTTTTGTTGTTGAGTTGCAAGAGTTCTTTATATATTAAGGATATTAAGACTTTGTCAGATATATGACTTGCAAATACTTTTTCCCAGTTAGTGGGTTGCTTTTTTGTTTCAATCCTGTTTTCATTTGCCTTGAAGAAGCTCTTTAATCTGATGAAGTCCCACTTGTTTATTCTTTCTATTGTTTCCCTTCTCTGAGAAGGCATGGTGTCCAAAAAGATCCTTTTAATACTGATGTCAAAGAGTGTACTGCCTACGTTTTCTTACAGAAGCCTTATGGTTTCAGGTCTCACCTTTAGGTCTTTAATCCATTTTGAGTTTATTTTGGTGAATGGTGAAAAAGAATGGTCAATTTTCATTCTTTTACGTGTGGCTTTCCAGTTTTCCCAGCACCATTCGTTGAAAAGACTTTCTTTTCTCCATTGTATGCCCTCAGCTCCTTTGTGGAAGATAAGCTATCCATAGATGTGTGGTTTTATTTCTGGGCTTTCAATTCTGTTCCATTGATCTGTGCACCTGTTTTTGTACCAGTACCATGCTGTTTTGATTACTGTAGCTTTGTAGTAGGTTTTGAAGTCAGGGATTGTGATGCCTCCCGTTTTGTTCTTTTTTCTCAGGATTGCTTTAGAAATTCGGGGTCTTTTGTTGCCCCATATGAATTTTAGGATTCTTTGTTCTAATTCTGTAAAGAATGTCATTGGGATTCTGATTGGGATGGCGTTGAATCTGTAGATTGCTTTAGGTAGAACGGACAATTTAACTATGTTTATTCTTCCAATCCATGTACATGGAATGTCTTTCCATCTCCTTATGTCGTCATCCAATTCTCTCAGGAAGGCCTTGTAATTTTCATTATATAGGTCCTCCACTTCCTTAGTTAAATTTACCCCAAGGTATTTTATTCTTTTTGTTGCAATTGTGAATGCTATTGTATTCTTGAGTTCTTTTTCTGTTGGTTCATTACTGGAGTATAGAAATGCTACTGATTTATGCAAATTTATTTTATACCCTGCAACTTTGTTGTAGTTGTTGATTACTTCTAACAGTTTTCCAATGGATTCTTTGGGGTTTTCTATATATAAGATCATGTCGTCTGCAAACAGCGAGAGTTTCACTTCTTCCCTCCCTATTTGGATTCGTTTTATTCCTTTTTCTTGCCTGATTGCTCTGGCCAGGACCTCCAGTACTATGTTAAATAAGAGTGGTGATAGAGAGCATCCTTGTCTCATTCCTGTTTTCAGGGGGATGGCATTCAGTTTTTGCCCATTGAGTATGATGTTGGCTATGGGTTTGTCATGGATGGCCTTTATTATGTTGAGGTAGTTTCCTTCTATGCCCACTTTCTTCAGAGTTTTTATCATAAATGGCTGTTGGATCTTGTCAAATGCCTTCTCTGCATCTATTGAGATGATCATGTGGTTTTTATTCCTCAGTTTGTTGGTGTGGTGTACCACGTTGATTGATTTGTGGATGTTGAACCATCCCTGTGTCCCTGGTATGAATCCCACCTGATCCTGATGTATGATTCTTTTGATGAATTCTGGTTGCCAAAATTTTGTTTAGAATTTTTGCATCTATGTTCATCAGTGATATTGGCCTGTAGTTCTCTTTTTTCGTGGTGTCCTTGTCAGGTTTTGGTATCAGCATGATGTTGGCCTCATAGAATGTTTTAGGAAGTGTTCCATCTTCCCTAATTTTTTGGAATAGCTTTAAAAGGATAGGTATTAAATCCTCTCTGAAAGTTTGGTAGAATTCCCCAGGAAAGCCATCTGGTCCTGGGGTTTTATTCTTTGGGATGTTTTTGATTGCTGTTTCAATCTCTTTCCTTGTGATTGGTCTGTTCAAATTGTCTGCCTCTTCTTGAGTGAGCTTTGGGAGATTGTAGGAGTCCAAGAATTTATCCATTTCCTCTAGGTTATCTATTCTGTTGGCATATAGTTTTTTGTAGTATTCTCTTATAATCTGTTGTATTTCTGCAGAGTCTATTGTTATTTCTCCTCGCTCATTTCTGATTTTGTTTATTTGAGCTTTCTCCCTTTTTTTCTTTATAAGTCTGGCTAGTGGTTTGTCAATTTTATTTATCTTCTCAAAAAACCAGCTCTTTGTCTCATTGATCCTTTCTACTGCCCTTTTTGTTTCAATAGTATTTATTTCTGCTCTGATTTTTATTATTTCTCTCCTTCTGCTGACTTTGGGCTTCATTTGTTCTTTTCTCTCTAGTTCAGTTAGGTGTGCTTTAAGGTTGCTTGTTTGTTAAGATGTGCCTGTATTGCGATGAATTTTCCTCTTAATACAGCTTTTGCTGTATCCCATATGAGTTGGTATGGCATGCTATCATTTACATTTGTTTCCAGGTATTTTTTTTTATTTCTTCTTTAATTTCTTCAATGATCCATTGCTTGTTCAGTAGTGTGTTGTTTAGTCTCCACATCTTTGTGCCTTTCTCAGCTTTTTTCTTGTAATTAATTTCTGGCCTTATAGCACTATGATCTGAGAAGATGCTTGTTATTATTTCAATTTTTTAAAATTTGTAGAGGCTTGCCTTGTTTCCCAACATATGGTCTATCCTAGAGAATGTTCCATGTGCACTTGAGAAGAATGTGTATTCAGCTCTTTCAGGGTGGGGTGATCTATATATGTCTATTAAGTCCAATTGTTTTAGTTTTTCATTTAGCTCCACTATTTCCTTGTTGATTTTCTGTCTGGATGATCTGTCCATTCATGTGAGTGGGGTGTTGAGGTCCCCTACTATTATTGTGTTGTTTTTAACATCTTCCTTTAGGTCTGTTAATAGTTGCTTTATGAATCTTGGTGCTCCTGTGTTGGGTGCATAGATATTTATAAGCGTTATTTCTTGTTGATGAAGTGTCCCTTTGATCATTATATATTGTCCCTCTGTGTCTCTCTTTACCTGTCTTATTTTGAAATCCACTTGGTCCGATATGAGAATTGCAACACCTGCCTTTTTTTTCTTGCCATTAGCTTGAAGTATTGTCCTCCACCCCTTCACCCTGAATCTGTGTTTGTCCCTGGGGCTGAGGTGTGTTTCCTGGAGGCAACAAATTGTTGGATCTTGTTCTTTAATCCATTTTGCCACTCTGTGTCTTTTTATTGGAGAGTTCAATCTGTTCACATTGAGAGTGATTATTGATGCATGTGGACTTAATGCTGTCAATCTGTTGCTCATTATCTTGTTTTCCTGTGTTTCTTTTCCTGTGTGCTTTAGACTACCCATTTAATACTGCAATTTCTTATGCTGGGTTTCTTAGATTTTTCCTTATCTATGATTTGTGACTCTGTTCCGTACTTTATTTTAGTGTCTACCTTGAAGTTTGTATTTAGAATCTCGTGTATAATATAGTCTATTCTCTGGTGGTCTCTTACTTACTCGACCAATACTGATTTAGACCCTTTGCTCTTCCCCTCCTAAATATTTTCATTTTTTATTCCAACTCGTCTTATTAATTTGTAGTTAGAGTGCTAAGATCATCCTTGTTTTGGTAGTTTCCTTATTTTTACCCTAATGCTATAGTTGAATATTTGCTATCCTGTTCTGGTTCTATCCATCGGTCTCCCTAGTCTGTGGATTGTGTCCCCTTTCTCCCTTTTTTCTTTTTTCAAGTATGAGAGCCGTCTTGAGGATTTCTTGTAATGGAGGGCTTTTAGTTACAAATTCCCTTAACTTTTGTTTGTCTGGAAAAGATTTAATTTCTCCTTCATATCTGAAGGAAATTCTTGCTGGATAGAGTATTCTTGGCTGAAGGTTTTTATCCTTTAAAGCTTTGAATATATCACTCCATTGTCTCCTAGCTTGTAAGGTTTCTGTAGAGAAATCCGCTGACAGTCTGATAGGGGCTCCTTTATAGGTTATTCTTTTTTTCCTTACTTCCCTGAGTATTCTCTCCTTATCATTCCTATTTGCCAACTTTACTACTATGTGCCTTGCAGTAGGTCTTTTTACATTGACAAATCTAGGAGATCTAAAACCCTCCTCTACGCACATTTCTCCGTTGATCCCTAGATTTGGGAAGTTCTCTTCAATAATTTCGTTAAGCACACTTTCTGCTCCATTTTCCTTTTCCATATTCTCGGGAATTCCTATGATCCTTATGTTCTTACTCCTCATTGAATCCATTATCTCTCAGAGATTTTCCTCAGTTTTTTTAATTCTTAGTTCTCTTTCTTCCTCTGTCTGGCGCCATTCAGCCTGTCTGTCCTCGATTATGCTGATTTGCTCCTCTATGTTGTCTACACGGGCATTCAGGGAATCCGTATTCTGTTTTATCTGGTCCATTGTGTTTTTCATCTCAAGTAATTCTGTTTGGTTCTTCTTTATGATTTCAATCTCTTTTGTGAAGTAACTCCAGAACTCGTCTTGTTTCTCTATCTTTCTCTCTACCTCATTGAGTTTTTTGATTATAGCTGCTCTGAATTCATTATCACTTAGTTTACCTAATTCCAAGTCCTCAAGACTTAATTCTGTATTTTTATTGTTTTCGTTCTGGTCTGGGGCTTTTATAAATTGCTGGATGGTAGAGGAGCGTTTTTTTCTCATGGCGGTAGAATTCAGTTGCAGTTACAGCCTGTTGCCACTAGATGGGGGTCGAGAGCGGCGTGTTAGCTCTCCGCCTTCGGGCAAGATGGCTGCACCCACTGGCTTTGCTGGGGGGGAGGGGCTGTTACTCACATGCACGGATCTGGGTTCAGATCAGTTCTGTTCTCTGGTCTCCCAAGGCCCTTGATTTATGGGGTCCCCGTGGATGGAAGCTTTCTCCCCCGTCCGCGGGTCTCCACTGAATCAGCGGCAGGAGTCCTGGATGATCCCCCGGTCACGCGGCCCCTCCCCCGCTCCCTCCCGACCCCAGCCGCAGCGATCGCAGACTCTAGGGGAGGGAGCGATGTTCTCTCTACCGTTCCAGCACATCCAAAGGTGTAAGCAAGGTTTATGATCTCCGCCTTCTTGGTATTGTAGGTCTCTAATGAGCTGGCATTATGTTTATTCTCTGAAATTCAGTTCTTCCAATCTTTTGTTGTACTTTGGAGGGGAGAGAATCCCGGGTCAGCTCACCCCGCCATTTAGCTCCACCCCCTCTCGATGATCATGTTTTTGTTTCTCCTTTTGTTAGTGTGGTGTATCACATTGATTGACTTGTGGATGTTGAACCATCCCTGTGTCCCTGGTATAAATCCCACTTGATCATGGTTTATGATCTCTTTAATGTATTGCTGTATTTAGTTTGCCAATATTTTGCTGAGGATTTTTACATCTATATTCATCAACAATGTTGGCCTGTAGTTTTCCTTCTTTGTGTTGTCCTTGTCTGGCTTTGGTATCAGGGTGATGTTGGCTTTATAGAATGTGTTAGGAAGTGCTCCATCTTCCTCAGTTTTTTGGAATAGTTTGAGACAGATAGATATTAAATATTCTTTGAATGCTTGGTAGAATTCTCCAGAGAAGCCATCTGGTCCTGGGCTTTTATTTTGTACGAGGTTTTTGATTAGTGTTTCAATCTCTTTACTTGTGATTGGTCTATTCAGATTCTCTGCTTCTTCTTGATTCAGTTTTGGGAGGTTGTAAATTTCTTCTAGATTGTCCAATTTGTTAGCACATAGTTTTTCATAGTATTCTCTTGTAACCTTATATATTTCTGTGGTATCCCTTGTAATTTCTCCTCTTTCATTTCTAATTTTATTTATTTGAGTCTTCTCTCTTTTTTCTTAGTGAGCCTGGCTAAGGGTTTGTCAATTTTGTTTATTTTCTTGAAGAAACGGCTCTTTGTTTCTTTGATCCTTTCCACTGTCTTTTTTGTTTCAATTTCATTTATTTCTGCTCTGATATTTACTATTTTCCTCCTATTGCCTTCAGGCTTTGTTTGTTCTCCTTTTTCTAATTCTCTTAGGTGTGGTTTGAGATTGCTTATTTGAGATTTTTCTTGTTTGTTGAGGTGAACCTGTATTGCAATGAATTTCCCTCTTAGGCCCACTTTTGCTGCATCCCAAATGAGTTGGTATGGTGTGTTTTCATTTTCATTTGTCTCTAGATAATGTTTGATTTCTCCTTTATTTTCTTCAATGATCCATTGGTTGTTCAGTGCCATGTTCTTTAATCTCCACATCTTTGCCCCTTTCCCAGATTTTTTCTTGTAGTTGATTTCTAGTTTCATAGCATTATGGTTGGAAAACATGCTTGATATTATTAAATCCTCTTAAATTTACTGAAGTTTGCTTTGTTTCCCAACGTATGATCTATCCTTGAGAATGTTCTGTGTGCACTTGGAGAGAATGTCTAACCTGCTGTTTTTGGATGGAGTGTTCTCTATATCTATTAAATCTATTGGTCCAGTTTTTCATTTAATTCTACAATTTCCTTATTGACTCTCTCTCTGGATGATCTATCTGTTGGACTAAGTGGGGTGTTGAGGTCCCCTACTATTATTTTATTGTTGTTAGTTTTAGTTTTTAGTTTTAGTTTTAGTGCTCCTTTTAGTTTTCTTGCTAGTTGCTTTATGTACTTTGGTGCTCCTGTGTTAGGTGCATATATATTTATAAATATTATATCTTCTTGGTGGAGTGTCCTTTTTATCATTATATACTGCCCCTCTTTGTCTCTCTTTACCTGTTTTGTCTTGAAGTCTGCTTTGTCTGATATAAGTATGGTGACACCAGCTTTCTTTTGCTCACTATTAGCTTGAAATATTGTCTTCCATCCCTTCACTCTTAGTCTGTGTTTGTCTTTGGCACTGAGGTGTGTTTCCTGGAGGCAGCATATTGTTGGGTCTTGTTTTTTAATCCATCCTGTCACTCTGTGTCTTTTGATTGTAGAATTCAATCCATTCACATTTAGAGTGATTATTGAAATGTAGGGGCCTAATGCTGCCATTTTATCACTCGTTTTCTGGTTCTCCTGCATTTCCTTTGTTTCTCATCCCATGAATCTTGGGCTGCCAATTCAGTAAGGTAGTTTTCTATGCTGGTTTTCTTAGTTTTCTCCTTATTTGTAATTTGTGTCTCTGTTCTAATTATTTGTTTAGTGGTTACCATGTGGTTTGTATAAAACATCTCATAGATGAGATAGTCCATTTTCTGATAGCCTCTTATTTCCTTAGACTAAGCCAGTTCCATCCCTTTCTTCTTGCCCTTCTAAGTTGTTTTTGTCACATCTTTTTTCTTCTTGTGAGTTTGAGGTTAAAATGACAAGATTATATTTATTCTTGGTGTTTTCCTTCCCTTTATCTTTAATTTTATAATTAATCATTGCTCACCTGTTCTGATGGAGAGCTGCAATTTTCTGATTTTGTCTATCTACTTATCTCCTTTCTCAGGGTTTTGTAACCTTCCCCCCCCCTTTTTTCTTTAGGTATGAGGGCCTTCCTGAGGATTTTGTGTGTGGGGGGGGGGGATCTTATGACAATGAGCTACCTTAACTTTTGTTTATCTTGGGAAGTTTTTATTTCTCTCTCATATTTGAAGGATATTTTGACTGGATAGAGTATTCTTGGCTGAAAGTTTTTGTCTTTCAGAATTTTGAGTATATCATTCCACTCTCTCCTGGCCTGTAAGATTTCTGCTGACAGCCTGGTAGGGGTTCCTTTGTAGGTTATTTTCTTCTACCTTACTACCCTTAATGTTTTTTGTTTGTCATTCACTTTCACCAGTTTTACTACTTTATGCCTTGAAGTTGGTCTTTTTACATTGATAAAGTTTAGAGATCTATTGGCTTCTGTCTCATGGATTTCCAGCTCCCTCCGTTTGGGAAGTTCTCAACTATTACTTCTTTGAACAAGCTTTCTGCTCCATTCTCCTTCTCTTCTCCATCTGGGATACCTAGAATCCTTATGTTGCATTTCCTGATTGAGTCAGATATTTCTTGGAGAGTTTCTTCCTTTCTTTTTGGTCTTAGTTCTTTCTCCTCCTCTATCTGAAGCATTTCTATCTTCCTATCCTCCAGAATGCTAATTCTGTCCTCCATATTACCAGCCCTACTGTTCAGGGAGTCCAGATTTTTCTTAATCTCATCCATTGTGTTTTTCATCTCCAACATTTCTGATTGATTCTGCTTTATAGTTTCAAACTCTTTTGTGACATAGCTCCTGTACTCATTGTGTTGTCTATCTGTGTTCTCTTTTAACTTGTTGAGTTTTTTAATGATAGCTATTTTGAATTCTTTGTCATTTAGGTTATAGATTTCTGTGTCTTTGTGATTGTTTTCTGGGTACTTGTCCTTTTCCTTCTGTTCTGGAGATTTAATATATTTTTTCATAATGCTTGATGGCATGGATTTGTGCCTCCTCATAGAGATGGAGTTTGGTTACTGCTCCCAGTTACTTCCACTGTGGGGAGAGGGCAGGAGCTGTGGAATCTGCACCCACCATGATCCCTGTCTGAGCCGGGGCCACTCCTTGGGATTGCATTGGCCCTGTGGGGTCTCCCATCAACTGTGGGAGTAATCACACAGGGGCTTCGGGTTGCTGCTGCCTGCTCCCAGAGACCCACCTAGACACACTACCCACTTAGGGACTGCAGCGGTGTTATGGGCTTTCAAGGCAGTCAGGAGCTTGTTCACCCAGACTTGCAGCTCCACTGCCATCTGGTCCTGGTGGATCTCATTTGCCACCTTGGGCCACAGCAGAGTTATGTGCGTTTAAGAAAGCAGGCAGTTTGCTTGCCCAGCCACGGCACATCTACTTCTAGGTTGCACCAGCCTTTGTGCTTGATGGGTGGGGCCTCTCCCCTAGGGCCATGCTGAGTCTCTACCTGGGGCCACTGTGGGACCATGGATTTCCCCATTGGACCAAGGAGTGGTCATGCTGGGTCTCCGGATTGTCACCGCCCACTCCCCCCGTCCCGCTGGATCTCACTTGCCCCCTCAGTGCCACAGCAGAGCTGTGGATGTTTAATGCAGCCAGTGGTTTGCTCACCGAGCCATGCTGCATCTGCTCCTAGGTCACGCCAACCTTTGTACTTGGTGGCCGGGGCCTCCCTACCAAGTCTGAGCCCAGGTCACTCCCTGGGGCTGCAATGCGACTGGATTTTCCCACCGGTCCAAAGAGCAGTCACAGGGGGCTTAGGGCTGTAGTCACCTGTTTCCACAGTCATGCCAAGGCACCTGCCCACCCTCAGGGCCACGGTGGTTCTATGAGCACTCCAGCTGGGGGAGTCACTTGTGGGTACTGAACTGTCTGGGGCCCGGAGAGTTTTCACCTATCTCCACCTCTTCCCCGTGGGTAGGCCATCTACCTTCTAATGTATAGCAGTGCAAGTCTCTCAGGCATTCTTAGGTGCTGTGTGAGTATCCTCTGTTGACCAATGAATGTCCATTTAGTTGTAGTTTGAAGGGGGAGAGATAAACAAAACCGCTCATCCACCATGTTGCTGATGTCACTCTCATTGTGGTTTTGATTTGCATTTCCCTAATGGCTAATGATGTTGATCATCTTTGGTCTTATTGTCCATTTGTATATCTTCTTTGGAGAAATACCTATTCAAGTCCTTTGCATTTCTCTAATTGAGTTGTCTTTTTGTTCTTGTAGGAGTTGTATATATACTGGATATTAAATCCTATCAGATATATGATTTGCAAATATTTTCTCCCACTCTGTAGATTGTCTTTTAGTTTTCATAATAATTTCTTTGCACAAAAGTTAAATTTTGATGAAGTCCATTTTATTGATTTTTTCTTTTATTGTTTGTGCTATTGGTATATCTAAGAATCCATTGCCAATCCAAGGTCATGATGATTTAGCCTTATGCTTTCTTCTAAGAGTTTTATGGTTTTGCTCTTATATTTTTATGGTCATTGATCCATTTTGAGTCAGTTTTTGCATATGTTTTGAGGTGAGGGGTCCAACTTCATTCTTTTACATATGGAAATCCAGTTGTTCCAGCACCACCTGTTGAAGAGAATATTCTTTACCTATTAAATGGACTCGACATTCTTGTCCAAAGTCAGTTGGCCATATATATATGTGTACGGGTTTATTTCTGGTCTCTCAGCTCTGTTCCATTGGTCTATATGTCTTTCCTTGTGACAACACCACCCTGTTTTGATTACAACAGCTTTATGGTAAGTTTTGAAATCAGGAAGTGTGAGTCTTTTACCTTTGTTCTTTTTCAAGATTGTTTTCACTACTTGGACAACATTGCATTTCCATATGAATTGGAGGATTGGTTTTTCCATTTCTGGAAAAGCCACATCACTTTTTATAATCAGTTCCTAAGTGTTATGACTTTAAATGTCTTTACATGTCTGTCGTCAAAAGTTTGTTTCTGGTCACCTAAGAATTTTCTCCTCATTATCTACTTAGAGTCTGTTTAGAAAATATTTGGAATAGAGTTATTCTCTAAGTTTGTTCATTTATTCTCCAATAGAGAAAAAAATAGGAAATTTTTTGTAGCTTCATGAATAACTTTTCTTATCAGTTTAGGATCAGTTTCATTAAAGCAAAGCTAAAATTGATGTGAGACAGAGCCTGCTGCCAGTGTGGTTATTATTTAAATATTTTATTTATTTTAAATATTCATTGTAATATGAGGTCTTTGGGTGCAAAGCTAGCTTAACTAAAGGAAAAATTGTATCATCAGGAGTTCTGATCAAAATGGCAAACTGAACCAACATAGAAAGGCCTCCCTTCTGCTCCAAACCCAAGAGATGCCAGAGAAAAATAGAGAAACAACAACAACAAAAATAACCCAGCGCAAAAGAATGAAAAGGCAATCCCCAGGTGCTGGAAGTGAAAAGGAGCTCAAAAGCAGAGCAGGGAATGATACCTGAAAACAGTCAGGTACGCAGGCCTACTGGGTAGACCTCCATGGGGTGTGCAGTGAGACCCTAGACTTCTTGCGGTGGCAGCACGGCTGGAGCGGAGGCTCTTGTATGAAGCCAGACTGCTCAACAAACTGTGAAGCAGAGATTAGAAGACTTCCATTCACTGTCCAGGGAAAGTGGCAAGAAAGTTAAGTATTTGTTTGAATTCCTATAAAATAATAATTTGAAGAAAAAGAATGATCCAGAATTGGCAACCCAAGCTTACACCATGTGTAAGTATGAGGAGTGAATTTACACACTACCTCCAGTGAGGCAGGAACTACTTTTCCAAGCTAAGAAATTAACATTAAAAGTTGGTCTGGTCTCAAATTACATAAATAAACTTAAGTCCAGCTACATGTCTTTGTTAATAAAACTACATAGAAAACTAAAAGTTACATAGAAATTTTCAAAATAAAGGGATGGAAGAAAAAAGAACAGATACATGTTAGGTTGAATTTTGTTGATATTCAGCTGTGTTACACACAAAAATGGCAACTTCATATGATTCAACTAACAATAATCAAAAGAGAATTAGTAGAGCGTTTCTAATATCAGACATTTGAGACAAGGGCAGTACCAGCGATAGAGATTCAAGAACAGTCATCCAAGAAGATAAGACAATGATCTTGGCTGTGCTGACTAATATGATCTCAAAATGTATATAACAAAAACTGTATTACAAGGGTAAATTGACAAATCTATGAGGACAGAGGTATTTAAAATTGCGGTATCGTAAGTTATTAGACAAAAAAATAATATGGAGAAGATTTGAACAACAAGAAGACATAGAACCCTTTTCAACAAATAGTGATAAATATTCTTTTACAATACATACCAAATCTTTTCCGAAATTTGCTACTTGATAGGACACAAAAGAATCTCAGCAAATAACAAAGAACTGATATCATACAGACCCCATTCTCTTATAACAGTTTAATAAATTTAAAAATCAATGAAGGCATGGACTGAAAACCCCATATATTTGGAAACTAAAAAGAACACTTCTGAATGGTTCAGTTGGAAAGAAATCACAACAAGGGAAACTTGTTTCCAGCAATGTGGCAGCCTGGACCCTCCAGTAAACAACTAAGAAACTTGTATCAAATGTGCAGTACATATTTTAGCTACATTAGTGTGCTAGGAAAAAAATAAAGAAAGAATATTCAGAGGACAACAACCACAGGAAATTCTAAGAGGTAAGTCTTGAGGGTATTTGCTGATCCCAGGGTGCTTCAACTTCTATTTTCATGGATTGCAGGGTGCAGGGATAAAAGCAAGACCCAAGGCCCTGTCCAGGATTAGACCTCTAATAGGAGATGCTCTTGTGTAAATCTAGAACTTCCAAAGGACTTCACTCTTGGAGTAAGAGAGAGCTAGAAATAAACTCTACCACAGAGTGATGGTGAATCATTTGTGGGTTGTGAAATCAATCATGTGGTCACCATCAGCATTGATTTTTTTGAATATCAAATGTAATAATGCTTCATGTAACTTTTGTTTCAATTTTTATGTGTTAGTGTGTATATGTATATGAATGTGTGGACGAGTACACGGGTTATATTGTTATTTTTTACCATCAGTCAGTCATAGTCAAAAAAATTTAAAAGCTGCTGCCTTAGAGAAACCATGGCATGTGTGCACAAAGAGATATGTACTGCTACTCATTTCAACATTATTTATAATAGCAAAATACTGGGAGCAACCTAAGATTATGTTGATAGTAGAAAGGACAAATAAATATTATTTTTATACAATGGAACATTATTCATCAGATAAAAAGAGTTAATTACACCTACTTGTGTTATTCTGGGTAAATCACAAAACATAATATTGAGTGGCAGAAACAAGTTGCAGAATGATAGGTAAGTATAATTGAGCTTATGTTAAAAACATAATAATACAATCTGCTGTTTGGCAAAGATAGAAACCCACTTCAGTGTACCAACTTCTGAAGACAGAAAGAAGGGAATGGGATTGGGGCAGCGTTCCAAAGGGTGGTACAAGCTCTCCAACTTTGTGTGTGCACGCATGTGCAAGCGTTTCTCTTAGAAAAATTGTAAGTGAATATGACAAAATGTTAACATGTAGGTGATAGGCACTTGGGTATTAGTTATATTACTTCTTGTACTCTTCTGGTGTTTGTAATATTTGATTTTTTAAAAAAGTTAATATCATGTGACATATAGACAATTGTAGTTTTCTTACAGGGAGAATCTTCAGGGGGTGAATGATGTCAGAATTAAATTTTTAGGTGCTCTTTAGAAGAGCACATTCAGTTATGTTATTATGGTTCCTTCAGTTAGATGAAAGCTGTGTAGTTGCATGAGTATGGTAGTCAAGCTGAGAAGGAAAAGGTGTGGGAAAGGAGTTAAATATAAAATCTTAAGTATGACGATGTTTTCCTTAGTGCATAGGAAAGGGAATATATAATAATTCAATACCTGAAATCCATAAGAAGTAGCCCAAAATGAATTTTATTGATTTAGAAGCCCTGATGAGGAAAGGAAAAAGTTTTCTGTCTGAGTGTTGCATTCAGGGAAAGCAAACTACCGCCCACTGAGTAAAAGTTAAAACTAAACATTATAATATCAAAATTGTAACTTGTTGTTTACTATGAGGCAACAAAACAAAAAAATATATAATGTATCTATCGTTTTGTCATTTACATTTTTTGTTTGTTTGTTCCGCTTAGCTGGTCACCTGACTTTTGAATGCCGCAATTTTCTCCGAGTAGACCCAAAAAGGGACATAGTTTTGGATGTCAGCAGCACAAGCAGTGAAGAGAGTGATGAAGAGAATGAAGAACTGAATAAATTGCAGGCATTACAAGAAAAAAGTAAGCAATACTTTTTTTCCTTCCATCCTTTAAAAATGTTTCTAAACGTTTTGCTATATTATGTCATATTTATCGATTGTTCTATTGTATTTATCGTTAAGATATCTTTTGTATTTTATGTAAGAAGTAATACGTAAGTAAGGAGTAGGCTTTGAATGTTGTAATTTGCCCAAAATCAAACAGCTGATCAGTGATAGAACCAGGAGGCAAGTCTATTTCCGATTCCACAACCCAGGTCGTCTTGTCATTGCTGTTCTTGTTGTTCCATCACACTAGGATTGTCACATGGTACAAAGGGTCTGATTTAAGACTGGGTTTCTAGCCCTATTTGGCCATTTTTTGGCATGTGATTTGCGGCACTTAACCGCTCTTAACCTCAATTTCCTTGTGGGATAACACAAGGGATGGGATTGTCAAATCACAGTAATTTGAATCAGAGATCTTAGCCAGTCTGAAGCTTTAATAATAATTTCAAGCGTATAAATGATAATTTCAAGGTGTGGGCAAAACAGCAAAAGTTCTGGGACAACCTGTACAGCTCCCCAGGTATTTTCTTTCTGCTTCAGAACCCACTCTAGACAAGATTAGCATGAGAGGTTTCTACGTTACTTAGACAAAAGAAAGTCATTTTAGTCATGAAACATCTCAACTGTATCTCTGGATAGTTGCATTTTCCAGGGAGCATTCCCATAGATTCCAGGACTATTTACCATAAACAATCTTAGATGATCCAGGCATATCCTGCTATAAGCAGTCTCTTGCCAATCCTTATAAACAAGGATTCTCTTGCCAGCAGCTTGATCACGGACTTCTAGCTTTCAGAATTGTGAGAAAGCAGATTTCTGTTATTCAAGCCTCACTTTCTACCCCCAACCCCCAAAATAGGGATTCTTTAGCTAGCAAATACCATTAATTTGTTTCCAGGATGTCTCTGATTAGCATGTTTACAAAGAGATTTGACCAACTTACCTTCTTTCTTTCCTGGGGGCATCCTTCTCTCCCCTCAAAGAGAGAATAGATTGCACACCTACTATTTAACCATTTCTTTCCCATCTTGTGTATAAAATGGCCTATCCTTGCAGTGAGGTTTTTAGGGATAAAATGTGATATGCTGTCTGTGGAAATACTTTGTAAACTACAAAATGCTATACGGTAGATGTCAGACAGAAGCAAAATGCAGCTTATTTGACCATGAGTTTAGGCATGGGGTGAGAAAGATGCAAAAAAGGTTAAACTTATTTTAGGTCATCAGAGAACAATAAACACTTAAAAAAAATTTTAGGTTTGCCATATTCTATCCAATCAAGGTAAATATAGAAGTCAATTGCCAGGGTACTAGGATAACCTGAGAAGGCAGAGAGAGGGGAGTCCCAAAGAGGTCAAGTAAGAGTTACATTACATATGAGTATAAATAGCTTCAGGGTAAAGATAACTGCTTGAATACACATGCTTAATTTTGCTCCCTACTGAAACCTACTGAAATGATAGAAGAATTTTTTTTAAGACATAAATCCACAAAGACAAAGAAAATGGGATAGGAAGAAGTAGTGACAGCATTTTACTAAAAAGCAGATGGGTTAGTGATAACAGACTGCACATTTAAGAAAGCTTAATCCTTTAACAATGTGGAAAGCTGAGAAGTAGCCTGATATACACTTTAAAACTCTCTAAAGACTTGATAATGAGTGTTCTTAGTTACCTCTGTAAGTGAGGATGTATGTAAGGCTAAAAACAAAGGGATTGGTTAAAAATCTGAAGTAATTATATGCTTAATTCCCTTCCCCTACTCTGTGAAGACAGATGGCTTCCTTTCGTCACCTCAGACTACTGTAGGTCTATTTTCTAGACAGGGTAAGACAAAGGGTCTTTAAACTGAGTTATTCCAAACACAGATGAAAATAGTAAAAGGTTAGATACAGAATGGTGAGAACCTTCCAGCCATCTTCACCTGTTTGGTTCTCAGGCATATATCACTCAGGCAGAAGATTTGAAGATTCACCTGGCCTAGCCAGATTACCAGTAAAGTCCAGACTTCTAAGCTTTGCTTGCTCAAAGCTCCCAGTTAGCTTTTTAGACAACTAAAGAGCACTAAATTTCTGAGGAAAGACTTTTACATGAATATGGATACCAAAACTAACAAACAAAAAAAAACCACCTTGAAGGACAGAGTCTATGCAGGGAAAAGAAAACTTAACAGAAATCATTAATAACCAGTTTCATAGAAAGATGAGGTATACCCCCCAGGAAACGTGAATAAGATACTATAAAAAATAAAAAAACAACAAAAGAACTTTGGGAAATTAAAAGAGAAGCAGACCTGAAAAACTTGATAGAGATGGAAGATAAAGTTGAAGAAATCTAAGAAGAAGAGCAAAATGGGAGGAAAAAGATAAAAGACAATTGAAGGGTCAGTCTAGGAAATATTTAATTCAAGTGAGTCTCAGAAAGAGAAAACAAAAAATTTCCAAGAACTGAAGGACGTTAGTTCCCAGATGAAAAGTTTCAACAAGTACCAAGCACAGTGTTAAAAACTTGAAACTTTGTCTCATAGGAAACAGGAAGAATATAATCCAAACTTCCAGAGTCAAGGATAAAACAGGTAAAGGATCAGGAGTCAGAATAGCTTTGTACTTCTGTAAAGCAATACTGGAAGCTAGTAGATGTGGATAACGCTTCCAAATTTTTGGAGAAAAATTGTATCCAAGTTAGAAAGATATATCCAACCAAAATTTTGTCAACCAAATGTGAAAGTATGCCTTTATTCAAAGGCATTTTCAGACATTCAAAGTCTCAAAAAAGTTTACCTCTCACATACCCTTTCTTACAGTAGTTATTCCAGAGTTTTCTACCAAAGTAAGGGAATAGACCAAAAAAAAAAAAGGAAGACATGGAATATAGGAAATAGAAGAGACAAGAATGGCATCCCCAGGATGGAATCCCTACATAAAGGGGGATCCTGGGAAGGTAGCTGTACCAGACAAAGAGAGCAGCCAAACCACATAGAAGCAGAACGGGAGATTCTGGGAGAGAAAGCCTAAGATTATCAATTCCACAAAGAAAATTTCTACCCCATCCATCTACACTGCCCTATTTTTTTAATAAATGCATTAAGCTTTAGAATTAGGAAGGATCTTAGAGAACACATAGGTTAAACACCTGGTTTTATAGAAAAGGAAGATGAGGACAAATGACTTCCCAAAGTTAGTAACTGGTCACAGTAAAGCCAGCACCATCATCCAGGCTTCTTGCCTATACTGTTTTCATTACAATCTCTACCTTAGAGATCATCCAGTCTATTGGTTCTTGACCTTTTTTTCTTCACCACGTCCATCTTCAAAGATAAAGTACACTCCTGTTATGAATAGTGGTTTATTCTAGAGGTGATTTTCAATCAGAAGACCTGGGACAAATCCACCCTGGGAGGAAGGAGAGGGAGTTAACATATCATAATCTCCAGGATGAGGAGTAGTTGGTAAACCTTCTTTATTAGAATCAGCTTTCCCCTAATCTCATATTGAGAATGACTGACTCAATTGAGCTTTTTTTTCCTTTAAAAGATATGCTTGCCCTTGGTCACTTAAAGGCTCAGAACTTGTTTCCAAGTCTCATGACTCCCACCCAGGACAGTACTCATTCCAGCATATCATGCAGATTCCAATAAGAAATTATTATAAAAGGGATCCATATTTATTTCATGGTTACCTAATGGAAGCCCAGAGACCCCTACCCAAATAAGCAATAGATTGGTTCCATGGTACGTGGAGGAAAGAAGTGCAGAGGTTGTGGTTCTTAGTTCCAGTGATAACTTTCTGATACTGCTCAGAATCTCAAAAGGGGCGAGGGTAAAACACTGACCTACTGAGTGTGAGTTCTCATCCTGCATCCTTTAGATAGTCCTGGGGGCTCCTTGAATCTTTCCTTGGTCCTTAGAGGTAGGAAGCTTTTGAATATGTTGTTTTTTTAAAAAATGACATCATAAAAATAGTGAGCCAGGAGAAAGCAAAGAATGTTTAGTGTATTTATGTAATTAGTTGTTCTGTTGTTGTGAAATAAAGACATGAAAGGGAAGATAAAGAAATATCACCAAAAAATCAAGTCAAACTTATTTTTGTAAAAGTTCTGTTTTCTATTTGCCTCTTTTGTATTTGCTTCTATTATATTGCATATTTTTCATTGCATTTACTATCTTAATGTCTTTCATTTAAAGATTTAAAAGAAAAGATTTAATATCTCTTTTTTTTTTTTTTTTGGATTTGGGATTTTATTCCTTTTTTTTTTTTGCTGAAAAAGATTTGCCCTGAGCTAACTTCTGTTGCCAATCTTCCTCTTTTTGTATATGAGCTGCTGCCACACCATGGCCACTGAAAGACAAGTGATGTAGGGAACTTCCTGGGCCCCTGAAGTGCAGAGTGCTGAACTTAACCACTAGGCCACTGGGCCTGGCCTCTAATATCTTTCATTTAAGACAAACAAAAGAAGTCTAAATGACAAATATGTCAAATTTTGATGCAAATTAGAAAATGTGAGAGTAGGACTTAACGTGGATAGGAAAGAGTGTTATTGTCTTATTATAATAACCTGGGACCTGTGCAGCCTTAGAAGATTATATCACCGGTGCTATGAAAAGGGAAAGACCAAACAGTCAATTTATAGGAAGGATTGTAAGGTCTTCCTGACTCACATTCTGTGTGTGTGTGTGTGTGTGTGTGTATGTGAACTTGCTTACATCTGATGGCACTACAGTGCTTCAGAAAGCTGCTTGTTAAGATTTTATACTGCATTTTGGATTTTCTTAAGAAACTTACCTTTGGAATTGTTACTGATAGTAGCATATATCTGAAGATCTATTTATGGTACAGTATGCATAAAGTCAAGGTAAAAGGATTTTACGAAGGACCCAAGAAATTTAAGAGTATGGATTTTTTTTCTCCTTCTATTTTACCTACTATTATGTAATATTAGTCTTCAATTTGCCTGTATTTAAGAGGTAGTCCTCTCTTCATATCTCATCCCTTAATTTTTTACGATATTCTTTTAGTTCAGTCCAGAAAAGAAATGTTGTATTTTGACAAATTTGGGGGTTTTTGGCTTAGTTTGGATTTTTAGTTTAGTTTGTTTTGTTTAAGAGAGTTTTATGTTAAGTTCATACTTGATTTTATTTAAAGGTAGTTGACTCTGAAAACTACCTGGGAGAAAATACCAAAATCAGACATTTGCATTGTATTGCCATATCGTTTCTCCCCATCCCTTTAGTAACTGCTGGGATCAGATTCAAATGAATGACCTACAATTGTGGTTTCAAGCTTCATAAAGATAGGGCTTGAAGGAATTTGTAGGATAATTGGAGTAAAGCCTATATTTGGCTCAAAATGTGCTTTTTGTAAGACAGCTACAAAAGATATTGCAAGTAGCTGATTGGAAGACACAGAGGGAATGGGAAATTTAGATTAATGGATCTAGGTTTGTAACTGCCTAGTCTCGCATTTAAAAGAGCTGGAGTAGCTACAAACCTGATGACAGACATGCAAGGATCTAGTGACTGAGCCTGCGTGGTACTGCTAGGATGGGCCTTCCATACTACCCCAAAGCTGTCTCTAAGCCGTGCATCATAACCTCTGACTCCCGTATGTTACATAAGAGACCACCACATTACAAAATTTAAGTGCTAAAGTACATAAGGACCTTCTTGTCTTCTATTTTGTACTCCAAAGCTTGGTTGTATCATTTTCCAAGAAATTATTAGTTTGCAAAAACTCAGATTATTTTCCCTGCTATGCCTATGTACATTTCAGCATCCTGTCTCAGAAGGAACCTCAATAAATAGAGGTGGAATAGTTTTAAGAGTGGTAGTATACAAACACTGGACTATCTAAAATAAACTGTTGTCTTCAGTGCTTGAATTCTCATAGCTTAGGAGTGTACTGCCTACCCTCGTCAGTACTGCTAGTTCCTAAGGATAGATGGCCAGGAAAAAAGGTTTATTGAATTCTAGGATTATTTTGTTTTTATTAGAACGAATTTATCTATATAATCTAGTTCGTGGGCTCCTTACCCATCATTCCTAGATGGAAGAGGAAATTATTTTCATAGCTACTGTTTGCTTACTTTCTCCCATCTTTTTTTGGTGGACATGTTTACAGTAGTTATTCTGAACTTATTGTAGCTACTAAAAGAAGACAGCTACTCAAGAAAAAGCTAAAATGATTATTTTAATGTCAGACCAAGTAGATTTCAAAACAAAGAATATTACTAGGGATAAAGAGGTTTTTTTCATAATTGATAAAAGAGTCAGTCAAGAGGACATAAAAATACTAAGTGTTTATGCACTGAATAACAAAATTTAAAATATATGAAGCAAATCCTGTTAGAACTACCAGGGAAAATCCCTGTAGATACACAAATCCACAGTTATAGTTGGAGATTTAGACACACCTCTCTCATAATTGATGGAACGTGTAGACAGTAAATCAGAAAAGACATAGAAAACTTAAATAACATTGTCACCCAACTTGAACTATTTAGCATTACAGAACACCTCACCCAACAAGAGCAGAACACGTTTTTGTTTTTGTTTTTTTCAAGTGCACAGAGAACATCTACCAAGATAAATCTTATTCTGTGCTATAAAACAAGTCTCAGTAAATTTTAAAGGATTCAAGTTATGCAAAGTATGTTTCTAACCACAAGGAAATTCAATTAGAAATCAATAACTGATAGCTTTCTGGAAAATTCCCAAATATCTGTAATGCAACACACTTCTAAATAACCCATGGGATCAAAGAAAAAAAGCAAAAGGGAATTATAAAGTATTTTGGACTGAATGAAAATAAAAACACAACATAATATTTATGGGATAGCCCTAAAGCAGTACTTAGAGACAAATTTACAGCATTAAATGCCTGTATTAGAAATGAAAAAATGTCTCAAATTTATGACTTCTTCTACCTTACCACACTAGAAAAAGAAGAGCAAATGAAACCCAAAGTAAGGGGAAGAAAGGAAGTAATAAAATGAAATCAGTGAAATGGAAAGTAGAGAAAATCAGTGAAACCAAAAGCCAATTCTTTGAGAAGACCTATAAAATTGAAAAATCGCTATCCAAACTGATCAGGTAAAAAATAAATCAGTAAATAAGAAATGTCATACATTACCCATATCAGAAGTGAAAGAAGTGACAACAATACAGATGATACAGATACTAAAGTAAGGGACTATTATGAACCACCTTATGCCAATAAATTGGACAACTTAGATAAAATGGACAAATTACTTGAAAGACATAAACTACCAAAACTCTTTCAAGAAGAAATAGATAAACTAGCCTGCATCTATTAAAGAAGTTAAATGTTTAGTTTAAAAACTTTCAACAAAGAAAACCCCATAACTGAATACCTTCTCTCATGAATTCTACTGAGCATTTAAAAGTTGAAGAGGAAGGAATGCTTTGCAACTCAATTTATAAGATCAGCATTACCCTGATAACAAAACCAGATAATGATACTGCAAGAAAAGTATCCCCATAAATACAGACACAAAGAGAACTTTAAGCAATTAGAAGAATTTTAGCAAATCAAATCCAGCAATTGTAAAAAGGATGCTATGTTATGATCAAGTGGAGTTTATCCCAGAATACAAGATTTGTTTCACATTCAAAAATCAGTCAGTGTAATTCACCATTTTTAACAGACTAAAAAAGAACACCTGTATGATAATTACAATATTTTAAGAAATTATCTGAGGAAGTCCATCTTCCATTTCTGATAAAAATTCTCAGCAAACAAGGAAAGGAAGGGAACTTCATCAGCTTGATAATGGACATCATAAAAAACTGAAAGATTACATCATACTAAATGGTAAGAGACTGAATTTTTCCATAACATAAGGAACAAAGTGAAGATGTCTACTCCTACCACTTCTATTCAACATTATAGTAGAGATTCTAACCAGGCAATAAGGCAAGAAAAAGAAATCAAAGGCATCCAGTTTGGAAAGGAAAGAGTAAAAACTGTCTTTATTTGCAGATGACTTGATCATCTGTGTAGAAATCCTAGGGAATCTACCAAAAGAGCTTCTAGAACTAATATCTGAGTTTATAGCAAAGTTGTAGAATATAAGATCATTCAATGGGCAAAAAAATTAATTGTATTTCTGTATGCTGGTAATAAGCAATCAAAAATTGAAATTTTGCGAGCCAGCCCAGTGGTGCAGCGGTTAAGATTAAACATTCTGCTTTGGTGGCCTGGGGTTCGACAGTTCGAATCCCAGGTGTGGACCTACGCACTGCTTGTCAAGCCATGCTGTGGCAGGCATCCCACATGTAAAGTGGAGGAAGATGGGCATGAATGTTAGCTCAGGGCCAGTCTTCCTCAGCAAAAAGAGGAGGATTGGTAGCAGATGTTAGCTCAGGGCTAATCTTCCTCAAAAAAAAAAAATTGAAATTTTGAAAATACCTTTTATAATAGCATTAAAAATATGAAACATTTAGGGATAAATCTGACAAAAGATGTGCAAGACAGAAACATACAAAACATTGCTGAGGGAAATTAAAGAAAGGAATGAATCAAAAGATATACTATATTCATGGAATAGAAGATTCAAGCTTTTTAAGATGTCACTTCTTCCCAACTTGACTTACAGATTCAAACTAATCACAATCAAAATTCCAGCAGGCTGTTTTAGAAATTGACAAGCCGATTCTAAAGTTCTTGTGGAAATGTGAAGAACCTAGAATAGCCAAAATACTTCAAAAAGGAGTAATAAAGTTGGAGGACTAACACAACTTAATTTCAGGATTTACTGTAAAGCTGCAAGTAATCAAGACAGTGTGGTATTGATGTAGAGATAGATCAGTGGAACAGACTAGACCCATATGGCCAAATGACTTTTTAAATTAAACTTTATTTGGGGATAGTTGTAGATTCACATGCCACTGTAAGAACTAATCCAGAGAGCGCTTTGTACCCTTTACCCAGTTTCCCTCAATGGTAACACCTTCCAAAATTGTAGTAAAGCATCACAACCAGGATAGTGACTTAGCTACAGTCCAGATACAGAATATTTCTGTCACTACAAGGATCACTCATATTGCCCTTTTATAACCACACCCACTTCCCTCTTATCCTTACTACCTTCTTAATCTCTGCAATCAAAAATTTGCTATCTATTTCTATAATTTTGTAATTTCAAAAATGTTTTATAAATGGGGTCATATGGTATGTGACCTCTTTAGATCGGCTTTTTTCACTACTTCTCTCGAGATTCACTCAGGTTGTTGCCTATGTCAATAGTTTGTTTCTTTTTATTCTTGAATAGTATTCTGTAGTGTAGATATAACACAGTTTGTTTAACCATTCACCCATTGAAGGACAGCTGACTTGTTTCCAGTTTGGGGCTATTACAAATAAAGTTAATATTAACAGGATTTGGGTGAACATACATTTTCATTTCTATGAGATAAATACCTAAGAGTACAATTGCTAGGTTGTATGGTAGTTGCATGTTTAGTTTCTTAATAAACTGCCAAACTGTTTTCCAGAGTGGTTATACTATTTTACATCCCTTACAGAAATGTGTGAGTGACTCAGTTTCTCTGCACCCTCGCCAGCATTTAGTGTCGTCACTATTTTTTATTTTAGCATTCTGATAGATGTGTAGTTATATCTCAATATGGTTTTAATTTGTGTTTCCCTAATGGCTAATGATGTTAAACATCATTTCATTACTGCTGAATGTTGAGTTCTTTATATATTCTAGATACTAGTCCTTTGTTGGATCTCCAGTTTGCAAATATTTTCTCCTGATATGTAGCTTGTCTTTTCATTCTCTAAATAGGTCTTTCACAGAGTAGTAGTTTTTAATTTTGATAAAGTACAATTTTTCAATTTTTCCTATTATAGATTGTGCTTTTACTGTGAAGTATAAGAACTCTCTGCCTATCTCTAGATCCCAAAGTTGGTCTTCTTTTTCTTTCTTCTAAAGCTTTTATAGTCTTACATTTTACATTTAAGTCCATGATCCATTTTGAGTTGATTTTTCTATAAGACATGACACTTAGGTCAAGGTTTGTTATTTTGCTTAAAGGTGACCAGTTTTTCCAGCACTATTTGTTGAAAGGCCATCTTTTCTCTATTGATTCTTTTGTACTTTTGCCAAAAATCAGTTGGTCATATTTGTGTGGGTCTGTTTCTGGGTTTTCTGTTCTGTTCCATTGATCTATGTGTCCATCCCTGCACCAATACCACACAGTGTTGATTACTTTAGCTATATAATAAGTCTTGAAATTAGATAAACTGATTCTTCCCACTTTATTCTTCTTTTTCAAAATTGTTTTAATTATTCTAGTTCCTTTTCCCTTCAACATAAATTTTAGAATAATGTTGTCTATATCTACAAAAAATCTTGCTGAGATTTTGATAGGAATTGCATTAAACATGTATATCAATTTGGGGAGAACTGACATCTTTACTATGCTGAGTCTTCAACACATGGTCTGTCTCTTCATTTATTTAGATCTTTGATTACTTTCCTTAGCATTGTATAGTTTTCAGTATTAAATACTATACATGTCTTATTAGATTTATATGTATAAATATTTTTCTTCTTTTTTTGAAAAATTGTAAATGGTGTATTTTTAATTTTGTTGTCTATGTATTCATTACTAGTAATAGAAATACAGTTGATTTGTGTATGTTTATCTTCTATCCTTGCTGAAGTCACTGATTAGTTCTAGCAGTTTTTTGTAGATTCCTTGGTATTTTCTTTGTAAACCACCATGTCATCTGCAAAGAGTAACAGTTTTATTTCTCACCTTTTATCTGTAAGGCTTTTATTTCCTTTTCTTGCTTTATTGCAGTGGCTAGAACTTATAGCACTATGTTGACAAAGAGTGGTGAGAGATGACCTCCTTACCTGGATTCCAGTCCTAGGGGACAAGAGCTTTTAGATTTTCACTATTAAGTGTACTGTTAGCTGTAAGTTTTTTGTAGCTGCTCTTTATCAAGTTGAGGAAGTTTTCCTCTATTCCTGTTTTTTCTGAGAGTTTTTGTCATGACTGGGTGTCACATTTTGCCAACTACATTGTCTGCATTGATTGGTATGATCTTATGATTTTTCTTATTTAACCTGTTAAGATGGTGGATTACATTAATTGATTTTTGAAATATTCTATTTGCTGATATTTTGTTAAGGATTTTTACATCTATATTCATGAGAGTTATTCGTCTGCAGTTTTCTTATTTTGTACTGTTTTAGTCTGATATTGGTATCAGAGTAACATTAGCTTTGTGGAATATTGAGAAGAGTTTCATTCTCTTCTATTTTTTGGATAAGACTGTAAAATTGGTGTTAATTCTTTAAATGTTTGATGGAATTCTTCAGTGAAATTTCTGGACCTGGAGATTTGGGGGTGGGGGGTTGATTACAAATTCAATTTCCTTAATAGTTAAAGGGTTATTTAAATTACCTATTTCATATTAGAAGACTGGTGGCAATTTGTGTTTTTGAGAAAGGGTTGTGTACTGTGTAAGTTGTCAAATTTATATTTGTAGACTTGTTCATAGTATTTACTTATCCTTTTGATGTCTGCAGGGTCTATAGTGATATCCTCTGTTTTATTCCTGATATTGTATTTTTTCTTTCATGGTTTTGCTAGAGATTTGTCAGCTTTATTGATCCAGTGCTTTATTTCATTGTTTTTCTTAATTTTTCTTCTGTTTTTAATTTCGTTAATTCCTGTTCTTTATCTTCTTCCTTTTATTTGTTTTGGGTTTACTTAGCTTTTTTTCCCCTAGGTTCTTGAGATGAAAGGTTAGATTATTAATTTGAGACTTTTGTTCTTTTTTATTGTAAGCATTTAGTGCTTGAGTTTCCCCTTTCAGCACTGCTTCAGCTGTGTTGCACAAATTTTGATATGTTATATTTCAATTTCATTCAACTCAATGTATTTTCTTATTTTCCTTGTGACTTCCTTTTTGCTTAATGGATTATTTAAAAGTGTGTTATTTTATTTCCAAGTGTTTGGAGATTTTTCTGTTATCTCTCTGTCATTGATTTCTCATTTATTCCATTGAAGATAGAGACATACTCTGTATGATTTCAGTTCTTTTAAGTTTGTTGAGGTTTGCTTTATGGCCCAGGACATATTCTATCTTGGTCTATGTTCTGTAGGCACTTGAGAAAAAAATGTGTATATCTCCTCTTTCTGGGTATTTTTTAAACGTTGTTTAGATTCTGTTGATTCATGGTGTTTTTGAGTTTTTCTATATCCTTGATAACTTTATGTATAGTTTTATCAATTACTGAGAGAAGGATGTTGAAATCTCCTACTACCATAGTGGATTTTTTCAGCTCTGTTGCCTGGCACACATACATTTAGGATTGCTATATCTTGTTGGTGAGTTGAACTTTTATCATTATATAATGTTCCTTTCTTTCACTGGTAATTTTCTTTGTCCTGAAGTCTATTTTATCTGATAAGTATAGCTCTAGCTTTCAATTCTAGCTTTCCTTTGATAATGTTTGTGCGACATAACCATTTCTATCCTTTTCCTTTCAACATGCCTATATCATTACATTTGAGGTGAGAGTCTTGTAGATAGTATATAGATGGGTCATATTTTTCAAGCCAATCTGCCAATTTCTTTTAATTGATATCCTTTTAAAAATGTAATGTAATTATTTATACGTTAGGGCTAACTCTGCTATTTTATTATTTGCTTTCTGTGTTTTGTTTTTCATTCCTCTATTTTCTTTTTCTTACTTTCCTGTGGGTTACTTGCACATTTTTTAGAATTACCCATAGTGCTTTGATTTATCAATAGTGTCACTTGAACTCTTGTAGAATTTCATTTTGATTCATCTGTAGTGTCTTTGAATATATTCATAGTGTTTTTTTAATTTTTATGTGGTGTTTTATGTAGCATTTTTAGTGATTACTCTAGGGATTACATTATATATTCATCATTTATTACAATCCAGTGGTATTTTACCAGTTCAAGTGAAGCACAGAAACCCTACCTCTCTTTATGTCCCTTTACCCTCTCTCATTTACAATACACTTGTCCTAAATATGTCCTCTGCATACGTTGAGAACCACATCAGACAGCAGTGTTATAGTTTTTGTTTCCACCATCAAACATAATTTAGAAACTCAAGAGAAGGAAAGCCTGTTGTACCCATATTTTTGCTTACTGTGTTTTTTCTTCTTGATGTTCCAAGATTCCTTCTTTTATTATTTCCTTTCCATTTAGAGGAACTTTCTTTAGCCATTCTCATATGGTACATCTGCTGGTGACAAATTCTTTTAGTTTTCCTTTATCTGAGAATGTCTTGATTTCTTCTTCATTCCTGAAGAATATTTTCACTGGGTAGAGAACTCCAGGTTGATAGTTCTTTTCTTTCACCACTTAAAAAATGTTATGCCACTTCCTTCTGGCTTCCATGTTTTCTGATAAGAAATCTGCTTTCATTCTAATTGTTTTACTCCTATAAGTAACATATCATTTTTCTCTGGCTGCTTTATTTTGTCTTTAGTTTTCAAAAGTGTAATTATGATGTGTCTTGATATAGATTTCTTTGGTTTATCTTGTTTGGGATTCACTTAGCTTCTTGAATCTGCCGGTTTATTTCTTTTGCCAAATTCAGGAAGTTTTCAGCTGTTGTTTCTTCAAATACTTTTTCATCACCGTCTTCTTTATCCTCCTAACCTTCCATGACTCCAGTCACATAAATATTAGATCTTTTGTTATTGTCTCACAGTTCCCTAAGGCTCTATTCTTTTCTTTAAGTCTGTTTTCTCTCCATTGTTCAGATTGGGTGATTTCTATTGTTCTGTCTTCCACTCCAGTGATTATTTCTTCAGTGCCTTCCATTCTGCTGTTGAGCCCATCCACTGAGCTTTTTATTTCAGTTTATTGTATTTTTAGTTCTAAAATTTCTGTTCTTTGGATTTTCTGTTTCTTTGGGGCTTTCTATTTTTTCATTTGTTTCAAGCATGTTCATAATTGTTCATTGAAGCATTTTTATGATGGCTGCTTTAAAATCTTTTTCAGACAATTCTAATATCTCTCTCATTAAAGTGTTGTCATCTATTGATTGCTTCATTTTTTATACAATTTGAGGTCTTCCTGGTTCTTGATTTGAATGAGTTCTTTTCATTTGAAATTTGGACATTTTTATCTTATATCATTAAACTCTGGCTTTTCTTTAGACCTTCTGTTTTATCTGATTTTCCTAGAAGGGAAAGTGAGGATGACACCTTGTTACTGCTAGGTGGAGATAGAAAACCTGTTTCCTCACTCAGCCTCCACCAGCACCCAAGGTGGGCATGGCTCCTTGTTACTGCTGGGTGAGGGTAGGAGTTCCAACTCTCTATATGGTATCCCATGGTAGGGTTGGTTTTGTTACTGGCAACTGGTGGTGAAAGCCTTGACTTTCATTAAATCTCTTCTGACAACATTTTAGCATAAATGAGAGGGGGCCTCATTAGTGCTGTATGGTGGTGGAAGTCCCGGCTCTCCATATGGTTTCCACTGACATTGTTAGATTGTTAGTGGAGGTCTAATTACTGGTGAGTGGGGATGAAAGTCCTGGCTCCCTACTTATACTTCTCAAGCAGGGAGGTTGGGGCACCTCATCACAGACTCACAGGGGGAAATCTATTCCTCACTCGGCCTTTGCTGGCATGGGTGGAGGTGTTGCCATAGTTTTATCTGTGATGTTTGGCTGGAGTTAGGCAGTTATTATCTAAAAGTTTCCTGTCACTAGGCTGTCCCTTTCTTGGTCCTTTGGCTAGAGAGAGCATGCTTTTGTTGGGACAGTTTTGTCTGTAGCTGTTGACATTGCTTGGTTGCCAGCTTCTTCATCTTCAAGTCCGGGCTATACAAAGCAAAAAGAAATTCCAGGGAACTCACTACTGTCTCATTCTCTGGATTTTGAGATCCCTAGCTGGTCTGTCTTCTTTCCACCTTTTAGAGTCTTCTTATGTTTATTTTTGTAATATCTAAGGGTTTTAGTTGTACTTAAAGGAAGGCATAGGAAAAGTACATTTAGTCCATCTTCCAAGAAGCAGAAGTCCAACTGATTTTTGACAAAGGTGAAAAGGCAATTCTGTGTAGGAAGGATGGCCTTTTCAACAAATGGTGTTAGAATAATTGAATATTCAAAAAAGTGTTAAATGAAAGAAAGAAGTTGCACAAAATATTATATATGCCACAATCTATTTTTCAAAAGAGAAAAAAATTGGGGACCTGTGCACTGCTCATCAAGCTGTGCTGTGGCAGCATCCTACATATAAAAAATATAGAGGAAGATTGCCACAGATGTTAGCCCAGGGCCAGTCTTCCTCACAAAAGTAAAATAAAATAAAAATAAATCTTAAAATTGTTACAAGAAAAGTACAGTATCCTTACCAGTGAAATTCACCAACCAGCAACCAAAATCAAAAAATGTATACAAACTATATTAGTATATAGACTGATGCTAACCTGATTCTTTCCCCTCAACACACAGGAATAAATGAAGAAGAGGAGAAGAAAAAAGCAAAAAGCAAAGAGAAAATCAAGTTGAAAAAGAAAAGGAAAAGGTATTTTTTTAACATCTTTTTTTTTTTCAAAGAGCAAGACTGTGAATCCAGGATGGATTATAAAATTTTATTTTTCATCTATAGTCCCATTAATTTAACATTAATTTTTTTCTTAGTGGCAGTTAGAGGTTCAGTTTTTTCAGTAAAATAACAAAGTCCTTTATGTCAGGAATCAAAAATAAAGTCAACAGTCAGACACTTTAAATTTTCTTTTTGGAGCAAATGTAGATATAGATAAATAACAATCCTCTCCCCTTCTTTTGTGTATTCTATTTGTATTCTAGAATTTTACGTTTTAGAAGATCAGCTAAGCTTTTAATAGGACATATGTTTATATTCTTCACATATGTATTTTGTCCTCATATATATGAAGTTGGCGCTTAGATATTTGTATTCTCAAAATATCATTGCCATGGCTAAGAAATTAATTTATTAAGAGGATTTATGTATTCACTTGTCTTGCTAAAAATTCCTTCACATCTTTCAGAACCCTCAGTAGTCACCTATGAGTTTTTAGTATCAACTCTTTTAACAACTAACTGGTTAAACAAATTGATCAAAAATTAAGAGGCAACTTCTTCCATGGTTGATGAGAGCAGTTTCATTTATACTAGAGTAAACATACACATACTGGCTTTTTTTTAAGGCACTTGGCAGTAGTAATATCTGGCTTGGACCCCAGTTCTCTGACAGTAGGTTCTGTAACTCAGGTGTTGTCACTGTGCATTTAATATATACATTTTAACGTTTAATTTTATAAATAGGAAAAGTTAGGTCACTTTCAAGTGTTGAGAGTTAAAGAATAATAGGAAGGTGGAGCCCAGTGTATTGTATAGTCTGACTAGTGTATTGTTGAATCATTTGCACGGCAAAGTGGATTGCTTATAGGAAAAGTAGGATTATCTATTTTCTTCCAAATTCTAGTATTCTTGTTTATAGTAACAGATTACTTAGTCAAGCTTCACTGCCTTGGGCCTCACAGGCCTCAGACGGGGACTGAAATTAAGTGAACTTTTCTGGGCACACTTGGCAGAGATAATGCCACCTAATAGAGTTGTTATGTCAAAGTCGAATATTTTCCCCTAAAAGTGAGAATCCAGGACCAAAAAGCCAAAGAAAAATGTGCAGGAAGAGAAGCAGCTCTGGTCAGAATTCAGAGGTCAAGCAGGGTCTTTAAAACAGGAAAACAGACAAGAGTTGAGAATAACAGAGTTGAAGAGGGAGCAGGAGAATACATGAGAAAATAAGTTCAGAAATGGTGGAAGTCTAGGAAGCAGACAAGGGAGAGAAGGGAAGACATTACAGAATCGGGGGAAAGTCAGCGTCCCTAAATGAGGACGGCAGTCAAGGACTTCACAGGAAGCATTGTGCAGATACAACCTGTAGTCTCACGGGCTTTTCTCCTCCCATGTGTCTCTGTCAGGGCTTCTTAGCTTGGGTTTTAACTTCTAATGTGTAGATCACTGAACTATCTCTTAAGATGCCTTTTTTATTTCAAATTAATTCAGTTTCTGTCTTGTCACGCATATTTGGGGTTTAGGGGAGGAAAATTGTGGCACATCTCTGCATGTAAGATCTTAAGAGATGGCTTTTTCTGGTTTTTATTTCTTTTTTTTTTTCCTTTTTAATATTAGAGGAAGCAATTCTACAGCTTGTTTTCCAATTTAGTATTAGAGTAATATTAGAAAATAAAGTATAATGATAAATCATCCTCATTCATTTATATAGAGTATTATTTAAAAGCATCTTTTCTGTAACTAGTGAAAATTATTTTGCAAGTGTTCATCTGTATCACTCTGCTTCTAGAGGCATCAAGTACTTGAACTTGAAAAATCAAAAGAATTAACAAAAGTGCTTTTATTTTGCTAATGTTCAGCTTTCATCCATTTATCCTGAGGTACAATTATAGCCCTTTTTATATAATTGCATCCTTTTGTGGCTCTTTTAAGAGAATATGCTAAAAGTTATTCCATACACAGTGAATTGTGTGTACAATGAGGCTTGGTGACGCCACTTTGTTTGCCTTGTAAGATTTTGAAGAGTATGACAGGATGAAAAGCTGAAAATCACAGAGAAATCATTTCTTCCTTACTAAATATAAAACTCATGACTACAGTTGAACAGAATAGAGAGATTTCTTTTGCCGGTTTCTGTGACCAATTAGCAAAAATTCTAAATTCATCATTTTAAGAGAATACAAATATATAAAGCACATTTTGAGTTTCTTTGTTTATACCCCCACCTTGCTCCAAGAAGGATTTAAGGCAGTTCACATCCCATTTAAGTTTACCTGCCAGCCATAAATGCAGTGATCAGTCAGTATGTATTGTTGCTCATAGGTCTTATTCATCCAGTTCCACTGAAGAGGACACTTCAAAACAAAAGAAACAAAAATATCAGAAGAAAGAGAAGAAAAAAGAAAAAAAGAATAAATCAAAAAAGGGGAAACATCACAAAAAGGAAAAAAAGAGGAGAAAAAAGGAAAAGCATTCTTCCACCTCTACTAGTTCTGAAGTCTCCAAAAAATAACCGAGACTTTGGCCTAAGCCATTAAAATACAAATTTTGGTTTTTAAAATTATTTGACCTTCCTTGAAATTTGCTATATAATTATGCTTTGCAATAAATCCCAGCCTTTTCCGTATAGACATCTTTTTCATATATGGGACCATTATCCTCTGGCAATATATTTTTAGTATGGTATGACTGTAAAGTGTTGAATCAGTCTTATTATCCAAGTGTGGATATTTGTACATACAAAACATCATTTTTGGTATTCGTAGCTCTGTGTGTCTGACTAGTGTTATTGCTTCGTAAGCTGATTGTAAATGGCTTTACTGCAGTCAACACGGGTGGTCTGCCCAGCAGTTAATGCGTATTGCTGAACCAAGTGTCCACCTTCCAGTGTAAAGTGAGGTAGGGGATAATGCTTTGCTCTTAACACTGAAAAACTTAATAGCTTTATATCCTATGATCATGTATAAAGATAGTGAAATTCTTCTCTGTTGTTTTAAAATCTCTAGCCACTTTTTGGATGTCTTGGGAGATGAAACTGCTTTATTGGTCTTGACTAGGACTTTTTAAATCAATAGTATCGGCAGGAAGATGATAATGAAAATATTTACAACAGTTTTACTGTTTTATGAAATGCAGTTTCTAGTACCTGCCTCTGTTGTTTTCATAACGATTAAAATATTTCTTCATTGTTTAAAAAGACAAGTCTAGTTCAGCCTATTAGTAAGTCTCATAAAGATGATGCTGTGTCGGGCAGGATTTTTAGGATAGACTCCTGGGTGGTTTTACAAATGTGCCATATTGGCATGTCTTAAAGTGATACCTCAAACACAACTTTTTATTTAGGAGGATAACAGCTGAATCTTCATTAGAACTGATTTTTATTGTATGCAGTATGTAAATTTTATGAGACTTGTTTTTATGAGTAATGTGGAAAATTTTTATAAATGTGAACATGTATATTTATTTGTCTGAAATAATTTGTAGTTTTGAAGCAGATTTCACACTGAATTTATGGTTTCATAAATACCAGTTTGGGGGGTTTCTCTCTTTTACTTCAGTCATAAACCTTAGGAACAGTGACAAAAATTTAGGATTAAGAATTTTACTCTGCACTTTTTAAAATTTAAGAGTTGCATCATGAAAGCTTTTATATAACAATGGAAATTTTATAAGGGTAAGCATTTTCAAACATATTAATAGATATAAATGTGTCTTACATTTTTAATTTCACAATGATCAGTGTTACTTACTTTGGTTAATACTTGGGTATCACTTATGCCCAGTGAATTAAATAGTGACTACCATAGGAGCATAGAATGTCGGCCAGTTATCATGGCACAGCACCAAGGACTACAAGTACCTCACTGTGGTACAGTTATAAGCTTTCAAATTGGGAACCTACAGACATGGCTGCAGGTGAATTCATTATGGTGGAATCAGGTAAGTACACACGTAACCTCACAGGCTGGCATGGCGTACTGATTCTTCCTTCACTCAGCTCTGGTGCCTGGCATGGCCTCAGTGAGACGAGGAGAGCCTCGTAACTCCTCTAACATGCTTACCATGCTCAAAGTCTAGGGAAGCCACACCCGCATCGCTGTTCAAGCGTTACAGCCATGGAAGCTCTCACTCACACTGCTAGCTTTTTTATAACCTAATTTAATCATCCGGCCTCCTCAAAAAGAAATCTTATTTGAATAGTTCAGTCAGTTGTTTGGAGAGAAACACAGAGCTGTTAGGTTTTTAAGGGTTTGTTTTGCCTTTGCTGTATTTTACGTATTTTTGAAAACTGTATTTTATGAAAATACAGTTCTTTGGTTATCAAGTTGAAAAACTAAGTAAAAAAAAAAAATCCTTTGAAAAATGCTACATGCGAAAGAAAGAATGGCCTCATCCCACTGAGTGTATAGCATGGCTAAAAATAATAATAACTGTAGTGAAACAGAGTTATTTGTAAGTCTTCTTTCTGTTAATTGAAGAGACTATAAATTGGCTCATTAGGTTTCTTTTCTGAGTGGTGACATGATTAATAATGGTTCAGAAGGCTTATATAAAATCCAGCTCTCATTAACTTGTAATCTAGTACACAAATTAAAATATTTTAATGCTCAGTAATTTTTTTCTCCCAGAAACAATCTTGGAGTTATTCTTACCTAAATTTCCCATAATATGAGAATAGTTTGTGAAATATCTCATCTGAATAAAATTCATTTATTTTTATTAAAGTAATTTTCTTCTAAAGTGATCTTGTTATTATTGGGATTGGATGCAAAGCTCACTAATGTATTTTAGGAGAAAATTAGTGAAATTTCCTGTCAGGCATTGTATAGCAGAAGGAAAACTGAATTTAATGGTAAAAATTCCAAAAGTCCTGGTCTTTCTAACTAGCTATGTGACCTTCAACAGTCATTTAGCTTCTCTTGGCCTTGGTGTCTTTCATCTATAAAATATTGTACCAGATTAGCTCTGCGACCCCTTCCAGTCCTTAAGATATATGATTATCAGTATTTTAGTAAAATTCAAGTATTATCCATTTTATAAATTATTGCAGATAAGCAGGTAGGATTCTGTAATGGTGAAGGTTAAATTTATTAATACAAACGTTATGCACGTTCAGCTTCTTTAAGGAGACATCTTTACCACCCAATGTATGTCACCTTCAGTAGATGCAGACAGAATTTATGTTTAGTTTTGTATCTGTAACCAGATTATCTGAACACTCTCAGGATATTGCTTTTGGGTTGGTGGACCTACTCCCCACACAGTTTCCTATTTCTTTTCTCCATTTCATCTGTTGGCTAAAATCTCACAGAAGTATCCCCAATTCTTCACACTTAATACATACCTATCTACATCTTTGGTTCTCTGAGGCCAAAACATCAGTAAGTAAGGAGTAAAACAACTGTATGTGTCTGTGTTTACTACTCACTGTCTAAAATTCTATAACCCTAGTCACCTTCAATTAGACTAGGTTGAAGAGTTATTAAGAATGTCGATAAATACACCATTGAGTCCTTTCTTCAACAGACATTTATTGAATGCCTAGCACAGCAAACACTCTGCTAAGTGCTGGGGATACAGAGGTTAAGACTCATTTGCTTACCTGAAGGGGTTCATGGTTTAGTTGGTAGAGAAACAGCAGAACACATCATTATATAATAAGTGCAGTAATTGACCGGAACGTGAGTCTATAGAAACACAGAGGGGTTCGTAACCTGGTCTGGAGAAGTTAGAAGAGGCTACCTGGAGAAAGTATTGCCTGAAGTGCGTTTTGTTTGAGGGTGAGGGTAGGAGTTATGGCAGGTCCTGACAGAGTGGGTACTGTGAACAAAGACCACAACAGAGAAAGCCGGGGTGTGTGTGTGTCAAGAATTACAAGCAATATGTGAGGCAGGAAGTGGGAGGAATTGATTGCCATGTTGGTTCTCAGGAACAATGGAAGGAAGTCTTAAGTCCCACGTTTGGGAGCTTGGACTTTAATCTGTGTGCAATGAGACACCAAGAAAGAGTTTTAAGAAAAGAAATGACTTTTATAGGGTTTGCCTCCATTTCATAAGCCAATTTCACAATTTTTAAAAGGTGAAATTGCTCTCATTGGAAGGCCACATAGAAAATAATTTGAATCTTTTATGTCCTATTATTTGTACTCTTCTTCTTGACCCACTTTTCTAAGATCTGATAATTACCAAAAATTACACAGTGACTTAAGCCTTCTAAATACACAAAGCTACTGTGTTCTTTATCAGACCCATCCCCTGAATTACATACATATGTGTGTACTTGGAAATGTGTTTTGTTTTTAATTTTATTTTAGATTATTTTTGACTGACTTAAATTCTGTCATATGTTAGTATTTCTTAAGTCCAAATAAATCTTTTAAAATATATTTTTCAATGTACAGACTGTGCTGTAATTTGATAAGCCTTCTTGCTTTTGATGTTTTGTCTCAATCTATGAAGCACAGCTGCTTCAGAGTCACAGAGATAGACAGCAGCTGGTGTGCTGGATGAGCCTGTGGCTCTCTCAGGTGCCCTGGCTCGGCGGGGATGCTTCAAGGACTGCAGCTGATCCTCGTGCAGGGCTTTAATCTCCCTGGGCAATCGGCATCCAAGAACAGTGCGTTTTTTATGCCAGTGTGACAGTAATCCCAGGGTCTTCTGACCTCATTTGTCTCCTCTCAACTCCTCCAAAAATATTCAGAGCATCAGAGAATTGGGATGCCTCTGCTGGAGCACCCAGGATGCCTCCAGCCATACCTGGCCCCGGATATGCCTGTCCCACAGGTTAGGAGGAGTCTGGGGGACCGCAAGCATTTTTGCTGTCCCAGAGCCTCTAAGTTTCCTGCTTCTTGTGTCATTTATGGCATCTTCCCTTCCCCTTGAGCAACAAAAGTAGAACTGTACCAGTGCCTTAACTAAACTTTCTCAACCGAGGTTTTCATCTGAGACCGTAACTAATTAGTCGTATAATTATTAGTATCTGTGTATCAAGATAGCCAACTTTCTGGGATTTTTCTTTTAAATCAAAGCTGGATAAAAGATCAAGAAGTACCCACAAATGCTTTATGTGCTTTCACAAAAATAAATGAAAATTCTTTGCTTTTATGACCACATTAAATGTCACTTTTATGATGGAAATGTTTTACCTTTCCAACTTCACACATACTCTAAGCCATTTTGGTGTTTTAGACATAAAGCAAAATATCCAGAATTTTACTAATCCCAGCATACAAACTAAAATATTGAGATAGGATTCATCACCTCTTAATTATTTTAAAATTTAAATTAATAATAATTCCTGCTGGTGATAGTGCCTAATAAAACTCTAACTTTTTAACATTGAATTTCCCCTAACTTTTAAATTTTAAGAAATTTTAACATGTGAGCATTGGCAAAATTGTGCTTTGTTTTGAATATGAAATCCAGCACAGGCAGTAGGGTGTTGCAATAATGACCTGGAACTGTGCTGTCAGTACAGGCACATGTGGCTATTTAAATTAAATAAATAAAATAAAAACAGATTTCTTAAGTTGCACTAGCCACATTTCAAGTGCCCAGGAGCTGCATGTGGCTAGTGGCTACCATGCCAGACAGTGCAGATGTAGAAAGAGCATTTCTATCATCACAGAAACTTCTGGACAGTGCTGGTCTGGAAGATATCACCAATTCCTGGTAGAAATTTTGACAGCCTAATGGTCAAAAGTTTCTAACCCTGAGGTTTGCATGCCTGAGAGCAATAAGACATTTTTTTTTTCCCTATCAAACCAGAGAAGCTGTATTCAGCACATTTTGAAAGGCTAGTCTTCCAACTATGGAAAGTTTATACAACACAGTAGATGTGTTCCGCAGAGCCAACTTAAAATTAATCCTTTTTCCTATTGAATTCCATTATAAAACCGGGTCTGTGTTCTTATAATTGAAATCACACTTATGAATAAAAATCTTTTAAGACAATTATAATTTGCAGAAACTAGTTATATTTCTAGATGTCTAAGTGGTATTGCTGCAATAGCCTTAGGTGGGACCAGAGAACTTGTTTTATAACTTTCACTATACAAATTCCTTAGGAACTTTATCAGTGAAGGATTTTTGTTATAGTTATCCCTTGGTATGCAGAACATATTTATTATGCAGATTGTATATTGTGATATATTTTGTTATTGAATGTTGGCTTTTATAAAGGCAATATATTGTTTATGTGCCTAGGAAATCCTCTAAAAAAGGCATGGGTTGATTTCTAGAGACTTAATCTGCCACCTCTAGTTTATAAGACCATTCCCCCCAGAGATTTACCTATCCAGTACCATCTCTTATAAAAATAACTGCCTCTAAGTATCAAAAATTGTGAAATGCTGGTAATGTGACATAAATTTCTCGTTTTTCACTGAGATAGTTTGCTTATCTGTGTTATTGAGAAATTCTTTAAGTTCTCCTGAAGTATTATGTAATGCAGAAACATCTTAATTAGCAAATAAAAGTAAACTTGTGCACATGAAAATCTATCAGAAACCTTAGTGGGTGTTTAATAAATTAATTGAACAAAAATGCAGCTGTTTCTTGCTTCGTGAGTGGCGAATTTTTGAAAAGAATTATTAAGAACTGTATTTGAAATGCACACTTTATTTTTATTGCTCCTTCTCTCCCGGGCTTTTCCAACACAGGGTTTTTAATAAGACACAGTGTTTATTTGTGATGTGTCCACTGTTTTGTCTTGAATTGTATCATCAGCTTCATACGATGTTTCATGTGTTGAATTCGATGCTGCCGTGGAATTGTGGGCTTTGGTTCTCCTATTTGAGTTGCCTGAAAACACACAAAACAAAATGAAATAATTATTTGGAATTAGGACGAAATTGGACTTCTTAAAATTTGTGCTTAAAAAATAAATGTCGTAGCAATATTGAAAATATTATGTCCTGATAACACTATGTTGATGAGTGAGAATCGAATCATTTCAAACCTGTTTTTGAGCATTTCCTCCTGAAAGTCAAATAAGGGAAATATTGAGTAACAGAAGTAAGGATTTCATGTCCCTGCTTATCTTTCTTTCTCCATGCTTCCATGGAGGAAACTACACATTTGATAAGAAGGTAACAGTTTCTTGGTTGCTAAATAAAAGTGTGACTGTCCCTGTGCATAAAGTGAACAAAACTATACTAAAGCAAATCGTAATAATTTGCAGCACTCCTTAAGGCTTTACCATCATAAGGAATTTAGATGTAATTTTTTTTTTTTAAAGATTGGCCCTAAGCTAACATCTGCCAATGTTTTTTTTTCCTTCTTTTTCTCCCCAAAGCCCCTCAGTACATAGTTGTATATTCTACTTGTAGGTCCTTCTAGTTATGTGTGGGACGCTGCCTTAGCATGGCTTGACGAGCAGTGCTAGGTCCACGCACAGGATCCGAACCAGCGAAACCCTGGGCCACGGAAGTGGAGCGTGCAAACTTAACCACTCGGCCACACGGTGGCCCTAGATGTAATGTTTTAAAAGAACACATTTGTGCCGTAATCTCATTCACTCATTCTATGTAAATGAGTCCAAAATGCACAAGGGTAGAGGAATGTGGACCTTTGCTCATCAGAAGTTCAACTAACAAGCTTGTAGCAAAGAAATAGATTATTCTTCACCAAATGGTGTTGGAAAAGTAATTGTGAAAATAATGAATGTATCATATAGTTCACCAATATATACCAAATTAAATCTATTTAAATAATATATAAATATGTAAAGCAGTGAAAGAAATCACAGACGTCACTAATGACCTCCTGTTGCCAATCCACAGGCCAGGTCACAATCCACATCTTATTTGACCTGTCAACAGCATTTTCTTTTTCGGCTTCCAGGATGCCACTCTTTCTTAACTCATTCCTGTGTTGCCGTTGCTCCTCAGCGTCTCCTGTTGGTCCCTCTTCTTCTCCCAGGCCTCCTAGACCTAGGAGTGCCTCAGGGCTCAGCCGTTGGTTCCTGTCTCTGTGTCACTCCCTACTTAATCTCATTAATCTCTCAGGTTTTAATACCTTCTCTATGCTGATGACTCCCAGATGTATACCTCTAACCCAGACCTCTCCTGAACTCCAGATTCAACCTTCTAATTGACATCTCCACTTGGACATCTAGTAGACATCTCCAGCTTAGTCCAAAACTGAAATTTGGATCATTCCCAGAAAAAAAAAAAAAAAAAAAAAAGCCCATTCCACTTACAGTCTTTTTCTCCCCGTTGCAGTCGTCCTTGATTCTTTTATCTCACACCCCACATGCAATCCATCTGAAATCCTGTTGACTACACTTGTAGAATACATCCAGAATCAATCCACTCACTTCTCATCACCTTTACTGCTACCACTGATTCTATTCTTAGCACAACACTCAGAGTGATCCTTTACAACATAAGTCAAATCACATCCTCTGCTCATAACCCTCCCTTTCACCGAAATCTTTATAATGGCCTATGTGATCTCATATACACACATCATTAATCTCCTTGACTTCATCTTTTTCTATTCACCCCCTCATTCACTCCAACCTCTTTGATCAAACATTTCAGGCACATTCCAGCCACAGGGCCTTTGCACTGGCTATCCACTGTCTGGTATGTTCTTCTCCCAGATTATCTGCACAGTAACTCTCTCATTTCAAAGTCTTTGCTCAAAAGTCACCTTTTCAATTGAACTGAGTTTAAAATTGCAACTACGTCTCCCCCCCATCCACGATCCCTTTTGCTCTCCATTTTTCCCCATAGTATTTATTTTCTAATATACTAATTTACCTATTTATTATGTTTATAATTTATTGTGTATCTCCTGTCACTAAAATGTAAGCACTGCATGCCAGAGATCTTTTACTATTTTATTCATTGATGATGTGTCTAGAAAAAAATGCCTTGTACATAGGTAGTGTTCAATAAATATTTGTTGAGTGAAATAATGAATTAAAGCATAAGATTAAAAGTTTGACATAATAAAAACTTTGAAATTGTAGCTAGTAAAAGACAAGATTGGAAGCCAACTGGGAAGAAAAGTTTAGAACAAATGATTCATGTCTAATATATAACAAAGTCTTACCTATCAATATATAAAACATTAACACCTCTCAGTGGGTGAAAAAACTGGACAAAAGATATGGCTAATAAACATGAAAAGATCTTCAGTCTTACTAGGAAGAAAGAAATGTAAATTCAAAAGGTAATAAGCCATTCTTCCTGACTCACTTAGGCACAGGAAAAAAGTAATCTTTCTTAGCCAAGGGTGTGACATGATGGACATTTTTTTTTTTTTTAAGTCTGAAGCATTCCTACCTGTAATGCGATTTTAACATAAAGTTCCCAAGGAAACCAACAGAGATGAGATCTAAAATTTCTATAGAAAGATGTTCAGTGGTTATTTTCAATACCAAAAAATGTAAGTGCCTTAAATTTCTAATACTAGGGGAATTGCTAAATTATCATGCATGAAGTATCATCAAAAGGTGATTTCCAATAAATTTTTATTACATGGAAAGTTCTCAGAATACCATGTTAAGTTTGAAAGGATGCAAAATTATCAGCAATACAATAATAGTACTTTCGGCTTACTATCAGCTTCTCTCTGCTTAAAATCCTTTAGGCCCAACTCTGAACCTCTTGGTTAGGCTGAGGACCTGGCCCTGCTTCCCTCTCCCAGCTCAGCCTGCCCGCCTCCCCTCCTTATACCTGGTGTTTCTGACAAACAGAAATACTGACAGGTTCCCCAGCATGCCCTGCTGCCTCTCTCTGCCCCAAGCCTTTGCACACACTATTCCAGCTACTTGGTGCCCTTACTTTCCAATCACTTTTACTTGAATAACTATTACTTGTCCTTCGGGTTTTAGAAATGTCTGCTCTGAACCTCCCTAAGGGGAAGGGAGACCCATTCGCCAAGAGATTCCATTATTATAAGTAGCTACTTCCTCTATTTTTTGCCATCTAGACTGTCTTCTTGATATGCATTTTTTATTTTGTTTTTCTTTAGATAAGCCTAAGCCTCACCTTTGATTGTGTTCATACTGCCTGGCTTTGCCCATTTATAAGTAGTTATATAAACTGCTTTCTAGGGCCAATCAGGACATCTCCCACTGTGGGTTGATTTCATAGTTCGACACCCAAAGGGCAATATTATTTACAAGTTTTGAAGAAAGCAGTCCCACTACAGCCCAGATCCTGCCCATAGGACTGAAACACATGTGGTATAGTTCTCTGGGCTAATATTAAAATTATTGCAAGTTTAAAATGTAGGGCCTAGAGAGGTACAATATATGGCTTTATTTCATTACATTTCTTATGAACTTTTTTGATGGTAAAATAATGTTCTACTTCTAAACATCCAATCATAATGTTTCAGCCATATAATTTGATTTTCAAAAGTTAATTTGTTGTAGGCACAACATTTTCTAGCCTGGCAAGTAGCCCTTTGCCCAATCAGCCAGCATGGCTGTTTAAGATACATGTAGCAGAGAAAGCTGGCGTGAAAATTCGATGAACTGACAAGTTCTTGACTGTTATTTACAAAGTAGACTTTAAAAAAAATAGTAGGTTCAAATTTAACTACTAATTACTTAAGCAATGGAATATATTCCATATGGGGGCCCTTAAAACTATTTTCCTCATATAACATTTAAAAAACAAAATGTTTGTAGGTTTATTTTTCATTTTATCATAGCAGGTAAAGGTAAAAGATCAAGGATATAAGATGTAAATTAGTTTCATACTATCTGGGTGGCATTTGTATCTTACATAAGCCTTTCTTTAAACATCTAAAATTTTAATATTTCATTTCCTGGAAGTCTGAAAACTGTAATGTTGGTTAGTTCAAGTCCTTCATGTTTCCTAAGCTTTTTACAAACTTAAATTTGTAATATTTTAATCAGATTTTCAAGGTGTTTTTATCTACCTTGTCACATACAGTTTTTGTTTTTGTCTTTTTTTATGGGGAATAAACTCAGGAAGTTATTTTCTAACTTAGCTTGAGTTTCTCTCTAAGTCATCTCCATTCTGACAGCTCTAGTTTCCATTATTTATTTTTCTGGCCACAACTGAAAATCTTTAACCAGTCCACTGCCCTCTGAGACTTAAAGGCTTGCAAAATACGTTCCAGTATTATAGATTTTTCTTCATCAAGGACTCATGAAGACCCCATTCTCCAGGCCTGACCCTTATTCCCTTGGCCACTGGATCCTTCTAACCAGTGTAGGTGCAGCCAAAGATAATTTCTTAGATTGGCTTGATAGAGCAAGGCAGTTCCCTTAACAAGACCAATTTGCTACACAAACAAGAAAAGATTTGTTATAAATAAACACCCTACTGACATCATTTGGAGCAGGAGCTTTGATTAGCAAATTAACACCCCTGGTGTTCACTCTCTTCCTGCAGCTTATAAAAATCCAAAGGAGTTTTCAGTGTATATCCCTCTGGTAAGTTAGAGTAATTGGACATATGGGAAAACAATTTCGATGAGTGGGCTATCATGACAACAGAGTCCAGCTAACTGCATCCCTTTGGAATGATTTTAAAAGAGAAAGAAGCAAAAGTCTAAGCAATCTCAGCTTTTCCTAGTTTTGCTTTAATAAATAGAAGCTCATTTCTTAACCAACGAAATAGGGATAAAACCAGCGGCCTTTCTATCACAAGGTTACAATATGGGTTCCATTTTAAATAAGAAATCTGTAATTCTACTGAACTCCCAAGGGATTTGTTACACCTAAAAGTTTTTCTTATTTAATTCCTCCTTTTCTTTACCTGAGTGCAAATTGCAAAGATCCAGCATCACTGTTGTTTCCTGGGTTGACATTAATTGCTCTTTCTGCTGCTCGCATCCCATTTTCATTCTTTTTTCTGTTCTGGTTCATCTTATGTAAATCTCAACCTTCCTTTAATCCTATACCTCTCAGACTGGCATTTAAACTAAAGCTTTGGCCTATGTCAAAATTTAAATCAAATTCATCAAACAAAATCTTTCCATCCATCTTCATCACAAACTAGACCAATATATTTTTTCTGCTAACAGTTAAGTTTTGCATTCACTTTCAGAACCAGCCCTCAGGGGTCCATTTATCCTGGAACTCTTCTATGGACTCTGCTCTTGCCTGCCATTTCAAAATATCAAGCGAATGCTGGGGCCTTCTGCAGGTCTTCATCTCCTGGCTATCTGGCAGAACTGTAATTAAGCTTTTCTGCCTTTATCTGCCTGTATCCTCCTAGCTTCTGTGTTACCATTCTGCAGTCCTACAGCAGCTTCTAATTACTAATCATTTGGCTCACTTTATTATTTAGTAGAAAATTTACAAATCCCACTCATCCCACAGTTCCTTCTAATGGAAATAAGCAATCTTAAATTTGCACCCTAAAAGTGTTTTTTATTTGCAAGACGATGTTTTCCCTTCAAATTTAATATAATGCACAAGACTGGATCTGAGGTAAATGGAGAAATGAGCAAAACTTGCCTAGTAACCTACCAATCTATTGACCGCCCCCTTCTTCAATGTCCTGCCTTCCTCTAAAGGATATATAAGTATCTTAAGTAAATACAGTAAAAAATTCATTGTGAAGGTTAACATCCTAGACTAGCCCTTTTGCTTTGCCCATTCATCAGTAAGTGAAGGCAGTTCTATCCAGAAATGTTTCTTCTACCCAATTTTTTCCACAATTGGCCTTTTTCTTTTCCTTTTCTGCATTGTTAAATTCTTCCAACCACTGATGACTAACATAACTCACAAAGGAATTCAGCTGATATTTTAAATCCTTTAAATGAATTTTTTGTTTGTTTTGTTTTTGTTTTTGTTTTGAGGAAGATTAGCCCTGAGCCATCATCTGCAGCCAACCGTTTTCCTTTTGCTGAGGAAGATTGGCCTTGAGCTAACATCTGTGCCCACCTCCCTCCATTTTATACATGGGATGCCTGCCACAGCATGCCCTGATAAGTGGTTCATAGGTCCGTGCCCAGGATCTGAACCTGCAAACCCTGGGCCGCCAGAATGGAGCACATGAACTTAACTGCTACGCCACAGGGCCAGCCACCAAAATCCTTTAAATGAATTTTATTGAGATACTGGCTTCTATTTTGCTTATTGGTTCCAACATCAGCTAGGATTGCCTAACCGTGGGTCCTGAGGAGGACTCACAAATGCTAAATGTAGCCGTAGCTCTGCTGTGAAATGTGATTTTCTACATTCCAGGAACAAAAATGTTATTTTAAGTAGAAAGGTCCCTTTAGGAGGCAAAAATGGCCTGTTCTGCCATTGAATTCAAATGATCCCATCTTCTGCTAAGATCTCAGTGAGTTCATAAAGCCTTTCTGAAACAAAGAATGGTGCTACAAAATAATTTGGCAGCCTAATTAATAAGACTTTTTTTTTTCTAATTAATAAGACTTTTGAACAGAGTTTTGTTGGAGTGGTATTAAGGCTACTAAGAAAAATAGCTCCCAAAGTTATCTATATATTTAATACGAAACCCACCAAAATACCACTTGATTTTTAAAAATTTGACAATGTGACTCAAGAGTTTATTTGGAAACCTGAATATTAAAAGAGTAGCCAAGAAACGTTGGAAAAAAAGCATAATGGGAGGGAAGAGAAAGTCTTGCCTAATCAGATATTGAAATAAATTATATACCTACAGTAATTTTTAGGGTATATTACTAGCTTAAGAATATGCAGAGTGAAAAATTTTACAGAACAGAAAGTCTAAAAGCAGATCTCAGTATAAATAAGAATTTAGTTTATGACAAAGGTGACATTTTAAATTGGCAAGAGAAAGATGGTTTATCGAATAAATATTTGGGCAACTGGCTCATTATTTGCAAAATAAAAATAAAGGCAAATCCCTACCTCACGCTTTACACCAAAATTAAAATTCCAGGATTGTTAAAGATTTAAATATAAAAACAATGAAAAAATGTGGAAGAAAATATAGGTGAATGCATGTTATAGTGAGGTAAGAAATTTCTAAGAATGAAACTAAAGAGAGAAATCACAAAAGGAGAAACTTCTACAGTTGAAAAATTGACACATACAAAATTAAAAAGGAAACAACTATGAAAAACATTTGCAACATGTGAAAAAGCTTTTAGTTACTGGATGCAAAGTTTTTATAAAGCAATGAAAAATGAATACTCCCAGGGGCTGGCCCCGTGGCCTAGTGGTTAAGTTCGCGCGCTCCACTGCAGGCGGCCCAGTGTTTCGTTAGTTCAAATCCTGGGCGCGGACATGGCACTGCTCATCAGACCACGCTGAGGCAGCGTCCCACATGCCACAACTAGAAGAACCCACAACGAAGAATACACAACTATGTACCGGGGGGCTTTGGGGAGAAAAAGGAAAAAATAAAATCTTTAAAAAAAAAAAAAATGAATACTCCCATAGAAAAATGTGTCTAAGATAGGAGCAACAATATGCAACAAAAGAAATAATGACAAATAAACATTAAAATGTCCACTCTCGCTCCTAATTAGATGAATTTAAAATAAAACACTATATTACTTCTCTTAATGAAATTAGTAAAATATATAGCTTTTGAAATAATAATACCCATGAAATAGTGCTTTTCTGGAGTGTAGTTACCAACTTGTATTCAAAGCCTTTAATATACGCCCATCATTTGGTCAGCAATTCCACTTCCAGAGATATATACTAAGAAAATACTAAGATGTTCAATGTACATGTGTAATAGAAGAAATGGAAGCTAGCTCAAAGTCAATAATTTAATAAAATATGGTGTACTCAGATTTTGGTTTTAAACACCATTCTCAACTAAAATGAACCAGGCTTCTTAGAGAAACGGCAGATTCCAGGGCTGGAACAAGGAAAGTACGGGATGCCCTGGAACATCTTGTAACAAAAAGCAAAAAAGTGCTCAAAAAACGATGGACACAGGACTCAATTTAAAGGGGCTCCCACAGGCCAAGTATGAGACAATTTAAGGATCGGAATACACAATGATCATAATAAACTATTTTAGAATAAATAATCTGAGTCCATACTGATATAAATAAGTACATACATAAATGAATAGGTAAATAAATAGGAGAGAAAGAAAAGCTCTTCCTTGTAGCAGAATAACAACCAATAAATGTAGAAGGAATCATACGGTTAGAAAACCACCATTTTACAAGTATAATAATAATAATTCTAAAATTATTTTGAAATTTTGGATGAAAAAATTCAATCAAGAGCCATCAATGAATGGGTGAAAGTTTGAGGAGAAACAGGATTTTTTTCACAATCTCAAAGTACCTCCCCACAAATTACTTAGTAATGAATGACAAAGGGAAAAATAGTGACTTTACAATATCACAACCTCAACCAAAGAATCCAACTTAGTATTACCAATAATGCGACAGCTCGATATCACATGCTTCCTGATATGATGCCCTGAGAATATCACCTCCATAGTATTCCTGTCAAAATGCACAATCTCTCTCCAATCATGAGAAAACATCAGACAAATTTAAATTGAGGGACGCTGTACTCTTTTTTTTTACTCTTCAAAAATGTCAAGATCATGAAAGACAAAAAACGAGAATTAAAAGAGACTAAAGAAGTATGACAACTAATTACAAGATGTAATTCTGGACTAGATCCTAGATAGGAAAAAAATACCTAGTAAGAATATTGGCAAAATTTGAATATGAACTGCAGATTAGATAATATTACTGTATCAATGTTACATTTCCTGACTTTGATAAATGTACTATAATTATGTAAGAAAAAAATTCTTGTTCTTAGGAAATACATACTAAAATATTTATGGTTAAAAGGCATGATATCTTCAAATTATTTTCAAACGATTCAGAAAATACACATTGAAAGAAAGTCAATGATGAAGAAAACAAGATAAAATATTAACAATTAGTAAATCTGGGAAAAAGCATAAACCTTCTCCATACTTTTCTTGCAACTTTTCTGGAAGTGTGAAATTATATCAAAATAAAAGAATAAAAAATAGTCCTCCATCAAGGTAATAAAATGGAACCATTAAAAATGATGGCAAAGGTATTTATTTATTGGCAAACAAATATGTCAATATGTTCAGTGAGCACGTTAAGACTCATTTCCCCCCGATTTTGTTATATACATGTATCTATAGATGCACAGAAAAAAATCAGCGAAGGATATTCACCATGGTATTAATATCCGTTATCTCTGTGTGGTGAGATCATGGATGACGTTATTTGTTTGTTTGTTTCTGTGTATTTTCTAATTTTTCTACAATGAAAGTGAATTGAAAGAAAGATTTTCTTTCTGGGGAAGTGAGGATGTCTTCTAAGAAGAAGAAATATGGCAGACCGTTCTCAGCCAGTCCAAGTCCTGTTTTGCTCACAGGCAGAATAAATGATCATATGATCTTCAAATTTGCCTTCTTGCTCAGTGTTCCGTACATAATTTACGTTTCTCTCTAGACAACTGTACCTTACTGCTGATTGGCTTATCTTTCTTCCCATTTATATCCCCTGCATTTACAAAAGAGACCAGCAAATACAAGCTTGGAGTTGTCTGTTATGATTATTTCATTTGTGCCAAGAAGCTCTACTACCTGCCCTCTTCACTTTCGTCACAAACTCCACTTCCAAGAAGCCCTCTCCTCGATCTTCCACCTCTCTCCACAACCCCAGGGTGTCAACAGATACTCAAAACGACAGGATGAACATGCTTTATCTTCCTGGAGCATCAATTGTACTCAGAAATAGGAAGGAAAAGATGTTATTATCAGAGTAAAACTTGCCATTATATTATGCAGTCAAATTGAAAATTCCCATAAATTTTGAAAACAAAGTGGGCAACTGCTAATAAGTGAAAGCTCATAGGGCTTAAAGCAGACCTTTCCACTCTAGGCCTTGGAATTTCAGAGACACAAATTCCTTTCTTACCTACCTTTAAGGATTCTCCAATGGAAACGTTTGAGAAGCAGAGATCTAAAGCATTCAACCCTGTATGTGCTCCTCTATTAGCCATTAATTCTTCCCCATTTTATGAAACGAGCCCTCACTCTCAGGAGTGAGTGTCTGCTCAGAAAGATGCCCTTCACACAGCCATTTTCTGCTCAGAACAGTACATCCTATAGAGTACAATTTACAAGCCATAGGATTCTTTTAAACATTGGCATTTAAAACATGCAGAACTCAAAACACAAAAGTTAAAAAAGAAGAAAATGATTAGGGGACACAATTTAAAGGCCAATCAATTGCTTGACAATAGGACCTCTGAACAAAGTGAGCCCAGGAAGCAGCCAATTAAACTCCACGGTCACTGCCAGAGACTTGGTTTTTTTCAAGATCAATTCAACATGTATAAAGCCTTAAATTGTCTACATTAAAAAGAATGCAACCCAATAGAATAAAGATACATGAAGGAAAAATCTTGGCAAAATAGTCTAGGATTAGACTTACTGTTATTTACAGAAACAAAGAGTCCAGTCCCTTAAGTCAGTTTTAATACATACACAAAACACGTTTCCCTTTAGGCCATTCAAATCGCCTGTGATGAGAACAGTCTCAAGTACAAAAATTAATCTAAAAGGACGGGCGGTTGACTCTTACAAACAGATGGTTTTGAAAGAAAGGAGTGGTAACTGATGATACCAATTTTCCTCTGAGGCAACTTTTACTTGCTTGATTATTATGCAAATATTTTGTTATGTCCCTAACCTTTAAGGCATTCCTTAAACAAAATACAGACTTGTCTTCTCAATAGCTAGAACACTGGCATCTATTCCTAGGTGGGAGATCATTGGAATGGAGCATGCATATTTAACAACCAGTATGGCAATGTTTTTTAATTATCACTTCAAAGGGTTGCTTTCAAATATAAACCATTTTCCCTTCCTATTCTCATGACAGTTGGATTACCTATTTTTGGGGGGGCTCTCCACTATGTCTGATTTGGTTAAAATCAATCCAAGGGACCAAAATCACCTGATTTGAAAGCAGCAGTGAGGCAGCAATCATATAAAATCCTACCTTGCCAATAGCAAGCACTCAGGAAAGGCGTAGCAAATTAATTTACTGACTTGATGAACGCCATGTTTTTGAGAGGGGCGGAGTGGGGACATTGCATTACAAGGAAGTGGCTTCCTCTAACTCCATAGGAGCTGCATTGTTGGATGTCCTTGGCTAAACAGCATTAAGACTACAAGACTTGAATCAACAAGCCAATGAATTCTGTTGCCAGGTTCTCAGAGTCAACGTGAAATAACCTTTTGGAGCAGCCCCTGGAATCAATCAGGAAATATAACCAATTTTTATTTAGCACAGTGCATTGTACAGAGGAGCCACTCAGTGGATGTGTGATGACTCTCATGGTGACAGTAAACAACACTCCTTTGATCACCTACAATAGAGATGCAGGGCTACTCCATTCAATTCATTCAACAAACAGTTGTGAAGTGTTCTAGGCACTAAGGATAAAGTAGTGAGCAAACAGGAAGGAAATTCCTACTTTCCTGGAGCTTATCTAGTTAGAGTGGAGAAAAGTTAGACAATAGATAAGTAAAATATAGAGTATATTAGTGGTAAATGCTTAGGAGAAAAATAAAGCAGGAAGGGGGTATGAAATGTTGAAGGGAAATTAGAAATGTAGATAAAGTGACCAGGGAAGAACATAGACAGAAGAAATAGGAAGAAAATAGAGCATATGGACAGAGAATTTTCTAATTTTTTTTTTAAGTTTTTCATTTTCTTTCTTTTATTTGTGTATGTGTGAGGAAGATTGGCCCTGAGCAAACATCTGTTGCCAATCTTCTTCTTTTTGCTTGAGGAAGATTGTCGCTGAGCTCACATCTGTGCCAATCTTCCTCTATTTTATGTGGGACGCTGCCAGAGCATGGCTTGACCGAGCAGTGCTAGGTCCTAGGTCCACGGGATCTGAACCTGTGAACCCCAGGCCACTGAAGCGGAATGCATGACCTTAACCACTGTGCCACTGGGCTGGCCCCTCATTTTCCTTTTAAATGGAAGTTAGTGAGCACTGTATCTTGTTCTAAATTTATATTCTAAATTTTTATTAAAATATATTCTAAATATATGTCTCAAAATAAAACTCATTATTATTACTTTTAAAATACACTAATAGACATTCACAAAAATTTTAACAATTCTTTATGATTGAGTTTCATGATGATAACAATTGGCATTTGTGTAGCACTTTATAATTGAGATAACAATAAGATCCACTTCCACAAACTGTACAGAAACATTTCAACTTTATAGTCACAATACACACGCACACACACACACACACACCACTATACCTTAACTAGTTTGTAATCTATTCGGGAACAGAGACTGTTTTCTATTTCTTTTTCTATTTCTTTTATATCCCTCTAAATTATCCTATACTCCTTCGAATCCTGCACACCATAGGCACACAGGTAAATGCTTAATGACCATTGACTAACCAATCTCGAACAATGCAGCACTAAGAATTAATTATCAGGTATTTTGTTCCTCTGTTTATTTGACTTCTTTGACTCCATCGAAAACAAAATTTAAAAATTGCAAGAGGATAAACCTTTATAAGTGAAAGTGACATATATATATTAAAGTGGATTTATTAGATCGATGTATTATTTTTCATGAGAACATTTATATCCTGCTGCTATTTTTTCTTGGGCTCAATTTCTGTAAGGCATTTCATCACAAAGGTCTAATTTAACATGAATTTTTACAAAGACACATAATAAATTGAATTTTTAGAAAGCATTCATTGTTAACAGTATGATCTGTTACCCAGGTACAGGTTATTCTTTTGAATAAAATACAGGTAATTGGCTACAAATAATGGATACTGATTACCTTCTGGAGTGGAAGAAGTCTCTAGGTTTTGAAGCTTAAGGCCAGTGTCTAATCTTTGAGGCTTTGTATACAGAAATAAATAGCAAAGGACACAGACGCTGATGACAAAGGCCAGTAAAACAAGGGCAGCAATTCCCAATCCGATCAGGGCACCAATGCTGAGGAAAACAGAAGAAACAGTGATTGTTTGCACATAAACTAAAGAGAAGGTTTAAACATTGTTAATTCTTGCTTCAGTCATTCATAACTAAATTACATTTCAGTATATACAGTATATGATCGAAATGTACAGCTCATCTTTTTCTACCTAACATCAAATCCTTATCATATTTTCTCTATACATTTATATGTTAATATTCGTATAAAATACCATGTGATTTCATATCACAGGTAAAAGGTCACAGGATTCCTTAGGGATAGTTCAAGAACATCACAATCACATAAGCCTCTATTATTAACATATTTTAGGAGGAAAGGTCACATTCACCAATAGAAGAAGAACAGAAAAATATTTACCTCTGCAAAAGTAGTGAAACAAATGTTTAACAGAATGTAGAATTTTCCTTTGGAGACATGTATTGGAGATATCATTTACTAATATACAAAACCACAACTATTACAAAAGAGAAGAAGGTTTAATTAAAGGAAGGCAATATTTATGAAATTTATATAAAGTTCATGTTCAGTCTGAGTTTTTCCTTTCTAAAAGAGCATAACACCAATGGCTGCTAGCCTTAAGGAAGAAACCCTTGTACTTTTCTCTAAAGATAAAGTGAATATCTGATATTTGCTCTGCACTAAATTTGTAATAATTTTGTCTGATACAGTTACCTATAAGGCTAATCAGCTGATGTTTGAAAACATAGTTTTCATAAACCTGTGAACTTAATAGTTTTAAAGGGAATGGAAGATTAGAAAAAAATTATCTTGAAAGACTAAAATACAAACAAACATATGTACTTTACTTTCATGAACCATATGTATGTGTGAGTGTGTAAATATACAGAGATTTTAAGCTGATCAAGAGCAGATACTTCCGTTGACTTTCCCTTAGTGCTGTGCACACTTATTACAGTGCTTAATAGAGTACTTAGCTTGTAGTAAATGTTCCATAAATAGAAGCAAATCATAATTGACTGGTTATTGATCCACTTGCAGTAATTAAAAAGTAATCATCATTCAAAAGTAATGATCATTGAAGTGATCATTGAAAAGTAATGATCTTTTTCTTCATTATCTTCTTGGCTTGCCTCTAGGCTTCTGCTATTTCCCAGAGACAAGGGCCCTGACAAGTTTGACATGTACCAAAAGGGAGCCAAGGGAGAAACTGACTAAGGATGCTAGGTGTGTCACTGCCTTGGGAGGAAGGAGAAGAGAATTAAAAGTGAGGGGCTAAGCACGTCCCACTTATCCTTGACTTGAGGAGATAAAGTGCTCCTTCATTTTAGAGACTGCCTCCTGAGCCACAGACATGGAGCCAGACTTCCAGAGATTCTTGTGCTTGGTTTATTAATGTCAGCCCAGATCCCCCAGCCGTCTGCATGAGTGAGGACTGGGTAATGTTGTGGCTCGAGTCTGTATTTAGTTAGATATTTAGATTAGAGTTTGCCTTCACATGGTGCACTCTCTTCCAAGGGTTCTGGCAACTCCTCTTTCATGCTTGTTTGCCTAAAGCTGACTTTCGTAGATCATACGTGTCAGGGAGGGTTAGGACTAAAGGAAGACACATGGGAACATAATCCACTTAATATTATGTGCTGCACAAGGCAGCTAGAAGGCCAGACATCTGGAAAAATTCCTGAAACAAAAACCAAGTTATTAAAAAATCTTCGAAGTGAAAAAGTAATTTAGTCAATTTAAAAGTAAAATTGTCAACTAAATTCAACATATATATTATGGGCTTTTAATGTATACAATTTAAAAACCAGGTCACATGGTTTGAAGGAAAAACAAAGCATGCCATTTCTGCTTTCTGTTAAAATTTCTTCATAATCTTGGCAAACTGTTTCAATGACACAGTTCCACTTTATTGAAACGCTTTATGCATACAAAACTCTAGATAAAGATGGAGCTCTAGGAATCTCCTAAAATATTCATTTCAACAAATACTTACTGAACTCATGCATAACCCTGTGCAACAAGCATTATTTTCCTAGGTCCTGAAGAAGGTTAACGAAGGAAACCCTAAGAGGTTAGGGATTTGTAAGAGAAGAAAAGAAGAGAGTGATCCAGACACAGAAGAGGATGAATTAAGTTCCTCATGGCACCGTATGGCAGTATGCTTTTCAGTCCCTGAGAGAGGGTCTGAAGCTGCTGTCACGTTAATGCAGCAATTCTTCCACTCGGCAACTTCACTTACCTGGTAGTAGCTATGCTTGTGTCTTTCTCCAGCAGCTGCAGGATCTCAGAACAAATCCAGTGACTTCTGGAATATTTTTGCAATTGGACTATTTTAAATTAGGGGTGGAGAGCAAAGAACACGAGCGAAATGAAGCTCTAAATCTTACCTCCTCATTGTGTTCTCAGAGCTCAACAGCTAACAAGAAGCCCAGGTCTAACACTGCCAGCTGAGGCTATCAGTTGAAATGATTTCTATGTTTCCAGGAACTAAGCTGCACTGTCCATTTCGTCAGTGCTGAATGAAGACCCCAGCAAGCTGTTCATTCCTTTGTGCCCTCATAAACCTTAGGAAAGTTTTGTATCCTCTGCTGCTTGTCATTTCAGAACCGTTTAGGGATCCGAGAATCCCAGGCACTTTTCCAATCGAGTCTGACTTAAGAGTTTCCAGTCTCTGTTGGAGGCACTGCCACCATTATTAACACCTCCAAAGACTCGGAGCTGGGTTACTATATTATTTTCCAAAAGGCCAGATAAGACACCAGTGCAGTACAGATTGCTTCCCTGAATAATAAGGATAAGCTGTCATAATTTTCTGAGGTTATGGCCCACTTTGGCACAACACAACTTTGCTGGTTTAATTTTAAAAGGGCACTCCTTTTGAGATTTTTTTGAAGCTTGCAATACATTAAAAAATATTTTACTGATTCAAGACGCAATATTTAAAGTCATTTGCTGTAGACTTGGCATGTGTGCCAAATTCTGGATCATGCTAGGAAATTGGGATAAATAATACTCTTCCTCTTACCAGCAGAGTCTCTCTATTTCTCCCTCTCTCTCTTATCCAGACATAAGATAATTAGTTCGTAAGAAACAAATTAAGGTGGGGTGGGAGTTTTTTGTAATTGTGATACTCCATTCATTCTCCAGGCAAAATGAAAGAATCATGTTCAAAATTTGCAATCCTTCGGAGTACAAAAGGAGGAAAAAGCACTTCATAAAGAAACTATCTACATAAATAACTAGTTGGAATAAGTAAAATTCCCATCATAGGAAAAAGAGTCAAGAAAGACTCCACCTTAGAAGGTCTCTTCACTTCCCAGTAATGGTCAAGTGGCTCAGGTGTGGAGAAGGAGGGTGTCCTAGAAAGGTTCTACGGTGTGTAATAATAGCATCTAAAACTCTATCTGTCTATGGGTCTCCAATTCGGTTCGAGGTCAGTGTCAGATCACCTGAAAAAGGCAAATTATAAAGCGCCATCGCGCGCGCGCACACACATGTACAAACACAGACACCCACACGCACACCCTTTTTTTGATATTTTAAAGATACAGTCACTTCCTTCTCACGCCCAATGAGATTTAAAATAATCTAATCCTTGGTTATGCCTTAAAAATGAGTCCCAAAGGAGCCCCTTTCTATTCAAATACACCAAATTCCCAAACGAATCAAAAAGACAATTAAAACCTCCTCCTTAACTTATCTGCGTGTCTTCTCTTTCTGCCAGCAGAGCTACCTGCCTGGAACTGGGCCCTGGCGAGAGCAAAGAGCAGTCTGTTCCCGCGGGGCGGGCGGGGAACTGAGCCGGGCCAGCCTGGGTGCGCCCTAGGCGCAGAGCCTGCGCTCCTCCCGCGCGCGCCTCGCCTTGGGTCCCCGGGCGGATTCACGCCTCTGGCGACCACAGCTCGACCCTCGCCGGACGGGGTCGGCACCACGCGAGTCCTGGCTCCCTGAGGAGCTCCGAGCCTGGGGAGGTTTCTCCGCAGGGCCTTCACCCGCCCTCGGAGGCTCCGTGTCCTTCGGGAGAGACCCGACCTGAGCGGTTCGCGGGAACTCCAGCGACCTCCCTCCTCCCGGAGTGACACTGCTCGTCGCTTCCCTAGACCCCGGCTCGCCAGCCCCCTGCCCTGCCCACCTGAGGCTCCACATGTAGCTGTGCTTGTAGGGGAAGTAGCTGCCCGGCTCGCTGCAGCAGTATTTAAGGTCGGCGAAGCCGCAGCAGTAGAGGAGGGCGGCCCCCTCGCCGCGCCGGGGGCACTGGAAGGGCTCCACGAAGCTGTGGTTGAGGCTGTAGTAGCCGGAGCACACCCGGCTCGCCTCGCTCATCGCGGGCCGCTGCGGGCAGGGGCGCGCGAGCCCTGGATCTGCCCTCGGACCTCACAGGTCCCGCCCCGCCAGCTCCCGCGGACCCCTCCGCCCGGGTCGCCTCTTCTGATCTGGGGTCTGACTGCCCAGGCGTTTAGGCTTCGCGCCGCCTCTGCGCTCTCTCTCCTCCGCCCGTGCGCATGGTCTGGTTGCTTTACTCGCGCTTTTCTCTCTCTCGCTACTGAGTGATTCCTTTATCTGCCGGTCTCCTGCCCTGTTCTTCTTCTCCTTCTCCGTCCGTCGGCTTTCTTCACGCTCTCCTGACACCCCTCCACTTTCCCTCTCTTCATCACCAGCCTGGGGATCGTAGCTGTCCCCACTCCAGAAAGAGATTTCACCTGAAGGAAAAGGAAAAGACGTGTTCGCCGTCTGGACAGATGCTGGCGAAGTTGCAGTTCTCCTTACTCAGGGACAGGGCAGGTGGGTTCCAGGCAAAGAGAGCCGAGCTGGGCAAGACTTTACCCACCGCGGGGCGTTGAACCAGGGAGTGGGGTAGTGGGCAGGACAAAAGGCGCTGAACCACCAGTGAGGGGGTGTTGAGAAGTAACCCCTTCTTTGAGAAGTACACGTGAAACATTTAAATCTGCCTATTTAAAAATCAAAGACAAGAAACAAAATTTTCTCCAAAAACTAGTCATGCACTCTTGTGTTCAGTTAAAACAACCTGGAAAGGGAAGGAAAGGCAAGAGATTCAGGTAAGGAAAGCGAGGAATCTCTGGAGAGACAGGCAGAAAGGGAAGGAGGCAAAGGAAGCAGGGAGAAAGACCTTCATCAGTTTTAAGGTGTGCAGAAACTTCTCTTGTCCCCTTTCTGGTTGGTATTTCCATTTTCGTGATTCATTTGTTTATAAAGTCTTTCAAAATAACAATAGTAATGGATGCTTGTTGTAATAAGTCAAACAAGACTTCAATGTGTAAAGAAGAGAATAATAATAGCCTTAAGATGGGAGAGGAGGCGACGGAAACGTTCATAGAATTTCTGAGATGGTTAGAACATTGTTCCTTCCTCTTCATTTTCTGCGTCCTTCCCTTGACCAGAGGGTTGATTGGATGCCAGAATCGTGAATTTTACCGTGTTGGGTGTTGGGTATTTTTGTATTCCCATAAATATTCTTGAGGTTTATTCTGGAATGCACTTAAGTTACTTAGAAAGAGTTGGATTATTTCAGGTTTGCTTTTAAGCGTGTTAGGCAGGACCAGAGCAGACCTGAGGATTAAATTTTTCCCCTCTACTGAGGTGATACCCTCCTGAGTCCTCTTCTGGGTCCCTTGTAAATTACAAGGCTTACCATCCTGACTGGTGGAGACAAATTGTTCCAGGCCTTATGAGAACTCCAAGGAATGTACCCTCTGCTCCTTTTAGGTGGCTCTTTTCCTGACGTCCAGTACTTTCCTTACAGGCATGTATTGATCAGTACCCCGCTGAAGACTCAAGGAGATCCTCTGGAGATCCAGATCGATCTGTCTCTCTCTCTCTATCTCCCTCTCTCTCCGGCTCTCTTCTTTCTGGTACTCTGTCCTGCTACCTCTAGCCACCAGGACTTCCCTGGACTTCCAGCTCTCTTCTCAACTCAGGGAGACCACTCGGCTCTACCTGGGTTCCTCCTCCCCAGTCTGGAAACTCTGTCCAGGCAGCAATCTGGGGCAATCATAAGGCTCACCTCATCTGTTTCCCCTCTCTCCAGGATCCCTGTCCTTTACTACCTGATATCCGTGTATGAAACCCATTGTTTCTAGACTTTGTGTGCTTAGTTTTTTCAGGCAAGAGGGTAAATCTAGTCTCTGTTAAGCCATTTTAGCTGGACTTTGCCAGGAAATTGTACTTGATCTAAGCTAAGCTACTTACGTTCTCTTTCCTGGAATCGAGAGTCTGCCATGTGGACAGGAAGCCACAAGAAGCTAGCGTACAGGAAAGAGAAAAATGAAGCAGAGAGGAGCTGCAAAGGAGGGTGGAAAGAGCACTGATAGCTCTGCAATTCTTATTCAAGTCCTTTCCTGAGACCCATGGCACTCCTATCATTGGGTTTTTTGAGCCATCCCTCATTCCTTAGAGTCAAATCTCCTTTGCTGGCTGAAGTGCTTTCAAGTTGGATTCTACTACTTGCAGCAAAAGGGTGCTAACTCATACAGCACATCGTCAGGCAAAGCTGAGGGGAGAATGCAGTTGAAAGGGAAAAACTGAAGCTCTTTAGTCAATGGAGCATGTTTCCTTGGAAGAGGAAGAAACAGGCAGCACAAGTAGACTTTTCTTCCTGTTGTGCAAGAGGAGAAGAGAATTTGAGATGAGGAGGAGGGTAGTTCTTCTGGACAACGATATTGGTCGTCTCAAAAAATATACAAAAGTCTTGCATGGAGCATGAAACAACAAGGTGGAACTGGAGTGCTTGAAAAGAATGGAAAAGGCTGAGAGTAAGCACTGTGGGGAACGTGCCTGGGTGACAGCAGAGTGGAGCAACAGGATCGGGTGCAGCACTGAGGACCCACTTATTGTTAGAAATCATAGCTTTCTAGGGGAACATTGTTGGTTCATGTGATTTTCTCAAACAATGAATGTTCCATAGTCCAGGAACAGGAGCAGAGAAATAAACAGCAAGATTTGTCAGGATGTTTCTCTGGGGCTGTGCTCTGGCCCATTACTGCCTCAGCAATCATGGCAGCACCTTAGCTCTTTCCTACCCTCAAATACACACAAAAACATACACAGAGAAAGGCATGCTCACAGCTGCTGGGCTCTACCAAGCTTGGAGCACCTTGAGACCACTGAAGTTCAAGCAAACAAAGGAGCCTTTTAACACATGAGGCTTAAGGGCAGTGTTAAGACTGACTTTCAGCAATACCAGTTCGGAAGATGCCCATCATTTGCTTGACTTGCCTGCTGTGTGGCCCCGTGTGACCCAGTCCCTAGCTCTCTGCCTCCAGGCAGGAGGAGTTCAGCAGGGAATGGGGAGGGGGCTCGCCCCACAGCAAAAGGTAGACATAAATTATATCTTTTAGGGGGCCAGCCCCATGGCAGAGTGGTTAAGTTCGCGCGCTCCGCTTCAGAGGCCCGGGGTTTCGCCAGTTCGGATCCTGGGCGCGGACATGGCACTGCTCATCAGGCCATGGTGAGGCGGTGTCCCACATGCCACAACTAGAAGGACCCACAACTAAAATATACAACTATATACTCGGGGGATCTGGGGAGTATAAAAAGCAGAAAAAAAAAGATTGGCAACAGTTGTTAGCTCAGGTGCCAATCTTTAGAAAAAAAATTATATCTTTTATTTTCTTATGTCTCACTGGTTCTCAACAAAAGTAGTACTCATATTTTGGAAATAAGGGGACATTTTTGGTTGTCGTGATGACTGAGTACCCTATGGCATTGAGGCTTGTGGGCCAGGGATGCTAGACATGCTGACATCCTTTAACACATACAGAAAAATGAAGGACTGTCTGTGCCTTTCAAATGTTCCACAGGACGTTCATGTAAATGAAAAACGTATTTATAATTATCTGCACCTGGCACCTGTTCCTGTGGTAAAAAAACAGGTACAACGGGTCTCTTGAATTTCCCAGGAATGTAACTACCATGTAAATTGAAGGAAGATTGTTCTTTGTTTTGTTTGGAACTTTACCAAGAGTTTTTCACTCTTTCAGAAAATCATGTACCAATGGTAATCTTGCTCGAGGCTATATTTGAGTTGCCAATACTGCACACGGTCTATGCCAGCCTGTGTTTGTACTGTTACTCCATAGTGATTGATAGCTAGTGCATGCACAGTATTGGTGTAAATCTTATGTCTTTTGGTATAGTTGTGCCTGAGCCTTTAGACGTGGAAATACAGATTTTATTGTAAGTTACATTCCATTCATTTCTTCTTTATATTACAGTAAAGGCATTATATATAGTGGATTAGTTTGCTAGGGCCACTATGACACAATACCATAGACTGGGAAACTTAAACAACAGAGATTTATTTTCTCACAGTTGTGGAGGTTAGAAGTCTGAGACCAAGATGTCAGGAGGGTTGGTTTCCTCCGAGTACCGTTCCAGACCTCTCTTCTTAACTTATAGATGGCTGTCTTTACACTGTCTTTCCTCTGAATGTGTCTGTGTCCAAATTTTGTCCTCTTATAAGGGCACCAGTCATGTTGGATTAGGTCCCACCCTAATGACTTCATTTAACTTAGTTACGTCTCTAAAGACTCTATCTCCAAATATGATCACATTCTGAGGTACTGGGGTTCAGGACTTCATCACATGAATTGGGGGGTAGGAGATAAAATTCATCCCATACAATTAGGTATGTAGACCCATCATATATGAATTTTATTTCAAAATGGTAAAGGGAGAATTATAGAAACATTTCTTATAAAATGAGGGACAGAGTCTGATAGTGTTGAGAGCTGCTGATATAATTTATCAGTAGGACACTGCAAATGTTATGTCTCATAGCTGAGTGCTGCTACTTACTTCTAATCTCCAGTCCAACAGGGTTCACCCAGAATTGGCATGATAGAACAAATGGGGGGAGATTAGGAACAAGAAGTATCTGGCTATTGGGTAAAAGCAAGATAAAGGTTCAAATGAAGCTGACTTGGCTATAGAAATAATGAAGAGGCCAGATGAGTGCTTTGCTCAGAAGCCTTCAAGAGATCCTTATTTCCAAACCTTCTGTAATCAGTGCCATTCTACTTTTCCCACATTGTTGCTCTCTTGATCATCTCTGACCTGCTCCGCTGCTCTGGCAAATCAGTCATCTTCCTTCCCCAGAAACATCTTCACGTTATGTTTTTCTATCCCAGAAATACCATGACTTTCTTCTTTCTCTCCAAATCATTGTCAATTTTCAAAGCCCAGCTACAGAATTTTCTCATCATATAGCTTCCCAAAACTGATAGAACTGAGCACTTACTGGGTAGACCAGAATTTGAATGGACATACATGAAGAGGCCGTGAAGAAACAGGGGTCATGAGAAAGCTGAAATTATGGTTTACAAGCAATAAGGCAGCAGAACATGTGCATAAACACATGGAAAACCAGAGAGAGTAAAATGATTTGTTGGCAGTAAAAGAAAGTGAGAAGTAGAGGGGAGAGTTGCTGAATGAGCATAATGGCGGTGGTGGGTGGGGTGTTGGTGAGCTCTTGCTGCTGAAAGGGTTAGTAACAAACCCTGTCCCTAGAGCTGTGCCGTATCCCTCAGGTACCAGTCTCCATGAGAGCTGGATATTTCTGGATTCCTGTGAGTGCCCCATAGTTGGAATGGAATTCCTCCTTAATATATTGCACCTTATAACCATCATTTACTTTTTGGGAACACATAGCTAAGGTCACATAACCTCATCCTCTACAACTTCCAAACCACCTCATGAGTATAATGGATATTTGTTGCTGCCTACCAGGATCCATTCCTCCCTTACTCCTTTCCAAGGTTATCCATATATTAGTTTCTCCATACAGGCCCTGAGCTTCAGAGATGTTTGACCCTACCCCAGCACCAGAGACAGCCCCTGATTGGTTAGCTGCAATCATTGGTTCAAGGGCTAAGCATATGACCTAAGCATGTCAAATCAGGGTGAGTTTCAAATTCTTGCTTGAAGCTATCTGTCTCCTCCTGGATGTAGAGGAAAGCACAGGCCTGGATCAGCTGATAGTCAGCCATCTTAGAACCACAATGAGAGTCTGCCTTGTGATGAAGAGGACACTGCAGATGGCAGAGCTGAGAGGCAGAAAGAAACTGGGCTCTTTTCTCACATTGAGTCCCTGGGTCAGCCAAACCCATGTGGTTTTGGTTACATGAGACAATTAATTGCCTTTATTGTTTAAACCTCTGAGTTGGGTTTTCTGTTACTTACAACTGGACATATCCTAACAAATGCTGTGCCCCTTTGACATTCCTTCATGGATAAGCTACAGGAAGAAGAGGAACATTATACCATTTGGGGCAATTAGCAAGTACCCTTGCTCTCTGGCTCTCGGGTGGTTTAGAGGGTGGGAGCAGGAAGTACTATGCCAAGGCTAACGATTCCTGTATTATAAGGCCTGGTTTGGGAGCTTTAACTGGGAGTCCAGTAACTTGTTTCACTGAAGCTTCCACTGCAATTGACTACAGTGAACAGCGGTGTCTTTAATAAAACATGCATTAGATTAAAAGCCATGTGACTAATTTTATAGTTGGCACACAGAAGTCAGCAACAGCAGCATTATCAGAGAGCAGGCTGTCGAGCATCGTTACTATGCACAGTGGCAATGGGGAATGCCTGCAAACCCCAGATACACTAGGGGAGAGCAGCAACATAGTTTAGGAATTTATCCAACACTCATTGTCCTTATTCCCATGTGTGGCTTGACAATACCCCCTCATCACCAGAGAAAAGCAGAGTGGCTCATGGCTTTTGGCCCAGTGGACATGGCTGATTTACATCCTTCTCCTTTGGGATAAGCATCACCATGTCGAAATGTTCGAAGAGGGACTGGCCCTGTGGGCAAGTGGTTAAGTTCCTGTGCTCCGCTTCAGCAGCCCACGGTTTCGCTGGTTCAGATCCTGGGCACAGACCTAGCACGGCTCATCAGGCCGTGCTATGGCAGTGTCCCACATAGCTCAACTAGAAGGACCTACAGCTAGAATATACAACTCTGTACTGGGGGACTCTGGGGAAAAGAAGAAGAAGAAGAAGAAAAAAGAAAAAGATTGGCAACAGGTGTTAGCTCAGGTGCCAATCTTGAAAAAAAATAAAAAATAATTTTAAAAAAGATGTTTGAAGAGTTTGTGCCCTCACATGAAAAATATGACAGAACCATTGAAGAGTTGGGGGACCCAGCCAGTGACTGTGAAGACAAATAGCACTTCATCAGGAAGTGGAGGCTGTCACCAATAAATGACACGAGTGTTCCATTGAAAGCACATCCCACCGTGTAACATTCATGACTTGAGCTGAGAGAAGACTCTTTCTCAGCTCTTGGGGCCTCGATCTTCCTTTGGTCCAGGGGGTGGGGCAGAAATGAGACAAGGCTACTGTATCATAACAGCCCTGTCACTGATTTCTGACCCTCTCCTTTCCCTGGAACTCTCAAGATGCAAGCAGAGGGAAAAGAGTCTCTTCCCGATTTGAGGAAGCAGTGTGATTAGCGTTTCATTTGTCAATATGTTATTTTCTAACTGTAAGGGATTTTCTTTTATTACAGTAACCTGTCTTTAATAATTATAACCTACTTTAAACAGGCACTGTTTAAGCTGCCCTCCTCCTCCAAGAAAAAGAAGAAGGCTCTCGTTCATTAAGCATTTACTAGGAATCAGGTATTATCATAAAGAGTGACTCATCATTCCCCCTTCTCCCAGGTTAATGTGGAACTTGTCGTTTGTGTCTTGGGGTCTGGTATAAGGATGGTAGAGGCACTGTCCAGATCAAAGCTGTTAAGTATGGTGAGAATGGGTGTCAAGGGGCAGGTGGGTCCCAGAGAGTGGTAGAAGGGGGTAGCCTAATATATCTAGATCTTTAGCTTTTGTTCACGGAACCAGTAATTCTCAAGGACAAAACTGATAGTCAATCTACCAAGGTTCTGTTTGATACGTATGGCTGGAGAAACCGGTCTAAACCAATATTTATTCAAAGATTCTGCCTCTCTCTCTGCTAGATTACATGTCCATCTGGGAATCAAGGACTGGGGATGGGTTCTGCTGGTCTGAAAGTTTGGGTACCTCTTGGAGGAATGCTTTGCCAGGAGAAATGATCATGTTTTCTATACATGGGGACCTGAGACTGCCTTCTGGCCATCTCAGATTCTTCATGCCTCATGGGGAACATTCTTTCCTTCCTTTCCTCCTGGAATGAAGTGTCCATGTTCTTAACTTTGGTGGTAATTTCAAGTGCTGCTGACAATATTCAAATATCTGCAGGGGTCTCACAGGTCAATCCTAAGCCAGACCACTGCACCAGTACTGGCTATGGTGACAGCAGTGACAGCAACAGCTTTGTGGAGGTGGCACGGGGGTCCTTGGTAGAAGCAAAGGGCCACTGTGGCAGCGTAGGTGGCCTTATATGGCTCCACGGCCTTCAGGGGCAGGAGAGATCTCTGAGTTGATGAAGGCTAAGGGGGCTTATGCCTTTACAAAAGTTAGCTGCCCTCTTAATTTACCTATAAATAAATGCGGGTAATTGGGAAGGTGGAAAGTGACTGGAAATGCTGAAATGGTGAGCGGAGCTGAAGCAAAGAAATGCTTTTAATAAGTGTTTATATGATATCATTTTACTCCTATAATGGTGCAGCCTGGAGAAACACAGGCTGAGTAATTTTTAAACCTAGACCCCTTTTAGTGACTACCATGTTGGAGAGAAAAAGCATAAAATCTTTTACCATACCTATATAAGATTTTCCGGTGAAAGAATTATCTAGGAAAAAAAATGTTACTAAGTTCTGTGATTGATTTATTTTATACACTTTTGAAAATTTGATCGCTTCTTCTCATATTTTACCAGGAAACAAAACCTAAGAATCCTTAGATTTTTTATTTAGAAAAAATAAATGTTTAAGCATGTAATATATCACTTATGTTACTTATGTGATGGCAGTCTTATTATATTATATCATTATAACTGATATAAATTGACAACACTCAGGTGAAGAATCGTTTCTTAAGATCAAATGAAATCTGATGCAAACACCAGTCTAACTGGCAGCAAATTTAATCTCAGTTATATTTTGGGAAGCCTTTTCCTCTTCCCTGGTAATGCAAATGCCCTGGAGAAATTATGCAATTTCAAGCAATTTGTGGGTACCAAGAGTGGGCTGGTGGGAACAGTCTGCCCCAGATGCAGGCAATAGGGGGATGCATTTTTGTAGGTAATTAAGATCAATAATAATGCTGATTAAAAAGTTGCTCTGCTTTTTATTATCACCATGCACTGGCAAATTTTAAAGAGTCAGTGATAGATACTCCATTATGACAAAAAAAACTTTGTGGGTATAAATTCTAAACAATGCTATGAATACTGTTGAGTTTTGATAATACATATTAAACTACAAATTAGTGCTTTTTATTACTTACCCTTCAATAGATATTTCATTCTACATGGACTTCAATTAGAATAACCTTCAGTTCTTCCCCACTCTCAACCCCCCTGCCGTGGATTGATCAATCACGCACATTTGTTTAGCAATAAATTCCTAAAGATTAGGAATCATTTGAGTGAATTGTTGTGGTGCTACATATCCCTGCATTTAAACAGTAGAGTCAATTCAAAAGAAGCAAAGACAACACGCTGATTATACAGATGAAGAGACAGAACTTTGGTTACTGCAATTCTCCCATTCTGTATGACAACTTGGAATTTTTCCTTGTGTTTAAAATTTAAAACAGTGAATCAGAGTGCAAGCCACGATGCCTAGTATTTTTGTCTAGTTAGTGCCTTTCAGGTCCTTTGTGAAGTATCCCACTGAGTTTGCATAATAACTTTTAAATTGAACTTTTATATTTTAATTAACTTTTAAAACTAAGGAATGAGTCAAGAAAATAGTTATTATTATGTGATTAATTCTTTAAAAAATTTGGCTTATGGAGGTAAGGATGTCGAAAAGTGATTGGCTCCTGGTGTGAATGTGCTAGCTGCGCCCCGCTGTGGTGTTCTACCCAGTATAGGTGCCACTGCTCTTGGCAGTAGTCTGTTTAAAGGTGATGGGTCTGCCCAACAGTCACTGGGGACAGTCTCCTTGGCTCCTGCGCATTCGTGTTCTGCCCGTTAATAAAATAGCCACTTTCTGCCTAGTGGGGCCCATTGGTAACTGCCATCCTCACCTTATTCCTGTGTTGTGTCAGGCCACTCCCCTTCCTCTCAAACCTTAATACCCCCCTCTCTCTGAATAATTCTGCTTTTTGCTTAGGTTTTTGAAAACAGAATTCTCATAACATAGCAGCCCTGGGGCAGAGAAAGCTCAACTTTACTTTTATCGTTTATATCATTAGAAGGAGATGGGTCAGGATGGGGACAGTGAACTTGGAGTAATACATCTCATTGTTTTGAGACTGTAGAAACATGAAACACAGCTAATTTTTCTCTCGGGTTGTCTAGCCGCACTAGTCAAGAGTACCGTGGAATCATATCTAAGCAGCAATTCTTGTGAGGATTATCAATTTAAAGAAGTAAAAAACTATTGCATTTGCAGTGCTCTTAAATCACACAAGCTTAGAAATATTACATTCCACTCAAGTTACTGCGTTTGTTAATTACAATTTGGCTTCATTTTTCTAGGATATGGCAATGTTTATTACTGATTACATTATTGTTCTGTAGTCTTGTCAGTATAATGTGTTATTGTGTATAGTGCGGGTGACGGTGTTTCTTTGAAGATGACAAAAAAATCATGTTTTTATGAGATAGAATTCCTCAATTAAACCATGAAATGTTAACTGAACACTCAATTGTGCATAATGTTACATGAGGGGTTTAACTCACCCTACAGCTTGTTGGGGATTCTGTTTCAGAATGTTCTCTTCTCAGCACTGCCTCTGTTTTCCTGTGGAACACTGTGGCTATTCAAGCTAGATGGCTAATTTTTCTGACGTGCATATAGAAAACAAGTTACTAATCCTCAGATGTTATCCATGGACGTTCTCTTAGGTCTGCTACACTCAGCAAGAGAAGAAAATCTCCCTTTAATGGTAGGACTGAGAGCCCTGGGTGGATACCTCAAACAGCCAAGGTACTAAGTCTCTGACACCAGTTTGTGCCAAATTAATCATTACAACCAAATTATTCTCCTTACTGACTACACCACCCATTCCTGAACCATTGTCTGGTTTTCTTTGCATCCTCTGTGTAATCTCCTGTTTAGCCCATAATAAGTTTTGTGAAAAGCTTATTCTCTTTAGTTCTCTTTCTCTGCCTTTCCTTTTACCCCTTGCTAAATGAATGAAGGAACAAATGAATTAGTTCTTTTCTGCTGCAAGCCAGTTCTCTGTTCCACAGCCACAAGGCAGAACCTGCCAACACATAGTCCCTGAATTTTTGTGTTTTACATTTTAGTATAGTGAGTACCTATAGTCCGCCAACCTTAAAATAAAATTCCTGGGAAGGTGAAAGGTTCAGCCTTGGTCTAATCTCTTTAGTTTGGGTAGAATCACTGAATTACGCTGTGGCCCTTGGCTATAATGACATGACTGTGGGTAGGGGTGGGGAAGTAGTGAGCAATTTCTCCAAAGGAGGCTCGGGGCAGAAATTCCCACAGGTTTTTACTGCTCCTTACATCTCTCTTCTTCATAATCATGGTCCTGACCCAGTTTGGCCTGTCCCAGATTTGATACAGCAGTTCTCCTGATGACCATCCTGGGTCATGTTAGTTCACTGTCTCTCTGCCAATTATCTTGACTGCTCAGGCATGAGGCTGCTCAACAGATACTGTCTTCTCTACCTCCCCTCCTCTACCGGCTGGGCTCCCTACTCCTCAGCTCCTATAGCAATAACTGAGGTCAGTTCACTTCCAACCCTTTCATTCCTACTCCAGCTGTAGCTAACTCCTTGTATTCCAACAGTGCCTTTCTGATTCCACCTGCCCTTGTCAGAAACTAGTGAAGCTCCCTTTTGAACTGAAGGAGCACAGAGGCTTGATCCTGGAACTGCTAATTAAAACTCAAATTCCATTTTTTCACAGAAACAGTCTTTGTCAGAGTTGCAATAATGGTTAAGTATAGTACCTCTGGTGCATTTTGTATCAAATAGGCTTTTTGTAGGCCGACATGAAAGCCCAACTACAATTTATAACATCAACTATGAAATATTTGTTCTTGTAGATTCAGTTATTGTCTTAGGAATAGAATTTTCTGGGGAACAAACCTCATTTATAAATTAGAAATCCTTTGAAACTCCATATCTAGTCTGGGCCATGTGCTCTAGCCTATGCCAAAAGCACCAATGTGAGACTCCATGTTCAGAACAAAGGTTCAAAATAAGGACATCAAAGCAAGGCACAAATAGATAGTACCACATATCTCAGGATTTATTAAAGAGGCATGGATGCTGGAACTTGGGGTGTATATGAGGAAAGGATTGCAGTTGGAAGAAGGAGTGAGGCCAGGGCCTGGCAGTAGATGCTCCTAGTCAGGCAGGGCAAATACTGGGGCAGGGGAGATCCAGGAAGGTACTGGGAAATGGTCACAGTCGGTCACAGACCAGGGAGAATATAGGAAGCCCCCAATAGGTGGAGAACTGAGTGGTGGTGAAGCTGTGGCAGGTGATGATAGCTGGAATGTACAGTTGTTATTATCAAGGCATTTTTCCCAGGCTGGGGTTAAGACTGGGGACTCTGAGCAGGATCTTGAGAATGAAACAGGACCTCCAACTGGTGCCAGTGAGAAGCCTGGTCCTTGGAACTAAAATGCATCAAAAGAGGAAAGGAGAATGTATTGGGGGGACGAGATGTTTACTGAGGCACAAGAGCCCCTTTATCAGAATGCAGCATCAGGGGAGGAGAAGTGGTGAGCTGCAGATGAGGGCCCCAGAGAGAAGCCCAGATGCTAGCGCTGAATCTCCACATTCTGGGCCCACCCTGCACCTGCACTAAACTGGTCCCTTGAGCACAAGGAATGATTGGCAGGTCTTCTTTATTCCTAGTACACTGCCAAGACCCAAGCACAAGGCATCCTGCTTGCCTCTCCATTGCCTAGCAACAGCTACCTCCTTGATTGCCACAGCTATCATAGTTTTTCTGTAGCTGTCTACTCTGAAACTGGGTACATGGGGCCTACAAGGAATAAAAGAAAGACCTGGTTGTTCAACCAAATACAAGCTCACCTGCAAGTATAAGCAAGTGCGGTCTTGGTATAAGCTCAGAGTAGAGGGAGAAACAAATCTTTACTACATGCTAAACCCGAATATGGAGCAAGGGAGAGAGAGGGAAGGGAAAAGGGAAATTCTACTAATTCTGTAAATCCAAGAACTATGAGAAACAAAGAGAGGGAGAGAGAGAGAAAGAAAAATAAAGTAAAATGCCAAATCAAGTTATTTTAAGTATTAGAAGATGTGTTTTAAATGTATTTTAAAATAAAATTTCTTCATCAATCATTCTCCCTCTAGTATGGAAATTTTTTAATTCTGCCCAACACAAAGAAGAGCATGTAGCTTGCCATTCAAAAAGTCTAAAACTTCGCAGATTAAAATGGTTATAGATGTTTCTCAAGAATTTCAGTAATTAAATGCTAACATTTAAAACTATTGGGAAATTCTGCTCTCTGCAAGGTAGAATGAAGACGGAGTCATCAATCAGATGACATAATGCCACAGACAGTTTTGGGAAGTCGAGGGTAGAGATATGAAGGTTCTATTCCCACCTGAAGGATCATCGGACGGAAAACATTCTACCTCCAGAGGTCAAGTTTGAATCTGGAGGCATCATGCTTAGGAGGAGAACAGTGAGTTGAAAGAGTCTATGTATCTGACCATTAAACTTCTTAAACTATGTATTTATCAGCCATAGCCTGTTGGAAAATACGCCTGTGCATATTCTTTAATTATTAGGTATCACTGACACTCCCACCTAAATCAACATTCTCATGCAAGTAAAAAATGAACATAATTCTTTTGGTCTTTGTGGGTTTTTAGAAAATCATTTTTGTTTAGACAGAGAAATTTTTACTGTTTCACTCATCACTTATTTATTCAATGAGGTATACCTAAAAATAAATCCTTCAGGGCATAATATGGCTGGTGCCGTAAAAGCTGCAGCGGGAGAGAGAGGACAGGAGAAGAGAAGGGGAGGGGAGGGAAGGAATGCTCAAAACGTGGGAAGGGATGAGGAAGAGAGGGTCAGCAGTACCCTGGCTCTCGCATCCTCTGGGCGGTGGGGGCTGCAGATCTATGTCTGAGAAAATCACGGTTATTACCACCCCTTGAAGTTTATATTTCCTTCTTGCAGGAGAAGTTATGGCCTGGTTTCTTTTTTAAACTTCAAACTATTTTCTCAAGAACTCACTAAAGATTTTTTCCTCCCTGAGGGATCACCTAAGGATGTAACCAGTTTAGTCAAAGATCTTAAGAAGGGTTGGTCAGTTTACCTCAGCTCAGAAGCCTTGCTCTCTCCCTTTAAAAACTGTAATTCAAAAGAACCCCAGCAATGTCAAGTAAAATACTATATCTGGATCTTTTCTTTTAAATTAATTTTTATTCTTTACCTAAGTAATGTATATGAATACTTAAAAATTCAAATAGTACTAAAAGGCTTATAACGAAAACAAGTAGTCCTTGAATGGATTCCTTCCTACCTGTGCCACCCCCACCCTAATACAATCCCACTTCCTGGAGGCATTCACTTAGAATTGGATTAACTGTTAATTTTCATACTTTTTGATACTTTTCTTTATATTTAAAAGTAATATATTTGCTATTTATTGATTTATTCATTTTAGATGTTATCTATTATTTAGTTGATGGCATAGAAGATTTAGCTTTTTAAAAATATATTTCTCTACTCCTTCTTCCCTTCCCAGTATAGTTATATCACTTTATTTAGTCTGCTGTTACGTTGTAATAATAATATTATATATAATTATATTATAATTAATAATATTTATTATAGTCGTTGATTACTGAGGCAAATCATCTAAGATGATTATGTGTCCCTTCTTGTACAATGTTTTGTTCTCCTTGAAGTTCTTTTCTCCTTCCTTGTATGAGCCTCTTCCATTATCTCCAGGCACCAGATGTGTGTGTGTGTGTGTGTGTATGTCTTGGTCTCTCTCTTTCATATGAGAACATTCCTTAAACGTCTGGTGATCTTTGACTGTGTCTATACTGAAGAGTCTAAACGTGAAGTACTGAAAATCTGAATTGAAGCTCTGTGAATTGTGTGGGCTCACCAAATTTGTATTGGGAACCACTAAATGTCATTTGTGGAAGTCTTTTTTCTCCTGGGGCATTCCGTTTTTCCAGAAAAAAATCCACTAATTTCCTGTTTGTGTGTGTGTCCGTGTGTGTGTGTGTGTGTGTATGTGTGATCCTAGCTGCCAGCATTCAGGGGAGTGGACTGGGTTAAGGAGGCTAGATATCCCACCATTTGGTGTGCAGATTGTCACCTAATTAGTGATTTTTTAGACCCATGCCTCTCTTCCAGGTCGGGGGGACGTGACTCCTGTGCCAGCTTGTGATGGGCTCCCAGGTGCCTGTGCCTCCAGTGAGTGCCGTGCGGTCTGAGGGGCAAGTGTCTGCCTTCTTCTGGTTGGTAGCCCCTCTGCAGACCCTGGGTTATAGCTTCTTCAGCTTCCTCTCCGATCCTCCATGCACTTTCCATCAAAATGAGCATGTTTCATGGCGAGTCCTATATAATGAACTAATCATGAATGAAAAACACAATCCCAGAGCCATTGAAATAACACACTTTAAATGGGTAAATTGTATGGTCTGTGAATATCTCAATAAAGCTGTAAAAAAGAATGATTCTTATGTCAAAAAATTGTGGAAAACAAGTGAACTATTTTTCTAATGAAATAAATTGGAAAGGTCTATATGTGTGTATAAAATATTTTGATTTCCCTTTCATATTGGAGATGCAAAATAAGATACTAAAAAGACTACAAAGAACAATTGATTTGATAGCAATAAATAAAATAATGCAAGTAATAGAAACTGTCAAATTTGAACTTACTTCATAATTGATATGTAAAGTGTATTAAAATCTGAAAAATAATATGGACACATACAGTAATGAAAATCACTTTCCGTAAATGTTTCATTGTTTTGTGGAAGTTATTCTCATAGGAATAATTCCCAAAGAAATTAAAGATTGAAACAAAACAAAAACCCAACAAATGGAAAAACATAAAAGTCAACTTCTATAATGAGTGGTGTTGGTGATATACATACACATTGGAAATAAAAGACACTGCCACATTTAAATTCTTTTTTTTCTAATTATTTTATTGAGGTCATAATGGTTTATAACAATCTGTAATTTCAGGTGTACATTATTATTTGTCAGTTTCTGTACAGACTGCGTTGTGCTCACCACCAATAGTATAACTTTAATCTGTCACCGTATATATGTACCCCTTTACCCCTTTTGCCCACCATCCACTTCCTTTCCCCCTGGTAACCATTAATTTGTTCTCTTTATCCGTGTGTTTGTTTATCTTCCACATATGAATGAAATCATGCAGTGTTTGTCTTTCTCTGTCTGGCTTATTTTGCTTAATATAATACCTCAAGGTCCATCCATGTTGTTGCAAATGGGATGATTTTGTCTTTATTATGGTTCAGTAGTATTCCATTGGATATATTTACCACATCTTCTTTATCCATTCATCAGTTGATGGGCACGTGGGTTGCTTCCACACCTTGGCTATTGTGAATAATGTTGCTGTGAACATAGTGGGGCGTAAATCTCTTTGAATTTTTTATTTCAAGTTCTTTGGATAAATACTCAGTAGTGGGATAGCTGGATCGTATAGTATTTCTATTTTTAATTTTTTGAGAAGTCTCCATGCTGTTTTCCATAGTGGCTGTGCCAGTTTGCATTCCCACCAGCAGTAGGAGGGTTCCCCTTTCTTCACATCCTCCCTCACGTTGGTTTTTTTTTGTTTTGTTAATTATGGTCGTTCTAACAGGTGTAAGGTGTCATCTCATGTAGTTTTGATTTTCATTTCCCTAATAATTAGTGATGTTGAACATCTTTTCATGCCTGTTGGCCATCTGTATATCTTCTTTGGAAAAATGTCTGTTCATATCTTCTACCTATTTTTTGATTGGGTTGGTTGTTTTGTTGGTGTTGAGTTGTACAAGATCTTAATATATTCTGGAAGTTAAACCCTTGTCAGATATAGGATTTGGAAATATTTTTCCCCAGTTGGTCGGTTGTCTTTTTGTTTTGTTTCTGGTTTCCTTTGCCTTGCCTTTAGTCTGATGTAGTCCCATTTGTTTATTTTTTCTTTTGGTTCCCTTGCCTGAGTAGACATGGTATTCCAAGAGATGCTGCTGAGTCAAAGAGTGTATTGCCTATATATGAGTTTTAGGCATTTTTATGATTTCAAGTCTTACATTCAAGTCTTTAATCCATTTTGAGTTAATTTTTGTGTATGGTGTAAGAGAATGGTCTACTTTCATTCTTTTGCCTGTGGCTGTCTAGTTTTCCCAATATCTATTAATTGAAGAAACTTTCCTTTTTCCATTGTATGTTCTTGGCTCCTTTGTTAAAGATTAGCTGTCTGTAGATGTGTGGTTTTATTTCTTGGCTTTCAGTTCTATTCCATTGATCTGTGTGTCTGTTTTTATGCCAGTACCATGCTGTTTTGATTTCTATAGTTTGTAGTATATTTTGAAGTATGAGATTGTGATGCCTCCATTTGTTGTTTTTTTCTCAGGATTGCTTTGGTTATTTGGGTTCTTTTGTTGTTCCCTGTAAATTTTAGAATTCTTAATTCAATCTACGTGAAGAATGTCATTGGGATTCTGATTGGGATTTCATTAAATCTGTAGATTGCTTTAGATAGTATGAACATTTTAATTATGTTTATTCTTCTAATCCATGAGCATGGAATATATTTCCATTTCTTTATGCCATCTTTGATTTCTTTCAATAATGTCTTACAGTTTTCTGTGTATCAATCTTTCACCTCCTTGGTTAAATTTATTGCTAGATATTTTATTCTTCATCTCGTGATTGTAAGTGGGATTGTATTCTTGACTTCTCTTTCTGCTAGTTATAAGTGTACAGAAATGCAACTGATTTTTGTAAGTTGAATTTGTACCCTGAAACTTTGCTATAGTTGTTGATTATTTCTAATAGTTTTCTGGTGGATTCTTTGGGATTTTCTGTATATAGGATCATGGCATCCACAAACAGTGAGAGTTTTGCTTCTTCCTTGCCAATTTGGATTCCTTTTATTTCTTTTCCTTGCCTAATTGCTCTGGCCCAAACGTCCAGTGCTATGTTGAATAAGACTGGTAAGAGTGGGTACCCTTGTCTTGTTCCTATTCTCAGAGAGATGGCTTTCAGTTTTTCCCTATTGAATATGATGTTGGCCATGGATTTGTCACATATGACCTTTATTGCATTGAGGTACTTTCCTTCTATACCCATTTTCTTGAGAGTTTTTGTCATAAATGGATGTTGGATCTTGTCAGATGCTTTCTCAGCATCTGTTGAGATGATCATGTGGTTTTTATGCTTCATTTTGTTAATGTGATGTATCACATTGATTGATTTATAGATGTTGAACTATCCCTGCGTCCCTAGTCTAAATCCCACTTGATCATGGTGTATGATCCTTTTAATGTATTGCTGTATTCAGTTTGCCAATATTTTGTTGAGGATTTTTGCGTCTATGTTCACTATAAATATTGGCTTGTAATTTTCCTTCTTTGTGGTGTTCTTGTCTGGTTTGGGGATCACAGTGATGTTGGCCTCACAGAATGGGTTAGGAAGTGTTTCATCTTCTTCAATTTTTTGGAATACTTTGAGACTGATAGGTATTAAATCTTCTTTGAATGTTTGGTAGAATTCTCCAGAGAAGCCATCTGGTCCTGGACTTTTGTTTTTGGGAGATTTTTGATTACTGTTGCAATCTCTTTACTTGCTATTGCTCTATTCAGATTCTCTACTTCTTCTTGATTCAGTTTTGGGAGGTTCTATGAGTCTAAGAAGTTATCCATTACTTCTAACTTATCCAATTTGTTAGCATATAGTTTTTCATACTTTTCTCTTTTAATTCTTGGTATTTCTGTGGTATCCATTGTAATTTCTCCTCTTTCATTTCTAGTTTTATTTATTTGAGCCTTCTCTCTTTTTTTCTTAGTGAGTCTGGCTAAGGGTTTGTCAATTTTGTTTATCTTCTCAAAGAACCAGCTCTTAGTTTCATTGATCCTTTCTACTGCTCTTTTGGTCTCTATTTCATTTATTTCTGCTCTAATTTTTATTATTTCCCTCCTTCATCTGACTTTGGACTCTGTTTGTTCTTCTTTTCCTAGTTCTGTTAGGTTACTTTTTGAGATTGCTCTTGTTTGTTGAGGTAGGCCTGTATTGCTATGAATTTCCCTCTTATAACTGCTTTTGCTGCATCCCATATGAGTTGCTGTGGTGTATTTTCATTTTCATTTGTCTCCAGATATTTTTGATTTCTAGTTTGATTTCTTCATTGATCCAATGGTTGTTCAGTAGCATGTTGTTTAGTCTCTACATCTTTGTCCCTTTCTCAGCTTTTTTCTTGTAGTTGATTTCTAGTTTCATAGCATTGTGGTCAGAAAAGATGCTTGCTATGATTTCAATCTTCTTAAATGTATTTAGGCTTGCCTTGTTTCCCAACATATGGTCTTTTTTTGAGAATGTTTCATGTGCACATGAGAAGAATATGTATTCTACTGTTTTTGGATGGAATGCTCTATATAGTTTTTCATTTAAGTCCACTCTTTCCTTGTTGACTTTCTGTCTGGAAGATCTATGCATTGATGTAAGTGCGGTCTTGAGGTCTCTTACTATTATTGTATCATTATGTTGCATTTCCTAATTGATTTGGATATTTTTCCATCAGATGTACGGCTGCATGGGTCTCTCAGATGTCATACTGTGCTTTGTAGGGAATTCTCTGTTGGTTAATGTCAGTTTAGGTGTAACTTAGTGGGGAGAGACTGAGGGAACCACTCGCTCTGCCATGATCTGCATTTAAATTCTTGATTTAATAAAGTGTGTTTTAAATAACTATAGAAATACATTGTAGTAAGAAATGTGTATAAAGATGCAACAAGAAATGAAATCTAGTATGCAGTATAATCAAAATTGCAAGCTGAGAAACATGGTTGAAAAAAGTCCATCTTTCATAAATGTATGATTAAAGTTTAGAGAAGTCCTCTCTCCTTCTACAAATGAAAGCAAAAAATCAATAAAAGGGATTTTTTTCATTCCTCAAAAACATTAATTAGGAGAACAGAAGGATCAAAAAAGGTAAATAGCTAAAGGATACTAAATTAAGAGGAACTCTTATACATCTTAAAAGACGAAACTACAGGATTTCACCTCTGAAATAACTTCAATGCCTATATTACACATTAAGGACTTACTGTTAAACCCTAATAGTAGGCAATGAAGATAGACATGGTTAATGTTACACTTTTAAGAATAGGCAGATAGATGGGCCTGCCCAGTGGCTTAGTGTTTAAGTTTGCATGTTCTACTTTGTTGGCCCAGGGTTAGCGTGTTTGGATCCTGGACATGGACCTGTGAACCGCTCATCAAGCCATGCTGTGGTAGGTGTCCCACATACAAAATAGAGGAAGATTGGCACAGATGTTAACTCAGGGACAATCTTCCTCAAGCAAAAGGAGGAGGATTGGCCACAGATGTTAGCTCAAGGCAAATCTTCCTCACCCAAAAAGAAGAAAGAAGAAAAAGAATAGGCACATAGAAAACTCTGATTTTCTTATCTTTGCTCTTTAAGAGAGAATGGCCCTTTCTCCTTCCACAATACCCTAAACACATTATCTTGATGCAAGGTAGATCAGTTTCCCCAACCAAAGTACTCACTGCTTTTTTAGTTTTTGGGAAATGATGGAGAGCTGTAGCAGTTTCTTGCAGGTACTGTAACAAATTACAACAATTTGGGTGTGTTAACACACAGAAGTTTATCCTCTCATAGCCAGTTAGAAGTCCAAATTCAAGGTGTCAGCAGTCCAAATATTAGAACAAAAGATGCTCCTAGTGTTCTTATCCCTTAGAAAATTACAAGAATTTTAGGATCACTGTGCTAGAAACTGGGGGCAGAGACCAATTTATATATTTTCTATTATTTCACGTATACTGAAACAAATTTCAAGTCCAAAGACAGTCTGCTGGAAGAACCCCCTCTTCTTCTGGGGAGGTCAGTCTTTTTCTATTAGGATTTCAAGTGACTGGATGAGGCCCTCCCACATTATGGAGGATAATCTGTTTTACTCAAAGTCTGCTAATTTAAATGCTAACCTCATCTTAAAAAATACCTTCACAGAACATCTAGAATAATGTTTGGCCAGATATCCAGGTACTGTGGCCTAGCTAAGTTGACACTTAAAATTAACCATCATGGTGATCTTTGCTTCAGAGCTGTCCACTGGGTTGGCTGAGACGGTCAGATCTGCAGTGCAGACTAAGAGTCTCCCTAGCAATTCTGATTCCTTTCCCATTTCTTTTTATAGGCCTCAGATCAGAATCATTGAATATTTTTCCTTCCCATTCCTGCTTCCTTCTCCTGTATCTTTACAAGATGTTGCACTGTCCCTCCACCCCCTCCACCCCCCACTTACCTGTTACATTCTGAACTCTGCCTCACTATGCTTCCTGAAGACCCTTGCTGACACACCATCCATGGGGAATTTTGGAATAAACACTTGCAGGCCTCTTTTTTAACCCCTTATTCACATTATTGGCTCCTGTCTATGGGAGAAAGTTGATAACATGTTTTATCAGCTCTGGGGCCATTTTTGTTGGTGAGTAAGGTCACTTTATGTCAAAGATTGCTGCTTAGGGGTGACACATCTTTGTGTTCTATTTTCTGGACCCATGCCATGGCAATTAAGAGGGTCAAGGCCTTTTTCCCCTGTGAGAAGTTGGGATGAACCCTGGCTATATTTTCTGCTCTCTCTCCTCCCACTTGCATCCTGGCCCCAGCCTAATGCCCTAGAACAGGCACGGCAGCCTGGGGGGCCTGGTGGGGAGTGCCTTGAGGTGACTTGTCTTCTCACTGTTATGGCAATATCCCAACTTTGGTTTTGTGAGTAGAGGAAGGATGAAACAGCAAAGATGACAGAATTGGTCTCACTTGAACCTCCTTTTCAAAGCCAACTGCCTTGTTTCAGCTTTTACCAGAATAATCTGGTAAGTTAAAAAGGACTTACCCAGCCGTTAAACATTTAAAAACAATGATTTTATAATGACATTGTTTTTCTTATTTGGCCATTCATATAATAAGGATTGTCTCTCAATGAAAATATTGGTGAAAGATTTTGAACTCCTAACATTATTGATAAAGTTACTAGATTGTTCATTTAACATCTTTATGTTGAGAACCACATCCGGGACTGTGGATACAAAGTTGAAAAAGATAGACCCTGTATCCTTAAGAAGTTCTTGATCTTGTTAGGAGAAAGCCATGTCAGCAAACACTGGCAATGCTCTAACAGATGTGTATACCATGAGGGCTTGGGGGTCAAGTTTTCTAGCTTTTCCTGGGTGGTGGAAGTGAACGAGTGAGTGTCCAAGAGAAGACATCCCATAAGTTGGATCTAGAAAAAGGAGCAGGAGTGTGCAAGGTAAATGGGGATGGAGGAAGGCATTCCAGGCAAAGGGAACTCTCTTTTCCCTGGCATTGAGTCTGACAGGTATCAGTATGCACAGGAAATGGAAAGTAACTTTGTAAAAGAGACCAGGTAATAAAGCGCCTCACAAATAACCTAATATGGCAGCCTGTGTTTGGTCTTTACAGAAGCTAGTTGATGATAGCAATGCTATACACAATTGTTGCATATTTAACTTGACAAGAAATTTTCACATATTGATGTATATGGGGTAACTATTCTGGTTCAAAACTGATTTGGCTTGAACTAAAGAAGTCTGACTTATGGCCTGTCAAACACTCATTGTACATCTGCTGTAACCATTACAGTAGAAGAATGCTCTCTCTTAAGATAAGGAGGCATACTTTCCTTCCTACAGTGCCAGTATTGGTAATGCCTGTATCAGTACTCATGAAGATAAGTTCCCTTTCCCAGACATCAGGATCCTGTTGACCTGCTAATTTGCAACTGAGTATCTCTTTGAAACATTGATGAACATGTATCCTGAGTGTGTTCAATGTATGTTTTTTGTTCTAAAAAGGAAAACTGTAATGAAAACCATGCTTTTCTGAACTCTTTCTTCCTTTGTGGACACTGTCTTCCCAGTTTATAATCCTTAGCTCGGCTCAAGTAAAACTCGTCTTATCTCTTCTATCTGTAGAATGATTATTGCTAAATTGCGGCAACAAACTTGTGGATCTTGTATAGGAATTACGTCTTCCATTGCTTTGACTGGTCTTTTGATTGCTGAACATTAACTTTTTTTGTTTTTTAAAGAAAACTAACTTTCCTACAAGAATGACTTTTACCCAAGGCAATTCCAAAAAGAAAATTGCCAACAGGTAAAGAAATGAGAGTAGCGTGAACCAGGGACAGAGTTATCAGAGGAGGCTAATTAAATACACATCAGAGTGTACACATGATCTTCAAAAAAGAAAGTGAACACACTAGAACCTCAGGTACATAGTAGAATGTTGAGTGTTATTTAGAGGAAAGTTTCATATTCATAGTTCAATTTTCATAGTCTACATGATTCAGGGAACCTGAGGAGTATATTTCTAAAAGGAAAAACTAATCACTATCTAGCATGCCACATCAATTTACACTAGTAGTCTCTGTACTTCAGCTGCTTCATTCGTTCTTTCATTTATTCATTCAACAAGCATTTATCAAAGACTAACAATGTACCAGTCACAGCCTGTAGTCCAAGATAGGAAGGGGAGAAATAAAGGAATGAACAAGGGAAAACGAAGGGGGATTACTCTTCTAGATGTGCAAATGACTGAACCTGAAGTAACGTAGATATCCATAGAAAATCTGGTCTTTGACCCGATTGGCCCATTGTCTTCTTTGTCTGGTTCTCCTTTATGTTGAGCCTGATCTTTTTTTAGGGCCAACTGTGTGGTTCAACTGTGTGGTTAAAGCTGTAGAAGTTTCTAGTATGAGTTCATATTGACTAGACCAGCATCCATAGGCTCTCTCATGCAGCCTAGTCCCATATATTTGGAACCATTTGCCCTTGAAAACACTTTCATCTGAACCTATGTATTTTTTTTTTTAAACAAGTCAATTGTTCTGTAATGTTTCTCTGGGACAAAAAAAAACTAAACTTCATGCAATATCTTATAACATTGTTACTGTGGACAATTGGTATTGTGTAGATCTGGCCTTGAAACAATATTTCTCAAGACAGAAGTGCCCTGTGACTTCCAGAAGCAACTTCTGATGAAAAGTTACTTAGACAAGTGGTATCTGCAATCCTAAAATGAATTCAACTGAGCAGGAATATATACAAGTCTGAAAACTGAAAACTGACTCCTAAAATTTTGGAACTCGTGTATACTCAATTTCAAGAGAATTTAATGAGCTTTACATAAATAGAAATAAAATTTAAACAAACATTCTTATGTGATGCATTCTAGCTGTAAGAATGGGTGTAATTTTCTCAAAGCTGATATGGCCTCATCCCCTTTAATAATCATCATTGTCTTATCCCACATGAAATAGCTACTGTTATCTCTTTACATTATTACAAAAGAAAATTTATTCTAGGTCTGTCAACTATGGGCCAGAATTATGTCATTCCTTGTAATTTAACTTAGGTGTATTGACTCAGATATTTGGTCTTCTTTTTTCCTTAGATTCAAGTATCACTTTTTAATAATAGTGTTTATCTTTTGTTGTTAGTTCCCTTGAGTTGGTTATGACTCCTAGTGATCCTGTGTACAGCAGAGTCGAACCCTGTCCAGTCTTTTTGCACCATCCTCTCTGTCATCTTCTGACACTGTGTCAGACAGTGCTCCGCTACTCTGCTGAAACCTGTCCACCATGGGTGACCCTGCTGGTATTTGAAGTAGTGGTGGCATAGCTTTCAGCATCACAGCAACATGAAGATGCCACAGTATGCAAACTGACAGACAGGTGGTGTGGTTCCCTGACCAAAAAACGATCCAAGGCCAATGGTGAGAGCACCGAATCTTAACCACTAGACCACCAAACATTTATCTTAGTAAGTCAGAAAATTACCAGTAAGGCTAGCTAATTTAATTATTATATTTTCATACGACATATTGGGTGTTTATTATTGCATAACAAATTATCCTAAAACTTAGTGGCTTAAGCAACAAGCATTTATTATCTCACAGTTTCTGTGGGTCAGAATCTGGGTGTGGCTCAACTGGGTGCTTCTGCCTCAAGACTCTTGAAAGTTTGAAATCAAGGTCTTGGTCAGGGCTACAGTCTTGTCAAGGTTCTCCTGGGCTTCCAAGCTCACTCACATGGCTATTGAAAGGCTTCACTGGCTGTTGGATAAAGGCATTAATTCTTTGCCACATCAGCCTCTCACCACATGATAACTTGCTTTCCCCAGAATGAGAGCTCTGAAAGAGAGGAAGTAAGTCTTTTTATAACCTAATCTCAGAAGTGACATCCAAACATTTTGCCATCTTTTATTTATTAGAAAGGAGTCTGTGAAATAATATAAAATATGCATATTGGGTCTCTGAGCCTGGTTCTTGGCAGAGAGCTACTAAATCCCATGGAATTTGCTGAGTGATAGGAGTATCTTTTGTTCTAATGAGGCAACTCTTGGTAGGCTAACTGGATGGTCAGGATAGGTGCTGGTCATCAGAAAGACCAAGCCATAATTAAAAGCTTAGAATTCTCCACCCCACTCTCCATCCTCTGGGAAGGGGAAAGGGACTGGAGACTGAGTCTCAGCCTCAGAAATCCCAGAAATATGGGGTTCAGAGACCTTGCAGGTTGGTGAACATGTGGAGATGCTGGGAGAGTGGAGCGCCTGGAGAAGGCAAGGAAATTCCATGCCCCTTCCCACATACCTGGCCCTATGTATATCTTTATTTGGCTGTTTATCTCATCCTTTGTTATATTCTCTATAATGAATCAGTAAATGTAAGTGTTTCCCTGAGTTCTGTGAGCCATTCTAGGAAATTATCGAACCCAAGCATGGTGTTATGAGAACCCCAATTTATAGCCCATTGGTCAAAAGTGTACGTGACAACCTGGGACTCTCAATTGGCGTCTGAAGTGGGGGCAGTTAAGGGACTGAGCTCTTAACTTGTGGGGATCGGCTGCTAACTCCAGATAGATAGTGTTGGAATTTGAATTATAGGGCACCCAGCTGGTGTTGCAGAGAATTGCTTGATGTGTGGAAAACCCACACATCTGGTGTCAGAAGAACTGTGAGTATGTGAGTAAAGGAAAATACAGGAGTATTTTTCCCAAACAGAGTCATTAGGCCCAGTTCACTCAAGGAGAGGGAATTACAGAGGGTGAAATTACACAAGGTGCAAATGCCTGGAGGCAGGGATCATTGGAGGACATTTTAGAGGCCACCTACCACATACGGTAAAGTAAGTCAGCTTTACTGTTTATGTTTTCAAATAGTAAGGTAAGACTGCACCATATCATGATCTTGATAATGGTTTTTTAAATTGGTTTTATGTTCCAACAACACCGATAAACATTTTTACTAGAGCCCTAGCCCCAGGAGATGAGGTGTTAGCTCTTAGAAAAATGGAATGCTGGATCATACTATTTTTGACAATTGTCTTCCCCTCCCTACCCTTGTCATATTTCAACGTGGGAGAAGTATTTGTTGCCACCTCACTGACACTGACTTTAGTTTTGTAGGGTTTTTTGGGGGGTTTTTTTGCTAAGGAAGATTATCTCTGAGCTAACATCTGTGCCAATCTCCCTCCATGTTATATGTGGGTCACTGCCACAGCATGGCTGATGAGTGGGGTAGGTCCACACCTGGGATCCGAACCTGTGCACCTGGGCTACTGAAGTAGATACATTGAACTTAACCACTCCTCCATGGGGTGACCCCACCACCTCACTAACTTTAGGCTTGGCCATGTGACTTGCTCTGACCAACAGAACATGGGGGAAAGGAACACCATGCCGGTTCTGAGCAGAGGTGTTGTGTGTTCCCAGTGACACTCTTGTACTTCTGCCTGACAGAATGAAAAACACAGAATGAGAGACATAGGATGCAGAGGTCAACCAGAGCCAGAGCTAAGCAGCTGAGCCACAGTCAGCCTGGAGATCTGGAAATGAGGAATATGCATTTGTTATCGTAAGCTGTGAGAGTTTGGGGATATATTAAAAGTTGAATAAGGCCACTGGGACAATAGGGATAGAGTCAACCTCCCAGAGTGGCTACTTCAGTCAGTATTCTGCTTCCAAATCCCACTGAGACTGCTGGGAGCCCAGTTCCCACAGGTCATTGTATTGGCGGATGCCGTGTTTCAAGAGTGTTCAGTCCCCAAGGCACAGTGGATGACTTGGAAAAATCCTCAGGGCCCTCAGTAAATCTTGAGCACGAAAGGATATATATGTTTTAAACCAACGATTTCAAGGTATTGTGTTTAAAACTTGGCAAATGTTCAGTTTTCTAAAATTTCAAATATCATATTGCACTTTTGTCAAAAACTTTTCACTGTGGTTTACTTTGTAATTGAGAGAGTTGCCATTGAATCTAAATAGTGAAAGAGGAAACTTGGAAAATGAAATAATCAGTGTGCTGCCTATTATTAACTCAGCAGGATAGCTGTTTAGACAGTTACGTGATTGTGCTGTGTCCCTGAACACAGAGGAAAAACATGAAACGGATGTGGTAAACAACATGTTGCCTCTAAATATCTCTGGGAACACTGATGTACATCAATTATGTTTCTTATCTGAAAAAGAAACTTTGAAAGTGAACATTCAGTACACAGGTTAGTTTTTTAAAATTTTGTTTCATTTATCTGTTTTTTAACCTCTTGCTTGCATATTCAAAGAAAAGCAAAGGGTTGCAAAATTATTTAATACTGCCAGGACCAGAAATCATCTTGAATATAGCCTTTGGGTTATTCAGGTATTCAGGTATATCTGGTGCGTCTGTGTGTGCATGTGTGTGTGTTGTCTAAACCTGCACAACCAAAGTGATTGCTTGCACTTCCAAAATTCATTTATTGATAGCTCAGCCTTCTGTTCTGTGACATAATGGTCTAATTGCTATATAACATGTAACTTAGGGGCAGAAAAAAAGTGAAATATTCAAAGTTACGTTAGAAAAGAAATTATTCAAATGGTAAATTAAAACCTGCGGTTAGCTCGTTAATGAATAGATGTAATTGAGATCAATTTCCAGACTATTTTATGTTGTGACGCTTTGTGAATCTTCTCTCCTCCAATGACTTCAATTATTACTCTGTAAACTTTTTAAAATTTTAAAAGAATGAAGAGAATAATTTGGATCAAATACAATTAATTTAATGCTCCTTTCCTCTCCCTGCCCCTTCCCTGTCCTTTCCATTCCCTTCCTGTCCCACTGTTATCCTAGTTGAAACCTAGTGCCTGGACTGCAGCATAGATTTCTCACCAGCCTTCCTGTCCAGGGCTTGTTTTGCTCCAGTTTATTTAATCCTCTAGTGAGGAACCTCCCTCACCCCAAAATCTGAAAATGATGCAAACTTTGCACTATAGGAAAAGTCATATGAACACTTCATGAGTAAAAGCAGAGACAAACAACCTGAATTAAAAGCAGGATTGCTCCAAAGCCTCAGGAAGCCTCTCTTCTGGAAGCTCTTAGAATGGATCAACATATCCAAAGAAAGAGTATGGAACTAGATTGTGTCAAACTGACTGTGGCTGATTATCCCTGGAGGCATCAAATGGGAGGTTCCAGAGGCCATTGAAGAAGTGCCCTTCCAAGGCTGAAGTTTGGACCAATCCAAAATGATAGTTCTGGGGGGCTTTTAGAAGCTACAGCTGTCATTATTCGCAATAGCCAAGACGCAGAAGCAACCCAAGTACCCATCAATGGATGAATGGATAAAGAAGAAGTGGTATATATATACAACGAAATACTACTCAGCCCTAAAAAGACAAAATCATACTAGGTGAGACAACATGGATGGACTTTGAGGTCCATAAGTGAAAGAAGTCAGACAGAGAAAGACAAACGCCACATGATTTCACTCATATGTGGAAGATAAATAAACACATAGATAAGGAGAACAGATTAGTGGTTATCAGAAAAAAAGGGGGTGGGGTGGGGTGAGAAGGGTGAAGGGATACTTGTGTATGGTGACAGATAAAAACTAGGCTATTGGTGGTGAATATGATACAATCTATACAGAAGCTGAAATATGATAATATACACCTGAAATTTATGCAATGTTAAAAGCCAATATGACATCAATAAAATAGATTAAAAAGAAGACGGCTCCACCATTCTAAAGATAAACTTTCTTTTCTTTTTTTCTTTTTTGGTAATTCTTCTGTGAGCATCTTAAGTTATAAGAGATAATGAATATAAATTGTAAAACAGTACACAATGCTTGTTTTTACACTGAAAAAGAAAACATCCCATAACAGTAAAAAACAAAAACCCAAAAGAAACTACCACTGTCATACCAATGCCTGGGTTCCACTCACAGGGTTTCTGACTCAATTCTCCTGGGGTGGTGCCCAGCCTTGGTGGTTTTTTAAATAGTTTTATTGAGATATCTTCGACATATAAAAATTGTATATATTTAAAGTGCACAACTTGACATTTGAGATATGTATACACTGTGAAAACATCACTGCAATGGAGCTAATTAACTTATCCACCATCTCTACATAGTTACCATTGAGTGTATGTGTGTGCCGTGTGTTTGTGTGTGTGTGTGGTAGCCTCGATATCTTTTAAATGCTCTCCAGAAGATTCTAATCTAGAGTTGAGAACTTCTGGTAAATTCTAAGTTCCAACTGTAAGCCAGGCTCAGCAGGCTACCCTACGTTCATGTCTGTCATTAGCCCCAAGCCAGCTAACAATTCATCCTGACTCCATGTTTCCTGAGTAATCCCCTGATTGCCCGGAGTTCGGCTACAGGAAGAGTTCATACTCATCAGGCAAAGTAAATTTTGAGTCCTTGTGATAGTTCTCTTGCAAAGTCTAAAAGAACTTCTTGTCATGATTTTCCATTCCATTCACGGAAAGAATACATTAAATTTATTAACATGAGAATTTCCGGTCTGTGTGACAATTAAATTTCTCACAGTAAATAAATAAATTGGAATCTCTGTGTTCATTCTGTTTCCTGTGAATTTTAATTATCATGATTTTGTTTTTCATTCCTTAGTGCAAACAAGGTCCTCGCCTGGGGCCTTCAAAGTAGAAGGTAAGATTTAGCAGGCTTTCCCAACAGACGCTGATACACTATTTTCTTCTGCTCGTAGTGTCTGCATCCGGCAGATAAATTAAATCATTTTAAAGTGCAGTTTGGGTAACGTGACAACTCTGCTTAAAAATTTTCCAGGACTTCTCCACTGCCTTCTGGTCCGTCTACCTTTCTTCTTGAGGGCTTTCCTTAAGAACCCAATCCTATGCTCCAGGCAACTGAATCATACAAGCTCCACATTTTCCTGCCTCTTAATTCTAAGCTTAAGCTGGTCCCTTTGTCTGGCATACTCTCACCTCCACCCTCTTGTCAATCTTTATCATCTTACCTGGTTAATTCACTTTACTTTTAAATGTGATCCCACTCAGGCTGCCTTCCCCCATCACCCTAGCCATAAGCAAATTATTCCTTTTGGAAATGCCATTATCAATACCATCCCAACCTGTGTTCTCATTCTAGAACTCTCTCCTTGTCCTTCCCACTAGCTGGCTAGTTCCTATTCATATTTTATTCAGGTCTGAACTGAAATCTTTTCCTTAGGGAGGCTTTTTTCGACTCGCAAGCCTCAATGAGATTCCTGATGTATTTTCCCATAATGCTCTTTACTCCTCTCTGTTCAACAATCATCATATTGCAGTTACTTGCTCAGAGTCTATGATCCTTGCTGATCTGTGAGTTCTGTGAACATAAGGACAAGTCTACCTTATTCACTGTTGAATGTCAAGGCTCTAGCACAGTTCTTGGCATGTAGTAGATACTAAACATATAGTTGCCAAATGGATGTAGAATGAATTCACTTTCATTTCAGCAAATGTTATTAAGCACTTACCACATGCTAGACAATGTTCTAAGTGCTTGAGGTATACCAGGGAATAAAGAAAACAAAGATCCCTTCCTTCACGGGGCTCAGATACTAGAAGGGAGAGACAGAGAACGTGATAAACAAGTAAATTCTATAGTATGTTAGAAAATGATAAGTACCATGGAAAAATGAAAAAGTAAAGTGTGAAGAAAAATGGGGGTGCCCAAATTGAACTATTAAAAAAGGTGGTCAAGGTAGGTCCCACTGCAATGGTGGCATTTAACCAAGACTTGAAGAAGCTGAGGCAGTTAGTTATGTAGATATTTAGGGGGACGAGTGTTCCAGGAGGATGGCCAGTGTAAAGGCCCTGAGAACTTATGGTGTGTTGGGGAAATGGTGGGAGGCAATGTGTCTATAGCAGAGTGAGCCCAGGAGAGAATAGCAGATGAGCAGTTAACATCATCTGGGGCCCTTTGGCCATTTGTAAAGACTTTGGCTTTTATGCGGAGTGGAAAGGGATACCATTGCAGGGTTTCTAACATGATCTGACTTAAGTTTTAAAAGAACTACTCTGGCTGCTAGGTTGATAATAGGCTACACAGGAGGAGGACAAAGGTAGAAGTACAGAGGTCAATTAAAATGTAAGAGAACCTGACAGGACCAGGTTGCAGTGGACCAGAATAGTAGCAGTGCAGATGGTGAGAAATGATCAAATTTTGGATTCTTAAAAAAGATGGAGCCAACAGGATTTCCTGACAGATTGCATATGGGATGTGAGAAAAAGAGAGGAAACACAGATGACTCCAAAGCTTTTAGCCTGAGCGTATGGAAGAATAGAGTTGCTATAAACTGAGAAGAGGAAAGTTGTGGGTTTAAGCAGGTTTTGGGCGGGGGTTGGAGATCAGGAGTTCAGTTTGGGACAAGTTGAATATGTTTATTAGATGTTCAAGCGGGGGTGTCAAGAACCCGGTTGGACATATGAATCTGAGTTCAGAAAAGAGGTCTAGGTTAGAGATATAAATTTGGGAGTTTTCAGCAAGAAGGTGGTATTTAGAATCATAAGCCTAGATGAGATTGTCAAGGGGGTGAGTGTGGACAGAGAAAAGAGGAAGACCAACAACCGAGTTCTGGGACACTCCAACATAAAGAAATCTGCAAAAAAGAGGATGAACCAACAAAGGATAAAGAGAGACCAGAGAGAGAGGGAGGATGAAAGCCACCAGCGTGTGTTGTCCTGGAAGCCAAGGGAAGACAGTATTTTAGCGAGAATGATGAATTGTGACAAATCCTACTAATAAGTCAGATAAGGACTGAGATCTGGCCATTAGATTTGGCATTTGGTCATTGAGGACTTTCATGAAAGCAGTTTTGGAGGAGTGGTGGGGGTAAGAGCCTTTTTAGAGTGGATTTAAGAGAAAACAGGAGAGGAATTCAAGGATGAATGAATGCATGAACTTTATCTCATTCTACCTTAATTATCATCATTATGTCTTCATCTTGTCTCCTCTTCTAAACTCTTTGAAGGCAGGAAGGAGCTGTGTCTTTGACAACTACATAGGTGCCATGGAACCTGGCACAGTGACAGCATACAGCAGGCTCTCAGTAAATGTTGGTTGACCGACTGATTGACTGAAAGAACATTAAGAGTGAAATTAAGTTTTTCCTTATCTTTTTGGTCTTCCCTGTTTCCTTTATAAGTCTTCCTTCCCTCCCCCTACACCCAGACAGATGCCCAATGTCCTCCTGCTACTTACCTTCTCACTGGCCCAGCTTTCCCACTCCCTTCACCTCTCACCTACTTCACAGTTTACCCACATTAAACCTATTCCCTCAGGAAGGCCGTGGGGGTAGGAACAGGACAGCTAATCTAATAAGAAACTCCGACTTGGGAACCTAGCATTTTGTGGGAGATTCTAATGGGTAAAATCCACCCAAGAAAGGTATTCTAGTGCTGAGTGGTAAAGGCCAGTAGGAGCCAGACCTCACAATACAACAAAAAGACCTTGAAATATGAAAGTGTGGGTTTTTCTTCATTTAAACTGAATCACTCACGTCCAATAGGAATATTAATCAGCTGTTTCTAATAGAATAAGAAAACAGGCCAAAATAAATCAAAGCACCACAGCGCTATTCTTAATTACTTTCTCAAAATATTAGCTTTTAAAGTTGTAAAATAGTATTAAGTTTTTTCAAATGTGTCATAGACCTACCTGTCCGTGATTCAATGTACTTTCTTCAAATTAGTCACCATAATGGATTGATTTTAGGCTGCCGTATAGTCTTTAGTTAATTTTGGAGTATAGAATTGGAATTGCTGGATTTCGTTCATTCATTTGTTTAAGGAACACTTATTATGTTATACACTGTACTATTAACAGCAACAACAATAAAAAATACATTTAAAGCAAAGGCTGGATAACATTGCCTTAAGAATTAGCAGCTGGTGTTGCCCATTAGGACAAATAGGCTAAAACTAAAGTTTCCTTTTGTTTCTTTTCTAGCTTCTCCTTTGCAATTATGAAATACCATTCAACTATAATCCTCAAACATTTATACAAATATATTTCGAATAATTGAATCCTCAAATAGATAGATGCCACATGCTATTGCAAATGAAAACATTAAGGTACAAAGAAGGAAACTGACTTAGTTCAAGTTATTTGACAACCAACGTGAAAAAGAGCTTAAGCAACAGAATTATCCAGGCGTGAAGCCTGAAAGCAGCTTGATAAATACCTTCCACCAGTTTGAAGGTAAGAACTGTACAAATCTAATAAAGCAAATTATTTCCACGGAGAGAGAGCACACAGGAAGTGTATCGAGAACATTTCTGTCATCTGGGTATCTTATTTTTCCAGACAGTTAGTAAAATATGGCCATGTGATTTTTCTTTGACTTACAAAGACTGCCTGGAAGTCAAAGATGACCACCTTCAGTGACTGACAGGTCTGAGGAAGGTGAAAGGAGCTGAGTGTAATCTGTAAACAATATGAACATCAAAGAATATAAGTGTATATGTTATAAATTCATTAATATATGAATCAAAGGAAAACAGAAAAAATGAAGAAGTGAGTAACAGGTGCTGAGTCTGTTCAGGAAATAAAAGGACTGTCGGCTCAGCAAAGTGTAGTAGTCACGGTTCAGCTCATCCCTGAAACTCTGTGCAGGCCAGGTTAGGCTGCGCCAGCTGTAGCAGTTCAAGCTTACTCTTGTATTATTCAGTCAATTTTGCAAGAAGATAAAGAGTTAAAATCAGTCAGCCTTTTCCATTTCCTTTTGCAGCCCTTCCCCCAACAATCAAGCTATCAGAACAGCAAAATAAAACCGAAACAGTCTCTCAATAAGAACACTTTATGAGTTTCCTCTCTGTCATTATTCTTTTTCAGCTGAGCAATCTTTTTCTGACAACAGAGTATTTATCTTCTTTGCAATGCCTGGATCCGTGGTCTTATGCCATCCACTGTAGTAATAATTTAGCTCGATAAAAGGAATAGAGAATGTACATTTTGAAAGTCAATTTGTAATTTTTGCATTTTTAAACTACTTTTCATCATCCCCCAAATCCATTTCAGATGCAATAAAAGATTAACTAATATAATATCAAAATTTGGAAGTCAGAATAAAATATAATTTAAGAGATATAAAGATTGTGAAGAGATATTTTTATAATTATAAGCTTAGAAACAATAAATAAAATAATAAAAGAAAATATTGACAGATTTGAGTGTCTACAAATAATAACATTTGCACATAAAAACCAAAATGTTGCAGTCTTTATTTCATAGAGAGCTCTTGGAGGAGAATGCCATTTCCGTGTTATCCTCAGATCTTCTGTTTCTGCCCTCATCATGCTATAAAGACGTTTTATAATAAATTCTGAAAAAGTCCTTGGTGTCTGTCAAAATAAATGAACAAATTGTAATACATCATAAATCATAGAAGACTGAAAGATTGAGAAAAAACCCACTAAGCTTTACAAAGGTAAACGAGCACATGCCATGAATAGTTAAATTCTTATGAGAAGAAATCCATGGATTCAATAAACATACTGGAAAAACTTTCAACTTCATTAGTGAACAAAGAAATGCAAATCAATCAGTGAGATGTACTTTTTTTCTATTGAATGAGAAAAGATATAATAATTATACACATTGCTGGTGAGGATAAAAAATAGTGGGCACTATGGTACATTCTAGTGGCTGTACAAATTGCTTCAATATTTTTGGACCCTATGTTGGGTCCAAAATGTTGGAGCCACTATAGATCAAGAGCTATAAAAAATGTCTGCTTCTGCTTTCTGCCAAGATGGCAGACTAGCCTGGGTTGCAGGACCCTACCCTCAAAAGCAATTCTGAGTAACTGTAGAAGTAAGAGCGAGGTATGGATTCCAGAAACCAGCACCACCACCAATAATAATCAGCGAAAAATCCCTGGGAAGACTGAAGCCTGTCCTAAAAGAGGTCCTAAAAGAGGGGGGTGCATGGTTCAGCCTGGAGTTGAGGGCGTGAGACAATGGGAGGATAGGTTGGAATAAAGCTATTTAAGTTCTACTCTTTCCTCTCTTTTGGGTTGCTTTGACATAATCATTATCTGCTCTTTCGCCTCTGACACTGGCAACCTGGGGACAAAATCAGGGCAGCCTTTTAAGTCCTGCTGGGGTAAAGCATTAATGAAAGCAGGTCATTGTCAGTCTTTTAGTATTTTTCTTCCAAACCCTTATGGCTATGGTTTCCACCTAGTCTATTCCCAATGCCACCCTTCCCTAAGTTCCAAGGTAAAGCCTTGGTGTAGCAGCAGGCAATCAGTAGTAGTTCTATTGTGCCTGAGACTCTCCACCCTTGACTCATCTTTTCTCCTGCCCCTAAACACTCCTGGACTGACATAGACTAGGGCCTGACTTTAGATGTTCACTGGTGCACATTATTAGAGAGATTAGCTGATACCCCAGGAGAACATGAGCCCAAAGTCCAAAATAACTAACAGATGAAGAAAGACCACAAACTGGACAATATTTACCATCTGAGTCAGAAATATTAGGACAGAAACCCTGAGAATTTAAAATAAGCATTGGAGGCTGGCCCTGTGGCAGAGTGGTTAAGTTCATGCGCTCCGCTGCAGGCGGCCCAGTTTTTCGTTGGTTCGAATCCTGGGCGCGGACATGGCACTGCTCATCAAACCACGCTGAGGCAGCGTCCCACATGCCACAACTAGAAGGACCCACAACGAAGAATATACAACTATGTACCAGGGGGCTTTGGGGAGAAAGAGGAAAAAATAAAATCTTTAAAAAAAAATAAATAAAATAAAATAAGCATTGGATAGAGATAGTTAAGGAACAAGGTAGCAAAGTGGAAAATCAGAAGAACCCTCCTAGAAAGCAGCAAGAAATGAGAAAGAAAGAAAACATAAAAGGAAACACTAAGAAAGTTAGAAGGGCAGGGCCAATATCCAGGAAATGAGAGACCCAAAAGAAAAGAATAATAAAAATGAAGAGGAGGAAATATTTAAAGAAGTAATTTTGGATAAATTTCCAAGAATTAAAAAAAAAATGATGAAATACTTCAGATGAAAAAAGAGAAATAAAGAAATGTCCAGACATGATAATGAAGAATATCAAAGACAAAGAGAAAATCTATAAAAGCTTTCAGAGAGAAAGAACAAATCATCAAAAAGTAATAAAAATCATATTCACATCAGATTTCTCATCAGCAACATGAGATGCAAAATGGCAATAAAGTAACATATTTGAGGTATTAAAAGAAAAAGAATTTCAAAACTAGAATTTTATATCCTGCCAAATTTTCAATCAAATTGGAAAATCGAATAAAAATGTTCTTATGTACACATACTTCAGAAGGTATACCATGCAAAGACTCTTGTTGAAAACACTTGTGGAGAAAGAAAAAAGTCTAGAATCCATGGCAAGAGATATGAAAAGTATGAGTGGTCAAATAACTTGTTACAGTCTATCATTTTTTAGTATTAAAAGCCAGGACTAAAGAAAATGAAAAATATTATATCCATAATTAACAAAAGATAAAATTCTAGATGTTATTAACATGACAAGTGGGGGATGAGATGGGGAGTACTACAAGGAGATGAGAGTTATTAAATTACTTTTCTTGTTAGTATTAAGTTATAGATACTAATTAATTTAAGAAATCAACAGGTATAAGTAAACTTGAGTATAGGTATGAAGTTAAAGACAGCCACCAATAGAAAAAATATATGTAACATATAAATATTAGATGAAGGAAAATCATTCAAACTCCCTAATGGAAACAACAAATGAGAAAAAAGAAACAGAAAGAAGGGATAGTTAATAGTAGAATGAAATAAGTTGATAGAAACAAGCTACTTTGTCTCTTTGCAAATGTATATCCAACTCAGTTTACTGTGACTCCCATTATTTTAAAATTACATATTCAAATCTTTCTTTACTTGCGGATACACTGTCTTTTCTTCCCACTAGTTCTCAAAGCAATTCCTGGAAGATGTATGCAGAAGAATTTTGCATTTTACTACCGTATATAGGAGACTCTTCAAAATTCATATGGTAAAAATGGAAGGGTGACAGTCTCTGGCTTCTGGCTGATTGTCAGTCATTCTTATCTTTTCTGTATGCAGATCTTCAGTAAACGACAAGAGCAATATTTCAAAAGTTTGTCTCTTGTCTTTTTTCCCACAACATAGGCCACAATGGAAAATTCAATACATTCCAAAGGGTTAATGTTATACATATTACATGAAAACAAAAAGATAGTTGGGGCCAGCCTGGCGGTGTAGTGGTTAAGGTTGTATGCTCTGCTCTGGCAGTTCAGGGTTTTAGGGATCAGATCCCAGGTGCGGACCTACAAACTGCTCATCAAGCCATGCTGTTGCAGTATCCCATGTACAAAATAGAAGAAGATTGGCACAGATATTGGCTTAGGGCCAATCTTCCTCACCTAAATAAATAAAATAATTGTGAAATTGATATGATACAGGAAGCACAAACGACAAAAGAAAAAAATAGATAAATTGGACTTCATCAAAATTAAAAACTTTTGGTCATCAAAGGACATTATCAAGAAAGCAAAAGACAACCTATAGAATGGGAGAAAATAGTTGCAAATTGTATATGTAAGAGTCTAGTATCTGGAATATAAAAAGGACTCTTACAACTCAACAACAAAAGTATATTAACAACCAAATTTAAGAATGAGCAAAGGACTTGAATAGACATTTCTCCAAAGAAGAAATATGAATGGCCAATAAGCACACGAAAAGATGCTCAACATCATTAGTCATCAGGGAAATGCAAATAAAACCACAATAAAATACCACTTCACGTGCACTGGGATGGCTATAACAACAACAAAAGAACAGAAAATAACAAGTGATGACAAGGATGTGAAGAAATTGGACCACTTGTACTTTTCTGGTGAGCATGTAAAATGATACAACTTTGTGAAAAACAGGTTGATGCTTCCTCAAAAAGTTAAACATAGAATTATCATGTGACTCAGCAATTCCACTACTAGGTCTGTATCCCAAAGAACTGGAAACATGTTGAAACAAATACGTGTACATGAATGTTCATTGCAGCACTGTTTATAATAGCTAAAAAAGCAGAAACAAGCCAAATGTCCATCAATGAATGAATGATAAACAACATATGGTATGTACATACAATGAAGTGTTATTCAGCTGTAAAAAGGAATGGAGTACTCATACATGCTACAATGTGGATGAACCTCAAAAACATCATGATAAGTGAAAGGAGACAGACTCAGAAGATCACATGTTGTGTGATTTCATTTATATGAAATATCTAGAATAGGTAAACCCTTAGAGGCAAAAAGCAGATTGGTAGTTGCCAGGGGCTGGAGGGGGGAGGATGGGGAGTGACTGCTTAAGGGATGAGAAAGTGCTTTGGAACTTGATAGAGGTGGTGGTTGTACAATACCGTGAAAGTCTTAAGTGTAACTGAATTGCACACTCTTGAAAGGTTAATTTTATATTATGTGAATTTCACCTCCTCAAAAAATAAATGAAAAAAATTGGACTCAAGAGGTAGGAAAAAAAGAGCAATAGAGTATACTGAAAGAGAAAAAAAATAAAAATAAAGGAAGATCTAGAGAACAATAGTAAAATAGAGAAGATTAATAAAAATTTAAACAAGATGAGAGAAAAACAAAATACAGAATGAAAACAGAGGACTCCTGCTTTTAAGATGTAGTAAGATCAGATTTATTCTCCCACCTGAAACAACTAAAGAACCAGACAAAATGTATAAAAAATAGTTTTCAGACATTGGACATCAAGTAGAACACTAATCTAAATACCAGAAAAATAGTGATCTTTGACATAAGGTTAAGAAACAAGGTAAACCATGTGATTGCTCCATCTTACTGCCTGAAGAATGTTTCTAAGCTGTGATTGGCAACCTAAGGTGGCCCCAATAAACCCTGCTTCCTGGTATTCACAAATTTTTATAATCTTCTTTTCTTGAGTGTGTTCTGGACCTTGTAACTCTTAATGTATTGAATATGGCATAAGTGATGGAGTTTTAGTTCTGAGGTTAGGTTAGGGACTGTGGCTTCTGTCTTGCTCACGCTCTCTTGCTCACGCTAATGGAAGCCAGATGCCCTGTAGTGAACTGCCCGATGGAGAGGCCCGGTGGCCAATACTTGTGGGAAGCGTCTGGCCAACAACTAGTGAGGAACTGGGACCCTAAGTCCAATAGCCTGTGAGGAATTGACTTCTGCCAACAGCTATGTGAATGAACTCAGAAGAGGATCCTCACAGTTGAGCCTTCAGAGAAGACCACAGCCCATGCCAACACATTGATTGGAGACTTATGCAAGATCCTGAAGTAGAGGACCCACATAAGCCATGCCTAGATTCCTGACCAGCAGAAACTGTGAAATCATAAATGTTTCTTGTTTTAAGATATGGTTGAGATAATTTGTTATGCAGCAGTACATAACTAATACACAGTTGAGAACTGATACTGAGTTGATATGATGGAGCTGGGAGTCCAGGAAAACCAAAATAACCAGAGTTTTCAGGACAGAGTACTGGAGAGAAGAGAACTGTACAGAGAGAAAGATTGGCAGAGGGTCCACCTTGAGTCTGCAGCTTCTTTATGATCAGCACATGAGGCAAAGAACCAATGGAAAGGAGCAGAGGGACCAATACCCAGAGCTCACAAGGGCTAAGAATAGTTCATTTCTTCAGGGTAGGAAAAAATCTCATTTCATGAGACATCAGAAGAATACTCAGAAAAGTATTATCTCAGTAGTAAAAAACAAAATTTGCCCTAGACTAAAGTTAAAAAGCAAAGTCGCATGATGATCAAACTGTTTCTAAGTATCTGCTTTCCAGAATAAAGCTTAAGATTATTTATAGGAATATAAAAATACCCAGCATCCAGCAAAGTAAAATTACAATATTTGGCATCCAATTAAAAATTACCAGTCATGCAAAAAAGCAGGAAAATGAGATCCGTGAGGAGAAAAGTAGAGACAGACCTAGAAAGGATATAGATAATGGAATTGGTAAACAAAGACATTAAAAATCTTTATTGTCACTATATTCTTTATGTTCAAGGAAGTAGAGGAAAGACTGAGCATAGTAAGTAGAGACATGAAAGGCTCAAATCACACTTCTAGAGATTAGAATCACAATGTCTGAGAGGAAAAACGTCCTGGATTTGGACATTGAAAATGAGAAGATTAGGGAACTTGAAGACGTAGAAACAAAAGTCTGGTAGGCAGAATAAAGGTGCACACAATCCCAGTCTCTGAAAGCTGTGAATGAGTATGATTCATTGCAAAGGAAATTAAGGTCACAGACGGAATTAAGGTCGCTAATCAACCGACCTTAAAATAGGGAGATTATCCTGGATTATCCAGGTGGGCCCAGTGTAATTACAAGGGTCCTTGAAAGTGGAAGAGAGAGGCAGAATAGGAAGTCAGAATGATGCAAATATTTCCACTTCTTCCTCCAGCCATTCGCATGGTAGGATTGTGCTTCCCTGCTGTGTTTAGTTTTCTGTTGCTGCTGTAGCAGATGGCCACAAATTTAGTGGTTTCAAACAACTCACGCTTATGATTTTACAGTTCTGTAGGTCAGATGTCTGACACAGGTGTCACTGGACTAAAATCAAGGTATCAGCAGGGCCGCATTCCTTCTGGATGCTCTAGAGAAGAAACCAGTTCGTTATATTTTCCAGCTTCTAGAGACCGCCCTTTTTCCTTGACTCACAAGCCCCTTCCTCCAGCTTCAAATCCAGCAATGGCAGGTCCTTGATTATGCTGACTGCCGAGACATTTCCATTTTTGATTAGTAAGTAATCTGTGAGGTCCTATTTTAGCCCTGATTTTTCTCATCAACGTCTTTCACCCAATAGTTTTAGAATTGACTGAGGATCCTTTTCTCAAACAATGATTACACTGAGATTTGCAAATTGTTGATTTCCTCCTTCTATCTTCTTTCCTCCTTCTTCTTATTAGCTGCGTTCTTTTGCAAAGAAGAGCTTTCCTCCTTTCAAGTGTAATTTTGGACTTTGGGATGTTATACTCAGTTGATATCATTATTCATTTTAATGCTCAAATTGTTCCAAATTTGATAAGTGGAAGTCCCTATAAGTCATCTCCTACATCCCTGTGACATGACCCAATTAATTTTTGATCACTTCTTTGGTTTGTGAGACAACAAGATGTCCCAGGCTCACCTTGAACTTTCCCTGTCCCTGACCTGGAATCAGCGTTTTCCAGGATGTGCTATTCCTTTTAATGGGCAATGGTATTTAGAAACTCATCTGGGCATAGATGTATCATTAGCGATGAAATTTTAGGCATTGCTATCAGTTTTTTACAAAGAACCGTTTGGAGTAGTCATGCCCTTCTGAAAGCTTCTCCAATCACACTGTGTATAACACTGTATATAACATTGTTCCTCAAAGGCGTAAGGCTGGTATGTGAACCAGATACCTTCCTGGAGCTTCAGAGAGCTGGATGGGACTGAGAAGGGCAATTAGAGCAGAATCTACCATTTTATTTCAACCTCAATGCCTGAAAACAAAACGACTTTGGGAAAAAGTTGTTTTTTTCCCCTGACTTTTCTACCCCATCTGGATCATTGAACAGACATAATCCAAAGCTAAAGCTTCTTCCAGATGTCTTCTGTTTTTCCTGATTTACTCCATCCACAAAATTCACTCTACTCTAAGGTGAATTGAGTAACAGTCGTATTTGTTCAAGGGCCTTATTAGTCTCCAGGCCTCAGGCTATGCCAGAATAAACTTCCCCCTGCCCTTAACAGGAGAACATGGAATACTCAGTTACTGAATGGAGATATGTGTGGTTTGTGTAAATTCTGTGTACCATAAATATCAATGTATCTATCATACCCAATTTAGTTTTCTAGGTTAGACTTTCTTGCTCCAGCCATGCTGAGTAGACAATAGGTAACAAGACTCCTGTGATCTTGTCTAGAGTTCACTGGTCTAGAGAAAGTCACCTCACCCAATCAGATTCCTTTTCTCAAGGATTTGAACCAAGAGACCTAGGGGGAGGTTTCAGTCATTAGTGATCTAATGTGGAGCGGAGCCAATGGCCATATATAAGGTGAGGAAGTAAAGAAAGATGGCTGAGAGACTATGACAATTGCACTAGACTATAGAAAGAATTAGGGAGGAAGGAGACCACACCATCTCTAAGAGATAGAGAGCTTCTGATATTCCAGCTCCCTGTGACATTGCCTGTCCTCAGACTCTGTGAAGTCTCTGTGTCCTTGAAATTAACTTTTTTTCTTTAGTAGACTTAATTGGATTGTCCTTTGCGACTGACAATCTTAGCTTTAGTACCATGCAGTATAATTGTGCACATCCTTCTTTGTTATAGGGAACCATTGTGTTTTGGGTTATTTTATTTGCAGTTATCAAATGAATAGGGCATTGCCAAATATTTACTTAGAAAAAAACTACTATGTAACATATTAAATGAATACAACATCTACTTCTGTTACAAGAGCAATAAAATTTTTGTGACTCTGTGCCTCTCTGGCTAAGATTTGGATCAATCAATCTACAAGCAATTCAACCAATCAGAACCCAGCAATGCCTTGATCCCATGTAGGCCTCACACATGCATTAGTTATGTTCTCCATCAGAATTTGGTAGCTCAACTGTAGTAGTACCTATTGTGGAACCAAGCAACACTCATAAGTTAAGAACAGTAAACACTTATGGCTGGTGAGTTGTAATAAAATAAAAATATGAAATATGATAAAAATATGAAGGAGGTAGAAATTTTGAATTAAGTTAGGGAAGGAAAACAATGCAAAAGAAAACTGCAGAATGCAGTTCAGTGTATGTTTGATCTTCTCCTGGGTCTGGCCAGCTCCAGAGCTGCCTCAGTCAGCTCCAGATCTGTAACTTGGCTGGTAAGTTCTGCTGTGAGGTGTTAGACATTGTAGTAGATGCTCTTGTCGCCTCCACCCCTTTGCTCTTTACCAGGCCGGTGCGCCCATGCCCCAGCTGCTTTACACGTTAGTTGGTAACAGCTCCCATGTGCACTTTTCTCCTGAGAACCGCCCTCTGCCAACTAGAGCCACCTCACCTGGAAATGGTTGGAAGGTTACACCCTTCCCTCATGGGTGGCCCACAGTCAGTGTCTGACTGATATGTGGGTACAACAGTCTGGCACCATGTCTAGACTTAGGATAATTCTGTGGTGTTATTCTTGCTCCAGAGTTCACTGTGGGACCAAGTTCTGGCTAGATTTTGACTGCACTCACATCTTTGTGTAGCTTTTTCCCTGGCTGCATCCTGCTTTCTTCATTCCTCTACAGGTTCCCCATGAGGGCATTCTCTCAATGAAACACTTGTCCAGTAACGTCCACCCCAATTTTATTTCTAGGGAATCTAACTTAAGACAGTCATCTAACATTTAATCCAACCAAGTGAAGATGGTCTTCCACTCTGCTACTGTCTACAGAATTGCTAGTTCATCACGGGAGGGATAACTATCTGGGCTGATCCTTTCATAGTCAATTACAGTCTTCCTCCGTGAGGTTTCCTCTCCATCTCATCATGTATGTTTACCATTTAGCACCTGGCACCAGAGTTGTCTTAATGTCTTTGTTTAGGGAAATGCCATGATGCACTGTTTGAGGGTGGAAGAAGAGACCCCATGGGACTGTATTTAAAGAGGGTAATGAAACAAAAAGATAGATAAATTGATCGACATAAGAATAAACACAGATTTTATTCTGGGGTGAGTCTAGAAAGGTAGAGGATTCAGGGAAGAGAATGAGAGAGCGATTTGGCAATAAGACAGGAGAAGGAAGAAAATTCCTAACAGTGGAGCAGCCAGAAGACGTTTAAGACCAAGAACATCAAATACACAACGGAGAGTTATTTTGTTATGAAGTAAACTCCCTATAACTCTAAATCTTCAGTATAAGTTTAATTTACCAGAACAACCTTGTGGGCTGGTGATGGAGGCAATAAAAAGTCAGGGAAGTAAAAATGCCAGTCTCATAGTCACCCCTTTGCTGACACCCACAGTGAGTAGCAACATCCTTTCAAAGCGGCAATAGGCCAAGTCTCCTGGCAGCAGCTAGCACGAAAGCGATTGATGGCCTATGGGGACACCAACAGAGCTGAGAGAAGCAGCTGTGGCATGAAACTGACTAAGGACAGGTATGAGACAAACCCTCCTTTCTCCCAAATAAACTAGAAGAAAATGACTTAGCTGCAGGGAGAGAAGGGCTGGCATCTGAATCATAGACACACACACACCCCCGCCCCCCAATCGGTACCTAACTATTGTGAACTCACAGCCTTTAATGAAAGTCTGGCAAAGTGGAACACAAAGCATTTAAATTTGTAACATGGTTACATAACCTTTACATGACTTTTTTTCTTTGTCTTTTTCCAGAATAGTCAACATCAGAGCCTATTAGTGCTGTCCTTGGGAAGATTAAGTGCTTTTAGAAAGTGTACCTTGGAATAAACAAAAGACAAGCACAATCTGGTAACTAAAAATGGTTTCCTAAGAGAAAAGACATGTACCTGTTTGTTCCCCCTCCTCCAGATCCTACTGATTTTTTCGTCTCATCTCAGACCCCACTTTCAGAAGCATCTCCTGACCTGTTCCCAATTAGAAACAATTTCTTCCTCCTTTGAGCCCTCTGCAACTTGTAGTTTGAAGAGTTCTTAACTTAATATTAAATTTTGCTATGTTTCATAGTGTTATATCTAATCAGGACTCCTCTTGGGACATATAAATTAAGACAGAGACATTTAACTGGCAGAATTTCAAGAGTTTTACTGGCCACATGGAATTTTTCACATCAAGAAAGTCAGTCTATGTGCCAGGCCAAGCCTAATTCAGAGAAAGGAGCTCATAATGACTTTATAAGCTTCGAAAATACAAGAACAACAGTTAATGCTTGTATAGCACTTGCCACGTCCAAGTTCTCTGCTCATGTTAACTAACTTAGTTTTCATTGCGATCCTTGGAGATGAGTCTCGCTCTTATCCTTATTTTACAGATGAGACAACTGAAACACAAAGATGCTACCTAGCTTGTCTAAGGAAGCAGCAGAGCCAAGACTGAACCCAAGCACTCTGGCCTTAACTGGTGAGCCACACTGCCTGTCGTATAATTTTTAAAATCCTGGTTCACAAATTCCTTTCTTCTCTTAACAAAACACCATGACCACTCACATGACAAAGGTGAGGAGGGTAGATAAAAGGGAATAGGGTGAGGAAAATGTATTTTCTTTCCCTCTGTCCTGGGAAGTCCCTGAATCTGTAAATCGTTGAGCTTTTGGTAAAAACCAAACAAACAAAAACCACCAGAAGTTGTTTCCAGAGAACTATGTGGTGGCAGCATGAGAACTGACATCAACTCACAGTCTTCTTATTTTCCCAATTTTCTGTAATTTTCCTCTTTTCATCTGTTATTTTCGTGAAGATGTTATTTCAGTAAAACCAAAGTTCTTTGGTGCTTTCACTAATGTCATCAAGAGCCCTGTGAGAAGCGGCCTTCTTTGGTGCAAATTCATATTCTTCTGGATACCAGCATCTGCACGGTTCTTTAACAGTGCTCACATCAATTATTCTCTAACGAAGATGTTTCACAAACTGGGGCATGTATTTTTCAAGAAACTTCTTATCTGCATGAATTGAATTTCCTGCAAGTGGACAGAGCACCAGAAGTGCCTGCTATTGTACAAAGGAGAGAAATTCATAGTCTGCCTGCTACAATGTCGTTGTACTCTCCCTCACTGCTTTGGTTAGACCAGACTTACATGATGCTTCTTACACTAATCTGACATGATGTCCAGTAATTTGTCTGGCTGTTTTATAATCAGTGTAGGACCTTCAGCTAAAATGTTGAGATCAGAGTCAGTTATCAGACAAGACATCTCAATTATCTGGTCCTCCACAATGTCCAATCCTATCATCACTGGGTCCACTCAGACCATCTGCTGAGCCATGCTCTTTCCCGTCACCATTTTTTAAAAAATACAACTAAAGAACATTTATTTGTTTTTCACTAAGACTTTATCTTGAGGACATAATTAATCTGTGTCACTACTGCCCACCCCAACTTGAAGAAGGGTCAGTACAGCGAATGTCATGAAGCAGATATGAACAATTTGAAGGACTGGAACCAAAATTAACTGACAAAGAACAACTTCCATCTAAACCATCAGAAAAAGTTTTAAGTTATAGAAAAAAAGGGGGTTATGGGAGTTTCAGATTAAACAAGATTCTTGCATTTCACCTAATACATTAGATCCTGGCTTGAGTGTACCAAAATGGAAGCAGGACTACTGTAATACAGAACTTCCACTACTGCATGCTGTACACACCTGTGTTCCAAGCCCACCCCCATCGCCTTAAGGCTTCAAACTCAACAATTTTCCAGCCTGTTGGGCCTGCTAATGAAGGAGCATGTAGATCTTCTCTTCAATGTGGTCTTTGTTATAAGGCTGGTATGTCTGGGTTTCTGGGTTTTATGCTTTTTAACATAAAATTTCTGCTTTCAGAAATACTAAAGGATATGGGCCTTTGTTATACATCTTGTTGCCTCACATCAACCTTCAAATCTGAGCAAAGCGTTTAAGTTATAGCTGAAAATTCTGTTCAGTTGCATAAGCTTTTATTAGAGTGCATGTAGACATCCTCATCAGGGAACGAGGTGTTGAAATATCAAACACAACATCTCAATTCAAAAGTTTATGATCTTTGAATACAATCTCATACATGAGATAAGTAAAATACAAGATGTATGGAGTTGAGAGCCAAAATTACTGATGCAGGCAAACAGTGCTTATAGGATTTCCAAAAGATGGAGAGATCAATGTGGGCTGAGGTAGTTGACGGAAGGTTTCATGTGGTTGTTGAGACGAGGGAACCCTGAAAAGAGAGTAATTGGGCAGGAGGTCGGCAGGGTGATACAGTGGAGAACAAGAGCCAGTGTTGTCGCGGAAGTGATGTGTGTTATCTAGGGAACATTGAAGACATCCACTTGCCTGCATTGAGTTGAAGCAGAGAGAGCTAGAATTGAACCAATCAGGCAGGAAGAGCTTTCCTTCCACATTGTGAAATATGACATTGGGATGATTTTGATCGTAAGGATATCTTAGTACAGAGGCTCCTGGGGACACACAAGTCTCGATTTATGCAAAGTAGACCTTAGAAGAAGTGTTGCATAGCACGCACCAATAAAGTGTAGCCATGAGAAAGAATTCTGTGTGGTGTGGGACTACGAAGTGGTTTGAAGGGAGGAAGATTGTCTCAAAGGGAGAACAAGGCACGCAAGCTCAAGCAGAGAAAGGTTTGTACTCTTCCTGTGGATTTTCATGGCATCAGCGCAGGTTGCTTTGGTTGCTTCGTTCCACCTCCCCTGCTTTCTCCCCAACCCCATTTTCCTCCCTTCCTCCTTTGCATTCTGATCATGCATAGAAGGGGTCCGGAAAGTCTAGAACTGTATTTGGAGAGCCACTTACACCAGATTTGTGACTAGTCATGCATGGTTCATTGGACTTCATGTTTATGTCAAAATGCTGAAGCTGCAGGTGCTGATATGGAAGAGATATAAATGTATATTAAAGAGTTTTCAACTAGGGCCAAATTTGAGTTGCTATGATAATATAGAGTCAAAATAAACATTATGGGAGCAGAGAGTCTGTGTATTCTCTTAACAGAGGTTGAAACAGATCAATTCACTGAACAGCAACTTATCAAAAGATCAGTTTGCTGAAAAACCCCTTGCTGAGCACCAGTTAGTCAAATAGTGATTTGACTAGCAATTAGCTGATTGACTAATTTATCAAATGACCTATTTACCCACAAAAGATGGTAAAGACCATGAAGTCAGGTTATATTTTTTGATAATCTTTTATGCCCAGACACTAGGACATTGCATATGAGATGTTCCATTGTAATCAAACAGAAAGATGAATAAATAAATGAATGGATGAGAAAAAAAAAGACCTATTTACCCAATTATCAATACACTAAAAATTTTTATCTATTCACTAATACAGCAGAATGGCATAATTACTCATTTGATCCACAAAAGTGCAGAGAATATGTGGCTATTTATTTTTCAACAATTAATCCAATCTTCCTTATGAGCACCCTTCCCCCTACTCCTACCCTCCTGAGGAGTGTGGGCCAAGGGAACTTAAATTAAGGATTTATTGTTAGATTCTGATTTCAACTGTTTCCTTTTAGACTATGCCTTTTCAGTAAATGTTTGTTCTTTTACGGTTCTTCACCTTGCATCTTGTCCCTGACAAAGATGGCTTCTGGCGTCATGGCCTTACTGTGTTCCTGTGGCAACAGCAGCGGAATGGGAGAGGGCTCTGATCTGTAAGTGGATCCTTGTACTTCTGTGGAAAGGATGTCCCCTGTCCATCTTGTCCTCGCTCTCCCTGCTGGCTCCTGGTGATGAAGTCTGCTAAGGTTGATGGAGAACTTGTGGTCTAGTTTCTCTCAGAGTAGTCTGGTCTGTTGACTCAGACCCACTTCAGCTGTTGGTGATGCTGCATATCCCCCTAAGATCTGGCTGTGAATCCTACCTGGTCCTCACCCTGTGTCATGGTCCTAGAGACATGGCTGTCACTGTAGGATGACCCAGAGAGGCTTACCAGCCAGCAACATCAACGCCTACGTGTTCTACCACAGGCCGCACGGGAGCTACTAGCAAATTTCCATACCACCAGGAGCTGAGGAAGACTGGGCAGCCCCTCAAGACCATGTAATCCCATATCCCTTCCAATTTTACTCGAAAGCAGCTAAGAGCCCGCTCACATAGTTGTGTCCTCTGGCACTGTGCAATGCAAGCATCCTTAGGTACCTCTGTGAAGGCTGCAGCTTTCTTCTCAGCCTGTCTTTTCTGTGATATCAGCCCAGAAATCAGAAGTCAGACAGCAAACATCTCAACTTCTCCTTTCTCTACGTCTGTCCTCTTCCCTTCTCCATAATCTCCTGGAGGCCCAAAGGGACCAAATCGCCGCTTCCTCCTGGATTGTTACAACTTCCCGTCCATGTATCCTTCTTGCTGAGGGGGCTTCCTCTCTCTCTTCCTCTCTTCTTTGGGGCTATCATGACAGAATGCCCTCCTGCTGGAGAACTTAATTTACCTGGGAGAAGAAAGAAAATACCACCTCTCGGGAGACCTGACTTTGTCTTTATGTTCCCAGAGGCATGTTAATCCTTACATATCCATAGTTTGAAGGATAATGTAAGACTGACCATTTGTGTATCACACATTCAACACTGATGAAGTGCTTAAGTATCTGAACTGTGGAAGAACTTGGTCTTGCTTTATGTTGTGTTAAAGGTAAGTAGAGATATGGGCAAAGGGAACTTAAATTAAAGATTTATTGTTATATTCTGATTTCAACTGTTTCCTTTTAGACTATGCCTTTTCAGTAAATGCTTATTCTTTCCCCGTTCTGCACCCTGCACCTCGTCCCTGACAAAGATGGCCTTTGGGGTCATGGCCTTACTGTGTTCTTGTGGCAATTGCAGCCACAAGAGTGTCCTGTTTCACTCACAATATCTTTCAGCTCCTGTTCTTTGCTGCCCTCTCTTAAAAAGTTGCTTCTGAATAGAATATTGAAACTTTAAGGAAGTTTGAACCAAGCTGAGACTAAAAGGGACCAGAGTGGAAAATGATGACAAATAGGCTGAGCTGACGAGTCTGAAATCAACAAGAGTGATTCCAACGATTGTGTCCTCTCTAGGGAACAGCAGAAAAGATTTTCCCCCCAAACAAAACACAATGCTGAATTACAATTTCGTAAATATTTATTGAATAGTATTAAGTGCAAGGCAGTGTGCTGGGCACGGCTTGGCAGAGCTTTCAGAGAACTGTTGGACCACCACCAGGGAACCAAGAGAGAAGGTGATTCAGGGAGCTCATCACCAGCTGTCTTGGTTTGCTTGGGACTGAGGGGGATTCCCAGGACGTGGGACTTTCAGTGCTAAAACCGGTAATGTCTCAGGCAAACAAGGACAAGTTGGTCACCCTACTAATTAGGCAACCTCAGCTCCAAATTCTACAATTTTAACCCTAAATTTCTGCTGGATCATAATAATCCCTGATATTTACAGTAAATTGTGGACCTGTAGATATTTGCTTTTTGCTAAGCAGAGGTGTGCAGGAAAAGAGTGCTGGTGTTTGGAAAACTGGTTCTGCTGCTTTACTAGCTGAGTGACCTTGAATCAGTTATAATTAATCACTGAACCTCATGATATAAAATGAAAATAATCATCAAACAGGTTTGTTGTGAGGATAAAGCGAAATCATGTATATAATGGTGTTTTGCATGTTTTAAAGTATACGCAGATGTGCGATATTATTTATTTGCAGACACATTCCTGTAGCGATAATAGAATAATAGAAAACAAAAATACTATTTTTTTTCTGATCTCTCATGATGAGGTTTTCCCCTCAGCATGTTTTATCATTTAGCATAGTTAAAAATATTTGGGGATACAGCAGAGCACAAAGTATTATTGTACTGCCATCTGTGGGACATATTTTGAACTACACTTTTGTAGTTCAAGCAAATTGTTTTTCAAAAGTAATGTAGTTGTTTCCTATGTATCAGCAGCAGTGATTGTGGTGTAGATCCTGAAGGCTTTTTAGCTACTAGATCAATCATAAGGGATTGAGTCAACAGTGACGAACACCTGTCACAGAACCATGAGTGTGGATGAGGCTGGTCTCCTGGAATGATTAGCTGTTAAAGCTGGAAGGGACATTAGAAGTTAGTCCTTGCAGATGGCTTCCTGTCTCCTGTACCGGAGCTCAACTTGGGGATTTAGCAACAGGAAGAGTAGTAGATTTCAGCTCTGGGAGGTGCCCAGGAAGAGGGGATAGGCCATCTCTGGCACAAAGGAGAGACAACAGACATTCAGGCTCTCTGTACATGTATCATCTGTGTATCTATATGCAAATGAATGAATGAACGAATAAAACTCGTGTCAGGGCCTATTCCTTTCTGACCCTGGGCTCTGTCGGGGTTGAGGGTAGAAGTCAGAGAATCAGCCTTAGAGCCTCTTATCCTGGGACTATGAGTGCTGTCATGAGAGGAACTTTGTGGGGGTGATGGAAATGTTTCTATATCCTCATCTAGTGGTGACCACACATTGATTTATATAAACATGCCGAGTCTTCAAGCAGTACACAGAAGGTTTGTACATTTTTACTTCATGTAAATTGTGGCTCAATAAGATGTTATTGAAATTGCCTTTCTTCTCCCTCAAGCTTTCCACCAATTAGAATTCCATTTGGGTTTACCAGCTCCTCTTCTATAACATTCTGGTGGGGTGATGGTAGGGGTTAGGTCAGCCTGGTGTAGCTTAGTTTTACGAAGCAAGAGGGAGGTAGGAAATTTCCAAAGACAGCTCGTCTCCACTTTGTAACTGTATTCAGGAGTCAAGTGGTGGCAACTGCTTCAAATGTCACAAAAGAACATTTCCACCTCCTCATTGCCTGTACCCGGATAGCTGTGGCTGGAGAAGAAACACAGCTGTGCGAATTTAGTCTCACATTACGTTTGTCACCACAAATCTCAAGTGGGCTTTCTGCAAATCCTTGCAATCCTATTACATTTGGTGAGTAGATTTGCTTTCCTACTTCCTAAAATTATTTCATACCTTAACCCTCTCTGTTTTCAAACTAACCACACCTTCTCATCCCAGACTTTGTTTTGTATTTCATTGAGAAAACAGAAGAAATCAGAGAAGAATTGCCTCATCTTCCAGCCACCAAGTCAATCAAACTACCTGCATTTGTGTTTGCTCTTGTTTCAATGCATCAGAGGTTAGCAACGGGAGCTCTAAGTAGAATTTTTAAAATCCTCATGCCCCAATCCCACTCTCAGAGATTCTGAATTAATTAATATGGTATGGGACTCTTTTTCAAAAAAATTCTTAAGGGATTCTAATATACGGATGGAATTTAGAACCAAGAATTTAGAGTGTCTGAGCTTCCAGAAGTGGGCGATTGCTCTTCCTGTCTCTTACTGGATCTTACTGTCTCTTTTTCCTCAAAACCTTGTTCCTTCACTTCTGTCCCCTCTTTCCTCATGATCAATTTTTCTCAATTTGCTAGATAAGTCCCATCAGCATATAAATATGCTCTACTATCTTCTGTCTAATAACAGCCCCTCCTTGACTTCTCCTTTTCCTTTGGTTGCTCTCCTTACAGCAAACCCCCTTCAAATAGTTGTCTAACTGGCTGTCTCCATTCTATAACCTTCAGTTTTTTCATTAACCTGCTCTTGTCTCTATCATTCAATGTTTAAATCATCAACGTCCTACATGTTGGCTAGCCCAGTGATTTAATTTTCAGCTCTGTCTTATTCCACTTTTCAGCAACATTTAGCTCAGTTCATTTTTCTTTAACATCCTTTCGCTAGGTGAGATAGCTCTCAGTCCTACCTGGATCCTTGAATACTCACCACTATCATCTTCCTTCTTCCTTACTGGTGCTTTTTCTCAGACTCCTTTCCTAGCTCCTCCTCTTTCTCCCAAGCTTTATACCCCAGCTGATCCTCCGGCTCCATTCCTGTCCCTAATTTTCTCCAGCCACACTGTTTCCTGGGGTAATCTCCTCCAGTCCCATATGTGGGTGGCTCACACACATGTGTCTTGAACTCTCATCTCTTTCCTAAGAGCCAGGCTCATCCTCAATTGCCTCCTCAACATCTCAATTTGGCCCTCAAATAGATACACAAATTCTTATTTCTCCACAACCATCCCAACCTGCAAAAACCCAGTCTTCCACATCTCACTAAATGGCACCTGAGTTACTGAGACCAAAACTTTTAGCAGCATCCTCTATTCCTTTTTCCCTCACTCTGTATCCAATTCATAAGCAAATTTGGATACTTTCTAAATATTACCACTTCTCCCCATCTCCCATTGTCACCAACCTCATCTATGCCAATGTTATCTCTTACCTCAGCTATTTTAACCATCTCGTAACTTGTCTCTCGGCTGCCCCTCCTGCTGTTCACACAGCAGCCAATGAATCTTAAAAATGTAAATCAGATCATGTTTCCCATCCCCATGCCCTGCAAAGGTTTCCCCTAATGCTTGAATCAAATCCACACCTCCTTACATGACCCGCAAGGTCTCACATTCCCTACCATTCCCACAATTTTCCCTCTCTGTCACTCTGCTACAGCATCTGGATTTACATCTACCCCTCAAAAACCAATCTTCTTTCTGCCTCAGAGTCATTGCTTCTGTTTGTCTCTCTGCCTGCAAAGTTCTTCCTAAAGATCTTTGCACGTCTGGCTTTTTCACATTGTCCTGAACTCTGCTTCCATGTCACCTCCTCAAGGAAGCCTTCCCTATTCGCCCATCTGAGGACAGAGGGAGAGGATTTATTTATGCTGTTCACTGCTGTATTCCCTGAGGGCTGGCACAGAGGAGACTCAGTGAATCCTTGTTGAAGGAATGAGTGTTTTGTGCTGCCTTTGCCTTGAAAGCCTTAGTGAGTCCTTATCAATTATAGGATATAAAACACAAGGGAAATGTAGGAAACAGGTGGTTGATTTGAAGAGAGTTTAATAAAAGCACATATAAAGTGTGGACAGGCTATAGGGAAACCACAAGAGATAGCATGGCACCTCAGGGCTAGTGATAGTGAGATGGTGTTCCCACCCCTAGAGAGAGCTGCACGGAGAATGCCATCTGTCAGGAGGTGAGACATTCAGTCAAAGGATGTAGCCAGCCTACTGTGACCCTACAGGGACAGAGTAAGAGTGATGCACACCCTGACTTCATTCTTTTTTCCCTCCTTCCTCACTCCTGCCAGTGCTCCCCTGTGACAGAACACACTTGAAAGCCCAAGTCCAAGGGAACTCATTGATAGAATTCACATGGGCCATCCTCCTGGGGCCCAGGGCAGGTTGAAGAATGGAGACAGATCTAGAAGGGCAAAAGGAGGAGATCCAACACTCATGCCTAGGGTTACAGAGTAGCTCCTTCCCCGCGTTAGGCAGGTTGACTCTAGTTATTTAAATACGTGCTGCTTGTTAACATTATTCTTCACAGGGTTTGTCTGCCCTTTTGCATGGTGAGCTGCTTGGAAGCAGGCACTGCTCAGTCAGAGATGGGATGCGAACAGTGTGTGGTGAAGTTATCAAAATATCCTTGAGAAAGGTACTTCCCCCAACTGCTTGATGAAGTTCTCCTGTCAGTGGTCTGCTAAATTTGTACAGAATCTTACAATTTACAGAACTTTCATAATAGTTCTGGAGCTCACTGGGACAGATATTATCTCTCTGGGGCTGATAAAGAAGTTATGGACAGAGGTCAGCGACTTCTCAGTGCTCCACAGCAGGTAGAGCTGGGGTCGAAACCCAAAACTTTTGACTTATAGTCCAGAGCTCTCTACTTTAACATGCTGTTTCCCTTAGGGGGACATTCCTGTGGGTTATGACAAGTCATCTTCAAGATTCTATTTTGTAAAGTAATTTAGGGAATGGTTGCATGTTAACCCGTTACCATTTTGTAGGTGGTACAAGAAAGTCAAAAGGAAAAGTCCCCTAAGGACTTGGAAATGAAGTTGCCCTCTAAGAATTAAACTATGACATTAGCTAGTAATAAATTATAGCACAGAAGTACAAAGTCACCTTAAAAAGGCAGAATTGTTCCCGGGTCTGCCAGGCTCAATTATGACTCAATTGAAGGTATTACTGTTTATGAAGGAGGTTGTATCGCTCAGAGGTGAGGTTGGTCATCCTTCTATACTTAAGAAAAAGAGAGTCACAGAAGCCAAGTGTTAGCAGAGCCCAGACACACCTGTCCTGGGGAAAGGATGCCTCAGCTTGAACTTAGTCTTGGTGGCAGAAATATTCCTTTTTCCAGAGATGGACAGATCAGGCTGTTTTAGATATTCAAGTTACAACTGACATTCCTTAATCTGACTCTATGCTCACAACACAGCTATCTGATTATAATTTTTTTCCATGAAGGATGATTACAGGGAGAGAATAATTTCACCAGAAAACTGAGTACCTGTTAACACTGGCAATCCCATTTCTCGTTAAAAATTAATCAATTCCCACTCTGGTTTATGCATCAATTTTTGTGAACTATTGTGGTTCTTAATGTGTTAACATGAATCTCCTGAGACTCTGCTGACAAATCAGATTTTGAGGTTGTAAGACAGAGAGCTAGACCTGCAGATCAATGTAAATTCAGCAAGGAAAAGAGTGACACTTTAGAAGACTCTCTACGGGGCTGGCCCTGTGGCTAAGTGGTTATATTTCTGCGCACTCTGCTTCGGTGGCCGGGGTTTGCGGGTTCGGATCCCATGCGGGGAGATGCTCCACTCATCAGCCGTGCTGTGGAGGCATCCCACATACAAAGTAGAGGAGGACTGGCACAGATATTAGCTCAGGGGGAGTCTTCTTCACCAAAAAAGTAATAATAGTAGTAAAAAAATTGTGTGCTTGAAAATCCTGTAAGGAAGACCTTTATTTAAAAAAAAAAAAGGAAGACTCTCTAAAGTTATGTATGTTGGATATAATACACATATAGTAAAATATGCTCTTTTTTTGGTGAATATTTCTGAATTTTGACAAACCGGACACAGTCATGTAACTACTACAATCAAGATATAGAACATTTTTTCACTCACCCCCAAAAATCTCCTAATTGATCAATGACCTCCCTTTTCCCCCAGCACCTGGCAGCCACTGATCTCTTTTTAGTCCCTATATTTTTGCCTTCTCCAGAATGTCATGTAGATAGAATTATTCAGTGCATAGCCATTCGAATTTGGCTTCTTTCATTTAGCGTAACACATTTGAGATTCATCCATGTTGTTGCATGTATCAGTCATTTTTCTGTTCTTTGTTTAGAGATATAATTGACATATAACATTGGATTAGTTTTGGGTGTACAACAGATGTTTGAGTTATTTCTAGTCTTTGGCTGTTATAGAATACAGCCACTATAAGCATTCACATACAAGTTTTTGAGTGGATGTGTTTTCACTTCTCTTGGGTAAACAGTTCAGAATGGAATTGATGGGATGCTAAGTGTGTGGTGTAACTTGATAAGAAACTGCCATGAGATTCTCTAAAGTGGTGGTACCATTTTTTATTTCTATTAGCAATGCATAGAGTTCCTGGTGCTCCATATCCTTGGAAGCACTTTGTATTGTCAGTTTTTCTCCTCCATCTAATGAGTGTGTAGTGTTATCTCACTGTGGTTTTATTTTGCAATTTCTCAGTGACTAATGATGTTGAGCAATTCTTTTGTATATTTATTAGCCATCTGTATATCTTCTTGGATGAAATCTTTCATCAATCTTTTGATTATATATTTTTTATTGGGTTGTTTGTTTTCTTACTGAATTTCAAGAATTCGTCATATATTCCTGATATCAACCTTTTATCAGATGTGTATTTTGCGAACACCTTCTCCCAGGCTGTGGCTTGATTTTTAATTTTTTGACAGTCTTCCGAAGAGCAGAAGTTTTAAATTTTGATGAATTTCAGTGTATCAGTGTCTCTTCCATGGTTTGTACTTTTTGTGTCATATCTAAGAAATCTTTTCCTAATCCAAGTCACAAATATTTTCTTCTGTATTTTTTTCTACAAGTTTTTATCATTTTAAGTTTTCATTTGGGTTTTAAATTTTGAGTTAATTTTTGACCATGGTGCAAGATCTGGATCATTTTTTTGCATATGGACGGCCAATTGTTCCAGCAACAGTTATTGAAAAGACTATGCCTTCTCCATTGAATTGCCTTGGCATCTTCGTTGAAAATCATTTGGCTCTGTGTGTGTGTGTGTGTGTGTGTGTGTGTGTGTCTATTCCTAGACTTTCTGTCCTGTTCCATTGATCTCTGTGTCTATCTTTTTGCCAATCCTACCTGTCTTTATTACTGTAGCTATATATTAAATCTTTAATCAGTTAGTGTGGTTCCCCAGTTTTATTCCTCTTTTTCAAAATTATTTTGGCTGTTCTTAGTGCCTTTGCGTTTCCATATAATTTAGAATCAAGTTGTTGATTTCTACATACATTACATCTTCCAATCTATAAACATGGCATATGGCTCCATTTATTTAGATCATCTTTGATTTCTTTAATCAGCTTTTGTAGTTTTTCAGTATATAGATCTTACACATATTTTGTAAGATTTATACCTTGAGTCTTTCACAGTTTTTGGTGCTATTTCCAATGACACTTTTCAAAATTTCAATTTACAATTGTTCATTGCTAGTATATAAAATCATGCTTGATTTTTTAAACAGTGACCTTGTATCCTGTGACCTTGCTATGCTCGCTTATTAGATCTAGTACCTTTTTGTAGATTTGTTGGGATTTTCTACATAGACAACCATGTTCATTTGCAAATGAAGTTTTATTTTTTCATTTTCCATCCATATGCCTTTAATTTCCTTTCTTGCTCTATTTCACTGACTAGGACCACAAGTATATTAAAAAAAAAATAAGACCTTTATTGCGCAGTTATTATCACCACAGTCAATTTTAGAACATATGCATTGCTCTCAAAAGAAACCCCATACCCATTAGCAGTTACTCCCCACTTCCCTTCCAACTCGCTAACCCTAGGCAACTAGCAGTTCTTTCACTTAGCACAATGTTTTAAAGGTTTACATGTGTTGTAGTATGCATCAATACTTTGTTTCTTCTTACTTACTACCAAATAATATTTCATTGTTTTGCTATACCACATTTTATTTACGTAATCATCAGTTGATTGACATTTGTTTTTTCCTACATTTTGGCTATTATGAATAATGCTGCTATGAATATTTATTTACAGATTTTTGTGTGGACATATGTTTTCATTTCTGTTGGGCATATACCTAGGAGTTAATTTTCTGGGTCATATGATAACTTTACATTTAATCGTTTGAGGAATAGCCTTACTGTACCATTTCTAAAGCAGCTGTACCATTTTACAGTGTTCCAATTTATCCACATTCTAGCCAACATTTGTTATTTTCTGTCTTACAGTAGAGCTTCAGTACAATTTTGGTAAGAGTAAACATCCTCACTTCTTTCTTCTTAGGGAGAAAGCATTCAGTCTTTCACCATTAAGTATAATGTTAGCTGTAGGTTTTTTTGCAGATGCCCCTTATGCTCTTGCGGAAATTTCCCTTAATGCCTAGCTTGCTGAGCTGTGTTGTTTTTTTTAAATCATGAATGGATGTTCAATGTTATCACATGAGATATGCAATGCAGTGTGTTAGGAGATGGCATTTTAGTAGGAGAGTGAAGGGGATTTTTAAAAAATGGAGTTAGATTGGAACAAATTCTCCATGGGAAAGCTTTCCTACGTGATGTAATTAATTCCTTTTTTCTCTCTTCCCTCTCAGCTACCTAGTGCAGTAGGCGAGTTTGTGATGGCTTTTCCTTAGGTACATTGTTCAATCTTACAGATGAAGTGACTGAAACATAGTGACCCAGGATCACATAGAATGAGAAGTACATAGACTTCTGCAGTCAGGCAAGAGCTACAACAAAAATGAAATAAAATAAAATATAGGATATTCTAAAAAGGGAACAATTAGAGAATAAAAAGGAGATAATGAAATAAATAGTTTGCAAAGCCAACTCGAAGCACTGTCTACATTGTCACAGTTCCCTACATTGAGTAATGTAATGGAGACTTTCACCCTGTGAGAAAGTAAAACACAGGAGAAATGATTTCTGAATTGGGGGAGGGGATTTGGGGAAGTCATGGGGAGAATGGACTCCTGGAGGAGGTGGAAGGGGCAAGCCTGGATCAGGTGCCACAGTCAGGGTTCTGAACATCTGTGGCAACATGAATGCTGGTCCACTCTATGCCTAACTTGGGACAAAGACTTTTCTCTCTTCATCCACATGGAGGATGAGTTCTGGTACGGTTAAGGGAAAACCCACAGCTGACTCTGTTCCTTGGAAGGACCCAGAGAACACTTTATTTTCAAGGCAATAAGGAATGTGCTGATGAGGGGAAGAGCAGCATCAATAAGAAGCTTGGTGGAGTCCAACCTCTATAGGCCAGGGCTGTTTATAGATGCTGCTATTTAACTGGGCTCCTAGTAGCAATAGGGATGACAGGATTCTGGGTTAGCAAAGACCAGGTGAGAGCACCTAACTATCAGAAGTGAGATGGGCATAATTACTGTAGTAGGCAGCAAGATTAGAATAACAGCAGGAGAGGCTGAACTGCAGGGATGTTTGAAGATGGCTAATAGTGGTGGTCATTGTATTCCTAGGGGTAAGACAAGTGGGCAGGGTATTACTTAATATTTAGAATTTGAAGAGATCAAAAATGCATGAACAGAAGGCTGACATCAGTTTCCCCAAAGGAAAGTGACAGTCTCTTAAACCAGTTTCCAGACTTGGGACAGTTATCCGAAGCTGAACCTGCATGGACGTTAAGATGGTCCCAGCAGAATATACAAGGTTTATACAGTAATAATTCCTCCAGTCCTTCCCCAAAGGGTCCTATGGATGTTTACCCAGTTAACCAAGCAATGGAGAAAGGAGACTATCTTGATCTTTCAAGGACTTCAGACATAAGGTCTGAGCTGACACTGATACCCAGGGACCTCACTTTTACTAGGGAAAGAACAAAGGAAGGTAAGGTCATAAATGGAGTGCTGGCCCAGATCTGCTTCACAATGGGTCAGCTGTGTCCATGGACCCACCTCATAATCATTTCTCTAGTTCCCAAATATATAATTTTATGGACATACTTAGCAGTGGAAAGTACCATCACATTAATTTCTTGACATGTAGGGGGAGAGCTATTGTAGTAAGAAGGGCTAAGTGGAAGTTCCTGAAGGCTTCTTCCATAGTCATGAAGACAGTTAATCAAAAACATTATTACAAATCAAAGATGATAGAATAGATTCCATGGTGGTGGTTCTTATATCCCCCATTTAATTCACCAGCTTGGTTCCTTCAAAAACTGGATGGATCATGGCAGACGAAATGCACTGCCACAAACTTACCAGGAAGCCCCCGAAATAGCTACTGCACTGAAAGTGGTATCTTTACTAGAACAGATTAATACAGCTTTAGGTATGTCATGAGACTTCAAAACAGTTCCAAAGATCTCTACTAATTGTGCTTTATTGGACAGAAAAAGATACAAGAAGTTCGGAGAGGATCAGGATTCTAGAGAGGCTGTAAGTCCCCAATAAGAGTTGCTACTTTTTTCTCCCCTGCAATAAAGAAACTCTCCTTCAGTGTCCCCAGCAGAGGTTTTTCTGGGGGCAGGTGGAGAGGAAATCCCTAAAAACCCGGGCTGAGTTTTATCAACCCGCCAGTGCATATGCCCTGTTACAAATTACACCATACTCTTATGGGCTTTTATCTAACAGTGAGAACATGGAGGACATATAATATTGTATAATATTATTACATAGCAGCAGTATACCTGGGGTATAGCTCTACTCCGTGTCCTCAGATGACCTTTTGGAACCAGGCCTGTCTACCTCTAGTAGACCTCCCATGTCTACAGCACTCTGTGCTCCCTTTGTGTAATATTTGTTTTCATCACTGAGTGATTGGGTACCTGGGACACAGAATAACTCCATGTTCTCAGAAGACCTTTTGGAACCAGGCTTCTTTATCCCTAGAAGACCTCACCATGCCTCATGATAGCTTAGTCTGAGCCTATTGATCTGAGTGTTCTTTCTAGAGAATGTCTCATTTGTCCACTAAGTTGATGACACCACGTTACCTGGACTTGGTGAATGTGAAGTGGTGAGTACTCTGAATGCCTTGGTAAGACATGAACTCCAGAGGATGGGATATATACCTTACAAAGATTAAGAGGCCTGCTACATCAATGAAATTTTTAGGAGTCCAGTGGTCTGTAGGATGCTGGAACATCCCCTCCAAAGTAAAAACAAGTTACTGTCCCTTGCACCACTAAGAAAGAAACATGAGGCTTGGTTGACCTCTTCAGGTTTGGGAGGCAGTGTATTTTACACCTGGGGAGAGAGCTCTGACCCATTTACTGGCTAATATTAAGAGTGCTGGTTTTAAGTGGATCCCAGAGCAAGAAGGGGATCTGCAGCAGGTTTAGGCTTCAGCGTATGCAGCTCTGTCCCTTGGGTCATATCATCTGGCAGAAGCCATGGTACTAGAGGTATCTGGGTGTAAAAAGATGCTATGGAGATTCTGGCAGACTCTCATAAGAAAGTCATGGCACAGATCCTTAGAGTCAAGAGCAAGGCCATGCTATCTGCAGCACAGAATGATACAGCATTCAAAAAGCAGTTCCTTGGGGCCAGCCCCGTGGCCAAGTGCTTGGGTTCACACGCTCCGCTTCAGAGGCCCGGGATTTCACCAGTTCGGATCCTGGGCGCGGACATGGCACTGCTCATCAAGCCATGCTGAGGTGGCATCCCACATAGCACAACCAGAAGGACCTACAACTAGAATATACAACTATGTACTGGGGGGCTTTGGTGAGAAAAAGGAAAAGAAAAGAAGACTGGCAACAGATGTTAGCTCAAGTGCCAATCTTTAAAAAAAAAAAAAGCAGCTCCTGGCAGAGATGGAGGCTGTGAATGTACCCAACAGCGTTGGCTTTGTGGTGGACAGAATAATGGCCCTCCAAAGATGTTTATGTCCTAATTCCTGGTAGCTGTAAGTATCTTACTTTACTCGGAAAAAGGGAATTTGCAGATCTGGTTATGTTAAGGATCTTGAGATGGGAAAGTTATCCTGAATTATCTGAGTGAGCCCACTGTAACAATGAAGGTCCCTATAAGAGGGAGGTTGAAGAGTCAGAGTCAGGGAAAGATATCCATTGTTCCTACACACACACCACCAAGCAGAAGCCGCCATCTAAATAGAGTGATGGCATGGCCTCTTAAAGGAGAGGGCACTTTGCCACACTGGGTGCTAACCTTCAGGATGCACTATACTTTTTAAATCACTGGTGACTATTTGGTTTTGAGTCACTGATACACAGAATATATGGGTCCAAAAATCAAGGGGTGAAAGTAGGAGGGACCCCAGTGATCCACTGAGAAATTTGTGCTTCCTATTTGGGGGTCTTGACGTCTGGGTGCTGGTGTGGAGAAAATAAGTGTTCCACTAAACTTTAACCTACCACTGCCATCTGGTCACTTTGGATTCCTCATGCCCGAAAACTAACAGGCAAAAAAAGAGTGACCATAATGACAGAGGTTATTGGCCCTGAGATCATGAGGAGAGAGGCTACTGCAACATACTAAAGTCACAGAGGACTATGTTTGGCACTCAGATGACCCAGTGGGTCACCTCTTGTTCTGCTTATGTCAAGTTTAACGGTAAATGGGTGAGTACAATATGCACCGACTAAGGGCATGGTAAACAGATCTCAGACCCCTGGGAGTTGAATGTCTGTGTCATCATACCAAGCAACAATGGCAGACTAGGATGAAGGGAATCTAGAATGGGTGGTAGTGAAGGGAGATGATGAGTATCAACTATAGAGGCTTGGGACCAAATACATAAGTAGAGGCTGTGCTTTATCCCACTATCCCTCTTTTTGTATATGTGAATTGCAACAACAGAATCCAGAAGAAGCTATACCTGTATGGAGAAAATCAATGTGAGAAGCAAGTGGATCTGAGCAGTGCTGGGGTGAGTGTTCTAGGTGCACTGGTGGCTGCCCAGATTTGTTTTACTGAAACACAGCACCCATCTCTCAGCTGCTGAGTGTTGGCTGCTAATGACAGTAAGCAACACTTAGGTTTTGTTCAGTTGACATTATAATGGTTTTATTCTTTCATCTGGTTGTATATGGCTGTAATGGAGTTCATTTCTTTTTACTGCTCTCAAGTATTCTATTGTATCAATATAGCATAATTTACTTATCCATCCTTCTGTTGACGGATCTTTGAATTGTTTATGTTTTTGACTATTACAAATAATGCCACTATGGATATCCTTTTACCTGTCTTTGAATACACGCACATACATTTCTGTTGGGTTTCTATCTAGGAGTGAAACTATTGGATCATAGGGTATGCATATCTTCTAAGACAGTAGATAATGTTGAACAGTTTGCCAAAGTGATGTGTGTCCTGTTAGGAACTATTTTACAATTCTGTGGGTATGAGGATATTCTCCTTTATCATCTCTGGATGCTTTATTGTTTTACCTTTTACCCTTAGATCAATAATTAACTTGGTATAAGGCAAGGGTAAAATTTAATTTTTTTTCCATAGAAACAATTGACTATTTGATTTAAGAACACTATTTATTTAAAAGATTTCCCTTTGTCCACTATTCTGCCACACAATATCCCGCAATGTTTCATTTGTTTGATTTTTCTCATAAGAGAGCTTTGGTTCTATGCAAGTAACTGGCCAGTTATTTGGTTGAAACTTCTGTGATATTGATATTATCTTCGTTTTACTCTGAGGAAACTGAGGCTTAACAGAAGTTAATTTAGTGAATAGTTTCTTCTGTACAAACATTCACATTATTAATGCCTTAAAAAAGATAGAAAGTATTAATTAATTAATTTAATGAAGCAGATAACAGTATGGAGATTGGTGATCCAGGTCTGCCAAGACACTTCTGTCATCTTCACGTGGTGTCCATTTCTGGGTCTAAGACAGTTATTTCAGCTCTTACCCTCATGTTCTCATTGCAGCCCAGTGTGAAGAGAAGAGCATAGAAATGCATGCCCCTTGTTTTAGGGTTGTTACCTAGAAATCATACAATTACACTCATCCTATTGACCCAAATTCAGTTATATAGCCACACCCAGAACCAACGAAGCCTGTGGAGTCTTCACCTTAGGTGGCCCATGTCTTACTGAAATTTGGGGTCTCTGTTACTAAAGGAAGAAAGGAGAGAATGGATATTGGAACGGCTAGCCATAGTTGTGTACTTGGTTGCAATACGTCTGAGACTCACACAAAAGTCTGCGTAACTCCAGGCTGTTCTGTACAGCCCTTGACAACTAGCTGGACTGCAACAGCTTGCCTTTAGAAAAACTTCTCAGGGTACATTCCTGTCAGAATTTAATTCCTAGATGTCTCTCCTGACCTGTATATAACTTCCTTTTACTAGAAAATAAAATTATTTAACTCAATGTATTTTTTTTTTGTCGTAGCTATTAGGAAAACTGAGCTAAATTTAAAGACGATAAGCTATAAGCTATTGTTAGTGAACAAGTTTCCAAAGCCTCTTTTAATCCTCCTCTATGACTTCGCTTTCACTTAATTCTCTCTCTCTCTTACCCTCTCCCTCTCTTCCTCCCATCCCCCTGCCTCCTCCCCACCCCACTTTGTCTGTCTCTCCCTGTTTTACCTTCACAAGTGATGGCGCCCTGGTGTTTTCTCTCCGTATCCCCACTGCCCACATTTTGAAGATAAGGACTAAGTAAAGGGGGTGGGGAGGTGGGGAGGATGAGGGCCAAGGTGAGTCACCACATCCCTTTCACTTTTTCATTTTTTTTTAAAACTTTTATTATTAGTTTTTATTACACAAGTAATACATATTCATTGTAGAAAAATTAGAAAACACAGAAAAGCAAAAAGAAAAAATAATCACCCATAATCCCACTACCTATAAATAACTACTATTAACATTTTAGTGTATGTCCTTCTAGCTTTCTTATGCATATATATATACATACATAGATATATTTATATATAATTTTCTTTTTTACAAATATTGTGTCATACTATACATACTGTTTTATAACATGTGTTTTTCATTTAATACATATTGTGAACATTGTTCTTTATTCCCTGAAAAAATTATACAGATACTACATGCTCATTGTGGAAATATCAGAAATTACAGATATGCAAAAAGAAAATATAATTGCTCCAAATCTCACCTCCCAGAGATAAATGCTGTTAACATTTTAGCAAATATCCTTTCCAACTCTAATGCACACGTGTATATATATATATATTTTAAATGAGATCACACTATAGATATTCTGTAACTTCCTTTTTCATTTAACAATATAGCTTGTTCATTTCAATAAATATACATATGGTGCTTATTCTTAACTGGTGCACAGTATTCCATTGAAAGGTTTTACTATATTTAACCAACACTATACTGTAGGCTTATTTACATTTTTTCCATTCCTCCAAATAATGCTGCTGTAAGCTTTCTTTCCTGCATATACTTTTTGAACAATGAATGAAGGTTTCTTAGTTCATTTTTTTCTGATCCGTTTAAAGAGAATTTCCCTAAAGTGGAATTACTTGGCATACACTAAAACTATATTGCCAAAATATTTTCCAGAAGGGTCAAATGAATTTACACTCTTGTTGACTTTGTGAGAGAATGTTTATTTCCACACTTCCTTGCTGTCCCTGGAAACTTTAATTCTTTATACCCTTTGCCTTTCTGATACATAAAAAGGAGTTATCATAATAATTCACATTTTTTGATTACTAGTATTTTCAAATATTTTCATACTTATTATTAGTGCATTATTTTAATTTATGGTACATTGCCAGTCTTTGTTCTTGGCTCAATTTTCTACTGGAAAGTTTGATTCTTTTTGAGTCATAAAATGTCATTTACTCATGCATTCATTACTCACTCATTCAGTAAACATGTTTTCAGTGTTTGCTTTGCATCTAGCACTGTGTTAGATTTGAGGATATGACAGTTAGCAGAATGGGCATGGTTGTGGCCTTCTTGAACTTCCAGTTTAGTGGAGATAGACTATTAAACAAGCAATAATGAAAAAAGCACAATGAGGAAAGAATGAAATGGGAACACTTGGCTGGGAAGGGGGCTGTAGATCATAGAAACTTCCCAAAGGTAATGGAGTTTAAGCTCTTGACATATATCAGAGACCTATACTCTTTGTTGCATGTATTTCAAATTTTGTTTTCTCTTAATTTGGTTTGTTATTTTTTACTGTATAGGAGTTTTGCATTTTTAATTGGTCAAATCCATCCATCTTTTCCATTGTGGTTTCTTCCTTTGGTGTCATGCTTAGAAAGCCTTTTGTCCACAGTAAAATTACATAAACATTCATTAATATTGCCTGCTAGTCCTTTTATATGTTTATTTATGTGCTTTACCATTTAAATCTTTACTTCACCTAGAATTTATTTTGATGAAAGTTATGAGGTATAGATCTAATATTTCCCCCAACAAATGGCTAACCAGTTATTCCAATATAACTTACTTAATAAGCCAGGCTTTCTCCCAGATTTGAAATGTCATCCCAATTCTTCTGTGTTCTTGGGTTTATTTCTGGACTTTATATTCAATTTTAGTGATTTATTCTAGGCTAACAGCATCACTGCTTTTTCTCATCCTATCTATATTTACCTGAAAGTTGAGCATTTTACATTTGGTGATGTTCTAGAACACAAAGAAATGATAGGCATTGCTTAGGTATGTGTATGGGGGTGGGAGTTAGTCTGGATGATATCTTTAATCCTTTCAACTTTGAGACTTCCAGAGTCTGAAATTCCATGTGGGATCATTGTTAATCTGGCATTGTTTGCTGTCTAAAAGAAATTAGATGCTTTTATCCTCTGTGTATTCGTTTTCCCATCTCACTCTAAAGCCCAGCTTTCAGTAGGTGGCAGTATTGCCAAACAGTAAGTATCCCAACTGTTATAAAAGCGCTGAGGAACAAAATGATCTGGCAGGATTTTAGAGCTTCCTCAAGAGCTTTCAGTAGAGGAGGTATCAAGGCCGTGCTAGTTCTAAAGTCCTCTTTGCACCCCTGAACAATGGTGCAACCAGAAGTGTGCAGTGAATCCGTTCCTAGATGTGTGCAAAACATTAGTGGACAGATTTTTTAAAGTGACACCTTGGCCTTGAGGCATTTCTTTACATACTTTATCCAAAAGTGCCTTTGGGCCCAGCCACTAACTGATGTAAAGCCTGGAATTGTGGTTTGAAAGAATATGATTGTGGTGGGATTCAGGTGATTTTTATTTTCTTTATATTTGGTAGTATTTTTCAGATTTCCCACAAAGAACTTATATTGCCTCTACAATCTGAAAAAAAAAATCAACGTGGGGTATTAAAAATATGGTGGTAAAATGGATGATTGTGTGCCAGAAAAAGTTCGCATCCTTTTCTGTTTCACCTCAGGGTTATTGCTAATCTGAGAGCAAACTACCAGCAGGAAGCCAAGACAGTAGAACCAAATGCCATGGAACTACACCTGAGAAAGTCCTTTGGTAGGTGAGAGGAGGGTGGGGTCAGCTCCTAAAGAGATGCATTGGCATATCAAATGGGAGACGGTGAATTACCTATTGCAACCATGAGCCAGTGTAGGTTATTAGACTTTGAGCACTAAATTTAACTTTAGGACCTGCTAGTGAAAGAAGATCTATAAATCTTGGAGTGTGTCCACAGGAACTACAAAACTGATCAAAGGCTGGGAAACAGGCACTATGAATAAAAGATAAGGTGGCTGCATTTATTTACCTTAGCTATGGAAAGCCCAGCAAGGGAATTAGACAAATTCCCATCTCCATGGATAGCTACTATAGCCCTCCCAGACACGGAGGTGAGACCTGAATTTATTAACAGTCTTCAGTTGTACAAAGGACATTGCACAGAAGGTAAGTGTTACTTTCACACTGAGACTAAGGCGAGAGTGAGCACAAATTAACCAAGCAGAAGTGATTTAGCTCAGGCATTAAGAATAACGTGCTGAACACCAAGGTTGGGCTTATCAGTTCATAACTTTGCATGGATTAGTAGGAACTAATTTGAAGCTAAGGGTTCAATATAGTGGAAGGGTGGGAGAGGGCAGAGACAGGAGCTGAGAGCGTGCCAAATTGGGCTGCTTTATAATTTCTAAAACAATGAACCTGAAGTGATTTAACCTCAGGGGATGAAAATGAACCACATTCAGGAAAGGATATTAAGCTTTAATCAAACCTGATTTACAAAAATCAGGGTTTGCAGACCAGGTAAATCTGGAAGTGGTTACCTGCCTTGCAAGGGAATATTTACCCTAGGTGTCTTTAAATAGCATATTCCCACAAACTGTTTTTACAAATATTTGATTTAGAAAATTGTTTTTTTTTTTTCATAAACTTTCAAGGGTACTTCTTATAAAAGTCAAGCATCCCTATAACCATGCATTAGTTAATTACCAGTTCATTGGAACACAACTCTGGACTCCAAGAATAAGGCTAAAAACCAGCTGGTATAATGTAAATAGAGACCTGCATAGCCTTTTGAGATCTCTTCCAACCCTTTAGTCCTTCACTTTCAATCAAAAAAGCCAGAAGACAATTCCAAGTATAATTTCCACAAACATCAGATATTAGGTTGAACTATATGAAATTGTCATTTTTGTAGGTCAAAACAGTCAAATATCAGCAATTTCATATAATTCAACCTAATACAATAATTATTCTGGTAGTTCATTTCTACCTCTCTTCATCTTCACTAAAGCTAAAAGCTTTAACATATTTACTTTTTAGGTCAAAACATTGGTGGGCATATAAACGCCTGTGCATATAAGTACTGAGAAACTATGGGGTTGGGACTAAAGATGCATCCTGGATAAACCACTTATAGGCATCTACCTCATCCTTTTATTGTCCTAGATAGTTGCGCCTCGTGTCTGACTTTAGGATTTTTCAGTTTATGGAAAACAAGAGAAGTCCAAAGGTCTGATTTCTCACCCCATGGGAAATTCTGTCTGGGAAATGGGCCAAAGGAAGAACAAGGGAAAATATAACAAAATTTGTACCATGTTACAAGTTTAGTGGAGGAAGATCACAACAAATCTGTGAGCCAAAAAACAAAGCGTGTGGTTTCCTCCTTTCTAAAATATAGTATTGCTTATGTGTCCTGCTGTCAAGATTCTAAGCATAAGACAAGACACCAAGTACACATTGGAAAAGTCATATCTGCATAGTCATCTAAAATGAGACAAGCTTAGCTTAACTAAAAAGATTTTATTAACAATGTAAAATGTTAAATATTTTTACGATCTGAGCTAATTCCAGCATGCCCTATAAGATTTAACACTACGCTGATGTGCAGACATCATGCTTCAGATTTCAATTAGAACAAAATGTGAGAATATTCAATTTTACATTTGAGGGTAATTGGATATGGTACTACACCATTTCCTAACTGGATTACTTCACTCTTCAAGAAGCTGAAAAAGACAACATTGGATCAAAAGGAAATTAGTTGCCCATATGCATGGTACGAAGGTATTAGGGTTATTGTGTATTTACAAAATTTAAATACTTTTCATATATGGTTTTGTTGCATTATAAATTAAGATATTCTTATGTTGAAGCTGTTAGATTCTGACAGAATGGAAGACTAAATGTAAATGAGTGCAGAGAAAGCAATAGGTGAAGTGGTATATGATTGATTATAATATTATTTCTAATGATATTGATAGATTGGATTTTTGAACACAGTTTTGCAGTTTTAAATAGGTTTCTATGTTTAAAGACTTATTTCATATATGATAAATTGTTAACATGAGATCAGCAAGAGCTATAGATATACTATCATACATGAAATAATTTTTCTCTGTATAATTCATTTAAAAAAAACCTCTAAGTAATTTAAAAATCATAATTCTTGCTTCTGTCATGGTATGGTTTGGAGCAGACATGCACAATGTCAGCTTTAAAAATATTTTTAAAAACAGCCTGCTTTTTGAATCTTTTTTTTTTCTTGACAGCAGCTGCTTTCAAATGTAAAATCATTTAAGAGGGCAGGGGAGGCGGATCAAAGCAATAAGGAAGCATAGAAAACATAGTCAAAACCCAATAACTGTGGTGCGGCTGACTGGAGGTCCTTGGGTTCTGTGATATTTTCAGGTCTTCCCAATGGTGGGTTTCCAGGAGGAATCGCCTAGCTTGAGACGAGACAACACAGCCCAAAGAACCTTCTCTTCCGTCTTCTACCCAGGGGGTAGGGAGTCAGATTTAGAAGGCTGCTGTCATCTGTGACGGGACAGAAAGTACAGATGAGTGAGGTACAGACAAAATCACCTGCTTTTTATGAATTGGCTTTAAAAATGCACCCTTGTTTGAATCAAGGCTTTGTTAACCTCAGCAGTATTGCCATTTTGGACCAAATAATTCTGGGTTGTTTGGGGCTGTCCTGAGCCTTGTAGGATGTTTAGCAGCATGCCTGGCCTCTAGTCACTAGATGCCAGTAGCACTTTCCCACCAGTTGTGACAACCAAGAATGTCCCCAGATGTGGCCAAATGTTCCTTGGAGGAGGGGTAAATAGCCCACAGTTGAGAACTACTGCTTAGAACTAAATTCAAACTGCTTCTGGGCAATCTTTCAGCTGAGAGAAGTATAGCTTCTTAGAAAGAGCCCACGCGTAAGAGTAAGGTGAGCTTCTTTTCTAAACTTGCCTCTGCTATTTACTAGCTCTGTGGCTTTCAACATGGAACTTAAACTCACTAAGCTTCAGTTTCCCCTTCTGTAAAACAGAATTTAATAATACCTTAGATGAGCATTAAATGAAATAATCTATGAAAAACATTTAGCTTGGGTGGTGATGTTGGAGCTTAGTATAGAGGAAGCACTCAGTGAATATAGCTATTATTAACTCTTTTCCTTTACATAGGACCATTGCCTCCACTCACCTACTTTATGCCTCAGGAAGAAGTTTCAACTATTCCTCAATGTGTCCTTCCCTAGCACTTTCCATACATTTCTTTACACAAGGGCATTCAGAGAACATTGCTAGCTGTTGAACTCATAAGTTTTGGTTTGAAATTTTCAGCATGACGACAAGTAGAGGAAGAAATAAACTGGTAAACCACATCTGGTTCAATGAGCTGGGTTTTTAAGAAACAGTACAGTCCAAAAGAGAGGGTAGGTAGAAACAACCTGTTGGAGTAGAACTGGTCAGTCTGTGTGCTAGAGGCTGGAGAAAGACCAGAAGGAAATAACCTGGAAATTGCCAAGTAGGGCAGTGCTAGGACATGGTCAGGCTGGAGCTAGGGGCGACCCTATGGCTGTTGGCTCTGGAAACTGCTGTGGACCTAAATTCTGCCTGGACTAGTTGCACTGCCCTCCTAGAGTGGAGTGAAGAGCCTCCCTCCTTTTCCATCCTAACTTTGAGGATACAAGACCTTGGGAAAGAGCTCAGTATCAGGAGTTAGAGGAAGAGATGGGTATAGAAAAGAACATGCCCCACCTCAATAAGACTGGTTTGTACATGGGGGTTGGTTTTCTTGATTCCTGAGCCTAGACACTCAGGAAACTGTCAGGAACAAAAATGAGTCCCGGCTTTCCAGTCCTCTTACATAAATTGTGTCATCCAAGTGACTGGGCTTTTCCTCCCCTTCCCCAAAGGCTCACATGTGTCATGCTTATTTGTAAATTAGCATCACCCACCAAGTTGACCACGCTCCTTGGAATGGTGCTCTATGTTATACATTCAGATGAAGCAGTGAGTCGGGGCCAGAGAAAAATCAGGTGGCACATCCAATTAATCAAACAGTCCACTCTTCTAGGCTCTACAGATTGAAATTCTCTTTTAAAACTCATATTTTGCTTACATGGAGAAAAAGAGGACTCTCTTTGTCCTTTCATAGTGAAAAGGAATTCACTATAATCTAGATGTCAACATTTTGAGACTAAAAATAGGACATCACTCTTTTATAGTTAAACTTGTCCCAAATAGTTATGACACTGAAAGCAATGTCAGATACTATATATGAGCCTGATTTCTCAGGAGAATCTTTCAGAGCTGGAGCATGATATATTTGGAACAGAAAGAAACGATTACTCACTTTCTCATCATTTTTTAGGACTCATTTGTTTAACCAGCAAATGATCAATGAACTTAACCTAACTGGATAAAAAGGCAAAGATACAGCAGACTCTGAAGTGTAAAGAATTTTACCTCTTGATATCTCTTTGGATGCTGACTACACTTCCTAAAGCCCTGGAATTCAATGCTTCCTTGGAACAGAATCATCAAAACTATGAAGATATTTATAGGAGGAGAAAAATCTTATTTCTATTTCTTTAAGACTTGGAAGATCTATTTCCTCAATTCTCATATATCCTTCTTTTTCCCCAAACATTTAAGAGACTGGGGAAGTGACCTAACTGGTATTTATATATTATAAAATGCAATTCTGATGTGTATTATTCCCACTACTGCAATGTTGTATATTCAAAGGAAGTATGTATGTGTGTGTTGTGGTATGCATATGCTGTGGTGGCATGTTTGCTCCCATTCTCTCTTTTTCGTGTATATTAAAAGCATACAGGTATTATGAGATTTGTATCAAGGCTGACCCTTGTACTTGTGCATTCATTACAGTAAATTAAAAAGTCTTTTGTGCTATTGAAATTCTCCTCACTCAGCCTTCTTTTCACATATATGTGTGTGTGTGTATATATATATATATGTTCACTTGTGAGTGCTGTATGCACACATGCATGCACACACACACAGCATTCTCAAGTGAATAGTGAGTGTTAGAATTGATGAGAAAGTGCTCATATGTTAAGCAAAGGACAGGCTGCCCATTAAGGACTACCGCTGGTTTGAGCCATGTTTGTGAGCTTTTGTGACACCTTTGCCTAGCCCAGAGCTCATCTGATCATCACCTCGGGCTGAGGCGACACAAAAGCTCAAAACTTCTCGGCATAAATTCAGAGCAGCTTTTTACACCACAGGAAGCTGACACCTGCAGTAAATGCCGAAATTCACCCAGCAGTAAATATACCCAGAATGGTTTGAAGTGAATTTTAACTCCAAGGAAAGATGTCTTTCCACATTGATTGAAATCCTTTCTCTGAAGTGATGGGCTGCTGAAAGAATAGGAGCGAAATGGAAATGCGTCCCCAGTCATTCTGAACTTTCTGGGCTAACCCACCTGAACTTGTTGGGAAATCTTTGATTTTTATCGCAAATGTTGGAGATGTTTATAGCATCTTTTCTCCAAAGTGCATACTCTCAGAGAACTGTAACCTAGGACACTTTTAAATGTGAAAATGAAAAGTGAGAAAGGGAAGAGGAGGAAGGAATGCATAGGAGAAAGAGAAAGAAGAGGAGCGTAGGAAATTAGCCATCGGTAAGTTCAAACCTCAGTGATTCCCTGTTTAATTCTTGGATGCTACTACACCCAGTGATGCTTGAGTCCCCTAAAACACAAGAATACCATTTCCCTAGTGTTCAAATTTCTTTTGCTAATAAAAGATTTCTTACATAGATGTTAATAAACAGAAGGACATGGAAATGAGGAAATGAGTTTTCAAATAATGAACAGAGTGTTTGAGTTTAAAGCTCTTCTCAGATAAACTCAAGGGAAGTGCTCATAGTGGAACAGCGGTTGCAAATTTCTATTCCAAAAAAAAAAGAAAAAGAGGAGACCTTCAGCTAACCCAGCGCTTCTCAAACATTAGCTGCATCAGCATCATCTGAGGGCTTGTTAAAGCACAGACTGCTGGCCCCACCTCCAGAGTTTCTGGATCAGTGGGTCTGAGGTGGGACCAGAGAATTTGCATTTCTTACAAGTTCCCAGACCTGTTGATGCTGCTGGTCCTGAGTCCACACTTTGAGAACCACTGAACACCAAAGGCCTGCTAAGTACAAGGCTCTGTGTCAGGTGCTGAAGGTAATACCAGATGGGTCCCAATAGAAAGATGTTTCTTGGCCTCAAGGATCTCTCCTTGAGTAACTAAGGCTTCATTAGGAACACCATAAGAGAGATACTAATACAATGCTACAAGAATTCCCAGACGGGGAAATTATTCCCATCTGGAGGAGAAGGCAGAAGATGTTCACAACAGATTCATGGAGGCCTTGGCATTCATGCTGGGCCACAAGGGTGAGGAAAACTTGGACATTTGGTGAGGAGGGGGAGAGGGGTGGGAAGGTGTTCTGGATGAACAGAGCAGTGTAAACAAAGACATGGAGGTCAAAGGCAGCCTCATTTTGGGTCCAAGTAAACAGTCCAGTCTGGCTGGAATGAAGGGCATATGAAGGAGGGGATAGTACAAAACAGAACTACTTAGAATTCTCTAAATATGGCTATATCTTCTCTTGCCTCCCTGCCTTTACACACACCATTTCTTTTTCCAGAAAAGTCCTTCCTTCTTAGACAAATGCCAGTCCCTCCTTCTTCAAGATTAGCTTAAGCATGTTTTTCCCTGCAAAGTCTTTTCTGACTGCTCCATGCATCTGCATTCCTTTGTGCTTCCATCCCTTCTATAAACAACTGCTATAGTCCTTTGCACATTATTTGGTTCCAACCCTATCTACCATCTGTAAGCAACTCTTTACAAAAGTCTTGATAAATGTACCCTTGCTGCCCCAGCTCTTCATCTCCCACTTACTCCCCAACCCTCCTAACTAGGCTTCCAGGCCCAAAATTCCAAGTAAGCTGCTTTGCCAGCACAACCAGTGACTGCCTTGTTGCCAAATCCCTTGGACAGTTTCAGTTCTTATCTAGTTTGACTGCCCTGAGCTATTAGCCATTCCTTCCTTGCAACTTTCTTTGATATATTTCATAATGCTTCTCTGGTTTTCTCCTCAGTCCCCTTTGTAAACTGCTCTCCTTTTTCCTAAAACTTTAAATTTTGGTATTCCAGGGCTCTTCTCTATGCACACTCTCCTTGGGTCATCTCAACCATTCTTAGGGTTTCAATTGCCATTATGCTGATGATGCTTAAAGCTGTATTCCCAGTCCTCCCAGCTCACATGTCTCACCTCAGCACAAGACTTATATATCCATTATTAATCACTGAGAATGCTCTTGGAGTCCCCTCATGTCCAGAGCTTCAATCATCCTCTACTTCTACTGCTCCTCCTCTGTTCTCTCTAACTTAGTGAATGACACCATGATTTGTTCTGGTTTCCAAGTCTGACCCTGGGTTTCATCTTTGATTCTGCCTTCTCTCTTATGTACTTCATCCGACTGGCCGTATGTTCTTCTCCAACTCCCTGGATTCTGGTCAGATCTTAAGCATTTCTCACCTGGATTATTACATTTGCCTCTTAACTGAATCCCTCCAATGGCTTCAGGATAAAGTCCAAACCTCTTAACATGGTTTACGGGTGCCTTAATGATATAGGGCCAGCTACCTCTCTACTCTCTCTCCTAAGCCTCTTTTCTAACCACTTTTCTAACTAATGAAGTGTTTGTAGTTCATCAAAATGCCCCACTCTTTCATCGCCCCACATGCCTTCACATATCCAGAATCTCCTGCCTAGACTATCTTTTTTCCATCTCTTTCTTTGGCTAACTCTGATTCATCCTAAAAAATCTCAGCTCAGATGCTTCCCAAAAAGCAATTCTCAATACCGCCCCCTCACCTTACAAATCAAATCTGGCTAGGTGAGAATCCAATATGCCCCTGTAGCAACCTGTGTCTAACTATTACAGCACTGTTATATTCTAAGCACTAATTTCTCCGTCTTTCCAATTGTGTATGTGTGTGTGTGTTAGTTGTTTCCAGAATTCACACACCCTACCCTGAAGACCCCATCACAATCTTTGCAAGGGGAGGCATATGTCATTTAAAAAAGCTTCCCAGGTGATTCTTTCAATTTGTTCTGTTGAGATGGAGAGCCTCTAGGGGAGAGATACCCCCAGCACCTGACACAGGACTTGGCACATCATAGGTGACCATCACATGTTGGATGATGGTGGGGACAGTGGATGCTAGGGTGAGAAGTCTATCTTTCCTTCAGTAGACAATGGGTAGACATTTAACATTTGTGAATAGGGGCTCAACATAATCAGAGTAATGCCTTAAGAAACTGGTGTGTGATCAGTGATGTGTGGATTAGACTGGAGGAGAAAGAGGGATTATGTCATAGTGAATCCTAGACAAAAGGCTGCAGAAATTACAAAGGATATGAGGTTGCTGGAGTAAAAACTGCTCAGAGTAACATTCAGACACTAGCCTGAAGCACAGAAAGTTTTATATGAGGCCCTGGGGGAAGGACCTAAAAGCTTGTCTCCAGGTTAGCAGGTGGCATAACCGCCCAGTGTTCTTCAGCCAGATATCGGAGAACTCTTCTGCCTGACGTGGCTAGGCTGGTTCTGGATACGGAGGTCCAGATAGGACCGAATTGGGGGTATGAGTCTGGGGAACTGTTCCTGAACTCAGTTTAGTCTGGAGTAGAATTGTCTACAGGAGGTGACCCATTCTAGAACAGATCCAATTCCTGACTGATCCACTTCAGACTGATGCTAATGCATGGTACAAACAACTGAATTCTAGGCAAGAGTGAATGTGCCAACAGATCCCACAGCATTCATTAAGTCAGAAGTTTGAAAGAGGTGAAACTGTCTTTCAGGCTTATTTTATTTCTGCGGATTTGATTTGTTTGATTACAGCATGCATTTAGAAGAGGCTTGTCCTTCACTTTCCAATCTCCTTTTACCCTTTGTCAGTAACCTTGCGGGCTCTCTACAGGTGGTTCCATTTGTAATCCATTTGACACAGCAAGACTATCATAATTAATGAAGCTCCCTACAGCACCACCAGTGACCCAGAATGTAGGACAGGAGAGGCGCTGGAGCAGTGGAAATAACAGTAGGCTGAGAGCCAGGAGACCCGGACATTGTCGGGAGGCTGCCATGGAGCCGTGGAAGAACAAGGGCGGCTAACTCTTCTTTTGTGCACTTCCTTGTCTCCAGTCTTAAACTGGAAAGATGGAGAAGAAAAGGCCCTGTCTAAAAATGAAAGCATAATCACTAACGATTAAAATTCCTGCTCTTGGCCACCTTCTGTTATTTGCCACTGAAAATCAATTTATAGCAAACTGTTGTTGAGTCAAGTTTTGATTGTGGTAGGAAGAGAGAAGACATGGTTAAATTTTTAAATGCTAAAATAAATGTGGGATAGTTTCTGAGTTGAGGACAAGGATGGAGCCTGGTGAATGGGGGAACATGAGCATTTCCAGTGTAGGCTTCCCCAGCACTTGCCTGGCAGGATTTTCACATGGTCAGTGTTTGAGGTAGGAAAAATGGGGACCAGGTGTGTTATCTTTTCCCTTTTTTCCTCTCTGCTTCAAACACACATGTAAATGGAATAAAAAGAGAAAGGAAATAAGAAGCCAGAAAGAAAACAGATGGCTTTCTATAATGGTTTTCATCCAGTTAGAATTATGTTTTAACTATAAGGTCCTACGGAAAAGAACTGAAATATATTTTTCAGAATTTTACCCCATATCACTTCCATATTAACACAGACCTGTATAACAGATGAGTCACCTGAAAAGAATTCCGGAAGGTCATGGGAAAGCCCTTACAGTCTATCTCAGTATACGCAGTCAGAGAGAGGAATCTGGCTGATTTGTTCATTAAAATGGTACCATACATATCTGCTAACAAATGTTCTGGGAGGGACCCCAAGACCTGCTCTCCTTCCCTCAGGCTTTCTCACACCCTAGGGCCAAGACTCACACCTCCCTGTGTCCACTGGTCAGCTCCTAGTGACATCATGCTGTGGGTACATTAAACATGTAGTGAACAGAGATGTATGGTCACATGGTAATGGTTCCCATTTTTTCCCCCACATGAAGAAACCTGAATTTCCCTCAAAACTTCACCTCAATTTTTTAATTAGTTAAAATCCTACTGCATTACTCCCTCCTGAAGAAGTCCTCGCATCTCTTAGCTTTTTCCTTTTCATTCTCCAAAGGGATTCAGAGTTCAAGTCCTGGGTATCATTTATCTGGATAACCATTCCTTTTCTGCTCATGTTTTTATTCATAGTATCTCTCTTTAATTACTACTATTATACTTTAAAAATGTTTTAAAAATTTTAATTATTTTTTCTGCTTATAGAAGTAATACAAAGTTAGACAAAATATTTTTATCATACTTCATATGATTATAAAAATGTCCTAAGTAAGTAAAATAAAATTTCTGTCTTTCCATTAATGCCTGGTTCAAAACTGTTAGATGAAGTTTCACTAAAGGGAGAGGGAACGTTTGGATGGTTTGATTTAGAATAGAGGCTATGTGGCACACATGAAATTCAGACTGGGGACCCTAGGCAGCCATCCTTCTGTGCAGATGAATGAGCAAGAGGCCCACGTGGTGCTGATGGGGGTAGAGTGTCAAACATAAGAAGCTGAGGATAGCTCCAGACATGAGCCCCAAATTGAAAATCACAGGGACCAATGTTCTTAGCTGGGGGCTCAAGGCCAGTCTTTCCTGGACACTATACACAGTCTGCTTCAGAGTGGGTGGTAGCCGGGATTGTTCTATTTGATGATGATAGGGAGTTTTCCAGAACTAGGTTGGGTGGGACAGCTGGTGAATAACAACAACAACAACAACAACAATACTAAAGCAGTTGTTAGCGTTTGCTCTCTTAAGGTCAGTAGTAGACATATGACATGTGTTGCTTCGTTTAATCCTTACAACAACCCTCTAAGGTAGGTTATACTATTATGTTTTTTTTCAGGGACGAGAAAATGCAAATTTCCCGAAGTTAACTTGTTCTGGGACATAAAGCTGGTAAGTGGCAGAGCCAGCATTTGAACGCAAGGCTAGCCTTAATCCAAAGTCCCTGGTCCTAACCACCATGCTTATTTCTTGCAACAAACTTGCATGGTGTGGTCAAATGGCTCTTGTCACCAGAATGCGCTGCAATAAAACACTGCTTTCTTAAAACACTACAAGGTCTCCAAAACACTATACCCATGGCTCAAGCCAGTTAGTCACCAGGACCTTCAGGGGGTGCCTCAAATTACCTGATGTACCACATCCCCTGCCTCTTATTTTCTGACACCCTGCCTCCATCCCATGCAGCTCAGGCCACACTACAACTCAGCCCTTTCATCTGGTGTTCTCACTTCCACCTCTCCACCTTCTGCCACGCTGCTCCCTGAGCCAAGAGGCGCCAGCTCTGCTGCCAAATCCTCTCCCTCCTCACTCAGAGGCAAACAGCACCCTGTCCTCCCTCCCACCTAGCTTTGTTCTGAGGAAACAAGAGGGGTCTCTTTCTTACTGCTAAAAACACTTTCCCCACCATCTATGTGCCACTCTCTGAAGGTGACACTCCACTTAAGTCTGCTCTGGCCATGTATGCATAGTGAAAGTGCTTATGATTAGTCCTTTGTACATATCTTCAGACCCTGTGGCTGTTACGTTGGGGTACAGTTTTAAGGAACATCTATGGTTCATGCCAGGTGTTATTCTACTAGGTTCCAGGCATTGCTCTAGGTACTAAAGACACTATAGTTCACAGAAGCACGTAAAGCCCCTTCTTTCCTGGAACTTACATTCTAGAGAATATCCCCTTTCCCTTTCTGTGTTAGGGTGGGGACTCCTGAAGGAGAGTTCTGGAGACAGACTGCCTGGGATCACAGCCCAGCCTTTCTACTCAGAGTCTGTGTGACCTCGGCCAAGTTAGTTAACTTCTCCCTGCCTCAATTTCCTGTAAATGGGAAACATTACTAGCATTTCCCTCAAAAGTGTTATTGACATTAAATAATTTAATATAGTTAATATATCCAAAGTACTTAGAATAGTGGCTCTGATATTAGGATTGTGTAATAAGAAATATTTATTTGGTCTTTGACCTCTTTCCTGGCACAGAGCTCCTAAAACTCTTGGAATTTCCTAAGGGATGAGAGGAATAAGGGCGTCTTTTGTTATGTTAAAGAGGTGGTTTTTGGAAAACACCTGAGGATGGGGGCAGGTTGCAAGGAGAACCAACCCTGTTATTAGGCGGAACTTTCAGTCTAATCTCTGGGGGGAGGGGAGAAGGGCTAGAGGTTGAATCAATCGCCAATGGCCGATGATTTAATCAACCATGCCTATGTAATGAAGCCTCCATAAAAACCCAAAAGGACGGGTTGGTGAACATGTGGAGATTTAAGGCGAGTGGGCTCAGAGAAGATGCAAGCTCCCCACCTTTTCCCCATACCCTTCCCTAAGCAGTTCCATCTGGCTGTGCCTGAGATATCCTTTAATAATTAACTGGTGATCTAGTAAGTAAAATGTTTCTGAGTTCTGTGAGCCACTCTAGTAAATTAATCAAACTGAGGGAGGGGGTCATTGGAACCTGCACTCTATGGCCAGTTGGCCAGAAGCATAGGTGACAACCTCACTTGCTGTTGGTGTCTGAGGTGGAGAGGGTGGGCAGTCTTATAGGACTGAACCTTTAACTTGTGGGACCTGATGCTATCTCCAGGTAGTATCAGAATTCAGTTGAATTGTAGGACACCTAGTTGGCATCCGAGAATTGCTTGGTGGTGTGGAAAAACCCCTACACAGTGGAATGGGAGGCAGAATCATAGTGGCACACTATAAGTTCTCAATATATGTTAATTATTACTTCCTTTAGATAACTAAACTAGATGTTAGGGATCAATCTTCCTTTGGAAGTATTCTTAAGTCTCCTCTATTAGGCTGCAAACTTCTTAAAGCCAAGGGCCAAGTCTTCAGTCCTTTTGTGTTTTCCACCCCTGGTATAGCGTTTTCCACTATAGTGTGGGCAACGACTAAATGCTCTTGATTGACAGGGCCAGTGGAGGAGGTGTCTGTTTTGAGGTCTGAGTGTATCCCAGCTCTCCTCACAGCAAAACTGTGTTCACCTGAGGGACTCCATTCTTGTTATCATATCTTCTCAGGAAAAGATAACTGTATGCTCAATGCCTTCTAGTGTTTATGTAAAAAAACTTGCCTTAATTTCTCAAGAAACAAGTCCCAAGGTTATCATGTTAAAAACATCTTCTGCCTCAAAGAGAAATGACAAGACTCACCTTGATTTTTCAATGGTAAAGGCATAGTTTCCCTGAGTTTGCTTAAAAGGTTTTTCATTTCTCGCATGTCTCTGTAAAATGGATAAAAAGAAAAAATAACCAGCTGTAAATTTTTGAAATGCAATCTCAGTCTGTTCTATGAGACAACTGAAGGACAAGAGTCTGTGCCTAATTGTACTAGCTCTAGTTTTCAATGGGCAAGTATTGAATTTATTTTGCTTTTATAAGAAAAAAAAAAAATCTGAGATGGGTTGGCTCTGGAAGGAATGCGAACTACTCTGGCAAACATTTCCGCAGGGCATTCTGCTGCAGGAGCGCTCGTCTCTGTCTTCAGTGGAACCTGACTAGATCAGAGAAGAGTCTCCAGTAATGAGGACAGTTCTTCAGATTTCCAAGGGGAGCTGAAGGACACACAACTAGGATGGCAGGGGTACTCTGGGCAAAGCTGATACCAGGCAATAGTGTTCTCAAGGCTTTCTGGTCAGCCGGCTGTCATGGCTGTGTAGGTTCACTCCCTGTTGACAGCTTGGTTTTAAAAGTTTCTCATTACCCAAATTGGAACTTGCTGTAACACAGGTGTCAAGCATTCACAAGGGCCAATAGTTATTAAACTTACGTGGAATGATGGGAGAGTACGACAAATTCTGAAACTTTCACAGAAGAGCTCTTCACAGTGGATGAAAGAAAGAGAGTGAAGCACCTGCACCAGCTGGGCCTTCCTCTAGCCACTGGCATGTATGAAAGGCACTGCATACCTCTAACATCCTCCGTTGTCTCATATGACCATAAAACCACGGAGCTGCAGAGCAGGAAGCCAGCTCAGTGGGTTTCTATCTGGGGTAAGGGGTGAGTTGGACTTTTCAAGTCCTTGGGACACTTGTTCCCTACGTGTTCAGGTGGCTCTCCACTGAAATTAGCGCTCTTGAAATCCCAGGACAGGTAGATTTCATTTAAAAGAGCAAAAATTAGATACATCTTTTAGTTAACTCTAGAATAGGCAGGCAATTGCAGATACCAAGGCTTTAAGAAAGTTTTTTGGGGAAGATAATCCTAAAGTTGAGGAAAGTCATTTCCACTAACTTATTTTTCTTCTGCTGTTTGAGGAAAGAGAGCCACCTGTATTTTAGATATAAAACCCCTCAGTCCATTTCACAAAATGCAACTGTTCTGTTGAGTATGGTTGAGGACCACTGTCTTAGTGGAGGCTGGAGACCCCATGGGGTCTCCTCCTCAAGGACTGACTAACATGTGAAAAGGAACTCTAGTCTTGGGAATAGCTGACTGGAAAAGGAGTGGAAAGCAGCCTTGTGGATCTGTAGAAATATACCTGTAAAAACACTCAGAATGCTTTCCTACAGGTGTGAGGTTGTGGGAGGTCTGTGGGGTGCTGATAAGCCCCAGAAGGTATTTCTAGAGAGGGAAGGTGAGAGGAGGGGAGGGGGAGTGAGGAGGACAGGGCTCTATAACCAGAAGGGCAGGGGGTACATTCTGTTTTCACATACAGTTCTCAAGGGCAGATGGAATGGGTGGGAGGTGGAACGGGCTAGTGATGCAGTATGTGAGACTGAGGCAAGGTCTCCCTGGAAACCACCAATTCTCAGCCTTCGCCGGGGCACAGGAGAATCACCATATACCCAGCCCACCAGAGTCTGCTTTGGTTGGTTTATGGTGGGCTCCAGGCATCAATGTTTTTTAAAAAAACTCCCCTGGTGATTTTAATGTGCAGCCCAGTTTGAGACCCACTGATCTCTTAGGGCAGAGAGGCAGGGAGAACTGAGGAAGCTGCATTCTCAAACCGGGTCTGCTGTGCCTACTTCTCTCAGTCATTCCCACCACCTCTGACCGCAGTCTGGACTTGCAGCAGAACTGAAACACTGCCAACACTGTGGGCTATGCATTCCTATTGTTATTGCAGCCATAGCTTGCTTTCTTATGAGCTTACAAGGCTTGGATATAGCTGCCGAGCAAGGTTTCTGAAGAGGAAAATGGCTTTGCTGATGGATTATGCCCTGACCAAGGCAGATATTTCTTCCTGGGAATAGAGCAAAACATTTTCTTATTTTATAAATTAAGACAAATCACTCCATCATTTATCTATAGTTCTATCAAACTGTGCCAAACAGCTTTATTGTTTGAATTGTTGGATTTCCAAGCTTATACGAAATCCAAGTTTTATTAATAGCACATAATTACCACATGCTTCAATTTTATATAAACACAGAAATTTGGTAATTAGCTTTAGAATTATATTACAATCTGAAAGTAGAACCACAATGGCTATAAATCCCATTGTGTGCTACATTTCTAAAAATAAAAAAATAAAATGTTCATTATCTTGTGAATGCCTCAACCCCAAACACGCAGAGCACTCCGTGGAAGTGCCCAGTATTCACGTAGCCGCTTCGTGCGGCCCCTGGGGACATTAGTAGCAAAGGCCAAGATGTCAGTGTGAAGGCCAATAAACAGCGTTCTCATCCTTCTGCCTCACAGAATGGCATTTTTAACATCTAGATGAGGCATGGCACTGATTATATTATTATTGCTCCCTTTTCCCAAATGAAAAGGAATCTCATCTTCTCAAGAAAGAAACTCCTCCTCCAGCAGTGAGCTTCTGGTGAAGACAAATGCCTTAACTCACTTTGACCACTAAGGGGCCATCAGCTCCATTGTGGGAGAGAAAAAGGGAGCTCTGGGAATCGCTGTTTGAACTGGACAGAATGCTCAGCCCCTGACTGGCAGCTAAGCAGGCCATTCCATACTCCTGAAATCTGAGAATCTGCTGGAGGCATCTTTGCCCGATTTCACGTTCTTCTCCCTTAAACAAAGGGAAATTTTGGGACCCAGTCCAGTGGGGGAGCTGTGATAGTAGGTAGATCCAACTTTCTCCCTTCCAAGGAAGCGCACTGTTTTCATTTCCATGGAGACACACTGTGGTGGAGGGGTCAGCAGAGGCCTGGGAGCCGGCGTCTGCTGGACGTTTTGCTATGGTTCCACCACAGGGCTTGGACTCCTTACCTTCCCTCGTCTCGGGTTTCTGAGAGTTCTATTTCTGAGTCTGAAAGAGAAAAATCTCGACTCTGTGTAGCCCCTAGGAGTATTAACTGTAGGAGAGTTGGCTGTCTATTTAGGGTAACTTTCCACTTACCTTTCACTGTTCTCAATGTCTGTGGAAACCTGCCAGGAATGTTGCTGAATGTCTACGGGGGATGTTGAGGAGTCCTCTAGAGCAGGTGTTTCAGCGCTTGCCTCAATTTTGCAATCCAAACTCTTGGTTCCCCCTCCAGGCTCCTTTCCTAATGGGGGAGACGGGGGGTGTTGGTAAAGAGAAGGGGTTAAGAAATCATTGCAAAAGTTGGCTGTGCTTTGAGTCGAATGCTCCATTAACCTTAATAACTTTGTGAATACTAAAATAATTTATATATACATGTATACGTGTGTGTGTATGCAGCATTTTCTACAACATTCTGGGAAAGACAGCTTGAGGTCAATGCAACCTGAAGTTCAAGAAAAAAGTAAGGGCCCTGTCTTTGGGTATTGGTGCTTTGTAACCCATTCTAATTTGTAAGTTAGATCAGGTTAGCTTGGGAGCGGGATTCAGCCTGTGAAACCATGCTGCTTTTTGGTCCTCAGATGCAGAGGCAGGTAAGAGGACCAGGAGCAGGTGACGTCCAGATGAAAGAATGGGAGCTCCTGCCTTTCTCTCTGATTCTGACACTGGCTCTCTTGGCCTTTGGGAAGCAAGAGAGATCCCGGACCTGCCTTCCATTTCCTTGGCTCTCCATTCTCCCTGAGTGCATCCTTCTGTGAGGAAAGAGCCTGGCATCAAGATCCAGCCTTACTCTGCTGAGACCATAAAATGCCATCAACTAAAGTGCCGTATACTGGGTAGTCATCCACAACAATACACTGCCAATCCACTAAGACTTGTATTTACCATGACTGATCTCAAGTGAATGAATCAATACTTTCTGGAAACGAATTTCCAAATTCGTTCAGCTATAAATTCATATAAATTAAACGGGAGTTACAGTCTGTGCCCCAGGTATCCTGTGTTAATGTCTTTTATTCTGCCTTGAAAATCTGCACATCTGCTGGGGGGTATCCTGGTATCATGGGAATGGCCTATGAGACCTGAGAACTGGGTTTTAAACCTCGTTTTGTCATTCACTCATTCACTCATTCATTCATTCACTTGCAAATATTTCTTGAGTATCAGCTAAGTATCAGCTACTGGGCTTGAAGCTAGAGATATAGAAATGAAAAAAAGACATAGTCTTTGTCTAATGAAGCTTAAAGTGCAGGAGATAGACAATTTTAAAAAATGATACAAATAATTACAAAGCTGTTGTATAATATTATATAGTCTGGTAAAAAGGGTAGCTATATTGTTTCTTTTACTCTTCCATCTAATTTTGTTTATATTATGTACCTACAGCTTTAGACTAGTTGTTAGGAAATTGTTACAACCCATATCATCAAATATTCATGAGACAGCAGCTACAACAGGTTACCTCTTAGCTCAGTTTCCCTAGTCCTGATGTGATCGTCTTTGCATTTTTTTATTTTTAAAAAAACAAATAAAAAATAAACACACTTGTGAAGAAGATGGATGTTTATGGTAAAATCTAATGTGAAGCTTTTCCCTTGGATTCCTGATCTGAAGGGGACCAACAAAAATCTCCCTGTAATTTCTAACCCATATGGTAGCAACACAAGGAGAAAGAGACAAGCAATTAAATGGTAATTAACTGTACATCATTCACCAGCCTGTAGTAGAAATGGACCTCTGAATGTTCAGCTGAAGCACAAACACAAGTTTGCTGATGAGAACTTTTGATCCTTTAGTGTGTACTTTATGTACATTGATCCTAGGTGATGGAATTGCTTTTCTAATTTTATGTTATGTTGTTGAGTGGAAATTAAGCACCTAATTTAGCATATTACCATTTCATAGTTGGAGGGCATTGACCTCTTAAAAGCACTTGCATTGTGCCTCCTGGTAGAGTGCAACAAACGCAGTCAGTCCATTTGCCACCCACCTCTGAGTAGGGTCAGCCCTCGGATGCGAGTCTGAGCAAGCAGCTAAGGTCTGAGACAGAAGCAAAAGTAGGGTTCCCCAAAATCAGCCTCCTGCTTTTCAAAACTCTGAAGGATAGGGCCATCTGAATGCACACATGGCTCCTATTACACTCCTGTGGGACTGAAATGCCTTGAAGAATGGAGTATAGTTTGGACAGCAGACGGGGGAGGAAGATTCACACAGGGATGGAATTCTCTGCTTTATGGGTTTTGCTCGGCTGGGGGGCACAGTAGCCCCTGACCTGTGGTCAGCGGTATACAGCGCAAAGCTTTCATTCCAATGAGAACAGTGCATGTTCCTTCTTGGAGTCCTCTGTCCACCTCATATGGACACGGTTTACATGCAAAAAAGATAGAATCCAATCCACAGTCACTTCATTTATACTTCCTGCCTGTAATAGTTCTACTGCTTATATAAGACAAATACCATTCTATAACTTTTTCAAAGTAATATAACTAGTCATATATTCCCGAAACATGGCTATGAGCTGTAATGGCAGGTAATATGCTCCTTTCCCTCTTTTTCAGTGACTTCTAGATCTAACTCTGCTAACGTGGATGAACAAGAATGAAAACCTTGGATGTTGGAGTTGGAGTTTAGTGGCTTCTATCAGTTCACAAAAATCTCTGCAGAATTTCATCATATTGTATCTTTTCTGGCTGAAATGTCTTAAAAAACAGAGGAGATCAATATGAATTTAACGGGTTTTCAATTCCAGAATATATAAGGGGGTCAAGTGTACTCTGCAAATAGATAATTGCTCTCATTTATTGATAGCACGGACTATATGCTGGGCCTCCCTTCCCGCTACAGTGCCTGTTATTGCCTTCATAGAGCTTACCACTATTAGAAATTATCTCACCTATGTATTTGCTAACTAGTTTACTATTTGCCCTGCCAAACCCCACCCTCATCTCACATCTCCAAACTAGACATTTAAAGTCTGTGAGGCCAGGAACTTTGTTTTCTTCAATTCTATAAGCCTAGTAGCAAAGACCAAGCCTTACATATAGTAGGATTTCAATAGATATTTAGCATTTAAAAAAATTAATTATATACATATACGTTGTTATACAACTCGCTTTGCCAAGTTCATATGGTTAGAGAGACTTTCATCTTAGCGCATTTTGATTTATTTCATGCTTTGTAATAAATGGGTAGTATTCCATAGTAAGAAATTTAGATGGTAACTGTTCTCTTTTCTTACAGTATGCCAGTATTTGCACAGGACAGATCCTTTGAAGTAGAAAACTGGGACACAGTGCATCTACTCACATTTTATTTCAATATATTGCTAAATTGGTCTCTGAACAGGCTATGCTAATTTACACTTCACTTCCACCAACAATGAATGAGAGGACCCATTTCCCCACCCCTTTGCCAGAACTTCCCGTCATCAATATTTGATTTTTGCTAATCTGAAGGGGGAACATAGAATCTCTCATTACAGTTTAATTTTCATTTCCTTTATTACTACTGAGATTAGATTTATTTTCATATGTTAATTGGCCACTTGTATTTCTTCTTCTCTATATTTTCTATTCATATCATTTGCTCATTTAAACAATAGGGTCGTCTTTCTTGTAGATTTGTAAGGATTCTCTTGGTAAAATGGATGTTGATCATTTGTTATGTATACGGCTTATATCTCTTAATGTATCATGTCTTTTAATTTTGTTTACAATGTATGTTTCCATAAATTAATATTTTTTTAATCAAAGCTGTTCATCTTTTCTTGTATGTCTTTTGGATTTATGTCTCATCTATTCTTATAACACTTACACAGTTTTAAAATGTTCAGCTCTTTAATTCGTCTGTAGTTTATTTTTACATATGGTGTGATGTAAAGATCTAAATTTTTAGTTCAAATGAAGAGCCAATTGCCCCAACACCATTTATTGACTTTTTCTATTGACTTTACTGTTCTTTCTATTTTGAAGTTCCAGTATAAATGTGGGTCTATTTCTGGAAAGACTATTCTACTTAATATTTATTTATTTGTCTATCCTTGTGCCAGTTCTATGATATTTTAATTATTAAGCTTTCAGTATTTGGTAAGGAAAGTTCTCCTACATGGTTCTTTTTCAAAATTTTTTTAATCTACTGCAATTGAAACTATAAATTACTACCTTCTGGGATTTGGATCTTTAATGAGGGATGAATCAATGATTACTTTCTCATTATTGTCCAGGTTTCATGGTTTATTTGAAATTTTTGCTCTTCTTGAGTTAATTTTGATAATTCATTTGTCTTATAAAACCATTTGCCAAACACATTTTTACTAGTATAAAGTAAAATATGATTTTCTCTTGTAACTGTTTCACATCCCTAATGCTGTGTACGCGTGACTTTTGCATACCACTGTTTCTTGGGTTCCATATCTTCCTCTTTCTTGGATTCTGTTTTCATTTTGTTGGAGCACATCCTTGACTGATTATTTCACAGATCTGTGGAATGCAAAATTTCTTAGCCTTTATATGATTGAAAATACTTTTTCTTTTCTCTCCCTTTCTCTCTTTGTGCTCACACTTAAATTCTAGTTGGCTGGATATAGAAATCTCTGTGCAAACTAAGTTTCTCTCAGAACTTGGGTGATATTCTTCCCTCATCTTCTCTCTAAATCCAGGGATGCTTTGTATGTAGCCTGTTTATGGCTGTCTGAAAAACTTTAAGGATGTTATCTTTAAACATTTTAGCTATGAAATGACTCCTAAATTTGCGAGAGTATATATAATTGACACTCAAATCTCTCTCTCATTTATATATATATGTTTTGCATATATTACATATATAAGTTTTTGATGAACCGTTTAAGAACAAGTTGCAGACATTAATGACACTTTATTCTAAATACTTCAGCATACATCTCTAAAGAACAAGGATGTTTTCCCACATAACCTCAAAACAATTTTCACACCAAGAAAAAATTAACTTTGATTAAATATAATTCAATGCAATTTGATACAATACTATAATTTAATATATTGTCTACATTCAAATTTCTCCAATTGTTCCAATGATGTCCCTTGTAGCTTTTTTAAAACCAAAGTTTCCAATTAAGGGTGAAGCACTGCATTTGCTTGTCATGTTTCTTTATTCTCCTTTAATCTAGAATAGCACCCTTGTCTTTTTTCATCCTTCATGTCATTGATATTTTTGAATGAAGAGGCCAGGCCAGTTGTTTCATAGAATGTCTTTCAATTTGGAGTTGTCTTACTTCCACATGTCTAGAATCAGAGTAAATATTTTTGGCAAGAATATTATGGAAGTGATATTGTGTGCTTCCTAGTGTATTATGTCAGAAAGCACACGAGTCAGTTTGTCCCATAACTAATAACATTAGTTAAATCTTATTGATTGCTTGGTTAAGGTGGTTTTGGACAGCTTTTACCAATGTAGATGCAGGCTTTTCCCTTTGTAATTAGTAAGTAATTTATGGAGTGATTCATTGAGATGTTATGGCCTTTCAATTTAAAGATTTTTCTTTAGGTTTGGTAAAGGTTTTTCCATTTTTCTTCATTATCGGCTTCTCTTTATTCTCTCTCTTCTATGAAACAGGAGAGAATTCCTATTTCATGTTGGAGTCTCTAGATCTATTATCCATGTTTCTTAACTATCCCCCAGACTTCTTCTTTTTTTTTTTAAGGAAGATTAGCCCTGAGCTAACATCTGCCGCCAATCCTCCTCTTTTTGCTGAGAAAGACTGGCCCTGAGCTAACATCCGTGTCCATCTTCCTCTACTTTATACATGGACACCTACTCCAGCATGGCTTTTGCCAAGCGGTCCCATGTCCGCACCCGGGATCCGAATCAGCGAACCCCAGGCCACTGAAGCAGAACGTGCGAATTTAACCACTGTGCCACCGGGCTGGCCCCCAGGCTTCATATTTTTGGGGCTAAATTCTAGAAGAATACCTTGACTTGATCTTTCAGTTCACTGTTTTAGGCTCTCAGTATTTCCATTGTAATTGTTAAGAACTGTGAAGGATCTGAGATTTTACTCTACTCGTGAGTTAGCTTGCCACAGTTTCATGGATACTGGAAGAAAACATGAGACTACTGGGTCAGAGACAAAGGCAGTCTATTTCTCATAGAATAGCAGTAGCCAGAGTATCACATTTGTGTTGGTTTCTTGGGTCCTGATTCCCACAGGAAGGCATAAAAAGGGCCAGATCACATCTGCATACATAGAGCGCTGTGTGACAGGAGAGAAACCCTGGGCTTGGGGATCCTGAGTCTCTTAGAAGCATGTCTGCTCTTTGCTCCAGAGGGAAACATTTTCTGAATGTTTATGCTGATACTTTATACTGAATCGTATATACTGAACAGTAAGCATGCCTTGCTTTAGAGGAAGACACTGTCTCTATTTTCCAAGGCATTTGCTGAATAAACATCCTGAAAAGATAGTATAAAACAAAGGGCAGTCAGTGCCTCATTTTGCAAGATGTGCAGAAATGCAAGGACCAATGGAGAATTGTCTCCCAACACAAAGTAACCCATATGTTGAGTTTTTCATTGATAACATTTTTATTTCCAAAAACCCTGATTACTTCCTTTTCATTTCAGACAATTATTGTTTTATGGGTATGACAGATTCATAAATCTCTCTGAGAATATTGATTACAACTACTTTAAATTCTTCATCTGTTTCCAGTTCTTCAAGTATGAATTGTTTGTTTGTTGTGTTTATCTCCCTTTCAGGGTGTTGGTTTTTCTTAAAAATCTGATCACTTCTGGATGTCTATTCAGATTTGTATTTGAGAATTTTTGTTTGCCTATCATTCTTGTTACAGTGTCCTTCTGGTGTTTGTAGAGAAGCAGGATGTGTGGCTGGACAATGTGTGTCTAAAGCTTGTCTTCCAAGAGCTTCCCATCTCCAGTGATGAGTTACCTGGGCACTCTCCTTGTTTTTTGGGGCCTCATGCCTGCTCTGCATTTCTTATTTAGAATTCCTACTCCAATGAGATATGCTGAGCAATTTAGTCTGAGAGAAAAAACTGGAATCGTGCTCGCTTTCTTTTTCTTTTGTAGCTGTCCTTATGGAGGCTCAGAATTACTTATACTCTGCTCTGCTTTGCTGCCCAGTCCTGACACACACCGGGCATCCTCCTGGGGCAAGCAATGATGGTCTCTGTTGCTCAGTGTTGGGCAGTCCAGCTTTTCTGAATGCAATTTCAACATTAATTTCCTTGACAACAGTTCCAGAAATCTTTTCTGTTATTTGTATTTGTTGACTCCAAGTTTGAAGTAGCTCTGAAATTGATTTCATTTTTGTAGCAATTTTCTCCTGCATGAATTTCTTTTGTTTTTTCTCAAGTTTCTTCTCAGCTATGGTTTCCTCTATTCATTTATATCCACCAATCCAATCCAAATTGCTTTCTAGCTTTGAGAAATTCCTCAAAATTTCTAGTTTATTGAAGTCATCTTTCCTTGTTTCTCAGGGGCATGGAAGACTGTGTTTGCCAACTCCTATTTTCTTTTCCTTTTATAATTAGGAGGGGCATGTGACAGAGTGATGGCCAATGGCTTCTGAGCAAGAGTGGTGTATGCCTCTTCCAGACTGGCTCCTGAACATCCTCCCACAGGATCCTCATGCTTTCTTTTCTCGCTGACCACTGGATGGGATGTAGGGAATGGAAAGAACAACACTGCCTACCCCATCTCAGCTCTGGCATTGGACTATGACTTGGGTGAATAATGAATTCCTATTGTTCTAATCCATTGAGATTTGGTGTTGTGTCATGCAATAGCTACCCTAGCCTGATAAATATAAAAATTAATATGGATTTATTCTTTTCATTATATCTTTTTCTCTCATTTCAATGGATTTTCAGTAGGAGGGAAAATATATGCATGAGTTCAGTTCAACATCTCTGGACAAGCTTTTCCTCCAATTACGCTCCTCCTTTTTTGACAACAGATGCAGAATGAAAGCAATTCATTCACTTGTTCAATAATTATTAGTTGAAACTTTACTCTGCTCCCAGGCACTGTGCTAATGCTGGGGTACAATGGTAAACACTCAAGGATCAACTCTAGAGGAGACAACAGATCAGAAACCAAGCAGCTACACCTCAATGGAACATGTGCCATAATCAATGCCATCGAAATGCTTGGGGGACACATTGCGTGGGCATCAGCCCAGCCTTGGAGGGCAAGGAAAAGCTTCCTGCAGGAAGTCCTGTCTAAGCTATGACTCAAAGAAAGGGCAGGGGTGGGCCAGGTGAAAGGGATGGGCACGGGGTGTGATAGGGTGAGTAATATATTCCAGGCAGAGGAAGCAACTGGAAAGAACTTGCAAGTTCAGATCCCTCAAAGTAGTTAAAGATGCCTTGAGTGTGGCAGGGCAGGACACAGAGGGCAGTGAGGTGGGGGTTGCTGGTGAGAGATAAGGCTGGAGAGGTTAGCAGGGTCAGTTCATAGATATTTTTCTCAGCCACATTAAGGAGTCAGCAGAGGACAAATCTGGACAGTGGCCAGTTTGAGTTCATCCTCAGCTTCCCTCCTTTGACCAGTTGTCCTTAGAATGGAGCACCTGTTCTCTACCATCAGGTGGGCTCTCAGGAAAGGGGTCAACCTGCTTCCAAATGGTAACTTCAAGACAATGTTTCACTTCACCCAAGAGAGTGAATATGCATTTAAAACCATTTCTTATTATGAAATGAAAAACCCTGTCCCCTCAAAAATCAATTTCAGGCCTCAGTGAACAAATATTTGCTTGGGGAGAGGATGGAGGTAGGGGAGAAGGAGAGTCTTTAGAGCACCTTGAAATCACACTATGATGGCTTTTTCGCTGTGCAGAACTAGGACATCCAAACGTTGGCCACTTTCCTCAGTGCCTTGCAAAGCTTTTGCCTTCAGCTCCTTGGGGATTTCTATGTATTTTTAGCCTGTTTATGGATAATATAATAATGGAATGTTTTAGGAAAAGTTAAGGGAAAACACCCATGAAGCACATACCAGATTAGAAGGCTGGCTATTCTTATATTCGTGAGAAAAGGTCAGTTGTTTAGGAGGAACAAAAACATCTGATTCTAGGGCAGCCTCCAGAGTCCCACAGAGCACCTCAGCCTCAGAAGCCCTAGGCACTGGCCCTGGGAGACTGGGCTGGGATCATTTATTTAGGATGGGGGTCTTTTATCACACTCCACTCTAGAGACCTCTTTTCATCTCCTGATCTCTTATTTCTCCCATTCTCATTCCCCTCTATTCATATTTTCTCCGTCCATTCTTTCTTGCTTTCCTCCCTGTCTTCAGCCTACCAGTGACAGCAGGAAGTGTTGTCATAGACAGTGTCCCTTTGGAGGCCCAGAGTTTGGCCTCTACCATCCGGCAAAGTCAATTTTCTCCATTTGCGTAAATTTCCCCAGGAATGGAAACAAAACCAACCAATCTTCTCTGAGCTAACAATATATCATTGCACTATCATTTCCTTGAGGGCAGGGCAAATTTCCTATGTCCTTTGGACTTCTGACACATTATCTGCTCTGATGCTATGCACGGGGAAGGATTTCAGGACAGTTTTCATACTGACTGCGAACAACAAATGAACATGGCTTACGTGAGATGGATGGGAGCTTATCCAAATAGTTGTTCTCACTCTTGTGCATTTTCATAGCTGGTAGGTGCTTTTTAACTCCATGCACTGTGAAAAGGGCTGTGGAAACTTGGCTGCTTATTAAGTAACCCACTTTTACTCTTTCACATTTTTATAAAGCATGTAATTTAAATAGAAATAAGTTATATTAATTCAGTTGTTTACCTATATTAAAAAATAGTTTCCAATGCTTTTCTACACTGTGGTAAGATGTTATTCACAGTGCTATAAAATGCATAGTGGAAAATAATAATTATTCCATACACAGAGCTCCATTCTTGCCCAGACACTGGGAAATAAACATTTTCCAGTTCAGAAAAGATGTGGAAGTATCCCCCTCCCCCACTGCCCTACATCCTTCTCTGTGCTTCTTATAGCATTGTAGTCCCATCGCTGCTCCCCGAAAGCAGCCATCCTGGTGGTTCCACATAGCTATGCAAGAAAGCAGAAGCATGGGGCCCCCTTGCAGCATCGGAGAAGAACAGATGATGGGAGATGCCTTTGGAGGAGGTCCCTATGAGGCTGCTCCATTTCCAGGCTCTAAAGTAGGGCAGAATAATGTATAAGATGTATTTGCTGTATAATTAATTAATTCCAACCTTCTCATAATGGGTATCTATGGCTAAATCATGCTCCCTTTGGATCACACAAATGCTGCGTTTTATTTTATTTTACTTTACTAAACATAATCATTTCTTAGAATTAAACTTCTTTACCCAAAGTAAAATATTTTATAAATCATTAAATGATCTATGGAATTAACTTTCCCTCTCATCTTAAAAGTAACTCTCTGAACTTAGCGTTATTTTGGTAAGAAATTAAATATACAATGGATTTTAGCCATTAAACATGGTATTTTGAAATATGCTCACTAATCATTAAATAAATCAACTCTGTGGCTAAAATTCAGCCAATTGTGCTATTATTCTTCATTCCTCCATTTGATATGTTCTCTTGCCCAATGAAGCTTAGTGGAACAATCACAAACTTTGCAGTGGGAGCAATGTACTATGTGACCTTGGGCAAGTTACCTCTTTCAGCCTCAGGTTCTTCATCTGTAAAATGGGGGAAATAATACTTGAGGATAAAATGAAGTAACACGTATAAAGCAGCTCGCAAATGGAAGGTACACAACCCGTGGAAGCTATTATCATTGCTATTATCTACTCCTCAGCTGACATCTACTTTGACAAAAGGTGATGAATATGGTGTCCTACTAACAGTTTGGTATATGAAGACATGAGGATAGAATAATAGATGGTTGTAGATTACCCTTAGACTCCAGAAGTTGGTTATGTTTATATTCTTCAAACAGTTTAAGTTTGTTCTTGAGTCCTTTGCATTGGATACCAGCGTTTATGAGATTGTTTCCTCTTGTCATTCAAATCTCAGATTAAATGCTATCTCCTCAGAGAATTTTGACCATCCTTTCTAAAGTGGCCACCCAATCACTTTCTTTTACATCACCCATTCTATTTTAATCATTGACATTGCATTTAGTATTGGGGGTTTTTAGAACATTTGATTTTTTAAAAATACTACTTCTCGGGGTCGTCCAGTGGCACAGTGGTTAAGTGCGCACGTTCCGCTTCAGCGGCCCGGGGTTTGCCGGTTCAGATCCTGGGTGCGGACATGGCACCACTTGTCAAGCCATGCTGTGGTAGGTGTCCTCGTATAAAGTAGAAGAAGATGGGCATGGATGTTAGCTCAGGGCCAGCCTTCCTCAGCAAAAAGAGGATGGGCAGCTGATGTTAGCTCAGGGCTAATCTTCCTCAAAAAACAAACAAAAATAATAACTACTTTTCTGTGCCAGACTATATACTCTACAAGAACAGGGATCTCTTCAGCCTTGGCCATTGCAGACTCCCAGCCCCTAGACCAGTGCCTTACATATGATAGGTGCTCAATAAATATTTCTTCAAAGAATGAATGCAGGTTTCCACTCAGAATTTGAATCATAGTCTATTTTAAGATTTATTCTGCTTCATTTCTTCTAATCTGCTGTTCTATTTTAGTATCAACTGCCTCATTACATTGGAAAATAAGGTCTTTACTTTTGGCTATATTCTATTTCTGTCTTTATGTTGCTCGTTTCTTTTATTGGTGTGGGTCACTTCCTTTACATTTCTTAATATGACGCTGAACACACTGGAGTCTTTATTGCTCATATTCTATTCTTTGTCTTGAGTTCATCCTGTATTTTGCTGGATGGTGGTTCATTAATTTCTCATTAGAGCATCTTGAGCTCTCGGCTCCCACTAGATTTTGAATTAAGATCTTTCAACTAACATTTCTCTATTCTTTCCCTTTTGTGATTATATTTCCTCTGTATATTTTTGTCTCTGTATATATCATGATGGCACACTTCAGAGGAAGAACCTGTCTTATCTTAGGCGGAGGAAGGGAGGATGGCATACCCTCATATGACCTGGGGACAATTTTGCTGTAAGCTATGGCAGAGAGGTAGAGCAGAATCAGAGAGGGTCACTGACAGAACAAGATGAGTCAAGAAGAAAGATGGGAACAGCAAGCTCACACATGAAGGGGTGCTGCACTGCAGTGTTCTATCATCTCTGCTCCTTTCAGAATGGGAATGCTGCCCAAACTGGTTGAATGGGGAGAGAATGTGAGATAGAGGAAACCCACGGTCGAAATAGCAGAATCATCCAATTTCCTTAGAGACCTGGCTCCACTTTCTGCCAAAGGAGTGAAGGAAACGGGCAATCTCATTTCCTCTGGTGGCAAGAAACAGGCATTAATGGTAAATGTGATACATGGACTCAGTTATGGGAAAAGATTTTCCTACCTAAGTACCTATGAAGAAGTGAGAACAACTATTTTTCATTATAAACATAGAAATTAGACTTTGTCAAGTAATGGTCCAATTTACAACTTCAAGTGTTAAAATATGAAACTACAAAATGACTAAAAGTATTCCCACCTGTCGTCTTCTTGAAACAAACACAGTTTTTCAGAACCACACTCTGCATGGTACAACCCAATAGACTTTATGAAATATGGATTTACCTCACATTACCGTAATTTACTCTAACTTTGTTGGCCATAAAAAAAGAAAATCATTTTAGTCCTTTTTTTTATTTCTTTGGCAATAGCATTATCTTGTAAAGTATAAAAGATTTCCAAGTAGATTGTACCAATCGGATTTATGAGACAGTAAAAATTCAGAAGCATGGTGATTGAAAAAGCATGAAGATCCACCAAAGATATTGTTAAGGACTACGATATTTATAATTTGCTTAATTGGGACAGAAGGACAATCTTCATTACTAAATTCCAGCTCACTGCAGGAGCTTCAAAATGATTTGAGGCTTATTTTTCCCAGAAAGAGACCATTCTCTTCACTCCTGCAGTGACCATGTGTGTCCTTTTTCTCTAGACTAAACTCATAACTACTCAATACAATAGTAAAACTAAATGTGATATACAATACTTGCTGGACTTCTTGTGGCAGCCAGGGAGGTGATTAGAAATAAGAATAAATTCAAAGTACAGATAACTGTGAAACAATTTGGTTTTGGTATCTAATCTCAATGAAAAATTGACCAGAGACTCTCATATAAGCCAAACTTAATGACTCAATTACAAGTCCTTTGTTTTTCTTGATGGAAAAGAAATAGTAAAGAAGAGGGGAATGGCCAACTTGTAACACAGGGAGGGAGAAGAAACACTTAAAAGTTATCAAAATATGTGTTTTTATCATAGCATTAAAAGAAACATACCAGAAAGAGATTCTAAGCAGAAAGAGATTTCAAGTGTTACAGACTAGAATGGGAGTCACTCTTCCCCAGAGACTCTGAGGACTGTTTGATTTCTTGAAGGAAGGGGGACTTAGGAAGGGCTTTAGACAGGCCCCTTTCCTAGCCCAAGGCCACACCAGAGACACCACTGTTTGGATAAAGAGTATATTACCTGGCATCTTAAATCTTGGTAGACAGACTTTTTCTAGTGGATAAATGCTCTTTTTGCTAAGACATGATTTCTATAGCTGTATCTATCTATCCATCTATCTATCTATCTTTCTATCTTGGAGAAAGGGGACTGATTTCTTCATCCATACTTCTCCCTGCCACTTCTATCACCTTGCTTGAAATTTGGAATCACCTGCACTTCAGTTTCCACTCCATTGCTCATTCAGAGTCTATGCATATTTTTCCCTAATCACACATCCTGACTCAGTCCCTGAGGAAGTCATATTAGCAGAACCTTCCTCCCCACCCTTCCCCCCTGTCTTGTCTTCATAAAGACGAGGCATTTGTTTGCCTTCCACTGCAATACTGCAGGAAGGTTTCTCAGGCTTGCTGACTCCTCTCAGTCTACTTTTATGAGTAGGGATCCCATGTTTCCAGGACAAGATACATGTTACATCTCTTAATTTGCCCAACTCTTCTCTTAAAGTTTAATACTCTTGTTCTGGGTCTGTGGACATATTTTTTCCTTGACTGATTTCTGGCAGTCCACGGTCACTGGAGCCGAGTACATCTACTCTTTTCAGCCAGGGCCTCCCAGATCGTCAGCAGCAGGTTTCACATACTTATCATGTATTAGCTGGAGGCTTCTGGACACAGACAGGTTACTCTCTAGTTTCCAATGATACCAAAGACAGAAAGAACAAAATCTAGTGACATCAGCTGACATCTTCTATGCTATCCTGATGATGGGAATATAAACTAGCAAATGGTACAAACAAGCCAGGAGTCCAAAACAATAATTAAACGTTAATCCCTTAGACGTAATGATTAATGGAGAGAACAAAGAAATAAAAAATAAATATAATACAAATATAGGACTAGGAAAACTAAAAATGATTTTTCAAATGGAACTATACCTCTCCCAAGAGCTGGTATTTTATTTGGCATTCCAGAAATTTCCAGGAAATTTGTCAACTATATATTTTAATGCATATGTTTTCTAGTGCTTTATTTTTTCTGGTTTAATGACATTTTCCTTGATACCTACTGCTAGTCACTTATTTCCATCTTCAATGTAGTTTTTTAACCCTAAATATTACTATTTTCTTTACTCCTCATTTGAGAATTTCTCATTAATAAGGAAGTCTACTCCTCATTGCCTTAACTGTACTGGTACCCAGACAAAGGTACAATCCATAAGACAATTAGCTCTTGGACTTGCATTCTGGAAAAAGAAGAGGCTTGCCAGGAGTGGATGGTATACACACATTTCAAAAAAAAGGAGAGATATATGGTTTGCTGACTACAGATGGTGATCAGAAGGTTACAAACATATTCAGTTGAAGAAGTGCCCAAATAAACTGTTCTTTTAACTTTTTCCAGCAGCAAAAGAAGTAAACTTAAAGGAGTTTCTAACTCAGAAGTTCTGGGGTAGGGCCCGAGAATTTGCATTTCTAACAAATGATGCTGATGTTGATGCTGCTCGTTCAGACTACACTTTGAGAACCACAATCTTATTTCAATGGTCATATCAAGGGTTCACGAAGAAAACATGCTGTGTGAGCCATCACAGAGCTCATGCTCATCAGAGGTACTTACCACTTTTGTATTTGCTTTTCCTGGGCTTAGGGGATAAAGAAGAAAGCATGCAGCATAGTTGGAAGCATGTCCTTAGATGAGTGGACAATGGCAAGGTAAAGGCTTGGAAGTTTTAATTTTTATTCATATGGTGGGGTGATTTGTTTTTGTTTCAAAGGGTAGAGCAACAGTTTTCAATCTTCATTGTGCATCAGAATCAGCTGGTGTGCCCCAGAGATTCCGATTCAGTAGATCCTGGAGAGGATCGAGGAATCTACCTATTTATCCAGCATCCTGAATAATTTTGAAGCAGATCTTCTAAGGATTAAACTTTAAGTAATAATGATTTTAGAAGAATAAAATAGAAATCCAAGTGGAGACTTGACAAATCAAAGACACTATCAGGTATATTCTCTTTAGAGTTGTACATAGGTTAAGCACTAGAGCAAGATGCAGGGGTTTATCATTTTTTAAAGAAGAGGCAAGGAAGGAAGCAGATCAGAGACTGACAATGAAGACAGGAAGCAGTGAAGAGCAAATGAGCTGATCAGTTAAGAGGTGATGTGGTTTTGCTTTGTGTGCTCAAGACCAAATACGAGAGGAAGGAATCTGGATGAGGGAATCGCTTCTACTTTTAAACAAAGAGCTAGCAGAGAGGAATATACCTTCCAAAAGTCACGTGTGAAAAGACAAAAATTAGGAGTGGATGGCAAGAGACCAGGCAGCAAACCAAGGAGTTTGAGTGAGAGTGGGGGTGGAGGTCTTGGGGTGTTAAGGGCATGTCATCAACAAGGCAGATTCCAGTGGCAAATGGGCACGAAATACTGCAGGTGTAGCCAATGCAGACCTGGGGAAAAACTACCTGTACCCAGTCTATTCAACTATCCAACCATGATTAAAAAGAACGAAAACACTACTCTGTATGTGTGTTTACGTGTGAATGCACATGAGTGTGTGTGTGGGGGGGGGGCGGGGGGAGAGAGAGAGACAGAGAGAGAGACAGAGAGCGAGAAAGAGAGAGAGAGGACAAGTAAAGACACCAAGCCAACAACAACCTGTTTGGATGTCATCAACATGTCTGAGTATTCAATCTTCTGATGAGGCATCAGGACTGTCAAGGAGCTAATCTCTCCAAACATGTTCACTTGTATTAACAACAGAAGTAAAGATGGAAATTCTTGAAAGTTCAGCCTTTAGAAGGCAAAAGGAAAAATAAATAATATTTGTATATCAAATATTCTCTCTTTGGAGCAGCGTGGCATAATCTTGTTTTTAGTCCTGTTGTGTGCACACATATGTGTGTACACTAGATTTGGTTTTTACAAGTACTTTATCATATCATTTAGTTCCCCCCAAATTGCAGGCTCATTTGATTGCAAATCTCTATTTTAACTATTTCTTCACCTGAAATCTTTTTTTCTTCCCTACCTAAACCCCATCTTCACAACCCAGCTCAAGTCTCACCCTTTCTACAAGATTTTCCCTGACTATTACAGAGTTTACTGAACTTTTCTATTTCTGAATTTAAGTCATAGGCAAGTATTACCTTCTATGTACCCCCCTATTCTCCTGAGCTCAAGCACAAAGTGTTTGCATTTAGAAGGGTCCCAATAAATTACTGTTTGATGAATTAGGAAAAATATAGGTTGAATCCTCCAGTAATGAAAACTTTTGACTTCCTCCCCAGCATACATTCCATTTCACCCTCTCTCATCACATAACAGCCACTCCTCTCCTAGCTCCAGAAATGACCCTTAATTGTCAGTATAACTCCACCCATGTGGCTACAGTGATTGGTTCAAGTGTAGACCCAAGATCTGACCTGGGTCAATCAGAATGAAGCTCAGGACATTTGCTACTCTATAGTGGGGAGAAGTTCTCTCTTATTATGGATCCTGTGGGGTGCAGATGTGATGACTGGAACTGCTGCAATCAGTTTGCTAACGTGGGGGAAGACAGCCTGAGTAAAGCCAATACCCAGGAGAAGACACAGCATCACTCAGAATAGAACTTAGAAGTCTGAGCAAACCATGCAGAAGCCACTGCCACGTCTGGAGGCTTCAGTCATTTGAGCCAATATATCCCCTTTATATATAGTTTAAGCCAGGTAATGAGATTTTCTATTACTAATATGCCTCCCTATTGTTTGCTGAGTTTTCCCTATTTTTAAATCTTTGGGATACAATATGGAATCTGTCTTCTTGCAACCTAATTCATTTACGGAAATAGCAGCAATCTTGGATAGCATTTACTGCCCTCATAAGATCATTATATATTTTTGCTGCCTATGCTGAGTCTAACCAAAGTCATCTTCACAAGCGGTAAAATAAGAAATTTGAGAACTGTTTCTATGACAATTTCTGTTTAAGGTGATCAGTGTTCTCACGCACTTAGATAGTATTGATATAGACTTATTAATTTATATCACACATTTCCTGAACGTTGACATCCATTCTAATTGTGTGTAGATAGACATACAGTGCATAGAGGCCTTTGCAAAAGATGGGCCTTTGTTTAACATCCTCAGTGTTTATGGCAACATATTAAGTGTAGGTACCTTTTCGATGAAACTGAAGAGATCCCAGCAGACATACGGATTTTAGCATCTCTGTGGCGTACATTTCTAAGCAGCACTGCAGCTGGATGTAAAGCCTGCAGATTTCTGGATGAATCTCACCATCTTCTGGGCTGCAACAGAATGAAAGAGAAAAGCTGTGAACATTCTCAAGATTTCACTCATCAGTCATTTGTCTCAGCTCCGAGATGGGAAAATGCTCGATAAAGATTCCTCAAAGCCTGGAGTCTAAAAAATAGGACTTTCTCCTTTCAAACCAGTGACCAAAGTCACAGTTCTTACATAAGTGTCTTTCTGACTAACAGCTCTTAATTTTTTTCCCCTTCAGCAGCAGATTTCTTCTGGGAGCTTAAGATCATAAATGTTTTAAGTAATTGAAAATATCAGACATTTTCAATTTAAGTGTTGGAACAAATTTCCAAAATATATTTAAACCATAAAAATATCTTAGCCTGCAAGAAGAGATTAAAAACTCTTATTTTTAGAGAAACTACCTAAGAGCTCTTCAATTATTAGTTATAAGATAGCTCTTTAATATTAAGGCCCTGGAATAATATGATTAGAGAGCCATTTGATACAAATGGCTTGATACAAATCATCTTTATCAGGGTCTTTTGTCTCAGTCTAAAGGATATCCCTTTATTGTTTGCTATGGTTAATTTATCAAAGGCCAAACGTTTTTAATGAAAAAATAAAAATTTTATGAAGAGAAAAGTAATAAAATTCTAATAATTATGCTTAACAATCTAAAGCTAAATAAACACTGAACTTATGTTCTATAATTTGTACTGAAGTCCCTGAGCCTTTATCTATTAACTATGATAAAATATATAAATGTGAATATGATGAAACACGAAGTGATCACTTTTATCTTTTGATTAAGAAGAGAGGAGTTAGTTGTGACAAGACTCTTTCTTTTATATGCAACTAAAATAGCCTGTGTTGAATAAAGCAAACTAAATAAAAGAGATGATGTTTAGAGATAGATTAGAAATGGAAGAAGCATAAACGTGAACTCTGTCAACTGTCCTAATGTGCTATCTTTACTTCTATCCCCACGCATTTAAAATGCAGTGAAATCTGATTAGATAATGCAGCCTTTGGATTTGATTCCTTTGTAAAGTGGGTCAGTGGCAAAATGTCAGGAGTAATTATCAGGAAAAAAAAATGGTGGCTTCATTTTTATTTAAGTTTTGAAATCACAGTAAAAAGAATTTATATTTACACAGCCCTTTTCCCTGATAGTTTTCATTTTCAATACTTATTTAGTAGATGAGCCAGAGTTGGTCTAACTGTGTGGCTTACACAACACAGGAAAATGCAAGATTCTTTGCCTCAGTACCAGTGTTACCTGCACAGGCATCCTGTCTTTCCTGTGTCAGATAGAACAAAATGCCTTAAAAGAGCTTACGAGCAAAATGTGGCTTCATCTGAAAAATAAAAGTCTACATCACTTTCTCATTGCGTCTCATGGGTCCAGCCTTAGGCCAACATTGGAAGCATGTCTATCCTTGGCAAAAGTCCCAGATTTCCTTTCAGAGCTTTCTCCCACAAGTGCCTTCCACCTTCGAGCTGTCCTCCTGCTACCTGGAGTTCCTCCACACCCCCTCCACCACACACACACACACAGACACACACACACACACAAAGACTCATCATTTCACATCATTGTCAGCCTTTCAAAATGTCTCTGACTGTGTCCTACCCCTCATGGCCCTGGTGGACTCTGAAGGAATAATGGGCATCAATGGTCTGTGTAATAAAAACTGATCCTGGTGTATTAGCTGCTAATACATTGCTTTTGATAGAATAATTTGAAGATAGTGTCTTACCCCAAAGGCAGGCAAGAGGGAAAAGATTTTAAGGCAGCCAGGTCCTTTCTGTGCTGCTCCATCATCCCAATCATAGCTGCCTATTTTCACCTATGCATAACACTGGCCCTGGTGGCTCATATGCAGATTTAAAAAACACCCTATCATAAACCTGCTGTTGAATTGTAAATTTGATGAGTGGGACAATTAGCCAGTACAGTAGCATTCCAAGCCATGGAGTATTCTTATTTTCAGAAGTACAAAATATGTGCCTAATGGCTTAGTTCCAAAAATATGCAAACTTCATATATAGATGACATTTTATGTAACTTAAAGAAATGACTACCATATTAACGTATCTTAAGAGACAGTATATTTTGTTTATTATTTTATAGCTAGACAGAAGGAGATAAAGCAATGTATTAAGTGCTTCTGTAAAAAGGCAAGTGAGAATAGAGATTAAAATGCCTAATTCATAACATTTCCTTGGATGCCATCTCCTTAAGGCCTCTGTAACCAATGGAGGTTCAAGAAACTGTGGAACCATTTCTCCTTTCCTAAATGTTATGGGAAGGAACTGAATCGATGCCATCAGAAATGCAATCCCCTAAACAAAAATTAATTGATGCTAAAGTTGCATTATAAATTTTCTGGTTAAAAAATTCACACATATACTGGCTGATTATCCTTTAATATCTTGGAAAGTTGAAGTATAGAGAAAGAAAGAAACTAGTTAAAGAGCAGTCAGAAAGTTAGGATATCTTTTATATTAGTGTTTCACACTGCCTTAACCAGGTTACACTGGCCTCAGGACTTGTACAGTTCATTTCTCCCATTTTAGAGCTCTGAGCTATATTTCTGCTACTGATTACCAAAAGTTCATTAAAAGACAAATTGTCAAATGAGTTATAATATGTCTAACGTTATAAGCAGTGGACCGAAATACATTTTTGAGAAGCATTAAGAGCATTTAGATTACTTTCATAACAAATGAGCAAGAGTCAGAGCACGGAGAAGGAAGGAGAAGCCAAGAAAACGGCAATTTAAAAGCTTGAGACTTCTCAGGGATAAATTATAAAGCCCAAGGAAACATTTACATTAAAATGAAATTAGGCCTGTGGACTTCCTCCAGGAACTGGAAGCAACTTAACCTGGAGTTATTTATTTATGCTTCTCCTAAAATGATTCGCTCTTTGTAATCAAAGTTTAGTCTAGGAGAGCTGCCCCTGAGGTGATGCTCATTCAATTCAGTCAAAGAAACTTTGAGTTAGTGACTAAGTTGTGATTATTTTTCTATTGAGCTTAAGTCAAGCACTAACCTGATCATTTTGATTAATTTGAAAGTCTTAGTATTAATAGAAAAACACCCTAAAAATTAACTTTAACAATAGTTCAGCAATTTAGACCTCAAGCGGAATTCAAAAACATTTAAAATAAGCACCAAATTATGAGTCTTTCAATCAACTCTTTAAGGATGAGAATTAGGATTTAATATGTTAATCATATGACTTAAGAAATCCAAACTGGTTAGTCCTAGGGGTACATGAATACAGACATTGCCTAAGTTGCCCCTTGATAATGGAAATGCTCTCTCTTGTGGATATTCTGATTTTGCAATTCAAAAAGTGATACACTGAACAACCATCAGAGCGGCTAAAATTAAAAAGACTGACAACACCAAATGTTGACGATGACGTGCCGCAACAGAAATTCTCACACATTGTTGGCTGCAGCGGGGGGGAGGGGGGTGGTGGTGGTGTAAGTATACAATTCCTTTGAAAACAGTTCTGGAAGTTTCTTACAAAACTAAACATACACCTAACCTATGACCCAGCAATTCCAGTTCTAGGTATTTACCCAAGATAAATGAAAACATATTCACAAAAAGATTTCTGTAAGAGTGTTCAGAGTAGTTTTATTTAGAGTAACCCAAAACTGGAAGCAGGCCAGGAGTCTGTCAAGAGAAAGGCGGATAAAGAAACTAGTATATTCCTACAATACAATAATACTCAACAATTAAAAGAAGTAAACTTCTGGTACACAAAACACCATGGATGAATCTCAAAAACATGATGCTGAGTGAGAAAATCCTTACACAGAAGAGTACCTGTTTAGAACAGATAAAACTAATCAATAGTGACAAATTATTAGAACAGGTGGGGAGGGAATTGACTGGCAAGGGGCATGAGGGAAGGATACGTTCTGGGGTGAGGGTAATACTCTATATCTAGAGGGTTGAGTTACATGGGTGTATACATTTGGTAAAACTTATTGAATGGTACACTTAAGATTTGTGCATTGATTATAGGCAAATTTTACTTAAAAAAAAAAAGAAACATAAGCAAACATGGAACCCTAGTAAATGATACGTGTACTGACTGTTTAGGGGTAAAATTTACTACTGTCTGCAACTTCAGAAAAATAAGATGGGTTGCTGGTTGGAGAGAGGGATGGACAGATAGGTAGATATGCGGTAAAGCAACCACAATAAAATGATAACTGTAGAATCTAAGTGATGAGTATTTCCTTATTGCCCAAGCATTTACATTTCCCCAAATAATTACATGACATAAATTGAACAAAACAACTGAGCAGATTTATGACTAGTAAGGTCAAGTTCAGAAGTTAACACACTGGGGATTTTAGTTACAAAATGCCTTGGCCCGCATCTGTCTGCTCTTTTGCCCCGTTTTGCCAAGTTTGGTGTTCTGTGAAGCTGCTAATCGCTTTTTAAAAACCCTCAAAATGTATGTTGTTTTGAAAGTCTGTCCCTAATGGTGATGGTTTATATACTTAGTTGAAGGCAGCAAGACATAATAAAAAAAATGAGTTCTGGACTCAGAAAACTTAGCTCTAAATAGAGACTTTGCTGAGAATTGTGATCTTAGAAAAACCACTTTAATTTCCCCGGGACTCAGTTTCCTCAGCTGTGAAACAGGGATAACACCTATTCACGACGGAAGGATCTCAAGGTTGTTGCAAGGATCAAATGAGATTATGTGGGGAAAACAAGCAAAAACTGTGAAGGGTTGTTAGAAGCTGGCTGTAATCAATCTTAAGACATCAACGTTGTGCTTACTTAGCCTTATGCTTGCATATAGCCTGTAGTTTTAAAAATTATCTGCTAATGTGGTACATATATACAATGGGATACTACTCAGCCACAAAAAAACTGTGAAATTGTCCCATTTGCAACCACATGGATGAACCTTGAGGGCATCATGTTAAGCAAAATAAGCCAGACAGAGAAAGACAAACACCATATGATTTCACTCATATGTGAAATATAAACAAACTTATGGACAAAGAGAATAAATTAGTGGTTACCAGGGGAAGGGCGGTGGGGGCTGGGCACAAGGGGTGAAGGGGCACACTTATATGGTGTATGACAAACAATAATGTACAACTGAAATCTCACTATGTTATAAGCTATTATGACCACAATAAAACATTTTTTTTTAATTTTAAAAAATTATCTGCTATTCTATACATTCTTTATTTTCTTACAGCTCCCAAATATGGCCTTTGGGTAAATAAACATGCCATTAGTCTGAGAAAAGAAGGTGTGACCCCGTTGACAACCACTCAGCATTTCACAGACTTTAGTGATGACAGATAAACACTTGGGGTTTGTCAGCTAGCAGAGATGGAAACCAGAACGCCTGTGGCAGCAAATACATCCCAGTTTCTCTTTTCAGAATCAATTCTGTTGTTGGCTATTAAGCCAAATGGCAAGGAAAGATTCAGGAAGCCAAATGAGATGAGGGAAGGGGATGATATCCACTGCTTTATTTTTCAGAGCAAATAGTTAGGGAGGAAAGGAATTAAATGACTTACCCAAGGATCACGATCTCCAGAATATCTCTTCAAATAACCCTAGTGGTTTCCTTTCAGATGGATTCCATTTACAAGGATATACCCTAATTCTGAGCCAAATTCAGTGCTAGCTTCAGAGTCCAGCCTACATATGGTGTCCGTGAAGGAGACTTCCCAAGGTGGCCCCATGAGTTTACAGAATCAATAGATAGTCAGAGGACACGGAGGGCACAAATGTGTGTTTGTGTTTGTATATGTGTGTGTGTGTCTGTTTGTGTGCCTGTGTGATCAAGATACTATTTTAGGTTTCAAATTCTTAAAGGTAATTACAGGGTCTATCCAAGCTCAAAAATACAGAACAGATGCCAGGTACCTACTAAATGACTACACTTTTTTATACCAAAATAAGCCTGCAATAAAAACAGAAGCCCAGTTAATCAGAAGAAACAGAAACAAGATACTTTTCAAGGTACCTACAGATAGAATAGTTGAGTTTCTCTATCGTCTCCATTTTTTTCGTCATCTTCCTCCAGTGAGTTTTTCTGAAACTTGTGTTTTAGGTGGAAACTTCCTGTATTTTCTTCACAGAGACTCACAGCAAGTTTGGTTCCCCCAGGAGCCTCTGATGAAGTAATTGCAATAATTCCCCTCACTTCACAGCGTGTCATTTGGTGGGAACATATGGCTCAGTGACTTCCTCACCACTGAACACGAGTCGGAATCAAACTCTGCCCTGGAGCTGCTCCGGTTGAGTCAAAAATGAAACTTGACTTTAACAGCAGAGTGAAACCTGAAGTTTCAACTGGATTAGCAACTGGATTAGCTTTTGGTGGTGACTTTGGGTACCTTTATGCAAAGCAATGGGGCTCAGAGGGGGAGCACTTTTTATGATTTAAAGCCATATTCTGGTCTTCATCTCCCTGTTACTTTCAGTTTGCTCTCTGGCAGGAACTTTGACATTTCCCCATGACCCAGTTGGGAGAGTTGATAAATAATGGGTAGCACTACCAAGCACCTTATATTTTTCCATTTAAAGAGTAAAAATTATATTTTAACAGATTTAAACACTTAAAAATCAATAGCCATCAGTTTGCTAACATTAAGTTACTTGCGATGAAGTAAGATTAAAAATACTACTATTGAATTGAAAAATCGTCTTTTATTTATCTTGAAATTTACTGGTTAAGGCATTACTGGTGAGAGTTGGGACTAGGTGGTGACTTTTGTGGCGAATCTGAAGGGGCTCTCTGGGCGTTTCTCAGGGCATTAGAGGTTGAAGTTGTTAATGGGCTGCACATCATGACTTCTTTTTCTTGATTCTTGAAACTCATGCTTATTGACCAGGAGAAAACTAACGCTTACAAGGCAATATTTCTTCATTCTCCCAAATAAAATATCTTTCTTATTCTATCCTGGCCTCTTTCCCCCCTCCCTCCTTTCTCCTCTCATCCTTTTTTTGGCTTGAGAGTCTCTTGGTGTTTTCATTTTTCCCTCTGATTCTCTCAATGTTTTTCTCTTTATGGTCTTTTCTTGGGAGTTCTATGGGGTCTGCAAACAGCTCTTTCGGTCCTGGTCTACCAGTTGCTGTGACTCTTACAGCAGAGAGAGGCCTGCGGCTGATGGAGTCTGAGTCTTAGATTCTTGAATCTCTGCTGGGATGACAATCAGCACCATGGGTTATATGGCTAGAACACAGCCCTTTCCCAGTGACCACAGTTAGGACCAGTTTATTTTAAAAGATATATATATATATGTGTGTGTGTGTGTGTATATATTTATATTTAAATTAAATAAGCATATATCTGTTTCTGTTTAATCTGGAGAATATTTTTTTGCATTGAAAATCAAGATTTTTCAACCTCTGATGCTTACTATTTGTACCTGATACCAAGGATCTTCATAGGTCAATTATCATTCAACTTTCATGTGTTACAAGGGAAAGAATTCAACTCATTAATTTTCATCATATTCAAAGTCTAGGTCATTAATTACAGCAGGTAGTTATTTCCTGCTCTTATCACTGGGATTTTAGGGCTCAATATATTAAACTGTTGGTTTATCTAAATGGTATTTAGCCCTTCATTCTTAATTATGTTACTAAGTTAGGTGATGCTGTATTTCTCTTTAACTAAAGCTATAGCCTTCACACTACTGCTGAAACAATGACACAGCTTTCAAACAACCTGAGATAACCGTGCTGACCAAATTTAACTAAATTAATCCAAAAGAGAGTTTTTGATAAAAAGAGAAATTCTTGCATCTCATTGAACTGTAACAGCACAAAATGTTGATCAACACTTTAATAATTAATTATGACATATCCGCTGTATAGTTATAGAGTAACTAGTCGTCAAATCCATCGTGGCTGCCAAGGCCAATGGCTTCCTCTTACATATGAGAGACTATTTATCTCTAGTGATAGTCCAAGGGATGACAAAGGACCATGAGAGTCCAAAGTATGGCCCACACAGGCCTGAAATTCTATTTTTTAGACTTACAAAGATATTAAACCAGAAAGGCTCTTTGGGGTGGTTTAGGAATAGGGTATGAAGATGTCATCTATTTATCATATTAATAACAATAGCAAATACATGTAGCTTCCACTTTCCCGCAGAGCTTCAGCCCTGCCGATTTAGCTCTCTGGTTCATTCTTTAGTTTATATGAAGGATTTAGAGAAGAGTTAGAACTTTTTAAGCATTTTGCAGTCTACTTTTTCAACTTCAGACTCCTACCCAACACTAGAGGTTCTTTAAGTGTTATATCTAATAGGATTCTGCGGTTCTAGAAATTCTTTCTTTCCATTGGCACACAATGATAATTTGTATTTTTTGCATAACTCTCAAAAGATAACACTTCATGCCAATATGGAAATGTGCATTTCTAGACAGATGTAAGAGCTATTTTCTACAAAAAGGCAAAAGCTTTATGTAAACAGAAGAGGCGAGTATCAATTTATGGAAAATATCATATTCCACCATGAGTTTTTTCACTGGATTATAAATTCCTTGAGGCAGAAAGTTTATCTTATTTATCTTTATAACCTCCAACATTTAACAGATTGTCTGGTACATAGTAGGTTCTCAATTAAACAGTTACCCCAAGCTGGCGTAAAAAAATAGTGCCTATATGATGTGAGGAGCCAGAGGGCTGGGGTTACAGTGCTGGTTCTGCCTTCATCTGCTCTATGTCACCATTAGAGATCGTTTTCTTAAGAGTTTCTTTTCTTGCAGCCCTCTTTTTTTCTTTAAACTATTATATAAAAGTAATATTACCATATTAACAGATAATGCATGCAGATAAGTAAAAAGAGGAAAAGATGACATACTAAGACCAGAAGTATCTATTATTAACATTTTTGTATATTTCCTTCCAGATTAATATCCTCAAGAGCCGGAAGTTTTATCCATTGTTTCTGTTTGCCAAGCACCTAGCATATTGCCTGGCTCACTGAAGGCTCTCAATCCGTGTTTCTTGAAACGAATCAAACTGAACATTCAAGGCTCACCATGTATGTGAGTCCATGTGATACACGCAGACTCCTCAAAGAGGCAAGGCTGGTAATTTCAGAGTCAAGAGAAGGAAAGCAATGGTGGTCTGACTTCAGGAGGAAGAGCCCACCTTACTGCAGTAGTTCACATTTTCTCAGAGAAGGAAAAAAATAGGCCACTTTCCAGCCTCTACATGAAGCATAAGCGGTCTGGAGTCAGAGTTCTGGGTTTATATCTTGATTTCATTACTTTTAACTGCGTGATCTTGGGCAAATTTCTTAACCTCTCAGAGCCTCAAATATTGAATTAAGATAGTAAGACCTACTTCATAGCATTATTGAAAAGATTTAAGTGAAATAATATATGGTCATAACAAGCACAAATGACGGGGAAGTGTTGCAAGGAGGCAATTCTGCACATTCTGTGTAGACATCCTTACATCTCTATTATAGGCTTTCTTCCAACCTAATTATTAATTTGAATAATATTTATTAATTTCTTGCTATTCACAAAGGATTAATTTTGGAAATACAAAAGGAAAGTTTTCCTTTTTCTGGAGTCCTTTTTTAAGAGTTCATGGAAACTCTCATTATTATCCCATAGTGTTTTTATTTGATGATAACATACTGTAAAGACTCCTCTAAGACAAATTACTTTTTCTGAAGAGTGATAGAAAATTTTCAGCCTTTTATTCCTTCCTTGATGTGGTATCATTTTCCTGCCATCGAGTTTTCAACTAAATGGCTCCACCATGGAGATGTACATACAATTTTTTCTTTCATTCTTAATGATGAAGTATAATGTACCATTAGGTGAAACAGAATGAAAAGACTTCTCCTCTGCCAAAAGTTAGCTCAAGAACAGAAATAGCTCTTCAGGCAGACAGACACATAGGCAGGAGGAGACGGTGATTAACAAATGTTTAGTCCGTCTCTCCAACAGAAGCATCACTTTGGATTTTCAAAATGGCATAAATTATGTAAGATCATAACCCTTAGCTAGGAAAAAAAAAGGCTCATGAACTTCACCGACAAAGGACTTGAGGGCAGAAATATGCTCTATTATTTCCTGGCATTCGATTCAGCATTAACAAAATACAATGCAACTAATGTTTACTGGCAGTTTACTATGTGCCGGATACCACACTAAGCACTTACATCTCATTTAATTCTCACAATGAGTCTATGACGTAGTTACTAGCCTTATCCTCAGTTTACAGACTGAAGGAAATGAGGCTTAGGAGAGGTTATGAAACTTGCTCAAGTCACACAAATAGTAGACGGAGTGATAAGACTCAAACCTATATTTATGCTTTTAACTGCTATGTAATATTATCAGAACTGAGTGCTCAGGAACTGAACTATATTGATATCTTTATTCATTTATCCCGTGCACAGTTACTGAAAGCATACTTTCTGCAAAATATTGTGCTAGGAGTGAACTAATTTTACTCTACTTTTTCTTTGTTGAACCCCTAAATTATCATGGCTTAAAAGTCAGCCCTACTCTTGGTTCCTCCATTTATAGAAAGCACACAATACTTTCTGCCCAGCTCAGGGAAAGGCATAACACAAAGGGAGTGTAAGTGTGTAACACAGGAGGCATGTCAGCTAGTGCAAGCTGGCGTATGTGGGGGAGCGGGGAAAACTGCCAATGAGAACAGGGTATACCCTCACCCCACAGGGATCCCTCCATCTGAGCAGAGCAATAAGAATGGGAAAAGGGCATGGTAATGATTGAGTATAAAATCCTGTTTCTAGCTCTCTGTGCCCTTTTCTGCATGCACAAAAATGAAGGCACTGAGGGGGAAGTGGGAAGGTGACATTGATGCTGTTCATGGGTCATCATTATTCTCTCTTCTGCCAAAGGGTCTAGGATGCAATGCAGAGGTCTCTTTTTACCACTTTACTGGGAATGTGAGAGTTCTCTGCACAAGGTAAGAAACAAACACTGTAAATTATTTCCAAAGCATTTTAGAAGTGAGCAGTGAGATAAATATATTAATGTAAATATTAGACATTGTTGGCGGCTAATGGCTCAGTTGGATTTAAGAGTTTTTAAATGTTATACTTAGACAAGTAGTCTTCAAACTTTGTATGTCATGCATCTCTATCCATAAAAAAATCAGGGGGCTGGTCTGGTGGTGCAGCGGTTAAGTTCGCACGTTCCGCTTCTTGGCGGCCCAGGGTTTGCTGGTTCGGATCCTTGGTGTAGACATGGCACCGCTTGTCAGGCCATGCTGTGGTAGGCATCCCACATATAAAGTAGAGGAAGATGGGCACAGATGTTAGCTCAGAGCCAGTCTTCTTCAGCAAAAAGAGGAGGATTGGCAGTAGTTAGCTAAGGGCTAATCTTCCTCAAAAAAAAAAAATCAAACATGTGCTTTTAATATGCAATGTATTTGTTGACAAATTATACATATATAATGACACTAACATATTTGATATATTAAAAATGTACAAAAAGATATGAGAAAAGGAGACTATAAATTATAAAGTTATAATTTTTTTCAGATCACCTTGCACACATCACTTTGAAGCCCATGGGCTCAGGTGGGAGGTTCTCAAACTTTAACGTGCATTAGAATCAGCTGAAAGGCTTGTTAAACCACAGAATGCTGGGCTCCATCCCTAGAGTTTCTAGTTCAGTGGGTCTGGGCTGGGGCCTGATCGTTTGATTTCTAATAAGCTCCCAGCTGATCCAGGAACTGCACTTTGAGAAGCAATGGGTTAGCCTATTACAGCCATACCCCTTAGGGAAGGCATCTAGCATCCAAAGGAAAGAAGCAATAATGTTGGTATGCCGGCGGTGAGGCTTATATTTAAAGCAGCCTCCAAATCATGACACACGGCCACAGAGCTAATTCCATTAAGCGAAAGAGTAACTTCAGTAAACATCCAAGCACATTCCAGGCACTTGAGGAGAAAAATGTTTTCAGATGACATTCAGCATACACATTAGGGAAAATGTACTAAGTAGATCCAAACCCACACTTTAGCTCAAAGTTAAGCAGATGGAAGACCATGGGAGGCTCTAGGACCACAGTGATATGGCATCCTGCATGACAAGCATCCCCAAGAAGCCAAGCATTGCTTGGCAGATTCTTCTGAAAGGCCTCCTGGAGGGTGTGCATTCAAGTTGCAAATCCCATTTGGTTTGCACTCCAGGTTTTACTGGGCAAGGTTTTACCCTAATTTTAAAAACATCTTGTTTTAAAAGTTTTTCTTCATTTTGGCCTTCTTTCATTTCCTGTCCTTGAACTCACATTGCAACACTCTTAATATGAACTGACATCTTATTGCAAATCAAAGGAAATGCAACACCTACTTTACAAATTAGTATAAGAGCTAACAAAGGGCCACAAATGGTGAGACAACTGGAAAGTGACACTGTTCCAGGCAAGGGCAAGAACGATAAACTCAGAGGCTCTCTGCGCCCTGCTCTGAACAAATCATTCACTGGGATGCTAGTTTGGAAGCAAGTGGGAAGGACAGAGAATGAACATTCCGGCTCACACTACTGAAATTCCAGAGATCCGCAACAGATACCCAACATGCCTACAGCTGACAAAAATCGCTTGAAAGATGTGAGGCTGCAGCATCAACTGGGGCCCGCAGCCTCAGCGAAAATGTATAAAGACAACTCCTGTCTGATTTTGTTAAAGGTAAAAATCCTGGTTATGCTTTCTGGACCTGCTGCAAAGATTGCTTGTACCAAGGGTGGGAAACATCATCCAGCAGCATGTAACAGGGAAATTGGAAAAGTTGATCCAGGCAGGAAATGAAAAATTAATAGAAAGAAGCCTGGTTGACAAGACAGAGGGAAAGGACCAATGGGTGTGTGTGGGAACTTAACTACATTTCACTAGTGGAAGGTTACACATGCCGGCTGCTGATGTTGCAGTGAAACTTAGAATAGAGCCCATTCCTTCCCAAGGATTTAAGGGGCAGGAATTAATTTATATTTGATTTTTACACTACCATTTCTCTCTGTCTTGTTTCTGCTTTTGTTTTTTTAAACAGTAGAGTTCAACTTTTTAGAGAATGTCATTCCTTTTCCAAGTTGACTACTTAGACTAGTGTGTGCTTAAGTTACATTTGCAAATATGAACACATGATATCTCCGAGTGATATACACAAATTCATTTCCCTCTACCATGAGTTACGAAAGGCAGTTTCCATTGCAATTTAAACATGTCATCTAATTAAAGATACAAATCTTGAAATGTTTTTCTTCTCTCAGCACTCTATCCTAGCTTTTACACACACACACACTCACACACACAGATTTTTTTTTAGGTCAAGCACACAGTGTTCTACCAGAAAGGAATAATGTCAAGTAAAAATAATAGCAGGCATAAAGAAAAATAATCACTCAGTCTACATGGAGCCAAGAGGAAGACTTAGAAAACAGAGTAAGAAGTTGTAGGGCAATTTTCCCAAACATCAAGCAATATTATACTTGTTGGCTCTTTGAAAATAAGATAACAGTATTACGACAACATTAAATCATTTTTCGATGAAAAGTAAATTACCCCCAAATCCCACATCTTAATGTATCTATGTTAACTTTTGTGACAAATTTTCCAAATTTTGACCATCTGGATATTTATTTTTACTCAGTTAAAATTATTGTAGGCCAATTTTGTGTTTTTTTTTAACATCACTTTATGATAAACATTTTCCCATTTTAAATAATTTCAACATGGTAATAGGGGGAAAAACAGGAAACTCACTGAAGAGGAAATATGAAAGGATAATAATTACAGGAAAAAATACTCAGCTTCATTAGTAATCAAGGATATGCAAATTTAAATCAGTAAGATACATCATTTCATATCCATTAGATCAGAAAAATAAAAGTCTGAAAATACCAAGTGCTTAAGAGGAGCTAGAGCAAGGCACCAATGGAAAGGTCAATTGATACAATCATTGGAGAACAATTTGAAGTATCAAGTACAATGGAAATTGTGCATATGCAACCACCCATCAATTCTACTCCTATGTCTGTTGTCTAGAGCAGCCCTGTTCAACAGAACTTCCTGTGATGATGGAGATAGTCCTCTGTGCTCAGCAGTATGATTAGCCACAAGCTTCATGTGGCTATTGAGCACTTGACATAGGCTAACACGCCTGAGGAACTGAAGTTTTTGTTTTAATTATATAAATTTAAATGTCTATGTCTCTAGCAATATATAAGTGTACCAATTTTACCATAGAATTACCAGAATTGGATGTAATCATTCTTTGACATTTTGCTAATTTACAGTGTGTAAACTTCTATATATTGTTTACCCTGTGGTTTTTCAACTATTAATATAGTTGAATATTTTCCCTCATGTTTGCTTATTCCAATTACGTGTCCATACGCTTTGTCCAGTTTCAGCTGAGGTCTTTGCTATAAACCCCATGCAATATTTTTCCTTTTTTCTGGCAGTAGTTCCTACCAACTGTAAATACTCCTTAGTTCCTCTCTAATTTGTATCCCCTAGAAGTTCAGTATAATTTTTCCCCATTGTATTTTTTAGTAAGCTTAAAATGTTTCTGCATTTTCACTTACAGTTTCTTGTTTGAAGGTTAAAACAACTTTAGTTAAGACTAACAGTTTCAACTACATAAAAACTAAGCTACTATTAAAACAAAAGAAAGATGCAAACACTGGATTGCATTGAGTAAAAGAGACAAATATGTTTGTATGAAATATGAAGAGCTCATTCAGTTCATAAGGAAACAATCAGCTGAAAGGTGTAGCAAAGTTTATTGCTCATTTCCTGAGCCTCTCCAGGGAAGCCATTGGATCAGTGCATGCTGCCTACCATCTCAATTTTGTTCTCTCTTCATTTGTGACTCTGGAGATTTCTCTTACTTTTTTGTGAGCTCAGTTACACCTTTAAAAGGGTGTTTGTCACATTTTATCCAACTTATCGGTCTTGTATGTTTTAGAGTTATCTAACCCAGTGTATTACCAGAAATAGAAGACACAAGTTATCTCACCCACTCTTACACAGACTCTCTGATGTAGATATTATTAACATTTTAAAGATGAAGAAAGTGAGGCTGGGTTACTTTCTCAGGGATCACAGAACTGTTAAGCCTGATATTGGAACACTGCCTCCAAAGTCTGGGCTCTTTCTACTAAATGTTGGATGCAGGCATGCTGCCATTTTGAAAAAGAGAAATGAAGGAAGGAAGGAAAGAAGGCAGGCTAGCCAGCCTACAGATTTAAGTAATACTAGGTCACCTGTAAGATTAACTGGAAAGCTCCAAAAAGAAAAGATAAATAGGACAAAAAACAAGAACCCCAGAAATTCCTTCATATAAGAACTAGCATTAAATTTTTATAGGTTGAAAGTGTGAATCTGACATTGATTCTTCCACAGAAGCCATCATTAAGGGAGGAAAAAAGGTAAATCCTGATAATTTGTTTTCCTTTGGCCAAGGCAAGCCTAGGAAATAAAATTATCCTGATTTCAGATTATCTGAGCATTTACAACTGAATCATGATCATGTTACTTCAAAACAGAATCAAAAGCATCCAAATAAACAAAACAGTCAACAGACACCATGGAAAGAAAAAAAGTAACAGCTAAAAGTCCAGAAATCCCTCAACTTAAATTCAGACCCAGGTGTTAGGAGTTGATGTAGAGCACAAAGAAGAAATGATTCCAGATTATGTTGAATCAGGTCAAATAAATGCTTCACGTGTAGAAGAAATTAAAAATGAAGATAGGTTAGGTATATTGAGTCAATTATATTTTGAAGCTTTTGTTTTGCAAAAGCAAAGAAAAATTCTGCTTTGTTAAGAAAATAATGCAAAAGAGCAAAACACAAAAGAAAAAGGAAAAAATCCTGGAATAGAGTAATATACATTCTACTTGAAAGGCTAAATAATTTTTTTAAATGTCAGGAGTGACGTCAGCATCATAGTGGAGTGAGCTCTTCTTTAGTCTCTCTCCCCCATGAATGAAAAGGATATTCATAAACCAACAGAGGAAACTCATACAACACAAAAGATGTCTGAGAGACCCATGCAGCCACACATCTGAAGGTGGAGGTGCTGAACCCCTAGGAAGAAATGGAAGGAGGTAAGCGGATCTCCTCTACTTCCCCCAGTGGCAGTGACTCAGGGTGCAATACCCCCACAGCTCTGAGAAAAGAGGAGGGGGAGCTCTCTGCAGGAACACCTTCATTCCCCGAATTCCCTTGCAGCCCATGGGAAAGCCCCACACAGAGGTGGCTAAGCTATTACAGGGATGTCTTCATCAAGCCAGCATCCCAGGGGAGCAGATAGTGAGGGCAGAGCAAGAACATCCTCAGGTTTGCACACATGAAAGAAAGTACCCCTCTCCCTACCTGGCACTCCAGCTCAGCTGGTCAGCAAGAGTGTCCAAACATACATTAGAAAAGCAGCAGCTGTGAGTGAGCTAGCCTGCAATCACAGACGGGCCCCATCAACATAGATTCTAAATGACAGGCACAGATGCCAGGGATTGCAGCAGGCTCAGAATACACATCTCCCCACCCCCCAAGTGGTAGCAGGTGGAAGCTGCAACCAGATACTATCACTATGTGAAGGCACAAATCCATGCCATCAAATAGCATGAAGAACTATATTAATACACCAGATCAGAAGGAAAATGAAAAGGACCCAGAAGTCAACCCTAAAGGCACAGAAATTTACAACCTAAATGATAGAGAATTCAAAATAGCTATCATAAAAAAACTCAGCAAGTTACAAGAAAGTACAAATAGACAGTTCAATGAAATTGGGAACAAAATTAATGAACAGAGGGAATTCTTCACTAAAGAGATTACAACTATAAAGAAAAACCAATCAGAAATGTAGATGAAAAATACAATGATGAGTTAAAGAAAAATCTGGAGTCCCTGAATAACAGAGCTGATATAAGGGAGGGCACAATTAGCAGTGTGGAGGGCAGAAATATAGAAATGCTTCAGATAGATGAGAAGAGAGAACTAAGATTAAAAAGAAGTGAAGAAATTCTCTGAGAAATATCTGACTCAATTAGGAAATGCAACATAAGGAGTATAGGTATGCCAGGGGAGAAGAGAGGGAGAATAGATCAGAAAGCTTGTTCAAAGAAATAATAGCTGAGAACTTCCAAAACCTGGGGAAGGAGCTGGGAATACAAGTAAAAGAAGCTAATATAACTCCCAACTATATCAATGTAAAAAGAATTCTCCAAGGCATATAGTAGAAAAACTGGCAAAAATCAATGAGAAAAAAAAATATTAAGGGCAGCAAGGCAGAAGATAATAACTTATAAAGGGACCCCTATCAGGCTTTCAATAGATTTCTCAGTAAAAAGCTTACAGCCTAGGAGAGAGTGGAATGATATATTCAAAATTCTGAAGGACAAAATTTTCAGCCAAGAATACTCTATACTGCAAAAATATCCTTCACATATGATGGAGAAATAAAAACTTGCACAGATAAACAAAAGCTGAGGCAGTTCATTGCCACAAGACAACCCTCCCCCCAACAAGAAATGATCAAAATGCTCTTATACCTTGAAAATAAAAAGAAAGGAAAGGTGTACAAAGCTTTGAGCAAGGAGATAAATAGGCAGACAAAATCAAATCAGAAAATTGCAGCTCTCTATCAGAACGGGTTAGCAAACACTTAATTATAACATTAAAGATAAAAGGAAGGAAAACATCAAAAATAAATATAGTCTTGTCATTTTCACCACAAACTCACAAGACAAGATGGAATGAAATGTGACAACAACAACCTAGAAGGGGAAGAGGAAAAGGACGGAATTGGCTTAGACTAAGTAAATAAGAGGCTATCAGAAACTGGACTATCTTATCTATGAGATTTTTTTATACAAACCTCATGGTAACCACTAAACAAACAATCAGAAAAGAGACACAAATGATAAGTAATGAGAAAACCATCATAAAGAACCACCAAACTGAATTGGTAGCCCAAAATACATGGGACGAGAAACAAAGGAAATGCAGGAGAACTGGAAAATGAGTGATAAAATGGCAGCATTAGGCCCCCACATTTCAATAATCACTCTAAATGTAAATGGATTGAATTCTCCAGTCAAAAGACAGAGTGTAGCAGCATGGATTAAAAAACAAGACCCAACAATATTCTGCCATCAGGAAACACTTCTCAGCTCTAAAGACAAACACAGGTTCAGAGTGAAGGCATGGAAGATGGTACTCCAAGCTAACAGCAAACAAAAGAAAGCAGGTGTTGCCATACTTATATCAGACAAAGTAGACTACAAGATGAAACAGGTAAGGAGAGACAAAGGGGGCAGTATATAATGATAAAAAGGACACTCCACCAAGAAGACACAACATGTATGTCTATGCACCCAACACAGGAGCACCAAAGTACATAAAGCAACTATTAACAAACCTAAAAGGAGATATTCACAACAACACAATAATAGTGGGGGACCTCAACACTCCACTCACATCAATGGATAGATCATCCAGACAGAAAGTCCACAAGGAAACAGTGGGATTAAATGAAAATCTAGACCAGATGGACTTAATTGATATATTTGGAATACTCCATCCAAGAACAGCAGAATACACATTCTTCTCAAGTGCGCATGGGACATTCTCAAGGACAGAGACCGTATGTAGGGAAACAAGGCACGCCTCAATAAATTTAAGAAGATTGAAATAATAACAAGCATCTTTTCTGACCACAATGCTATGAAATTAGAAGTTAACTACAAGAAAAATGCCAAGAAAGGGACAAAGATGTGGAGATGAGACATGCTACTGAACAACCAATGGATCATTGAAGAAATTAAAGGAGAAATCGAAAAATATCTGGAGACAAATGAAAATGAAAACATACCATACCAACTCATATGGGACACAGCAAAAGTGGTACTAAGAGGGAAATTCATCACAATACAGGCTCATCTCAACAAACAAGAAAAATCCCAAATAAGCAATCTCAAATTACACCTAACAGAATTAGAAAAAGAAGAACAAACAAAGCCCAAAGTCAGCAGAAGGAGGGAAATTGTAAGAATCAGAGCAGAAATAAATGAAATTGAAACAAAAAGACAGTAGAAAGGATCAATGAAACAAAGAGCTGGATCTTTGAGGAGATAAAACTGACAACCCCCTAGCAAGACTTACAAAGAAAAAAAGAGAGAAAGCGCAAATAAATAAAATTAGAAATGATAGGGGAGAAATTACAATGAATAATACAGAAATACAAAAGATTGTAAGAGAATACTATGAAAAGCTATATGCCACCAAATGGGGCAATCTAGAAGAAACAGATAAAGTTTTAGACTCTTACAACCTCCCAAAGCTGAATGAAAGAAATAGAGAATCTGAATAGACCAATCACAAGTAAAGAGATTGAAACACTAATCAAAAACCTCCCAAAAAAGAAAAGTCAGGACCAGATGGCTTCCCTGGAGAATTCTACCAAATATTCAAAGAAGATTTAATACCTATCCTTCTCAAACTATTCCAAAAAATTGAAGAAGATTGAACACTTCATAACACATTTTATGAGGCCAACATCACCCTGATCCCAAAGCCAGACAAGGAAAACACAAAGAAGGAAAATTACAGGCCAATATCACTGATGAACATAGACGCAAAAATCCTCAACAAAATATTGGCAAACTGAATACAGCAAACTGAATGATCAAGTGGGATTTCTACCAGGGACACAGGGATGGTTCAACATCCACAAATCAATCAATGTGATACACCACATTAACAAAATGAGGAATAAAACCCACATGGTCATCTCAATAAACACAGAGAAAGCATTTGACAAGATCCAACATCCACTTATGATGAAAAATCTCAGTAAAATGGATATAGAAGGAAACTACCTCAAGATAATAAAGGCCATATATGAAAAACACACAGCCAATATCATACTCAATGGGGAAAAAACTCAAAGCCATCTCTTTGAGAACAGAAACAAGGCTAGGGTGCCCACTGTCACCAGTTTTATTCAACATAGTACTGGAGGTTTTGGCTAGAGCAATTAGGCAAGAAAAAGAAATAAAAGGAATCCAAATAGAAAATGAAGAAGTGAAACTCTTGCTGTTTGCAGACAACATGATTTTACACATAGCAAACCCTAAAGAATTCATTGGAAAACTACTAGAAATAATCAACAACTACAGCAAAGTTTCAAGGTACAAAATCAACTTACAACAATCGGTTGCATTTCTATACTCTAATAACAAACTAACAGAAAGCGAACTCAAGAATACAATCCCATTTACAATCACAACAAAAAGAATAAAATATCTAGGAATAAATTTAACCAAGGAGGTGAAAGATATACACAATGAAAACTACAAGACATTATTGAAAGAAATCAATGATGACATAAAGAAATGGAAAGATATTCCATGCACGTGGATTGGAAGAATAAAAATGGTTAAAATGTCCATGCTAGCCAAAGCAATCTACAGATTCAATGCAATCCCAATCAGAATCCCAATGACATTCTTCACAGAAATAGAATAAAGACTCTTAAAATTCACATGGGGCAAGAAAAGACCCTGAATAACTAAAGCCATCCTGAGAAAAAAAGAACAAAGCTGGTGGCATCACAATCCCTGACTTCAAAATATACTACAAAGCTATGGTAATCAAAACTGGATGGTACTGGTACAAAAGCAGACACACAGATCAACAGAACAGAACTGAAACTCCAGAAATAAAACCACACACATACGGACAGCTAATCTTCAACAAAGAAGCTAAGAACATACAATGGAGAAAGGAAAGTGTCTTCAATAAAGTGTTGGTAAAACTGAACAGCCACATGTAAAAAAATGAAAGTAGACCATTATCTTTCGCCACACACAAAAATTAACTCAAAATGGATCAAAGACTTGAAGGTAAGACCTGAAACTACAAAACTCCTAGAATAAAATACAGGCAGTACACTCTTTGACATCAGTCTTAGAACGATCTTTTTGAATACCATGTCTATCAGACAAGGGAAACGAAAGAAAAAATAAACAAATGGGACTTCATCAGACTAAAGAGCTTCTGCAAGGCAAAGGAAACCAGGAACAAAATGAAAAGACAACCCATCAAGTGGGAGAAAATATTTGCAAACCATATATCTGGGTTAATCTCCAAAATATATAAAGAACTCACACAACTCAACAACAAAAAACCAAAGAACCCAATCAGAAAACGGGCAGAGGATATAAACAGACATTTTTCCAAGGAAGATATACAGACGGCCAACAGGCACATGAAAAGATGTTCAACATCACTAATCATCAGGGAAATGCAAATCAAAACTACACTAAGATATCACCTTACACCTGTTAGAATGGCTATAAACACCAAGAAAAACATAACAAGTGTTGAAGAGGATGTGGAGAAAAGGGAACCCTCATACATTACTGGTGGGAATGAAAACTGGTACAGCCACTATGGAAAACAGTACAGAGATTTCTCAAAAAATTAAAAATAGAAATAGCATATGACCCAGCTATCCTACTACTGGGTATTTATCCAAAGAACTTGAAATCAACAATTCAAAGAGATTTATGCACCCCTATGTTCATTGCAGCATTATTCACAATAGCCAAGATGTGGAAGCAACCCAAGCGCCCATCAACCATAGACTGAATAAATAAGATGTGGTGTATATATATATATAATGGCATACTGCTCAGCCATAAACAAGACAAAATTGTCCCATTCGCAACAACATGGATGGACCTTGAGGGTATTATGTTAAGTGAAATAAGCCAGACAGAGAAAGACAAACACTTTATGATTTGACTCATATGTGGAAGATAAACAAACACATGGACAAAGAGAACAGTTTAGTGGTGACCAGAGGGGAAGAGGGCTAGGGGCTGGGCATAAGGGGTAAAGGGGCACATTTATATGCTGACTGACAAATAATAATGTACAACTGAAATATCACAATGTTATAAACTATTGTGACCTCAATAAGATTTTTTAAAATGTCAGAAGTAGCTAATATAGTCTAGAAACTGGATAAATTTTGGAAAGACAATCAGAAAATAACACTTTGGAAGAAATAATCAGAATTGGTAGAAGAAAAGGGAAGAAAAAAAGACAATTTTCCTAATATGTACGTTTTAAAACATGCGGGTAAACTTCTCTAGACTATTTCCATTAGACCACATTATCAACATTCTGGAATCATCAAAAGCATATTTTATTGAGTGTGGAGGTAATTTGCTAAAGCAATATATACCTTGAAAACAAAAATGAATTCCCTACATAAGAAATGATGAGAGGTTTTAATTTTTCAAAAGTATTTGAAAAAGGTGCAGATCTAGATTCTGATTAATGAGCATAGGTCAAGGCTGCAAGATATCAAACATAGAGATGGTAAACTAACCTGAAACTGTTTGGGGTATACTGGTAAGCCTAATATGAGGACGTCAGGTTAACAAATACATATATTTTTTAAACCTGTATGTGAACCAGATGATACCTAATCAGAACAATTGAAATATTTTCTTAAAATTTAAAAAGTGAAAGTTTTTAGATTAACTCTAAAGAATAGTGCCAGCCCTGGTGGTCTAGTGGTTAAGATTCGGTGCTCTCACCACCATGGCTCAGGCTGCTTTGCAGTCAGGGAACCATGCCACCTGTCTGTCAGTTGTCACACTGTGCTGGCTGTATTCTACTGCGATACTAAAAGCTATGACACTGGTGTTTCGAATACCAGCAGGGTCACCCATGGTGGACAGGTTTGAGCAGAGCTTCCAGATCGGACAGACTAGGAAAAAGGACCTGGTCACTCACTTCCCAAAAAACTGGCCATGGAAACCCTCTGAACAGCAGTGGAACATGGTCTGAGATAACGCCGGAAGGTGAGAGGATGGCGCAAAAAGACCAGGCAGGGTTCTGCTCTGCTGCACACAGGGTCGCTGGGAGTCAGAATCGACTCAACGGCACTAACAACAAATAAAGAATAGTATACTAATATGTAATGAACTAATTAATTTAACATCAATAACTGCTTAAAACATAATGAAAGGAAAGAAATGCAATATTTCAACAAAGAGCAGCAAAAACATATGGCATCATGGTGATTTAAAAAGGAAGATCAGAAGCTGCAGGGAAAAATCCCTTTAGTCTTATTAGCCGAGTGCTGATCTGAAATACCTTTTCTGAATACTTGTCTAAAAATGAATTGAAGCACATTCTATGGTTCTGATATAGGCTGACTCCCATAAAAATCCTTAAGACACAGTGAGGTTCTGTAGAGAGTAACCTTTGTCTATTTTAATACTGTGTTGGCAGAAGGGGGCACATTCTTGAATGACGGTGACACATAAATGGAAAGCCCAATACAGAGACTAGGTGGTAATGACTGAGGTTTCAATGAAATAAAATATCAGTTCAGTGAGCATTCAGTGTGGGAAATTGCTGTTATGACTTTATTCTGGTTTAATGGCTTTAGAAAAATAATATTTTAATAGGTTTAGACCACTTCATTTTTAATATATTTAAAAGTGCATTTGTTTTACAAAATGAGGAATGTTCTTTGTTATTGACTGAATGGTTATGTCTCCTCAAAATTTATATGTTGAAGCCCTAACCCCCAAGGAGATGTGATCTGGAGATGTGGCCTTTGGGAGATAATTACGGTTAGATAGGTCATGAGTGCAGTCCCTGCTCTGAGGAGACTAGTACCCTTATAAGAAGAGTCTCCAGAGAGCTTGTTCTGTCTCCCTTTCTCTCTGCCATGAAAGAACCCAGTGAGAAGGGAGCCATATGCAAGCCAGGTAGAGGGTTCTCACCAGAACCCAACTGTGCTAGCACCCTGATCTTGACTTCCGCCTCCAGAACTGCGAAAAACTTAGTTTCTGTTGTTTCCGCATCCTGCTTATGGTACCCTGTTATGGCAGCCTGAGCAGACTAAGACATTCTATTAAAAAGGGAAGGCTGTATTCTTCAAAAATGCCAATGTCATAAAAGATAAAAAAAAGTCTGAAGAAATATCCCAGATTAATGGAAGCTAAAAAAACATGACAACTAAACAACTAAATGCAATACCTGACCTAGAGTGGAGCCTACACTGGAAGGAGGGAAAAATGCTATAAAGGACAGCATTCAGTCAGCTGACAAAAACGGAATATGGATGGCAGATTCGATGATTATGATTTCAGTGCACGTTTATGAAGCTGGTAACTGTACTGTGGTTACATAAGAGAACATTCCTATTCTTAGGAAATATTCACTGAAATATTCAGGCATAAAGGGCCATGATGTATGCAACTTACTCGCAAATGATTCAGAAAACAAGCATATATATATATAATGATATATACTTAAAAAATCATAAAGCAAATAGGGTAAAATATTTACAATAAGTGAATAAAATATTCACAGTAAGTATGCAGGTATTCTTTGCCCTACCTTTATTTCTGCAACCTTTTTGTAAGTCTGAAATTACGTCTAAAGAAAAAAATTCATAAAAATTCTTTCATTTTGAAATCCACTTAAGCAATATTTAGGTTCTATTCAAGATGATGTTCAGTAAACAGTACAGTCATACCGGTTTCATGAGTCAATCCCCGAAAAGAAAAAATCAGTAAAAACTGGCTCTGTTAGCGTGCTGTCCTCCACTGATAACTGCTTCAAAAACAACTCCTAAGGGTCGATGGAACAAGTCAGGAGGCCCGGGCCCCCCTTCACCACGACTCCCCTGTGACAGAAGGAAAGGAGCCGGTTCATCACTATGACCTTCTCTTTGTTTAATTATAAAACTAAGACATAAGACTTATTTCGAATGCCTTCATAGCGTTTTGTGGAGATAGTATGTAGAAGAGTACTTCATATCTCCCAGGATAGATTTAAATCAGACAGAAATATAGCAGGAGCTACAATTAGGTTGGTTCTGAACACTTTTCTGTGTGGCAAAGGGAAGCAGAAAACAAACTCTTCTCAAAAGACCAGCAAAGCTGCCTAAGAGATCACTCTCTTTTAAGGGTAACATTGTTTCCTTAATAAGGAATTAATAGATGCTTATCATAGAATCTTTGGAAAATAACCTTAGAAAGAGGAAGACAAAAAAGGCACCCATAATTCCATGCAGTCATTATTTACTTTCATTCTATTTTTCCGATGTTTTCTTAAGTGAATATATAATACACAAAATTCACAAGTTTAGGAAGAATGGGATATATCATAGTGTTTTGTAACCTGCTTTTAGAATAATGCTCCATTGTGAACACTTTTCCTGGTTAGTATACCCAAAGAATTCCATTTTAAGGAAAACATCCACAAATCTTTGCAAAATGCGTGATTACTTCCTCAGGATAAATCATTACAATTGGAATTTCCAAATCAAAGGTGGGAATATTTTTTTGCAGCTTTATTGAGGTATAATTGGCAAGAATTGTATATATTTAAGGTGTACAATGTGAAGTTTTGATACACGTATACATTTGTGAAATGATTACCACAATCAAGCTAATTAACACAACCATCACCTCACACAGTTACCTTTTTGTACATGTGTGTGGTGGGAACCCTTAAGACCTACTCTCTTAGCAAATTTCAAATACACAACACAATACTTTTAACTATAGTCACCATGCTGTATGTTAGACCTTCAGAACTTATTCACCTTGCATAACTACAGCTTTGTACCCTTTGACCAGCATCATCCCATTTCCCTCACTCTCCAGCCTCAGGTAACTACCATTCTATACTCTCCTTTTCTGACTTCGACTGTTTTGGATTCCACATATAAGTGAGATCGTGCTGTATTTGTCTTTCGGTGGCTGGCTTATTTTACTTAGCATAACGTCTTCCAGGTTATCCATGTTGTTGCAAATGGCAAAATTTCCTTCGTTTTAAATGCTGAATAATATCCCATTTTATATACAGATCTTCCTCAGTTTATGACGGGGTTATGTTCTGATAAATCCATCAAAAGTTGAAAATGTCATATGTCAAAAATGTATTCAATACACCTAACCTATGGAACATCATAGCTTACCCGAGCCTACCTGAAATGTGCTTAGAACACTTACATTAGCCCACAGTTGGGCAAAATCATCTAACAGAAAGCCCATTTTATAATGAAGTGTTGCATGTCTCATGTAAGTTATTAAATACTGCATTGAAAGGGAAAAACAGAGTGGTTGTATGGGTACAGAATGGTTGTCAGTGTATTGGTTGTTCACCCTCTTGATTGTGTGGCTGACTGGGAGCTGTGGCTCTCTGACACTGCCCGGCCTCACAGGAGAGTGTCCTACTGCATTCGTGAGCCCAAGAAAAGATCCACATTCAAAATCTGAAGTACAGTTTCTATTGAATGTATATTGCTTTTGCACCACTGTAAAGGAAAAATTGTAAGTTGAACCATCGTAAGTCAGGGACTGCCTATATATACCACATTTTCTTTATCTGTTCATCCATCCATGGACACTTAGGTTGTTTCCATATCTTGGTTGTTGCGAATAATGCTGCAATGAACATGGGAGTGCAGATATCTCTTTGAGATATTTATTTCATTTCTTTTGGCTATATACTCAGAAGTGAGATTGCTGGATCATATGGTAGTTCTATGTTTAACATTTTTTTTTTTTTTTTGGTGAGGAAGATTGGCCCTGAGCTAACATCTATTGGCAGTCTTCCTCTTTTTGCTTGAGGAAGATTGTAGCTGAGCTAACATCTATACCGATCTTCCTCTATTTTGTATGTGAGATGCTGCTACAACATGAGTTGATGAGCGGTGTGGAGTTCTGTGCCTGGGATCCGAACCCACGAACCCCAGGCAGGCAAAGTGGAGTGCACAAATGTAACCACTACACTACCAGACCTGCTCCTATGTTTAAATTTTGGGGGAACCTCCATGACTGTCGTAATTGCTGTACCAATTTACATTCCTACCAACAGTGTACAAGGGTTCCTTTTTTCCATATCCTTGTCAACACTTGCTATGTTTTGTTTTTTGATAAGAGCCATCCTGATAGGTGTGAGCTGGTATCTCATTGTGGTTTTGATTTGCGTTTCCTGATCATTAGTGATGTTGAAACATTTCTCAAAAGAAGACACAAATAGCCAACAGGTATATGAAAAGCAGGAATATTTTTAAGGCTTTTCATAAATGTTTCTAAATATTCATCAAATTTAAACTAATTTATGTCCTCTACCAGTCATTTCTGAGAATATATAGATTCCATCATTTTTTTTCAATCTTTGGCAATATAATTTGCATTTCTTTGATTACTAGTGAGCTAGGGAGTTTTTCCATAAGTTTTCAGATCATTTTGTTTCTTCTTTCATGATTTGGCATTTCATATCCTTTGCTTATTTTATTCATGAAGTATTTGTCTCTTTTACTAATTTGTAAAAATTTTTAAAGTGAGTTACTCATTTCTGTCTGAAACATTTGTTGAAGATATTTTTCTTAGTTATGTTTGTCATTAAGTTGTTAAATAAGTAAATAGGTACAGAAATTAATGAATAAATATATTAATTATATAATTAATACAGAAAACATTCTTAATACTACCTAATATGTTTTCAAATTTTCTCAATTGTCCCTAAATCTCTTTTTTGTGTGTGTCAGGAGGATTGGCCGTGAACTAACATCTGTTGCCAATCTTCCTCTTTTTGTTTGAGGAAGATTGTCACTGAGCTAACCACTGTGCCAGTCTTCCTCTATTTTATGTGGATGCTGCCACAGGGTAGGTTGACTAGCAGTGTTAGGTCTGCACCCAGGATCTGAACCTGCGCACCCCGGGCCACTGAAGCTGAGTGCACAACTTAACCACTAGACCACCAGGCCGACCTCTCTCTTTTTTTTAAATTTCTAAAACCAGGAGTCAGTCAATGCACACACAAGGCTGTTAAGTCTCTTTCACCTCTTTTTAATCTAGAACAGTCCCTTGCCTTTTTTGAAGAGACCAGGTCAGTTGTCCGATAAAATGTTTCACATGCTGAATTTATCTGTTTCTATGTGGTCTTTACTTGCATATAGCAATTTTAAATTTTCATACAGTCAAATGTGTCAAACATTTTATTTATGGTCACTGGCTTTGGGTGTCATTTTTAGAAAGGCCTTTCCCAACTCAATTATATAAACATGTTTCTCTATTATTTTCCAGTACTTTTATCACTTCAGGTTTGACACTTAAATCTGTAACCCATCTTATTTGGTAAAACGTGTGAACAGATTTCTAAATAGATTTACCATGACACTTGTGAAAAATAAATAATTAGGTGACGATGTTGACAACCAATTTTGTGGGTAATGTTAACATAAATATTTATTTCATGCAACAATAAATCATACAAATTAGATTGTTTGAATGTCATATATTTATTTTCTTTGTCAGGTTTCAGATATTGCGTTAAACAGAAACCACATCAAAGCAAGGGAAAGACTGTGAGTCAAATTACAAAATAATCAGTATTCAATTTTATGTCAATACTTTATTTTTTTCATTATTTTCCCCCAAAAGACTCACTAGCATTCCTCAAAATAGTGGATTCTATAATTCTGGTCATAGTGAATGATGATTTCAAATATAGTTCATTAAAATGAAAATGAGAAGAGGAAATAGAGCCATCATCTCCAAGCTCACTACTTATACAGAATGCAAATTGGAATAGATGTATCAATGAAGAATTTCCATCATCATATAAGCCACTTGATTCTTACTAGTACACTGGATGGTAATATTTCCTACATCTTCATAATTAGGAGTGAGACTCTTTCTGTCAGGATTTGCCTGATCATTATGTTATAATTTAGCTAACTTTAAGGAGTATTAAATTACCTCTTTCTCATGAAACATCCTGAATCATGTTTACATGTTTTTAATACTAGATTTGATTTGATGGAGAGCAGTAGCCAACAGTGGAGATGCTTAAGGTAGAAAGCTTTGAAATTTTTCTAAGTGCCAACACAGAAGGTGTGGTTTATAATCTCAGAAAACCAGACTTTCAAAATGTCTGCTCCCCAGGAAGCTAAAATTAAAAAGACAGACAATATCAAGTTTTGGTGAGAAGAATCTTCACACATTGATATTGAGAGAGTAATTGGTACTACTCCTTTTAAAAAATTGTGGCTATATTTACTCAAGCTAAATATATACCTGTCCTATGATCCAGCATTTTACTCCTGGGCGTTTACCCAAGAGAACTGAAGACCTATGAAAACCACTCAAAGATGTCTGTATTCACTCTCTTTATTTCTAATCTTCCAATCTTCCTTCAACTACTGTCCTCTTCCCTCCTCAAAACAGTCCTATCCAAGATATCTATGAAGCTTGCTATTAAATCTAATGGATAATTTTCAGTTATTTTATGACCTCTCTGGAGCATTCCACACTCTTGACTTCTCCCTCCTCCTTGACAATCTCTCTTCCTTGATTCAGCGGCACTGCCTTTCTTGATTTTACTCCTACCTCTCAGGGTGTTGCTGCTGAGTCTCCTCTACTGGCTCCTTTATTTCTGTCTGTTCTTAATCTCAGTATTCCTCAGGGTTCTGCCCTGGCATTCTTCATCTCACTTTACATGCTCTCTCTCAGCCATCTTATCCCTTCCCATTACTTCCATTAAGACTTGCAAGTTTACTTCCAGCCCAAACCACTTTACAAAAGTCCAGATCCATTTATCGAGCAGCCTTCTAGGCATTTCTACTTCAATTTCCCAAAGTCAATGTAATAATCCTGCCCAAATCTTCTCCTCTTGAATTCCCTGCCTTAATGAATAGTACCCCCATTCCCTCAGATAACCAAGGCAGAATTGTATGCGTTATCCTTAATTTATTCCTCTCTTTCTTTCCTCAAGTACAATTAACTCCTTTAATTCAACCTTCTGAATTATGCTCAATTCCTTCCGCTTTTTTCTGTTCTCACTACACTAACCAAGTTCAGGTTAACATCACTGCCCACATAAATTACACCAACATCCTCCTAAGTTTTGACCCCTTCCAACTCATTCTTCAAGGTATAGCCAGAGTAAACTTTCCAAAATGCAAATACAAATTTTCAAATGCAAATTTGTTCACGTCAGTCCTTTGTTAAAAGCCACTGAAGTGGCTCCCCATTGCCCTCAGAATAAAAGCCAACTGTTTAATATGACTTCCAACATGGCTCCTGGGTACCTCTCCAGCCTAATCTCTCTCTTCTGCTTATTGATTAGTGCAGCCTTATATTAAAATCACTTTCAGTTCTAAAATGTGCCGTTATTTCTGGCAACCCAAGGCCTTTGCACCAACTCTTCTTTACACTTTTCTCAACTCCTTTGTCCTCTCCAACTCCTACACATTCTTAAGTAGATGTCAACATCACTTTCTTTGGGAAATTCTCCCTAAAATCCCTAACCTGCATCAGGTGCTCTCCCTATGCAGTACCAGTACCCCTAGACTTATCCACAGGATGCCATGTATCACACTGAATTATCATTGCCTCTTTGCTTCTCTGTCACCACTGCAGTGTAAGCTTGATGAAGGCAGGGACTATCTTATTCACTTTGTGCCCTGTGGCTAATACAGTGCCTGATACATTGGCTCAGTATTTGTTAAATGAAGAATAAGCCAACCATCTCTAAAGTACTATGTATATTAAATATCATTAGTGTACTTTATGTATAACTATGCTACTAACAGAAAGTAGTGAATGAGGGGCAACCAAAGCATCTTCATTTTAGCATTTCTGGAAAGGGGACCCTATTCAAAAGTTTTTTTAAGTACTCAAACTTACTATTGTACAGATACCAGGGACTTTATTTTGGCCACAGAAACTAGAACTTGGGTCTTAAAGTTCATGATTGAAGACCATGGCTTACAGGCCCCTGCCCTTCTCCTTTCTATTTGTTCTTTACAGGGAGAATAGAGTAGGTACCCTTTGCTTCTGCCCTACACACCTCCACGTTGTCTGAGCACAGATCCCCCGGGAACAACTCCTCTCCCTGCTCCACTCGTGCAGCTCCTATAGATCTGTCATTTTCTTTGATGACCCTGCTTCCCCAGACCCGGGTTAGAGGTAGACACTGGACCTAAGCTGTATCACTATAATGCCCACTCCTTGCCTCTAACTGATTAGTCTAGAGATGGAAGGAAATCTGTTCCTTTTCTGGGATTTTTTTTTTAAACTTTTCTCTCCAGGTGAATGAAGCCAGTCTTGAGTGAGAGAGGATGAACTGTCACAGAGATGACAAACAGAGACTCCCCATGGTGTTTAAGTTCTGGATTCGGTTATTCTGAAAGGACAAGGACTTCCCTATACTTCTCACAGCTGGTTTCAATACTTTCATGGAGTTTTTGTACCAATAATTCTCTTTTTGGCCTGAGCTAGTTCAACACTGGTTTCTGCCACTTGAAACTGAAAGAATCTTGTCTAATTCAGAGTACAATGTTTCTGTCTTTGCTGACACCAGCATTAGAAAGTTCCCCAAACATCCAACAGTCTTGTAGGACTATGGTTGTGTCCTACCAGCAGACGTCTTTCCTGGTGTAAACCTTGTATATGTATCTACAGATTGACTCCTCCACAAGGAGGAGTGAAGAACTCCACTCCACTCCTTCAGGAATGACTCCTTTACTTACTCAGGGGGCGAGTCTGTGTGTGAAAAATTCTTGTCATTACCCTATTTACAACTCTAAAATTATGATTGTTTTCAATGCAGTTTTCTAATGTATGTTAACTCTCTTCATCAGTCTAGTGCTTTTATATTAAGGCTTCTTAAGCAAATTGAATAGGATGGGGAATCTTTTGCTTAGAGTTCTAAAGGTTTTTTGAGAACTTCTTCACACTTAAGTAGATCTTCTGTGTTTAAGACAAGCTCTGTTGAAAGAGTTATATATTTTCCTGCATATATCATGTGTACTCTAAACATTTTCCATTTAAGTATTATGAAATATCAATGTTATACCATCTTTAAAATGGAGATACGCCTCCTGTTATGGTTCAAAAGGTCAGAAATATGACACTAATGAGGCTAGTTCCACGTGGAAGAAAGTATCTAGAATGACGTAGAGGAGTTCTCCCTCAACACTGACTTCAGCACTGTATGAGGTCAAAAGGGGATGATGCATGTACGAGAGACAAGCATCATATGTGTAATAATTTTGTATGTATTTATCTATTCATTCTAGTGATGAAAATGTGGGACCATAAAATGCTGATGAATTCTAGACACACAACTGCTATTATTCAATTCATGGTGCTGGAAGGGACATGGAAAACAGACACAAAATAAATCATGCATGTTTCCTTTTTTTGGTAAATCAAGTGATGCCTACATGGGAAGTAAAGAGTTAACAGGAGGCCTGAGACTTCCTCCCTACCCACTAGGGGAAAATGATTGGTCTGAACCAGAGCTCCTCATTAATGCAAAGGTACCAGAGAGTCCCTATCTAAAATAACGCTTTTTGGCAGCATAGACCTGGTCTGTCTAGACTGTGTATTGTAAGTAAACCTGCAGTTTATGGATTTATGGGGCATGGCTGACTGGAGATTAGGAAGTCATCATGTAAGCATTTTCTGTCTGTCTAACAAAAGGAGTATAAAACTTGGAACCCCAAAACCAAAATGACTTTTTTTTGAGTGCAACATGTTCATATAAATTGTTCAGAAATAGGCTGTTAATTTGAAGCCAGAACATGCTAACGTAGGAGAAAGGGAGAATTTTGGGAAGCTGTGTCTGACAGACTCAAGCTCCTCCAGAAAAGAAGGCCTCATCTGTGTTGGGTTCTTGCCAGTATCCTTTGTAAAGCTGGGTTTTGGGTAAGATGTATGATACTCATGAGTCTACTTTTACTTTTCAACTCTTTGGTTAATACATCATGTATATATGAGCAATAAGCTAATAAATGTGTCATTTCAGAATAGAGACAGAGGATAGATTATTTATAAAATAGCACTGTGAAAATTAGTTAATATTTAGAAATAAATGGATTCCCTTTTCAGATTATATACTAGAACAAAAAATAAAAAGAAAGGAAAATCATAAAAAACTAGAATAAAATAGAAAATGTATGAAAATATTTCTCATTTTGACTTAGGGAAGCTCTTTGTAAGAAGAAAAATAAATAAATAAAAATAGAAAGAACTAATAGAGAAAGGAGTGGCAGACAAAGAACAAACTGAAGAAATGTTTTTGTACCACATTTGACTAAGGTGGATTTAGTATAGCAGGAGTCAAAAAATGCCTGAAAAAATAACACCACAGAAAAAAAGCAAAGGTGATGAACAAGTAATTGCCAAATTCATACATATTGACTTACGTCAATGAACGTAAGTACAACTACATTACTAATTAAGAAAACTCAAAATAAATGAAAAGAAAGAGATACTAGGTTTTGTCCATTACATTGGCCACTCCTAAGAATAATGTTAATACCCTATGATGATGAGGAGGATTCTGGGATTGACTACAAAGGGGCAGCACGGGAGAATATTTTTGGGGTGATGGAGGTGTTCTGTATCTTGATGTTGCTGGTGCTTATACAACTCTATGCCCTCATCAAAACTCAGAGAAATGTACAACAAAAAAGTGAATTTTACTATGTGAAAGTTAAATAAATTTTAAAACAATAAAAAATAAAATAAAGTAGGGGGACTAAAAGGGAAAAGTTTGAGAAATGACTGTTGAAGCTGAAATAAGTTTTATAGACATTCAAAACTTTGATATAATATTAATTAAAATTAGCTATGTATATGGTTTAGGTCAAGTGGATAAAATAATGCATATTTACTAAGTCTATCAACTTTTAAGATTCATAAATCCACAAGAAAACATGTTAAAGCAGAGGGGAAAAGGAGCTTTATATTTAATTGGTTGTGACAGTTATGTCTGAGGCTATGATTTCTCTCCTCATCCTTCCCTCTCTTTCCCACTCTTCCCATGTGGCTACGTTCAGGAATTTAACACTGAGTCAAGTTTTTTTTTTTTAAAATATGGTTTTGAACTTCTCATTTTATTTATTTTTTATTTTTTTTATTTTTTTAAGATTTTATTTTTTCCTTTTTCTCCCCAAAGCCCCCCGGTACATAGTTGTGTATTCTTCGTGGTGGGTTCTTCTAGTTGTGGCACGTGGGACGCCGCCTCAGCGTGGTCTGATGAGCAGTGCCATGTCCGCGCCCAGGATTCGAACCAACGAAACACTGGGCCGCCTGCAGCGCAGCGCGCAAACTCAACCACTCGGCCACGGGGCCAGCCCCTACACTGAGTCAAGTTTATCACGTGGTTCTTCATGTCCCAGGCTTTGAACAGTATATCAGAAAGCTTAGATAGCAGTTTGACAGACCAAGCAGGTATTCTTCCTATGATCATCTCCTTTATGGATCCTCAATAAAAGTCAAAAGTCTAACACTACAATCATATTGCTATGAAGGAATTTCCATCATAATCTAGAGCAAAATGGTCAGTGACGTAGCTTTCTGGGGATATGACTTGACCCAGGGATAGAACTTAGAGAAGCTCATGGCTAACATATTCCTAGGATATCTTTCTGGAATATAAATGATTTTAGCCTAGCTTCTAGTAGGACCTAAAGCTCAGAGACTCCAAAATGAACATCTCTAGCAGGCACAGCAGCAACTCTCTTACTCAGTGTTACAGAGACTGGTAATTAGGTGGCTAATGAGTAAGCTATAACTCTATGTCTTACACTGTTATTTTAAGCTGAGACATAATTACACACTCATCCACAAGTCTTTTGGTGAAAGGCTAAGGTCTTTTCTTTGACAGTGGATCCACTGATTGGCATCAGCCATTTGGCAAAACCACATCCATAATACATCATCTCCAATTCTAGTCGCAATTTCTTGAAAGTGCAGCAAGAACTTAAAGTCTCTTGAGATGCATGGCAAGTGCAGAATCCTCCCGGAATTTTATGAGTCTTGTTCATAGCCTTTTACAGTTATCTTGTCCACATCTAATTTGATTGCAATTTTTTTTCTTACCAGCTCACTTTTACGGTCACTTTCTGAAGTATTCAACTACTTAGTTTGTATACTAACCACTCTTTTTGCCCCTTCTCTGTCATTGGGTTACCTAATCAGAATTACAGCATAAACATAAACAGGTTTGGAAACCAACGTAACTGACTCTTGATAAGCATACATGTCACCTGGTGGGGCAGAAATCCATGGCAGGCATTAGAAGATGCTTGCTAACAGGGGCATTAATCAGTAGGTTTTACTGAGGGACTGGGGCACTCTCTTAATCCGTGACTCATGTAAGTGAAGGTCACTTAAAATAATCTCTATAGTACCAGAAAAGTAGGCATTCTGTGTTGTTGATTAACAGACTACATGTATGCTTTATCTACATTTTGTTTTGAAAAGTAAAGGGTGTGATACGCATTCTTTGCCTCGATGAAAATCCACCCACCTGCACAAAGACGAGTTGCAGGATGAGGTGCAAATAGTATCAAGATTTTCATCCTACAAGTACTCCCACTACTGCTACTACTAAACATATTTGGGTTTTTTTGTTGTACATGTATGTGGCAATAAACACCAGAAGAAACATAATCACCCTGGTTAACACAGTTTCTTTTCCCCACGCTGCCACCACACCCCTACCCAGGATATCTGATGCCCACTGGATTCTTCACACGGTCCCTCTCAGAATTTTCTATAGATTCTCTACTTCCTCATCATGATCACCACCTCTTGCTCTCAGCCAAGGTTTGCCCACAGAAATCAGAAAGATCAGAAAGATCGTCCTTTGACTGCTATGGCTACAGGCTTCTGTCTTCAAACTCAGCCCTGCTCCAAGATTATGAGCCACTTTTTGGCTGTTACTTGATATCTAATAAGGATATTACCTATGTGAAGAGACTTCTGGACTCCAGTTCTGAAAACCCTACCATGAAGGGCAAGACTATTTTGACTTTGAGAGTTACAAATTTTCCTTCTCTGCAAAACAGAGGCTTAAATTGGCACCTCTATAGTAATTTATTTCAATCATGAGTGTACCCGAAAGGGCTTGTATATATGCATACGCCACACAACTAGGACTCTTTGAGTCTTTCGTGTGTTAACCATTTTGATTCCCAAGACTTTCTTCCAAGAAACTAGATTTTTGCCTTTTTTAAAACTGATATTAAGCTGTTCCACTGACAGTAATGGTCAAACACATTTAGTTGCTTCTTGAGGCCACAACCTCAAAGACGCTGGTAGGACCATTTAATATCCATAAAGGACAATGTGTGACTTCCTATCTGCTATGGAAGGAAGGTGAAAATCTAGTTCAGCTAAAAGCCATACAACTTTATTCAAGTTTCAAGTGGAAATGAATCGGAATGTGAGGAAGTCTTACTTAAGGCTATTTAAGATCAAAGCTCTCTATGTTGGTCTTTCCTGTTCTTTAATAATCAACTTTTACTTGTAGTTTTTTAAGCTGACCACATATTTTGCTCTTTGATTATGATGGTTAGCTGGAGAGGTGGGCCTGGTAGGAAGAAGCTTTTCAAAAGTTATTCATACATGGGGTGAGAGCAGAACCAATCCCACCCCAAGCACTCATTCAAGTTTCTTGCAGCCATTATTCCAACCAGGGATGGATATATGACATTCAAACTGGGGCCAGGCATCTAATGTATCCACTTGTGCCCCCTCAAGAGAAATGTGCACATTGTAATGGGTCTGTCTATTCAGTGGTCTCAATCAGGATAGGGAAGAAGTATATGCTTCCAGGAACAGCAAAAGTTGTTGGTACACTTGTCAGTAGCCACTGTTTCCATCTCCCATTGTCTCTTTAACTTTCCAGTCTGGATTTCTGTCCCTACTGTACCACCGGCTGCTCATAGCAAGGTCAGTAAGAACTTTTCTCTCGAGAAGTCCACTGGTCCTTCTGTTCTCCTTATTTGATAATTCAGCAGCATTTGGCGCAACTATCACACTTTCCACTTTGAGACACTTTTTCTTTTGACTTCCAGGGCCCTATAACCCTAAATCCCTGGCCCCTTCTCAGTCTCCTTTACTGGATCTCTCTTTTCTTCCTACACTTTAAGAGTATCTCAGTGTTCAGTCCTTCACTGTCTTCTGTTTTCTATCTACTTGTCTCCCTGAATGAACTCATCCAGTCCCAAAATTTTAAATAACACTTCCATGCCAAAGACTTCCAAATTTAAATTTACAGCCCTGACCTTTCATCTGAGCTCCAGACTTGTCCTGATGGACATTAGCATCTAATGGATATTAATGGATGCCTAAAGGAATCTCTAAGTTATTATATCCAAACAGAGCTTTTCAGTTTTGTTCTCTCATCCCTGAAAGTGTGCCTCACCTAGACTTTCCTGTCTCATGATAGAACACTACGTACAGTCAGTTGCTCAGACCAAAAATGAAGGATTCATTTTTGATTCTTCCTTTTCCTCATCCCCCTACCCAACCCTCTGCAACCCTCAATCCATCTGGAAGTCCTTCTGGCCTTACCTCTAAAAGAATACCATGAGAAAAAGTCACTATCACCTGAGCAACTGATTTATTTCTTGCCCTCACACATTTTAAAAACGTAAATCTCATCCTTCAACGGCTTTTCACTGCATTTTGAATCAAATCCACTCTTCCCTGTGACCTAATAAGACCCTGCCGGGCCAGCATCTAACTCCCTCCTTGACCTTGTCTTGTCCTGCTCTCCCACTCTCTCACCACACTCCAGTCTGTCAGGTTCTGGAACTCGCCAAGTTGTCCTGCCTCAGGGTCTTGGCACTTGCTCCTCCTGCCTGGAATGCTGTGCCCCAGATCTCCACATGGCTAGTTTCTTTTACCATTCAGGTCTTATCTCAAATGTCAGCCCCTCTGAGAAGACTTCCCTAGCCACCTAAATCAGCAGGCTTTCCCCTGCCCATGGATATGACACGTTATCCTTTTATATTGTTGTCTTTACGCATACCACTTTTGTAATTATCCCATTTATTTCTTTTCTTATTTAGCATATGTGTTCTCTAGCAGATACAAATTCCCATGAGGGCACACCATGTCTGCTTTATTTCCTAGGGTACCCCCAGTGCCTTGTACATAGTTAGTGCTCAATAAATCTTTGCAGAAAGAGTAACTGTAGCCCAGAATCAGACAGGAGGAAAAAAAGATTGGAGTAACCTCCAACCTTTAGTTGGAACACAGTTTCACCTCAATGTGTCTAAATACAAAGAGGCATAAAGCTTTGAACGTGTGTGAAATTGTTCTGAAAATCCAGGTATTTTGTAGGCACATAAGTTCATTTTTGGAAGATAAAATACCAGGTGATGATCTTTATGTTTAATTCTTAATCCTGCCACTTTCCAGGGCAGTGGTTCTCAACTTTGGTTGCCCATTGGAATCACCTGGGTAGCTCAGGTCCCACCCCTAGAGATGCTGATGTAATTGATGTGGGTTGTGGTCCAAGCATGAGGAGGTGTAAAAGCTTTCCAGGTGATTCTAATATGCATCCAAAGTTGAGAACGCCTGTTCTAGGGGATATTTTTCAACCTTATGAAATATGATTTCCAAAGCCCATGAAATCTAGAAAATAGAGCTATTTGTCTTAGAATCTAGTGTTAGACATTTCTACAGCTTCTTATACATAATACAACCAGGGTTGGAAAGGCCTACTTTATCCTGGCTGAATATCAGCATCACCAACCACATCAGTATCTCTAAAGCTGGGAAGGCAACAAAAGGCTCATGACGTTTCAGGAGCAACGAAGAGAACTGAATGCAGGTGAGGGATGATGGTCCACTTAAGAGGAAAGAAACGAAGGCGCTACATGGGTGGTTCAGTGGAGAGACTGGTATGGTTATGACCTGGACCGTATCAATAGACGGGATTGTTCTCAGGGATGGCATCCAGGGGGTGCTTGGGCAGGAGGGGAGATTAACTGGTCACAGCAGCTCTATGTTAGCAGGGCCTTGGGAAATAAAGGCACAGGACCGGTAGTCCAGATTTCAATCAGTGTGTATGGGATGAAGCTGTGAGGAAAGAGATCCAGAGACACAAGAGGCAAGAGCAATACTGAAGGGGGTGGTCTGGTAACATCAGTGACCCAGGCTGCAGCATGGGCTCACTCAGCAGTGAGTGTAGGACACAACCCTCTGCTACCCAAATGTACCAGAACAGAATGGCCTGGCAAGGGAGTGTGTGGGGCACAGGGAATACTAGACCCCTCAAGAATGTCGGATGGGGACTGAGGGTAAGAGTAGTCCCCCAGGGACTGAGAATGTAGAAAAACTTTGTTTCATTATTTATAGAGGTATTTGAGCAGCTGGTGCGTTTACTTTGTGAAGTGGGAGACTAGAGCATCATCCTTTCAACTTGTTTCTAAGTGGATGTGGCCTTCTAAAAACCTACAAAAGCAAACATAGGTGCTCTAACATTCAACTTCCAGAAACAAAAGGTTATTATTTTGACACTTGAAAAGGTATTTACACAATTTCTCATAAGAGTAACTGCTCTTTATAAAGCCCATTCTGCCCCTCTCTGCTTTGCAGATTAAGGCTCATTGTTCTAAGAGCTCTTTCTGGTTCAGTTATGAAAACAGACACTGAGCTGATACAACCTAGGCACAGCTTCGAAAAAACAGGATATTACAACACATTGTGGTGGTGCTTGTACTGCTTAGAAAAAGATTTAAACAATGATGGCATTAAGTACTTGTTCAGCTCTTCTCATATAGAACTCCAGCTCTGGATTTATCACCTAAATTAGCCTGACTTTAAGCATAAACCTGTCTCTGGTGAGCTCCTCCTTTTTACCTTTCTGAAAGACAGTAAGCATGCCAAAAAGATTTATGAAACCAAATCTTTCAAGATCTCAGATTCTCTCTAAAAATAGTACTTACCAATAAGGAATTTTTGTTCTCTGGTTGTGCATGTATGCATGTAGCAAAAAAGAGGGGGAAACCTAGCAGGGAGAAAACCCAGAGGATAGAAGAGGAGGTGAATTTCCAAGATGATGAAAAATTTTAACACTGTCTAAACATACTGGTTTCTCTGCTACTCCAATGTTATTAATAAAGGGGTTCTCTAAATTACCTAAATCCCCTATGTAGTTTGAAAATTAGATTACCTTTAATTTTTGCATGGTAACATACATACACTGAAAATCATACATCTAAGGACAAGCCAACCACACATGCACAAACCAGATTTTTTTCCAGGATCTATGAATTTTTGTTTTTGTATTCCCAGAACCAGGTACTGAAAACCTCAGTGCCTAGCACATGGAAGAGTGCATAATAAGCGTAGGCTGAATGAAGGAACAAACAAGGAGTATGTTTCCAGAATCTGGCTTAGAGCAGCTGTGACCTACTGTATGGGGCGACTTCCTCATGCACTGGAGGTGGATTAGACAGCAAGTGAGAGCGCAACCCCGCAGATGCCCCAAGCAAACTCCCCAGGTGCAGAGTTTTGTTTTCTTCTCAATCTGCAAATTGACTGATGTCTCCAATGATTTTGAGTGATTAACCACAGGGCTTTTTAAATTAAAAGAATGAATAAAGATAGTCTCTTCTTTATAGTTTGCTGTTGTTGTTAGTGCCGTCCAATTGATTCCAGCCCTGGGTACAGCAGAGCTGAACCCTGTCTGGTCTTTTTGCTCCAGCCTCTTACTTTCCAGCTCCATGTCAGACAATGCTCTGCTGCTCTTCATGGGTTTTCATAGCCAATTTTTTTCTGAAGTGAGTGGCCAGGTCCTTCTTCCTGGTCTGTCTTAGTCTGGAAGCTCTGCTGAAACCTGTCCACCATGGGTGAGTCTGCTGGTATTTGAAACACTGGTAGCATGACTTTTAGCATCACAGCAACACACAGCGGCCACAGTAAGATACCAACAGACAGGTGGTGTGGTTCTCTGATGAGGAAACGAACCCAGGCCACTGTGGTGAGAGCGTCAAATCTTAACTACTACACTACTAGGATTGGTTCTTCTTATAGTAGCTTGTAATTTTCCTTAGAATCCTCTCTTTTAGATTCGGTTTTCTAATACTGCAGGGAAATAGAAAAATATGTATATATTTTTTAAACCAGTGTTGTTCTGCAGGAGACAACTGTCATTTCTTTGGTCATACAACATTCAACCCTTCTTCCTGTTGGGAGATTCCCCATTATCAATGGTACTGACAGGGTCACAATGTCCTGCTTCCCACTATGGAAAGTGACAGGAGGAGAGCCTCTCTCCCCCTACCTGCAGCCAGGATGCTGCACATGACCCCCTGCGCATTCCTACAGGGATTTGAAGCTGCAGTGTGTCACCTAGGAGGAAGAGATGGTTAGGACTCATTTGGGGCAGCAGTGTCCATCTTGGCCAGCCAGTTTCTGCCAGGTAGCCTGTGTAATCTCCTTGATCTGTGTGCATTTTCCCAGCCCTCCCTCACGTTCCCCATTTGATTGTATGATCTCCCCATAACCTTTCAGTAAATTCTATTTGCTTAAGATATCTAGAGCAAGCTACTCTTGCTTGCAAAAAAAGCCCTAATTCATACATCTCCTCAATTACTGACCAATAACAGGGCTAAATCAACTCCTGGCAGTTATAAATAAAAAAGGGGGAAAGCAAAACGTCATAAATTATCTAACAAATTTGAGTCACATTCAGACATTATTTGTGCTTTTCCAGTCATGACACAGTGGAAAGTCTAGTGGCCTTTGAGTCAAGAGGTTATGAGTTCAAGTACCGACCCTACCATTTATTGACTTTGTGACCTTGGGCAAGACACTTAATTTCTATGAGCTTCCATTCCCTCACCTACAGCACAAGAATAAAAATATCACACAAGTGTATTCTAAGGACAATATGAGATTATTTTTATCATGGAAGCTCTTTTAAAGCTATTTTTATCATTCCAGGCCAAGAAAATCTCTTCTATATAATCTCATTTTGTACATAATCCACACCTGCCATATATTTCCTAGTTTATTTTTTGCATATAGCCTGGGAGGTAAAATACTAGTGGCTTCAAAATCTAGTTTAAAAAAGTACCTCATATCATTACTTCCAATGTAAGCAGTAAAGCTTAAACTATGTTGAAAAGATGAGTAGACGACTTCGTTGCTTCTCAATCCAAAAGCTAAGTTTATATTTGACCCATCTTATCTAATTCCTCTACAGACACACACACGTAGAGCATAGCTCAAACCATAGCTCATTTGCCTGTTGATCACTTTCAAAGCTACCATCTGAACTTTGGCTTCAAGTTTAAAATTAATGTGGTTGAAATGTTTTCCTGGTGTATTGATGTCATTTAGTGCAGAATTAAAGTCCTGCCTGTGGAGGCTCTCAAGTGGACATAAGTGGAAGTTTTCTGGTCATGCGATGCAGGCACAGCTAAAGGAAGGTTGTGAAAACTGAGGCGGAGATGCAGTGGAAGGGAGGTGGATGATGCTGGCACAGAAAGGGTTACAATCTGAAATCCAGTCATGATGTAACATAAACTGTTTCTGGGCAGTTGAGGTAACTCTTCCAGCAGAGGGCAGGAAAAAGAAGGGGAAAGACAGAGGGTCCTGTGTGGGGGCTGCATTCCATTGCCATGCCCTAGGAACATCCCTTTGAGGGAAGAAGAGAGATACTAGGAGCCTTGTCTGCTCAGATGGATCCTTTGGCTACGCCAGTGGTTTTCCAACTGGTCTATGCATCAGAATCACCTGGGAATCTTCAATAAATTCTGGAGCCCAGGTCACACCCCATACCATGTAAAGCAGAATCTCTGAGGGTGGGATCCAGGCACTAGCAGTTTTTGAAGCCCCCAAGGTGATTCCAAGGGCATCACAAGTTTGGGAACCGCTGGTCTCTGGTATTCTCATACCCAAATTTATTTCAATAAAGCTTGCGAATTGAAACCATCAACGTCAAAGGTGTTTTTTCCCCATTCCTCTACCTGGTTCTGGTTCTCTTGAACATCGAGCCTGACAACAAAAGTCAAGATACATTGGTTATATCATATGCATAGACTGTGTTGTTCTGAAAACATTTCCAAAGGCCCAGTCACTTTTATAAGAGAAAAGTACTTGTCTTAAACTCATAGTCACTTTCTAGCATAATTGCCTTTATCGGTGGTTTGTCATTTCTCGAAGGCATTCTTTCTGAAATGAAATATTCTATTCCTGGTGTTAAACCACAGAGGGATTATTCTTGAGCACTTGAAATAATACCCTTTTTTTAGTACTGAAATGGTGAAAAAATACATTTTTCTAATCAAAATATAATTTTCCAAACTATGTTTATCATTCCCATCCCAAACTATTAAAGCTATAAGCTTGTACAATTCTCTTCTTCTGGATTATAATGAAAACCTCATCAATACCGAAAAGTTGTTTTCATTAAGGAATATTAGCGTAAGGTGTAATGATGAGAGCTGGTATGTATTGAGCACTTATGATGTGCTTGATGTTTTCCTTAGTGCTTTACCTACATCACGTCATTTAATTCTCACAGCAGCCCAGTGAGATTGATGCTATCATTGCCCTCACTTTTTCAGGGGTGGAAACTGAGGCTCGCAGGGGATGAGAACACTCTGAGGTCACACCCTGGGTAAGTAGCTAAGTTATTCCCGTCAGAAGCATGCGTGAATGAACAGAAATTCAGTGAGCGACTGTGTGCCTAACTGTGTGCTAGGTCCTTTCACTGACGTCTCTCATTTCATCTTCAGAACCACCAACACACCAGGAAAAAAGTATGACAGCAGGCTGTAAGGAAGAAAACAGATCAAAAGGCCTCTCTGCTGGCTCTCTGTCCTCCTGACTTTCTCCCTCCTGTTTCCTTTCTAATTATTCTCTCCAATGAAATGGGGGCAGCCCCGCCAGGACCCAGAACAAGTACTGCGGCAGAAATGCTCGCGCTCATTTTTTCTCTAGATCCGTAGTTCTAAATCAGGAAGATGAACACGTCTAAGGCAAGTACATTTTTGTAGGTAACCTAGAGGACAAGCATGAGGTTTTTGCATATAGCTGCCTAATAAATATAGGAGCTGCATAGAACTCTACATATACCAGTATAATTATTTTTGAGATTCTACAACTGTATTCAAGACTGATATTCACGGCTTGGCATGTGTGAGTAGGTTTTCCTTCTTAATAGTTAATACAGAATATTCAGTGTTACTGAGAGTATAGAAGACGCAGACGTATAAAAAGAAGAAAATGAAAGTCACTTATCTAGAAAGGAAAAACTAAAGATTCTGGTATATATCCTTGCAATTATTTCTATTTACATAATTTTCATTTTGTTTCAAAAATGGGGTCACACTGTAAAACTGTTTTATAATCTGCTTTTTTCACTTAATGCCATTTTAAATATCTGCATAATATTCTAGCACCTAAGTACATTATTTAATTAATCTTAAATTAGATATTTAGAGCATTCCTCATTTTTCACTGTTACAAGTGATGCTGTAATGTACATATACATTTTGGCAGCTTAAAGGCAACTTAGAAATGATATGATCACTACAGCCCAGAGTAGTCAAGGGAATTGATGCAAATTACTCAGTTGAAAGCTTGGCTGAAACTCTGAACCAATTATCAGTCCAGGCCTCTTTCGTCTAGACCAGTGGTTCTCAACCCCTGCTGCAGGTACTCAAACCACCTGCAGAGATTTTTAAAAACAGCACGTCCTGCCTCCCCCCAGACGTTCTGGTTTAAGTGATCTGGGGTGTGGAGCCCAGGTATCGGTATTTTCAAAAACTCCAGGGGCTCGAATGTGCAGCAGAGTTGGGACCAGAGCTCTACACCAGGGGCTTCTGGAATCAGGACTCACAGAGAGATGTCCTGGGATCCTCTCAGCTTTTGGTTCTGCAAGTTAAGGGGGGAACTCGAAACATCCTACAATTACTCTTTCTTGAGCTAACACCCAAGTATGTTACTCTGGTGACTTCTCAGTCAATTTTCGTGGGGGATTTGGTCTTGAAAGTTGAAAGAGAAGTGCATATTCTAGTAACTGCTCAGGTTTTAGAGAGCTTTGAACGTTTGCTTGAGTGCTAGCACAGGGGAAGGGCTGGAGGGCAAATGAGCTGCAGCTTGAGGAAAATCTGAGTGTCTTGGATTTTTCACTTGTACTCACAGCTACAAAGCCTTTTAGCATTAGTGTCAGGTCTCAAAGGCTCTGAGCCCCCTCTGCTTGATGGCAGCCAGCCTCCCCAGGCATCTCCAAAAACCCTGGGGTTGTGTTTCTGTAAAATACTGGTAGGTGTCTAAATAGTCCCATTAGTTGCTCACTGCCACAGTAAGCTGGCCTGAGCTTCTGCAGCCTCAGGCCCCAACTGTCCCTTGGAGGTGCCAATCAGACTAGAACTTGGCTGTCACTGCCACTGCCCCTTCCTGGCTGCAGTGTAGCTGGAAATTGATGGCACCCTGAGGCTGGGGGAAGTGGAGCTTACCCATTACTCCTCCAGGTCAGAGACTGCAAGTTAGAAAAAAGACTGCTCGCTGTGTCTTCCATTTATTTGAAGAAGCACCTGGAAGCAAAGTTAATTGGACTGCAATACTCTAGCATTTAGTGATTTAGCTTTCAGTTCAAAGGCACAAGTTCCATCCCAGAGCCTGGGCTGGGAAGAGTTAAGGGGCCATGCTATACTCAGAACACCACTCTCTTAGAAATTATTGCAAAGTGGTAGATTCCTTCTTCCTTATGGTGGATTTGCCCCTGGGAACTCCCTGCTGTTCCTCCTATGATCGGGATTCTTCAGATCTGTATAATTCCTCAGAACACCAACTGAAGGTAAAGGAGGGAATACAAATAGGGAACATTGTGTACATTTACAAGCGATAGAAGAATCTGCGTAGGCTCAGCTCTGATTAGCCAGAAATTCCTTAAAGACAAATACCAAGGAATGGTTGGAAAACAGTGCCTGTGGGGCAGTGGACAGAGCTGTGGGCTAGAAGTCAGGAGACCTGGTTCTCATTCCAACTTTGTCACTCCCAGGCTGTGTGGCAGAAGGCAAGTCACTGCACATCTCAGAGCTTCAGTTTCCACATATGTAAAACAGGAATAATAATTCCCAGCTCATAGAGGTATAGAAAGGATTAAATGACATCATATTTATGCAAGCACTCTGCATCCTGTAAAGCACTAGAACATCCATGGTGATAGTGGGTTTTATTTACTCAGTAAAGGGTAAGTGTACTTCCCAGGGTCCTTTGAGGCTCCAAGCAATCATGGAATGGTACGCAGCACCCACTTTAGCTCTCAAGCTCTAGGCCCCAAAGAACCCCAGCAGTGGTAGGAAGAGTTAAGGGTCTTTACGAGACCTCCTGCGAAGGAATATGAACCCCAGTAACTGTTCTTCCAGTTGTTTACTTGACCTTTTTAGACTGCTAAACTAGGTTGGGGATGTCTCCACATCAAGAATATCCTCCCTTATCTCTTGCTTATTTGCTATCCCCATCTCCACCTCCATCATCAGTATTTGCATCTGTGGTTATGCCTGGAGGCATCTCTTTGATCCCTGGAGGAAGTAGATTTGAGTGGGAAATAGACCCAGGCAGAAGGAAGAAGAAGTGGTGGGTTGAATGGTGTCTGTTCATCACCTGGACTCTAGAATAAATTTGAACCTCTGTGAAGAGATGAAGTAGAGGCAGAAGCTTCAATAAATATGTCAAAAGTTTACGAACAGGGCTTTTTCAAGCCCCAGATGAGCAAGTGTGATAGAGAGTTGGATAAGAGGCCATTCTCCGTCTTCAGTATGGAACCCAGTACCACACTGCCAATCTGGGGCTGGGAGCTGTCAGAGCACCTCAGGACAGTTCCTTCAACTAGTTTCTCAAGATGATGGCATGGAAGCTGTGCTAAGGGGCCTTTGGGCAGTGGGCATGGACAAGTGGCAGGTGAAGCAGGACAGGGAGAGCAGGGCTAGAAGAGCACGGTGCCTGTGATGACAGACTTTTTACGGGGCTCATGTGCACCATCTCTTTGGGTACTAATATAGTAATAAACAACAAAATGTTTTAAAGCACTCTGAAAGCTTAGGAGTTGGGACCTTACTGACTCAAAAACCCCAGCAGGTATAACTGCATCAGCAATATAATACTGATGTTTGAAATGTTGATGTTGAATCATGAACATAGATGCTGAATCTATAACTAGAAAGAACTATCAAGAAAAAGTTAAATTATTACAGAACCCCAGGATCTTAGAGTTTTCAAGAATTTATAGGTCAGTCATTTGATCCAGCTTCTCTACAAATGCATAAATTTCCTCTCTAAACTCTTTTCCCTCCGTGGGTGCCGCTTATGCCTTTTTAGCCACAATCCCCTTCACCTTGGTCTCATTTCACCTGAATACTTTATTGAGAGAGGGAGGGATAGGCAGGAGGAAGGGCAAGGAAAGAATGGATGACCCCCTGGGCCACATTAAATCTTGAGACTTGGAACAGGGACACTGAGTATTGGAAAGGAAATGTTTGATGCAGGTTCCACACTTGTAAGCAGAAAAAACTGATCATAGAATGAAGACTCTTTACTGAGAGAATTCAGAAATAGCTATCTAGAGATAACCATGAACTCTTTTGTGAAAATTGACATGTGTCAGTATTTCACATATGGTATTCTGTCTCAGTTAAATCCTACCAGCTACTAAATCATATAAATAACAAGAAATCAGGATAAGAGAGTATTTTTCCCCTTTGGGATTTCATTTAGATAAAGTAAAACATGCATGCCCAATATTCAAAATTCATGTGGACCCTGAGCTCTGTTATATATTTGACAGGCTATTTGTCTTGATCTTGATGATGATAAGATCAGTGACTCCTGTTTGATACAAGAGAGTAATGTGTGAGCTACATGATAATTTAAATAATTGTCTTCTTAACAAAAGAGAGGGTCAGCTTGCCTTTGGGACAAATGTACAAATATAAGAATTTCTTTCCTTAGGTTCAATTCCAGAAATGTTTAACATGTTCCTAAGGCTAATTAAATATGGTTGGGCTTAATTAACTAACAATTCAAGGCCAAAATATGTTTTTTCATTTTTTTATATTTGGAAGATTTTTTTTTAAATGAGGTGACAAGTATTGATAAGTTTTAATACTCCACAATGTGCCATTCTGAAAGCAACAAGGAAATTAAGAAGGTGATACAGGTCACAGTTACTAATATAAACACAAAATGATAAGACATCCTGGCATTTCTCTTATTGTTCACATCCAACAAGCTGCAAATATTCTGTGCAAGCAAGCAAGTGACAATTAACTAGGTAGACAGTAAGAGCTGAGGGCCACTTTTAGTGGGCAGAATTTTCCTGGTGGGCAACATTTAAAAATCGTGATATTTCACACACAAACGTGAGTTCGCAGGTTCTCTTAAGGAAAAAGCCACAAATATGGCACATTTGGCCCACATTTCCACATGGGAGTCAGCAATCAATGAACCCCGGGTGGCAGCCGCCTGCTTCAGATCTCCAAGCACGTGCTCTCCAGCTCACCACCGCCCCACCTTGCCCACTTCACTTTTCCACAGTGCCTCTTTGGGCCCCTGACAGACCTGTGTGGAGAGCTTGAATTGCACACTGCCTCCAACCACTAACCCTACTACTGCATATTCCCTTTTTTTCCCCTTCAACTTTATTCCTTTGTCTCTTGGCAGTACCAACTCTTTAATCAGCATGGTTCCCAAAGAGCTAATTAGTTCCTCTTTCCCCACTTTCTCTCTTCTTTTTCAGCTAAACCATTCTCCTTTCCTGCCTCTTTCCCTTTCGCATCCCACAAAATTTCCTTCTCAGAAGTTGGAGAACTCCTTTGTCTGCTGAAGCATGAAGCGAGACTTTCCCAGAATGAACTGTGATGGCACTTCTTTTGGAAAGATTACATCTAAACAGATAATCTGGGTTTGTTTCACATTTTCACATCAGATCTACAATGGTGCCTGTACAATCACCTAACACTAAAATTCAGAGAATAATTTAAAGCCACTCTGAGTCTGAACAGACTTGGTAGCTTCAAACATATTTCATCCTCAGAAAACAAAAGATTGAATCTATGAATATAAAAACAGTTGATAAGGCTTGTTTTATGGAGGGAACATTTGCCGAATGAATTTGCATTATGGTGCCTGCTGTGGCCTAAAATAATCTGAGCAGTTTCCTCATTATTCAGTGATGGTACAGTACTCAAACAGATGCAGCCATTTGAGTTCAGATTTCAGATAGTAAGAAAACATGATTTATGGTGAAAAATGTTCACGGGAGTCATCCAGTTTGAAAGATACAATAATCTCCATAGCCTGTTGCTCTGCATGTAGTACTCTCAGGTGAGGGGTGAATGAGTCTTGATTCCTGATTGTGTGCTGACTGGCAGGAGCTACTTCAACTCTCCCCTCTTGCTACGCACACAGAGAAGGTTTCTTAAATGTCCACAGGTGATCCCCACACAGCTACACTCTGAGAATTATGAATTCAGCCATCTGCTGTGGTCAAGGGAACTGACCCAGTGTGATGGTTAATTTAATGTGTCAACTTGACTGGGCCACGGGACACCCAGACAGCTGGTTAAACACTATTTCTGGATGCGTTTGTGAACGTGTTTCTGGAAGAGATTAGTACTTGAATTGGTGGACTGAGTAAAGCAGATGGCCTTCCCCAATGTGGGTGGGCATCATCCAATCTGTTGAGGGCCTGAAAAGAACAAAAAGGTGAAGGAAGGTTGAATTCTCTCTCCCTGCCTGACAGCCTGAGCTGGGACATCAGTCTCCTGCCCTCGCACTGGGGCTTATACCATTGGCTCCCGTGGTTCTCAGGCCTTTGGACTCTGACTGGACTATACCACCTGCTTTCCTGGGTCTCCAGCTTGAAGACAGCAAATTGTGGGACTACTTAGCATCCATAATTGCATGAGCCAATTCCTCATTTTACAAACACACACACACACACTTCCAATTGGTTCTGATTCTCTGGAGAACCCTTACTAATACACTCAGTTTGGGAGAGACCTTCCACTCATCTCTCAGTAGCGTATTTCTCTCTTCCATAGAGGGGACAGCTGTACTCATATTAACTATGCATTCTCAAATTGCAACCACAGAAAGAGTGTGACCATTTATATTTGCCTCATCTAGCTCATTTTGGGGGGTGGGGAAACTCTGTTGTGGTCCTCAGAGGGAAGGCCTTTCTACACCAGCCATGATGTTTGAACAGGACCCAGATGAGGATGATCATGAAACCAAAACAAATAATTTTCATAAAAGTTAATAAAGTGCTAGTAAGAACAAGAGTGTTAAGGTGATTGATTGTTGACTCACTTTCCCATTATTCATTTCTTATCCCACCTGCTTCTTGTTATAGCAGAACAGGACAGACAGGAGTAGCATTTTTTTAAAAAAAATAATTCCTCTTCAAAAAGAAATAATGACACAAAACCCCAAATGTTTGAAGTGTATAATTCAAGAGTCATGAATTATACATGATTATACACCAGGGATAATTTTAGGAATTTCTATTTTCTACCTAAATTTTTTCCACATCAGAAATATTTTAGTGAGGATAAGGGGGAATGGTTTATTCTTTAATTCTAAGATAAATAGGAATTTTCCCAGTCATAGAATAATAGGAATATGACATTGAAGACGAAAAGTCAGAAATTATCTGTTTAGTGATAATGAACATCTGAGAGAGAAAAAAACCATGAGCTTCACATAATTCCTCAATTTAGTGAGTGGATGGCAAGAATGGAAATGAGAATTCCAAATCAAATTGGAATGCTTCAAAATTAGACCCACTAAGGGAATAAAAGAGTCTAACACTCAGAGCCTCAAGATTTAACAAGCCATCATTCTGGCCAAAAACTGGAAATACCATGAGGGGGGCAATTCAGATAATTACTATTATGATTTTAAACTCCATTTGCTGGGAAAGTAGGAGCTCTTGTGGGTTTATTGACAAAGGAATAGGGTATTTTAAGAAGTGGTGCTTTGAGATTGGTCTAGTAATCTCTTCCCAATCTCATTCCTTATGGGTTCCTCCCATCTTTTCACCCAATTTCTAATGTAACTTTCTTGAGTGTTCCCATTACCCCAGTGGGAAGCTGTCTCTCCTTTGAACCCCTCCAGCACTTGGTACCATTTTTCACTCTCACCTCCATTTCTCTTTTCACCCCTTTACTCATCGACATCCTGAGTGGTATTGGGTGGCCAATATCACTGTGGTAATGGGGTGTCCCACTCTTCTTCAAATGTCCTCTGCTAGGAAGAAGCAGGTCAGTTCTTGAAACTCAGAATTCAGCCTAACTAGACCTAGGTCAACGTCTGATCTGACACTGTCATTTCTAGGACTTGCATAGGGAAATGAATAAGAAAAATGGTGCCCAAGAATGGAGCAATTTGAGTAGAGATAGCATGGAGGAAGAAAATCTGAAAAATTCAGATCCCAGAGAGAAATGCTGAGGACTCAAGAATGCAGAGCCAAGAACAGTTCACATTCCACTGGCAGCTTCGGTAAGGCCATAATTTTGTTATTTTTCCTGTCTGCCGTTTTCCTCTTACCAGCTTAGGAAACTTTAAAAACCCTCAAATCAGCTGTGTGCTGGCTGAAGAGGTCCTTGTCCTGAAGTGTGTCCAGAGGAGGAGAGAGACTGAGTGGAAATAATACTTTGTGGCAGTGAAAGGGAAGGAAAGCAGGTAGGCGTATCCTGGGCTACTCCAAGAATGAGGATGTCCAGGGAAACAGCCCAGCATAGTTTCAAGAATAAAGACCTGGCACCAGACAGACCAGGGTTCAAACCCCAGGCCCACCAAGAATCTTAACCGAATATCTCAACTTTCTGAACCTAAGTTTACTACAAAATGAAGCTTTATAAAATATCTAGCATTCTGGGCGCCTGGAAAGCTTCCAGGTGTGCCTCATCTAGAATCAAGGGAAAGCCCTGGAGCCTCATTTGCTTTGGATGGGACCACCATCTTGGAACCATAAGGGAAAAGTCAAAAGAATCATAAGGACCATTGTCCTGACATGCTCAAACTGATGAAATAATCCCACCTCCCCCTCTTCTACATTCTTTGCTCTCTGATTAGGCCACTGTAGGCTTGCCTCTGTTCCCTACAGGTAAATGCATCTCCTAGCCAACATGGCAGCCTTTAAAAAGGCCATTATCCCGCTGGGATAATAAAGATGAAGTCAGGGTACAACACGCAGTTGGTTCTCAGCACATTTAAACTCCTATTTCTGTTTCCCCTTGGTTCAAGACAGACAAATAGTGTCCCCTAAGGTTTACTCATGGCAGGAGGCCTAAGGCCACATAAATGACCAAGAAAGGACATTGCTACTTGCTTTTCAAAGCTCAGTCCAAACAGCATCATCCCCTCTGTGAAGTCTTCTTTCCCAGCTACACCCACTCAAGCAGAGCTGATCGCTGCCTCCTTTGTGCCTCCACTCTATCATCTACATATTTCTATTGCAGCATTGATCACTCTCTTTTGCAGTGATTTGTTTACATGTTGATCTAGGCAGTATGCTCCTCAAAGGCAGGGACTGTGTTTTATTTATCTTTATACCTCCAGAGTCTACAACAGTATCTGGCCCATAGTAGGTGATCAATGTTTAACAGAAAAATGAACAAACAAACCAAGAAGGAAATGAGCAGGAAGGGGAGGTGGATACTGACATCCTTCTACTTCTTTCTCCCCACTGCAGGACTCTTTCCTCAATTCTCACATCCAAGCTCCCTACCCTTCCTGTCTCCCCAGTCCTGGGCCTCAGGAAACATCACTTTGGCTTATGGATTGGAAAATTTTTGTCCTCACTAAACAGCTAGTATGGAGAGAGATGTATAGAAATCAGATCATGAAACTTTATCCAGGAAAGCCACATGACATGGTCTTGGCCAAAGAGATGTTCATGGAAGTTTCCGTGAGGCATCTGAGAAAGTCCTTTAAAGACAGACACACTTAATTGTCTTATGTGTTTGCCTTTTGTTCTCTGTCCTTCCTACCTGCTGGGAACATGGACATGATTTCCGGAACTAAAGCAGCAATCTTGGGACCTCAAGGAAAATGCTTGGCATACTACAGAAATCTCCATCTCGATGTCTTTAAATCATGAACCAATACTTGCAACCCCCTACCCCTGGGTTTTTAACTATGTGAGAAAAATAAACTCTTACGTGTTTAAGTCACTGAAATCTAGCCTATGTTACTTGCAGCTGAAGACAATTCCAAACTGATAATCTGGTCTTCTTTCTTTTTCTCAGACATGCCACGGTCGGTTCATCTTAGGACCTTGCACTTGCTATTCCCTCTGCCTGAAATTCTTTTCTGTCAGATCATCACATGACTAGTTCCTTCTCAAAGTCAGATATCAAGTTAGAATGTCACCTCCTTAGAGGTGCCTTTCTGAATAGCCTATCTGAAAATAACTACCCCCAGTGTACCTACCATTCTTTAATAATGTCATCCTATTTTGTTTTCTTCATTGCACTTATCACTATCGGAAGTGTTCTCCCTTTTGCTTGTTTCTTTTTGTCTTAGTTCATTCAGGTGCTATAAAAAAATACCACAGACCGGGTGGCTTATAAACAACAGAAATTTATTGCTCACAGTACTGGAGGCTTGGAAGTCCAAGATCAAGGCACCACTGTGGTTGTGTTTGGTGAGGGCCCTCTTCCTGGTTCATAGCTGGTGCCTTCTCACTGCGTCCTCACATGGTGGAAGAGGCCAGGGATCTTTCTGGAGCCTCTTTTATAAGGCACTAGCCCCATTCATAAGGGCTCCACCTTCATGGCTTAAGCACCTCCCAAAGGCCCCACCTACCAATACCATCACATCGGGCATGAGGATTTCAACATGTGAATTTTGCAGGAACACAAACATTCAGACCATAGCGCTTCTTGATCCCCCCCACTGTGAATGCAGGTAGATAGTCTCTATTTTGTTCAGAACCACTGTATCTCTAGCACATAGAAAAGCATGTGGCATATGGTAAGTGCTCTATGAATAGGTTCCCAGAAAGGGAATGACTTTTAAAGGTGGAAATGAATGTATTTCCCCATAGGAAATACTGTCAAATACGTTGAATAGGTTTATAATTTAGGGAGGTATGGGTTAAATACCGTTTATGACCTAACTACTATATGTAACATTGCTTATGTGAGATAATGAGTTTCGAGTTCAATTTCTCTTAATGAACTCATTATAATCTTGATCATAGACCATCTTGCAGCTTATCCCCATATCCAGAAAACCCTGCCTCCCTGCCTATTATTCCTAATAGCTCATTGGATTTTAACTCCTTCATAAAATTTCTTCTTTGATTTATTAAAGGAAGTTTAAACAGTTTTTAAAAAGAGTCCCACTCAATCTCAAGTAGATTTATTTTTTTCAAATTGATTTCTTGAGTGCCACTACTTATACTCCTTGCAGGTCCTATCCCATTTCACATCCTGTCTTGTGAAAATTACACTCGAGCCCTTTCAAAGGCACCTTGCCTAACTTCCTGACCTCCCAAGTGGCTCCTGAACCTCTTGTCTTTCCCATGGGTTCATTGAAAAGCAGCAAAATCTTCTTAATCCTTTTGGGACCCTTCTTTCTGTTCCAGTTATCACGTGAGGAGCATCGTGGACTATGTATGATGAGTCTGCAAGGGAAACCCTGACATTCAGGAGAAAATTATTTCTTTTAATAGCTAAAGAGTATGCTTTACATATAGAAGCCATATATGTAGGCTAATAGGATAGAGCCATCCTGTTACACACACTGAAGAAATAAAATACAGACCAGTTTGAGTAAGTAAGGAGTTTCCAAGTTAAGTGGTAAAAGCTAAGTCCAGAAATACAGGTTGGGAACTGTGGCAGAGATTCTCAGTTGTTTCTCAATATTCATTCTCTCTCTTTTCCTTGGTAACAAAGTCTTCCTTTTATTTAAGGTGGCGATGACTACAAAGATGCATTTCCCAGTCTCCCTTGTAGTTAGGTGGCCATGTGATACAGTTCTGGAAGAAGTTTTGTCTGGGTGTGCTTAAAGAGAGCTGACTCAGCTGGGGAGTGTGGCCTTTACCCTTCCTCTTTTCTTCTAGTCTGGAACTTGGAGGATGGCTGAAGCTCCTGTAGTGACCTTCCATCATAAAGTGACGTTGAGGATGGAAGCCGGAAACTAAGAATGGGCGACAGAATGATGATTTCATGGAGCCACTACACCAGCTCTGAGGTGCCCATTCTAGGGCTGCTTTTCTGTCAGAGAATAAACCCTAGTGTCTTTAAGCAACTGCTACTTTGAATTTTTTGTTAAATTAGCCAAATATAATCCATTTTGATACAGATGCTCCCTTGGGGAGCTTTAAAATACATCCCAACGCCCAGGAAGCATCCCAGATCATTTAAATCAGAAACTCTGGGGATAGAATTCAAGCATCAACAGTTTTTCTAAGCTTCCCAAGTGATTCTAATGTGCAGCCCAGGTTGAGAATCGCTGCTTCAGACCGACAGGCCTTATATTTAGCACGTTCAAGAATCTCCCAGGAGATGGGGTGGTGCTTGTTAAAAAGTTGGATTTCCAGGCCTCACTCCCCAGAGATTTTGGTTCTTTAGGTCTGAGGGCAACACAGGTGATTCTGAGACAGGCCACCCAGGGACCACATTTGAAGGAACATGCTTAGGCAGTAGAGAACCTTTGGAAGTTTTAAAGCAAAGAAATGACAAGATCAGAGGAGAGTTTTAGGAGGATTAGGCTGGATCTAGTGAGTAAATTGAAAAGAAGAGGTGAAAGATGGAAGGTAAGGAGACCAACGGGGAGGCACTACAGTAGTTGGTGGCCGGATGGGACACAATTCTGACCTAAGAGGGTGGCCAGAGAAATGGGGAAAGAAGGAGAGAAATAGAAAACTGAAATAGGTAAAACACTGCGGGACTTGGTAACCAACAGAATAGGGAGGAGGGGGACTTCACTCTTCATTCCTAATGACTGCAGGATACACTAGGGGTCTGACTTCCGGGTTAGTATGTATTTTCCCCTTTTGCTCAAACTTGGCTAAATTGGTATAGGTTATCAGTTTACTATGTATCCACACCTGCAGATGTTAAGTTGATTTTTGTTGACTTGATTGTATCTAGAGCTTCCCATTAGATTGGAAACCTTTATTTGCTAAATCAGCTCTTCTATTTAAAGGCTCAGACACTATATCCTAACAGGAGTCTATTTCACAAATAAGTTTAGTATCTATCTATCTATCTATCTATATATATACACACACACACACATATATATGCTTAGTTTATATATACATATATGTATACAGACAAGTAATGTACATATGTGTATATGTATGTATATAGACAAGCAATTAAATGTTTTTCATGAGATTTTATTTTCTTTTTAAGACATGTCCTGTAGAGCCGAGAGACTAAATGATCTGAGTGGCAGTACAGTTACTGCTCTGGAGCTGTGCTTTATGTAGATATCTTTTTGGATGAGACCTAAGAGTTTAAAAAGTAGTTTTAAAAGGTGATCTCAAAGGTAAATGATTATTCAACTATTCAATACAAAGTCACCAAGCTGACAGATGTTAGGGAGACATTTCATCAAATAACCTCAATTAAACATAATTACTTTATGAGTAATTCTAAAATACACACTGCCCGCTGATTCATTGTAATGAAGAACACCTATGTATGCCTCAGAAATCGATCTCAGGTGTGCCCTTCAAGCCCTCTGTTATTTAAAAACCAATATATTGGTTTCACAGTTACAAACCAGAAAAAAATAACACTCAAATGTAATAGAAATATCATACATTGTAAGCTAATCTAATTTCTCGATTCTTACTAAAATCTGTGTAAAGACACAGTTTCTTTTAAGAATAGATTTTTAAATACCAAATAAACTTAATAAACTAATGAGACACACATATCCTCGCTGAGCTTGCCACTCACAGATGAAACACAGCCCCGCTCTCTTGTACCTCACAGTATAAATATAAAGGGACGATGACTTTTCCAAAAGTTCGTTTTAGATTTAATTTTCTCTCTAATTGGAACATCTATTAAGAAGGCTCTAACAAGGTGAAAGTCATTCAATCTGTTCAAGACATAAAAAGGCTAAACTTCAACAGGCAATGGCAGAGCACTCATCTAGATTCCACGTCACATTTAGTTTCGTTGCTAATAATAGCCCTCTGCTTTGGTCTGGAGTGAGTCAGTATTTCGTCCCTGGCTCCAGAGTACGCTCATGCTTCTTAAGCCACAGTATGAGCACCACTGAGGGACCCTACCCGCTCAGCTCTCCCGCGCACACCGGAGAAAGTGAACACTCTACATGTGAACTGTCAGATGCCTCTCTGATTCCCCCTAGTATTCTCTCCGACAGTTGGAACTTTTGTTCCACCTTCAGATATTAGTCACTAAATTGGTTAAGTAAAGGGTTAACCATACGGGGGATTCAATACCTTCGTGAACACGTCCGTTTCATACAGAAAGTATTCTATTCCATGATCACAAACCCCATCCCTCATATGAGCTACAATCTTGCAAATAACAAAACATTGGGCATTGGGAAGTCTTTGTGTGAAAGTGTTGAGGGAGTCTGTGGATAGTCCCAGGCAAAACTCCATCCCCACCAGGCAAAACGATCCCAAGTGTGCATTCTGCTGCAGGTGAGTCAAGGGAATTTGCTCTGGGTTGAACTGTGTCTCCTTCACCCCCCAAACTCATGTGTCAAAGCACTAACCCCCAGTACCTTAGAATGTGGCCCTATTTGGAGATAGGTTTTACAAGTATAATCAGTTAAGTTAGCACGAGGTCTTACTAGAGTAGGGTGGGCCTCTAATCGGATATGACTGGTGTCCTTATAAAAGGGGCAATTTGGACACAGACACACATACACAGGGAAAGGGACACGTGAAGATGAAGGCAGAGATGCTTCAACACGCCAAGGAACACTAAAGATTGCCAGCAAACCACCAGAAGCTAGGGAACAGAAGCAGGTTCTTCCTCCTAGCCTCAGAAGAAACCAACCCTGCCACAGCTTGATCTTGGACTTCTAGCCTCTAGAACTGTGAGACAAGAAATTTTGTCATTTAAGCCACCCAGTGTGTGGTACTTTGTGATAGCAGCCCTAGCAAACTAATACAGAACTGTTCTCCCATCATCATCTCTGGTGAATAGTATATTCTTTTGGAGTAGATATAACTGGCCTTTCACTATTTGACCAGTGAGAATTAAAAATTTAAAAGCAAAAGCTTTTAAATGATAGGAAGGTAACAGAAAGGATAGAGTGAGTGGCTTGGCAGGCCTGCCAACCAGGCCTCTTTTACTAACCCCAAAGGCCTCCTCCACCATGTGGATCAAAGAAAGCTGAGGGAGTTGGCTGCATGGGCACCGAGCACTTCTGCACTCCACCACCCCACGTAATTGCTGCCGTCTCGGCCAGTGTGGAACAGGAGCATACCCACTAAGCTGCAGCTCTCTGTCATCCCTCTCCTCACTCTCCCAACTTCCTCGCAAACAGCAGGGAACCGACTAGAACCAGCTAGAAGTGGGAATGGAAAAAATAGAGCAGAGAAGTCAAATGGGAATCAAACAAAACTAAAATAGGCCAAAAAAAGAAAAAAATAGAAGAAAGACTATGAGGAGAAATGGAAGGAGAAAAGGAGAGAAACATAGGCATGGCTGGTCAGGAAAATAATTGCTGGAGGGAAAAACCTGAAATCTGTGGATATGGATCTCTAGGATATGCATTATATTGTTCCAGAAGGCCGTTAGGAAATTAAGATTCTTCTTGTGATCATTGTATGTCGCAGCTCGACAAATTATTTCTGGAATTCAATCACCTAACTTCCTGCAGAGTGCTTATTTTCATAGCTCAGTTCTGTAAACAAAGTCTATGTGATGCTACATGAATTGACAGAGAACACTGAGTGATGGAGCCAGAAGACTCAGAAGCCATTTAAGTCAACCTTCTCAGCGAGCTGTACCGAGAATTGAACAGACTTATCCAACATCACACAGCCTATACCAGAACTAGGCCAAAAGATTTTGTAAATATTATTTGATTTATGAAGAATCCAGGCTGATTTATACAAAGAAAATATTTCAAACTACTTTCGAGCCCTCACATCTCCCTATGATTTTTAAGGTATTCAAGAAAAAGCCTTTTGATAGCCATCTGGGAAACTTCAAGGCAGAAAATTCTTCAGAACATAAGGTAAGAAACTAAGGTAGACAAAAATTTATTCCGGCCAAAATATTTATTTGAAAAATATTTGATGGATTAATCTTTTTAATATAGACGGATCTGGACCACCTGAATTTTAAATGTCTTATTAATAATTACACCGACACCAATCTACACTTAATAGCATTTATTGTACTAGATAGGCTTCTAAGTGCTGGACGTATACTAACCACTCAGTCCTCCAGTAACATATGATTTGGTCTCTTTATTTATTAACCCCTTTTTGCCGATTAAGCAGCTGAGGCAGAGAGGGACAATGACTTTGTAAAAGGACACACTGTTTGTGAGAGGCAGCACTGAGATGTGAACACTGGCAGTCTGGCTCCAAAGTCTATGTACTTAACCACTGTACCAGACTGTTAGTTACCACTTGGAAGCAATTTGTATATCAATACATATGTATCCCTAGTAAGTGGCAAAGCCAGGATTTTATCCAAGTCTAATGTGATTTAGAGTCAATGCTCTTTTCCATCACACCATACTGCCTCTCACATTATCATCCTGAAACTTCACTTTGACCTTCTTGAGCAGCCCCTGACAGAAGGTAGTGATATGAAGATCCTGTCCAACAAGACACCATAGAAGCAGAATAGAAAAGACAATCCTAAACCACCAGCCATAGCATGATCTCCGTCCAGGGTTTGCTGGAGGATATTGGCTCCACTAGGTCACACCTAGCTTGTGTGTTGTGCTCCTCTCTCTTCATTATCAGGAGGTGGTGTGGTTGGTGGAACAGGCACTAACCACGGAGCGACAGACCTGGGTTCCAGTCGTAGACCAGCTTGGGACTGGCAGAGTGCCATCGACAGGCAGGGCATTGTGCTCCCTGCTTCATGTACCTGGCTCCCTTAATCCTCTCAACTACCCCATGAGTGAGCATGACAACAAGTGTACAGATGAGGGAAGTGAGATTCAAAGAGTTAAGCAATTCCATCAAGGTCACAAAGGAGGGTATTCAGCCCAGGTCTGCCTGACTGCAAAATCTGTACGTATTCCAGGCAAGTTGCCTCTAACGTCACTTTAAATCCTCTGAATCTCAGACTTCTCAAATAGAAAACAAGGAAACTGTGCCAAATCAGTACTCTTCGTGCCATGGAGCCCTAGGGATTCTTCAAAGGTGTCTTAGAAGTCATTTTGGGAAGGAAGTCCAAGGAGACAGGGCCCAGACAGCCACTTACACCTGATGTGTGTGTGCGCACGTGCATGTGTTCAGAGCAACGCCACTTGACCTGCCTTGTAAATATGGCTTTCCACACTTAGAGTGAAGGGCGGATTTGGCTGCTAAAACAAATTTGGGGACCACTCTATAAGTGACCTTTAAGGCTCCTCTGAGCTTTAATACCCAGGAAGGGATCAGTGTTGAAAAGGTGCAATAACTATGGTAAATCAAGCCAGGCAGAGGAGACTTCAGATTCACCTGGCTAGTTCTGTCCAGAAAACATGCAATGGCTTTGAAATAAAAGGCTGTGCCCAAACTTCCACTGATCTAAACACAATTTGAGAAAGTGTTTCAGTTGCGTCTGTGAAAATGGCCTTCTTACCCAGGGCCAACTAGTGAGAAACACAGTCTGAGTTTTCTTCTCTTGTGATTGCCGTTCCTTGAGGGTTTCAACTAGTCAGGGATGAAAGTGATGCGGTGGTTGTGGCTTAATTCTCACTCATTGCTTTTTGTCTTCCTCTCTATTTATCTTGCCTCATCCTCTTTTCATCCCGCCCACCTTCAATCTTGTCTCCCTCCTCTGGCCCCAAAGCCAGGTGGTAGACAGCAAAGGAGTGGGCTGTGTTGGTAAGAAATGAGATAATTCATTTATTTCATCAAGTCCTGCTTTTCCCCCATCTGTATTCCTACACAGAGCAAAGCACTGGTGCTTGGATGCTGGCTATGGGGCAGGCATCTTGATGAATGCATGGAGAGCCTATGCATTCATTCCTACAGCTCATACCCCTTTCACTAAAAGCTGCATTTGTAGAAGAGAATAAAGCCAACGAAAGGCAAGTGTTAATCACAGTGATGGTGATCACACCTTTTTAAAAAACACTTATTGAGGTGTACTTTACATACCATAAAATTCACTTATTTTAAGCATGCAATTCAATGATTTTTAGTAAATGTACAGTTGTACAACCATCACCCCAGCTCAATTTTGGCACACTTCCATTACCCCAAAAAGTTCCCCCAAGCTCATCTGCAGTCACACCCTGTTCCCACCCCGGCCCTCGGCAACCACTAATCTACTTTCTGGTTTTTATAGATTTGTTTTTTCTGAGCATATGCATGGAATCATATAATATGTGGTATTTTGTGACTGGCTTCTTTCATGTAGTATACTCTTTTTGAAGTTCACCCACATGTTAGCATGTCTCAGTACTTTGTTCCTTTTTACATAACATTTTTTGAATGGCAGCATTACATAGAGGAAAGATCATGGATTTCAAAAGCATGGAAACACGGGGCTGATCAAAGTTATACCAGTTCTTAGTTACGTGACTTTGGGCAAGTTCCCTAACCTCTATGAGACCGATTTGTGGAATAAGGATAACAACCCCCCTCTCAGAGGATTATTCTATGAACTAGCTGGATTGTGCCAGTAAATAATGGGCAGTCAAGAAATCCAGTCTTTTTCTCTATGAATTCCCCCAAGAACCTTTGCTTTTCTCCCTCTGCTTCAAATTTTAAAATGAATCCTACAGCCTCCCTACCATCTTTCGCATCAGGTTGAAATGACAGTGCACATAACTAGCAGTATCAGGAACAGAATTCCGCCAAGGGGAATCACATCCTTCATTAACGGATCCCAGATGGTGAGGAGCTAAAGGGATTTCCTCCAATTATGTTGCTGTCATTTGTTAGAAAGAAGGTCAAACTGTATTTAATTATTATTTTAAGGAGGAAAGTGTTTCAAATTTTACCCTACAACATTTTATAGAGTTGGTCTCACCTTTGAAAGGTTCTAAGAACAACATATTTTCCCACTAATTCTTATAAACCTTCATGAGAAACATCATATAAAACCTATGAACATCAATCTTCAGATATCATGCAAACAAATAGCAAAGGCTACAAACCTCTGAGTAAACAAAATCCACCTCAAATCTTTGAAACTCAACTTTTAGCCAGTAGTTTTGGGCTTTTTATTTCTCAGACCTTTAGAAGAACCTGAATTTCATGTGTGTAGCAAAGCAGACTAAATCGAACTCCTTGTCCATTTCTTCGGTCCACTTTCTCCGATTAGAACATGTCACCAATTTGAGTTCCGACTTAAAGGGATCCTGCATATAACCCCATCGTACACTCCTGGATGCAAAGTTTATAAAGACGCTGTTCCCTGAGCATGAAATTCTCCGTTCTAAACCTGCTTTTCCTCCTAAATGACTGTTTCACTACAGTTTATAATCGATCACTATTCCCCTTCTTGTTTCGGATTGTTTGTCTTCCCTTTTTCCTGGGATTTATCACAGCTTCATTTCTTCCCCAAATTCCTGAAACACTGAATTCCCTTCCACCTCCGAGATTCACTTCCTAAGTACAATTTAACAGTTAAAATAGAAAAAGATGTCCTCTCAATATTTCTACTAAACAAAATTGTTTTGTAACATTTCTTATTTATCCCTCACTTCCAGGAAATTAGCATGGTATACCTTTTTTCATGATATAAAATGCCTGTTGTCAAAAGTAAACTAGTTACTAAGAGAGGCAATCTTTATATCAACCAATAGTCACTCTACATATTTCTGGTGTTAAAGATGGCAAAGAGTGATTCTTTCAAGTAAATTAGATATCATTCTTACAAGTGATCAGTCTGCAACATTATCAGGTGAGTCTGACTAATTTGAACTTCTGTGATAAAGCCACACTCACACAGATAAATAGATAAAGGGCCATATCCAGATGGAATCAAACGCTTTAATGTATTTATGTAGGGATTCCTATGTTTCCTTGCTCTATATACTTATCTGAAAATAGCAATTGTTAACAAAATCCAAGATTGAGAGATCAGTAAGAAGTGGTTAGAGTTCCAGGAGAGTTTTCACTCACCTAAAAGAGGCTTGGGAATCCATAAATGGGGTAAAAATAAATAAAAATAATTTGGGAGGGGGCATAAACAGCTGAGGTTTAGTTAGGTTTGTGAATTCTTCCAATCTTTAAAAAGCTATTCTTATGTTAAAACTTCCCTTTCGCATACTACAGTGAAGACGGTAATTTATATCCAAGACTTTATTTTAGGGATTTCATTTTAAATGGCATCATAGGAATTTATCTCATGGTATAAATAGTTTAGTAAATCTGGGATTTAGCAAAGATTTTTCTCTCCACTGCACAGGCCTTTTGTGCAGAAGACGTTTAGAACCAGATGACAAAATAATCTTGAGGCATGACGGTTTAACTTCAGTTTGATGCCCAAACATCCTGCAAAAAAGTCTTAAGCCCCAAATTCCAGTATATGACCAACACATGGAAATTATATGTTTTTAAAACATCACTTAATGACCCAAATCTTCAATACATATACGAAAATCACACAACCTTCAGATTATAATTTTGCCTATAGTTTGTTTATAGCTCTCTAGAGAATCCTGATCTCAGGGTGACTGGTGAAAACTTCAGTTTTGCAGACATCATCTCTGAGGCCTTGGCCACCATAAGTATCTATCAGCATCCATGCATCAAATAATGCCAAGAGACTCCTACCCTGAGATGGCAGCGAGTTTTTGGTGTGCCTGTCGGGCCATTTCACAGCCTTTGGTTCTTGTCTTGTGCATTTCTGCCCGGAGCGAGGGGCAGCTGACCGAGACGTCCCCAATAGAAATGACCAACTCTCGGTACAGGGCCACTTGCGTGTTGAACTCTTGGACAAGCTGGAAAAGAAGTGTTTCTTTTACTAAACACTGAACGGAAAGTTTCCTATTCTAGCGTACGTAAACCCGAGCTCTCACTGACCCCTGAGCCACTTCCCTGGCTCTCCAGTTTAAGGAGCCTACACATTATTTAAAGATTAAGACACAAAGATGGTAAGTTCTCTTTGTCCAAGGCAAGTGTTTGTTTTTCATCTCGGTCAAGTCTGGTCATGGAAGCTCTCTTTCCAGACCTACTTGCCCCTACCCGTTCAGACTCAGTTTCTGAAGAGCAAGAGTGTATTTGGGGAGCTACCATGCCACTCCCAGGTCACTGGAGACTGATGGTGGGAACTCTCGCATAGAATGCTCCCCTCTACTACCACTAGGATACGAATTTGAAGTTGCATGGGGATAAAGGCCAAAGGTAGGTTGTAATAGGCAAACCATTCACCTCCTGCGGGCTCTGGAGCCTGACAGGAAGACTGGTCACAGCTTCTGCGTTGGAACCTTCGTCCCTTCCGCAGAGCCCTGTGAGGTCCGTTTGGGTTTGTTTGCTACTGTCTCCCCACAGAGCAGCACCCCCACCTCTCCATTCCCTCCTTCCTTTAGTAAGCAAGTCAGTTCACCGCGTCTTTCGCGTCCACCATTCTCCGAGGGGGTAGAGGCGCGACCTACAGCCGCTGACCCCAAGACCTTTGCCGTGGCACTTCTTTGCGGGGCCATTACGACCCGGTATCACCCGGAATCTGGGGGACTGCAGATTTTAAAATAGTACATGTGCACGTGATCGGCATGGAGGCGCTGAGGGTGGGGGAGTGGCTGGCGTTCAAGTAAACGATTAATACATGCAGTTCTCCCACCTCCAAAAAAGAAAAAAAAAAAAATAGAGGCATAGTTTTCACCTACCATCTTGCAGTCGTCCAGGGCTCGTTGGGTTTTGTGGGCGCTCTCGGAGCCGCTGCCCCTGCGCTCCCAATCCCCGCTCTGCAGCGGGGGCTTGCTGATCTGGAAGATCGAAGAGCGGGTGGACCGGCTGGGGCGCTTTTTGCGCCCATTCGGTGCAGAACTCATGCATACACATCCACCAAGCCGAAGCCGCTGGTGCAGTGCGCCCCGGCGCGGGCGGCCCGGTGGTTACCCTGCGCGCCGCCGCCAAGCAGCAGGAGCCGGGACCGGAGGCGCGGCGCTCACAGGGTTGGGGCTGGCTGCGCGGGCGGGTAACCTTCAGCTTGAAGGAGAGCCGGGGAAGCGCTGGCTGTGCCGTGCAGCATCTCTTCCACTAGCAGCGAGGAAGGGGCTCGGTCAAGTTCTGCTCAGCAGCATTGCCGGCCCTGTCCCAGGAGCTGGAAGCTGGTGTGGGCTCGCACCGCCTTCCCCTCGGCATGGATTGCAAGGCTGGGTGAGAAGGAACGCGCCGCCCGGTGGTTCCGAGTTTCCATTCAGATGGGGGAGCAGCTTTCAAAGCCTCTGCTGCAAGGGGGGTGGGGGGTGGGGGGCGAGTGTCGCTCTTGCCTCAGTGTCTTCCCGCAGCAGCGCTCGTTTGTCTTTCCCCTCCCTCCCCCGTCACCAGACCTGGAAGGCTGGCAGTCCCCGAAGCAGGCAATTGGCTCTGATGGGCTGCCTTGATCCCTCGTCGTTACGGGCTCGTCTGTTTGAGGATCCCAGATGAATCCGTGGCGGGACTGGCAGACGCAGGGAATCGGTCCGGCTGACGTTGTCCGCGGCCCCGCACATTGATAGGACGGGAATACTAATGTGATCCGTCCATGCAACCCCCTTCTACCTCCACAGTTTATGCACTTATCCAATCAAATCCCCAGGAACATCAATTGCAATATTACTTCATCTGCTCTATTATTAGAAAGGAAAAGTGTCATCAGAGTGGAGCACATTGCCACATGCTGGGACCTAAATACGGATTTCAAATCTACCAGTGTGGGCTTGAGGCCCTCACCATCTGAGACTCGGGTGCAGAGTATCAAAGCCCAAACCAAGGAGGGAGTCAGGTTTTTGCTTCAAAAGGAAGATCTCTTAATAACATAACAGAAAAGCTTTGTTTCCTGAGGTTTTTGTTGTTGTGTTTCTGTTTTCTGTCCTGTTGAGTGTGTGCAGGGACAGGGATGGCCAGCCAGTGGGGCAGAATACACAGAGGCCTGCTGGCAAATTGATCCTCAACCCATCCCATTTTAACTAGTAAAGCTCCTGGTCTTGGCCCCCAGAGTCTCAGGACCCAGCTCTGAGAGTTTCCCCACAGAGAGTTGAAGAAGTCAGAGCCAACAGGCCTCCCTGGACGCTCAGATGGATCCAGTTCTCCTTTATGGGATGTCAGTGACCCAGAGACCAATGGAGGTGGCCCCCAAAGTGGAGAGGATGCCTGCATGAAATGGGCTGCAGTGAGTTCCTGGGCCATTTAAGTCCACCCTTATGGCTGACATCCTAAGATTCTTCTGAGCGGAAGAGAGTCGGGTGGGCCTTAACTCCAGTGCTCTGAGAATGCTTGTTCCCATGAATGATTTATTTGGAGGGGAGCTTGTTAAAAAGGTCTGCCACAGGGGAACTAATTATATGTTGAAAAGCCTAATGAAGAATAACACGAGGTTCCTGGTCAATCTCTTACAGGAATATGGAGAGTACACACAGAGGGGGAGCCAGAAAGAGCCAGGAGGGCTCAGAGGAGGCCTCTAAGGAGGATGTCTCTAGAAGGGTTTTAAAAGACAGGGAAACATGGCAAGGTGATGTGGTATAATAAGAAAGATGTTTGGTCTTTGCTCCCAGTTCCTGACACAGAGCTCCTAAAACTCTTGGAATTTCCTGAGTGATAAGGGTGATAAGAACCTCTTGTCACCAGAAACACCAAGCCTCGATTAGAGGTTTGAACTTTCGGTCCCATCCCCCAACTTCTGGGGAGCAGAGGGGTCTGGAGATTGACAAATAGCCAATGACTTAATCAATCACGCCTACATAAGGAAACCTCCCTAAAAACCCCTAAACAATGGATTCAGGGAGCTTCTGAGTTGAAGACATGGAGTTGCTGGGAGGGTGGCACACCCAGAGAAGGCATGGAAGCTCTGCGCACCCCCCCCCCCCCCCCATTCCTTGCCCTGTGCATCTCTTCCATTTGGCTGTTTCTGAGTTGCGTCCTTTATAACACAGGTAAGTAAAGCACTTTCCCAAGTTTCGTGAGTCACTCTAGCAAATTATCTAATCTGAGGGGGACTTATGGGAACCCCAAAATTTGTAACCTAGTCAGAGAAAAGAGCAGATAACCTGGGGACTTGATGCCTGTGACTGGTCTGTGAAGTGAGGGCAGTCTCTTGGAACTGAGCCCTCAAACCTGTGGAGTCTGATGCTGACTCTCGGTAGTTAGTGTCTGAATTGAACTGAGTTGTAGGATGCGTTGGTGTTGGATATTTGGAGAAGTACTGTTGAAAAGGACTCCAGGTATTTGGTTGGGGAGGAAAAAAACCTAACAGGTGAATATCTGAGTGGATACTCAGCTGCATTTGCATAGTACTTCACAGAACATTGAGAGTCAGTTTTCCCTAACCAGAGTAGGGGAGTGAGGCCTCAGCCCCCATCCCAGACCTTGGTACCTGCTATCCTCCAGGTGTTTAGATGCTAAGACAGGCATGAAAGGCTCTTCTGTTGGCTGAATCTCTCCAAATATAGGAAGATAAAAGAGGTTAACTCATGGGGCCGGCCCAGTGGCTCAGCGGTTAAGTGCGCTTTGGCCACCCCGGGGTTTGCCAGTTCGGATCCTGGGTGCTGACATGGCACCGCTTGGCAAAAGCCATGCTGCGGTAGGCGTCCCATGTATAAAGCAGAGAAACATGGACACCGATGTTAGCTCAGGGCTAGTCTTCCTCAGCAAAAAGAGGAGGATTGGCAGTAGTTACCTCAGGGCTAATCTTCCTCAAAAATAAAAATAAAATAAAATAAAATAAAAGATACTCTTAAAAAAAAGAGGTTAACTCGTGTGTAGGGAGGAGAGGTTGAGGAACGTATCAAGTGATTTGGTGATATTTGCTGGGGTTTGGTGAGTGGTTGGGGTGCTGAGGAGGAAGGTACAGGAAGGCTAAGGGACTTTAGGAGGGATAGATAACACTCATTTGTAAATTGTTTAAGTCCCATGATACAAACCCCTTTTGTTACCATTAACTACCCTTCCCCCCACTATCACCAAACTTAAAATTCTGCTCTAGCCTGTGGTTGGTGGTGCATTGGAGAATTAAAGGAAACAGAGCTGCATTTTACGTGTGTGGACATAGGATAGAGAAAACAGGATGCTGGAGGTCAGGCTTCTGGAAATCTTTGGCCACCACTCTGTTATTTCATCCCCTTTCCCTGCAGGAAAATAGTGACTGCCACGAGATTTGAGCATCTCAAAGCTGCTGAGTAGTAGGTTTCTACTCCAGCTACAACCATCTGGTTTCTACTCCCAGCTTCTTCTGCCTGGAAACAATTTCAACAAATAAAAAGAAAAAAAAAGGCAACATGATTGTGCTGCCCTGTTTCTGTGCCATATTTCTTGCAGGAGGTGTGTATGCGTGTGGGGGGGAAATAAATGGGTCCAATGCAATGCCACATCTGAAGGACTACAGATTTGGAAAACTGCTGGGAGATTAATGGGAGATTAAATGACAGAAACTGTCATTTGTAGGTGTCCCTTGGTCTTCCCTGATACACAGCCCAAGCCATTTTCCTGAGAGAGGAGAAAAATAGCATCAATCCCAGAGCTGTCTCTTCCAGGGACAAATGCTGGAATCAGAAGAGCAGCAGGCAGGCTTTGTTCCCTCACCTTCCCCCACATTCAAAACAGCATGAATTTACATTCCTGGGGCTGTCTGACTGCCAAGTAGAAGGGTAAAGTGCAATTGGAAATCCCAACAACAAGGGCACATTTTCTGGTTATACAGGCCCCATTTTGGCACAACCCTCATAATGGGTCCTCCTCAGGTATATGGCTTTGACCCAAGTCACATCCTAGATTCACTCCAATATAAGACCCACCTTGCATTTCATGTTCTCTCTCCAGTAATTTTAGAGTTCATTTTGCTTTGGAATTTAAAAAAAATGAATACTAGTTTATAGTGAATCTGAACAACTGGTAAGTCTCTTCAGATTGGTGCTATAAGGAACCACACTGGGACCCAGAGATGTGCGTCTCAAACTGGGCTTGCTTCTCATGAAAGGAGATACTGGGAGGCAGGTTTCATATGGGAGTGTAGTTCCAGGAGGAGCAAAAATGATAAAGGACCTTATCTGCGTGGGTCTGTGACAGAAGCAAAAAAAATACATTAAGATGCTGAGTTCTGAGAAGTTGGGGGAGATCTGAAGGGAATGACCAAATTATTTTCTGTTAGTGTCAAAAGAAATTAAGTTATTGTGAAGAATTTAGTGAATAAACTATCTATTAAATGGTTTATTTCCAATAAAAACAGGAAGAAGTACAATATGTTGGGAACATGTTAATTTCACAAATATTTTTGAGTGATTTTATTAGGTTTTGTTGGTCCTTAAGCTTATCTAATTTGGGAGCCCTTTAGGGAAAAGAATCCAAAAATTTAGCTATAAAGTTAGATATTTGGTTTTAGAAGGAGCCAATACAAGTGAGGTTCCCTGAAGTTTAGGCTTTATTACCTTTATGGGAAGTTTCCACATTTGATGTCTATTCTATGCACCGTGGGCATCTGGTGTTTTGCCTCCTCTGTTTTTATTCTCCCTTTTCTGATGATAGCACTTTAAATTTCCTTTGAGGAATCAATCTTACTTTTTGCTGCATGGCTCATGGGTGGGCATGTGACTCAGACCTGGCCAATAAGAGTAATACTACATTCTAGTTGCCACAATGATTGGTTTAATAAGGGGCGTGAAGTCTAAGCTGAACCAATGAACTTTGGGCCTTGGAACTTTTTCTGGAACTATTAGGTTGAAACATATGAAATTGCCATTGTGTAAAATTTTTTGACCTACATAAATGGCACTTTCTTATATTTCAACCTAATATTAAGGATTTCTTTCCACTGAGTTCCTAGGGTGAGAAGAAGAAATCTTGGAGTTTCTGGTGGCCATCTTTGGACTCATAGTCAACAGGCTGCCTGAAAGCCAAACCAGAGGAAATCAGAATGGAGAGATGGAGAAAGGTGGATTCTCTTCTTATTGAGGTATAGTTGGCATACAACATCATATTAGTTTCAGGTGTACAACATAATGATTTGACATTTGAACATTTTGTGAAATAATCACCACAGTAAGTCTAGTTAACATCTGTCACCATACATAGTTATAGAATTTTTTTCTTGTCATGAGACTTTTAAGATTTAGTCTCTTATCAACTTTCAAATATGCAGTACAGTATTATTAACTATAGTTGCCAAAATGTACATTATACCCCTAGGGCCTTTTATTTATTTTTGTTTTGTTTCTAAGTGAGTCTATTTCTTGCTCCACGCAAACTTGAATTAGGGATGATGAAACCTGTCCCAGAATCTTGACAAATCTTGACAGTTGCTCTCTGATGGCCAGAAAGTCTGAGCATGTCCCAGAGAACTGCACTGTAAGGGAGCCAAGTAAAGCAATTGGTCATTGGTCCAGAGGGTTGATTTCTGAGGCTCCATTGGCTCCATCCACAAGGTCATGTTAGGACAAACAGCTCTATGCACCCATCTTCATAATTAGGGCTCAGGTCTTTTTTATTTTACAACTGGAAATTTGTATCTTTTGACTCCCTTCACCCATTTCACCCATCTCCCATCCCCTGACTCTGAGAACCACCAATCCGTTCTCTGTATCTATAAACTTGATTTTTTCTTTTTGAAAAAGATTTCACGTATAAATGAGATCATATGGTATTTGTCTTTCTCTGTCTGACTTATTTTACTTAGCATAATGCCCTCTAGGTCCATCTATGTTGTTGCAAGTGGCAAGATTTCATTCTTTTTTATGGCTGAATAATATTCTATTGTACATATATATACACTACATTTTCTTTAGCCATTAATTCATTAATGAATACTTAGGATGTTTCCATGTCTGGGATATTGTAAATAGTGCTACGATGAACATGAGGATGGATATATCTTTTGAGTTGGTGTTTTTTTTTCCTTTGGATAAATACTCAGAAGTAGGATTGCTGGATTGTATGATAGTTCTATTTTTAATTTTTTGGGAAACTTCCATACTGTTTTCCATGGTGGCTGCACCAATTTACATTCCCACCAACAGTGTACAAGGTTCCCTTTTTTCCACATCCTCACCAACACTTGTTATTTCTTGTCTTTTTGATAATAGCCATTCTGATATGTGTGAGGCAATATCTCATTGTGTTTTTGATTTGCATTTCCCTGATGATTAGTGATGTTGAGCACCTTTTCATGTACCTGTTGGCCATCTGTATGTCTTCTTTGGAAAAATATCTATTCAGATCCTCTGCCCGTTTTTTAATTGGGTTGTTTGTTTTTTAGCTACTGAGTCATATGAGTTCTTTATATATTTTGGATATTAACCCCTTATCAGATACATGATTTGCAAATATTTTCTTTCACTCAGTAGGTTGCTTTTTCATTTTGTTGATGGTTTCGTTTGCTGTACAGAAGCTTTTTAGTTTGACGTAGCCCCACTTGGTTATTTTTGCTTTTGTTGCCCTTGCTTTTGGTTCAAATCCTAAAAATCATTGCCAAAACTGATGTCAAGGAGATTGACACCTGTATTTTCTTCTAGGAGTTTTATGGTTTCAGGTCTTACATTCAAGTCCTTGATCCATTTTTAGATGATTTTTCTGTATGGTGTAAGATAGTGGTCCAGTTTCATTCTTTTGCATCTGGCTCTCCAGTTTTCCCAACACCATTTATTAAAGAGACTGTTCTTTCCCCATCTTGTATTTTTGGCTGCTTTGCTGTAAACTACTTGACCATGTTTGTTTGGGTTTATTACTAGGCTCTCTATTCTGTTCCATTGATCTGTGCATCTATTTTTATGCCAGTACCATACTGTTTTGATTATTATGACTTTGTAATATAGTTTGAAATCAGAGAATGTGATGTCGCCAGCTTTGTTCTTCTTTCTCAAGATTGCTTTGGCTATTTGGGATCTTTTGTGGTTCCATACTAATTTTAAGATTATTTGTTTTATTTCTGTGAAAAACGCCATTGGAATTTTGATAGGGATTGTATTGAATCTGTGGATTTCTTCGGGTAGTATAGACATTTTAACAACATCAATTCTTCCAATCTGTGAGCACAGAATATCTTTTCATTTATTTGTGTCTTCTTCAATTTCTTTCATCAATGTCTTACAGTTTTCAATGTACAAGTCTTTCACCTCCTTGGTTAAATTTATTCCTAAGTATTTTATTCTTTTTGATGCAATTGGAAGAAGATTGATTCTTAATGATATTATCTGAGCAGATGAATCCAGCTTTGCTTTAAGTCAGACTACACTTACAATTTCAGTTAGATGAACCAAATCCTTTTTAAATGTCAGTTTGATTTTGGTTATTATCATTAACTCCTCTTTTGCAACCAAAAGAGTCCTGATTAATACAATATGCAGAGAATACTTGTACACAAGTATAGATACATCAAATCAATCCATCACCTGGTATTTATTCACTGTTCACTATGAACAAGGCATTGCATTAAAGACTAGAGAGAATACAATAAAATTAAATATATGATTCTTCTTTCAAAGGTGCTTATGCTGGGGTGATGAACACACACACATGAAATCATGAAGAAGAATAAAATATATATCACTGGTTTCCCCTGATATATGTAGATACTGCAGGAATTTACTGATGGGATCAACCTCTGTAAGCTGAAGTTACTAGAAAAGGCTACATAATAGAGATGCAACCTGAGGTAGGTATTTGTAGGCTCTGGATAGACGGAGGAGTGGGGAGAGTTTTTCAGGAGTTGGCAAAGGCACAAGAGTGGAGTTCACGAACAGCCTGACCTGAATTGAAGAAAAGGAAGAGAGGTAGTGTGAAAGTGGCATGGCTGAGGTCACAGAAGTAGGATAAATGACCCAGTTCCTTTGGTTTAGGAATGGAAGGAGGACAGTAGGTGAGAAGCAGGGATAACTTAACAATTTTCTTTGGATGATAATAATGTACATGATTTGAGGCCACATGGGGAAGTAGATGCACGAAAGGACTAATCTGATGTCCACCACTGACTTCCTATACTTTTGAAGGAGTGGAGTTGGGGGCTGAACTCCAATGTTCTGAGGAATAAATGATCCAAGTTGTGGGTAGAACGGGAGTTAATAGTAGCTTTGAATGACATGGTTCACATGATGTAGAGCTTTTAGAGCAAAACAGAGGAGTTTGATCCTGATGCTGGGTTAGGATAGACCATGGGCAAAAGAGGGCCACTGCCATTTCCTCATTAAGTGAATTAATAAGAGGCAAGTGATACTTTAATAAAAGTAATTTGGCAGTGATGAATAGGATGCATTGGAATGAAGAGATAGTGAAGCCATTTATTATGCTACTATAATAACCCAATTGGAGGTGGAACCTAGCTGTGTCCTTAAGAATCAGGGAAAAATTTAAGAGAGTTTTAAGGTTAGAGTATTACTTCATAACAGGGCTAACTAAAAAAACAATATGAACTATCCAAGGTAAAAACCAACAGGTATGTCAAACTCCCATGGAAATAACAAAGCTCCTTGACTATTATCCCTGAAATTTGCATTTAACTCTGACTCTGTATACTCTTTCCTGCCTTCTAAGTACACAGGACATGTACCCATTGGCCAAAATCCTGACTGCCTTGTCTATGGATTCTACTGAGACCTCTTGCCCATTGACTAGACCTCTTTCTAGCCAACCACAACTTTGGTCTGAACTTAATCTGCACCACACAATACCCAGACACTAGTCAGCCACTGTTTTGCTGGCCCTATTTACTTCTGCTGTCCCCACCAACCCTGTCTGCAATGGTCACTCCTTCTAACACAATTTGGTTCCTTTACGGACACTTCTCGGCCTGCCAAGTATGCTGAAACATGCATTGGAGGAACACTGCAGTGGACAGGCTGAGTCTGTAGACTCGGTTTCTTAACTGTCCTTTGATCCTTCTGTGCCCAGCCTCATTTCCTACCTTTGCTTCATTCTCTGGTTTCTCTTTGCTATTTCTCATTCTCTCTCTCTCTTTTTTTTCCTCTTCCTCTCTATCTTTCTAATAATCCACAATTAATACAAACATAACTTTTTCTTATTCTAAAAAATTACATTGCAGATAAGGATTAAGTCCTCTTTGACCACCATCCCAGCCTTAGTACACTCCTGCCTCCTCAGAAATAATGCTTATCAGCTTTCTGTGTATATCTTCTATTACACCATTGTATACTCACATCTCCCTGAAAATACCTGTAGTGTTTTAGAGTTGTGTATGTGTGTGTTTTTTAAAGAATGATATGTGTTGTTCTGCAAAATGCCTTTCTTCTTTCTCCTCAACACTGTGTCTTTGGAGAGACTTCTGTATTAGTGCACATCTACATCAATCTTGTACTTCTGTGTAGTATCTTAGAATAATAAATATATCACAGTTTACTAAACCATTCCCTAGTTGAGACATTTAGATTATTCCCAATATTTTAATATTATTAACAATGCTGCAATGAAATTCTTAAGCATGCCACTTTCTTCATATGATGGTATATATTTCATAAGTATATACGAAGAAGGGAAATCTCTAGGTCAGAGAGTATATGCATTTACATTTGTCGGAGACACTGAAATTTCTTTCTAAAGTGGCTGTATCAAATACATATATGCTGGATGTTTATGAAAGTACCTGTTTCCCCACACGCTGGTCAATTTGATATCATTAAACTTTTAAATTTGTGGCCATTTGACTTTCTATCTTGATGCTATATTCTTTTTTTTAATTTTTTTTGTTTTTCTTTTTTTATTGCAATAACATTGGATTATAACATTATATAGCTTTCAGAAGTACATCGTAATGTATTTCGAATTCTATGTAGATTACATCGTGTTCACCACCCAAAAACTAATTATAGTCCATCACCACACATGTGTGCCTAATCCCCCTTTTGCCCTCCTGCTTCCCCCCTCCCCCTATGGTAACCACCAATCCAATCTTTGTTGCTATGTGTTTGTTTGTCACTGTTTTTATCTTCTACTTATGAGTGATATCATACGGTATTTGACTTTCTCCCTCTGACTTATTTCACTGAGCATAATATCCTCAAGGTCCATCCATGTTGTCACAAATGGCTGGATTTAATCATTTCTTATGGCTGAGTAGTATTCCATTATGTATATATACCACATCTTCTTTATCCATTCATCCCTGGATGGGTACCTAGGGTGCTTCCAAGTCTTGGCTATTGTGAATAAGGCTGCGATGAACACAGGGGTGCATGTATCTTTATGCATTTGTGTTTTCAAGTTCTTTGGATAAATACCCAGCAGTGGAATAGCTGGATCATATGGTAGATCTATTCTTAATTTTCTGAGGATCCTCTATACTGCTTTCCATAGTGGTTGCACCAGTTTGTACTCCCACCAGCAGTGTACAAGCGTTCCTTTCTCTCCACATCCTCTCCAACATTTGTTGTTTCCTGTCTTGTTAATTATAGCCATTCTGACTGGAGTGAGATGATATCTCATTGTAGTTTTGATTTGCATTTCTCTGATATTGATGCTATATTCTTACCTCTCAGCCTCCCAATTTGTCTTCCCAGGCTTCCACTGATTTAATCCCTCTTTGCAAAGAATCTCTACAGACTGATACTCTCTAGACTGGTAATGATCCCCTCCACACTCACCCTATCCTTCTGCCCATCATGGACCTAGGCCTTCTGCTCACATGAGTAGCCCTGAGTGGGTGCAACCCATCTGTGAAAGAGTGGGCTTCCAAATTGCTTACTATTGGGGAAAATAGGCAGAGTAGTGATGAGAGAAAAGAGTTAAAAATGAATTCAAACTTTCCAGTCTGAGAAATTATAAAATGGAGCTTTCCCTGATGGACTTGGACAATCAAAAATAGTAGACTAGATAGCAGATATGGATATGTAAATTTAGCAGTCAGAAGCAAAAAGTGGTCAATGAAGCCTTGAGGATGGATGTGTTTCCAGGAAGGAGTAAGTGTAGAAAGGAAAAAAGGCAGAGGCAGGATTAAGTCCTGAGGCATTCAATAGAGAAGAGGTGGCATGAGGCAAAGAGTCAGCAGAGGGATGGAGAAGCCGCTGCCAAAAAGACGGAAGAAGAATCCCTGAATGCAGCATCACAGAGCAAAGGGCAGATCCACTTCAAGGAGTGAGCTGTATGTTGTCCTAGAGGTATCAAGGAGAAAAAGGACTCAGAAAAATACCTTGTAGCATTGTGCAAAGTTGTGTTTATCCAATTAATGGAAGGAGTAAAATCTAAGTTGTAAGTGAACAATGAGGATAAGAAGTGGAAGAAGCAGATAGGCACCTATATGAGGGCAAGGAAAGAGATAGGACAATTGTTACAGAACAGTAGCTTCTGGTAAGTATGCATTTGCCTTTTAAGGGATATATTTGAAAAAGAAGGGAAGAGCCAGTGATAAGCAAAGATAGATGTTACTTTAATAAAAAGGTATAATTATAGGAAAGAGACATCAGAGGAGAGAAGAAAAAATGTAGTCTAATGTGCAAATGAATGGAACTTTACTGATTTTTTGGAAATCAAAAGAGTCTAGACAATCTTTTCAAGGGTCCTTAATAGAAATTCAGGGTTGTTGATCTCAGTTCAACACTGAAAATAAAATCCAGATTTACAGTAGCTAGGTCCTAAAAATATGTTAGTAAAATAATCTATTGAGTAAAAAAAGGGCTGCAAAATAACACCATTAGATGGCTTTGAGGATTGTGGCATTTGAACTCTTGAGTTTTCAATAGAATTACTGAAATTCTGATGCATCTGAGTGGGGGTAAGGGACATTCGGAGTCTCCCACTAGAGATGCCAGCTTAGAACCTGGCTTGTGTTTTTTCCTCAAGGCTAGTTCTGGAAAAATATTCTACAATTCCTCTCAATAACTTGTGCTAGCATCCAACAAACTTTGCAATCAGGACATTGTTCTTTATGTATGTTCTAAATTTCTTCCTGGAGCAATTTAATTCCATTTCCTTAGTGAATATAGGAAATAAATAGCATTTGTTGCCAGACTTGAAGAAAAATAGATGAGTTAAAATAAAAACTGGCTTTGGAGAGTGATGGTGTAGCCAAGTCTTTTAAACTCTGACAGAAATGGAGAAAGAATTAGGATGAGAGAGTGTCTCTTAACTCCAAGGCATAGAGGATCCAGGGTTTTTCCTCCCTGAGGGAATTGGGAAATAAGATGGCCCTTCCAGAGGGTTGTGAGATGGAGGTTTCAACGTCAGACCAGGATGGATTCTAGCTCCTTCAGTCTGGCTCATTCTGTCCTTTCTCCATTTCTGTGGAAGTTGGAAGGACTTATCTGATGTCTCTGTTCTGGTAGTCTGGCAGAAGGAGAGGAGGTCTGACTTTCAGTTTGGCAGCAAATGCATCCGCAGTACCTCTGGCTTTTTCAAAACTGCCAGTGCAGAGTCCGTCACCAGCTGTACAGATTTGTTGCACAACCATGGGTAAAATGAGGCCACAATCCTTGTGACAGTAACCCTTACATCCTTAAAGAATCATATCAAGTCACCTTTCAGGTTTTTTCCTTCCAGGCAAAAGTAATTTAGTTCCTTCCTCCTTCCCTCAAAGATGTACACAATCATTTTTTATTTCAAGATAATTGAAACTAACCTCTATAATAAGGTCTCTAATAGTAACCTGATTAAAAGTAAAAGAAACTTTGTTATATCTTCATATTATATTTAACTGATACATTGAGGCACTAACTACTACTTTTGAAATTAAATTTCTTTAATAATCTACATTGACTTTGTGATCCAAATGACAGATATAAGATAATTCTTATCTTATATGATAATACTAGTAAGAGAAAAAATGTAACAATAGGCTTTTAGACCAGGTCTGAAAGAGAGAGAAGACGTTAAGACAGAAATAAAGGTTGATATATCCAGAAATATCAAAAGGAAAGTGCTTTGTTTAAATATTATTTGACTACTTTTTTGCACATTAAAATAAGCTAATAACGCCCTCCTTTTTATAAATCTAATCTTTCTTGTTACTGTGTAGTTATGATTGCAATGAAAGTTATCAAAAAGTTCTTAATTAAGTAGACCAAGAACTCCACATCTGGAGGAAGTATCTGAATTTGGCACAATCCAGGGATATATTGAGGAATAAGAAAGTAATATTGAATAATTGATAGATAATTCTTCTTTACAAGACTAAAAGACAATGGAGCACATCAGTTTTATGCAATAAACTCAGATCATCATCAACAAAACTTTATTACCTTTGGTGTTTTCAGGGAACTAGGCTGCGCAATAGGGAGTCAAATAAATTAGATGACATAGTTTCCACTCTCAGAGACATCCAAACAGACATCAGTCTAAGATAGCAAATGCTAAATGTCATAACTTATGCCTGACCATGAGGCATTCTAGGAAATTAGTAATATGGACTGATAAAGAAGAGGAAGAAGAAAATCTAGACAGGACTGGAATAAGGACAACTGAACTTTTGTAGGGAAATAACTGTCCATTATGTCACATCCAGAGACAGGACAAAATTGTCATGATTCATATTAGAACAAATGTTCATGGAGGTCTAATTTAGTTAGTGGAGATTTTTTTTTGGGTTCAAGAAACAAGACTCATGTTTAGTATTATGTACTAGTTGCTGGGGATACAAAGACAAATAAGGTAAATCTTTTCCAAAGAGTAACTGACAGTAACAGAAGTAGAAATGGCAAGCAATATATAGGGTGGCAGTATCATCTGTGAGAGAAATTTGTTGGGAGTGAGTAGTCTCCCAGCAGACATGGAAATAGGGAAGCAGACTGACCTGAGCTCAACAAGATTCTGGGGTCACAGAGAAGTAGTCTGACGTACAGAGCTGGGCTCCATTTCCCAGAAGGAACTAGAAAGCTGAAGAAAAATTTAAAGCAGAAGTTCAGTGATATGGATCATTGAGAGCACTCTTGGGAACAGAGAAAGGCTACAATTCATTGACCACATGTATGTACAAACTAATTCACACCAGGCATCTGGCCTTTGCCAACAAGGCTGATTTTAGATGTGGAGATTTCTAGCTCACTACCTGCCTTAGAGAGGAGTGTCTTGGGAGCTGGGAGTAGATGAGTCAGCTTGTGGCACACACAGTGACTTATTTGACTATAAAAGGGAGGGACGCACATTTTGTTACTAAATGAGGAGTGGGCCATAGAGGAGGACATAGAGGAGGGAGCCAGCTTATTACTGAAGTTGTGAAGAAAAGTGTCAGAGAAAAATGAAATTTGAAGTGGGTCTTAGAGAAAAGAAGTGGGACTTAAATATGGAGAAAAGAATGAGGGAAGCATTCACAGCAGGAGAATCTATGAACAAAAGCTCAAAAGGGGAGCTCACATGTACATAGTTGTGTGGAGAATGATAAATACATCAGTTTGGCTGGATCAGAGGGTTTGTATAAATAAATAATAATCGAGTAGATTGGAATATTGGAACCAGATTATCAGAGATCTTGAAATACCAGGCTAAGTATTTCTGGCTGTATTCTATAAACAACAGAGAAAATTGATTTTACCTTTTATTTTGGGAGTGAAAGTCTGGCAATATTTTGAAAAGATTAATCTGGTATCAGTGTATAGACTGGATAAGGTGGAGATTAGAATGAAAAAGACTATTGCCATAGGATCATGGAGCCTGGAATTCAAAAGTAGCTTTGGGAAAGGAAAGGAAGAATTGTGAAAGACATTACAAAGGAATACTTAACAGGAAGTATTAAGAATGTCTCCAGAGTTTTATATTTAGGAGGCTGAATAATAATGGGACCATTGCCCGATATCCCAAAATCCAGAGGAGAAGCTGGTTTGGTGGAAAAATAATTACCTTGGATTTAGATGTGTTAAACTGAGGTGATAATGAGACATCTCAGGGAAGAAGTCATGCAGATAATTATAAATGCCAGGTCTGGAATTCAGTAAAGAGATTAAAGCTCAAGATATATGTCTGAGGATGCTCCTGGTAGAAGTGAAAGTTTAAGCCCTGAGAATAGATGATTCTCCAGGAGAACATATTAGAACTGCGATTCTCCACTCAAGCCGTGTATTAAAATCGCTAGTTTTGTTGTTTCTGCCTGCCCCCTCTTCTGATGACAGAAGACCTCTTTTCGTTGTAGAAACTGAGTCTCTTCCTCTCCATATGACTCTGGTGGTGATGGGGGGGGAGGGCCTACAATTATATGGTCCCACTTCCCCACCATAAAGGAGGACCTGCAACCCCATCTGGATATTCAAAGCATCCATCTCCTAGAAATAGTGACTGGTCCAAAGTTAGGGACATGACTCAGTGACCTTTTAGTATTTAGCCTGGAGACTGGGGTAAAGAGGGCTTAACTCTTTTCTCTGGAAGCACTAGCTGTATAGGTGATGGGAGCCAGAAGCTTCCTATAGCCCTCTTATGTACCACATAGAGAAAGCCTGCCTGACAATAAAGCCAACGTAGAGGAAAGCAGAGACAGGGTCCTAATGACTTCATTTGAATCCCTAGAACCAGACACTCCTAAATGTAGTCCTATACCATATCTGCCTACATGGCCACTTCATTTATAAGTCATCATACCAACAGTGGAGAGGGGAGAGGGCAGCACTGACAAACTAACATCACTTGGATAAGTCATCTTGTTCATTTGGCTGCTTAGATGTTTGTGATGATGGAATAGTACTGTATCTTGACTGCAGTGGTAGTTACACAATACTACACATATGATAAAATGACATAGATCTATACACACACAATGTACCAATATCAGTTTCCTGGTTTTGGTATTGGACTATGCTTACGTAAGAGGTAACCATTAGGGGAAACTGGGTGAAGGCACACAGAACCTCTCTGTAATACCTTTCCAACTTCCTGTAAATCTCTAATTATTTCAAAATAAAAAGCTTAAAAAATTGCTGTCTATAGGAGACACATTTGTTTATTAGATTTTTTATTGGGGTATAATTGACATACATTATATTAGTTTCAAGTGTACAACATAATGATTTGATAATTGTATATACTGCAAAATGATCACCACAATCAGTCTAGTTAACATCTGTCATCATACATAGTTATAGGATGTTTTACTTGTGATGAGAACTTTTAAGATCTACTCTCTTAGTGACTTTCAAATATACAATACAGTATTATTAAATATAGTTGCCAAAATGTACATTATATCCCCAGGACTTATTTATTTTATAACTGGAAGTTTGTATCTTTTGATTCCCTCTACCCATTTTTCCCACCCCACCCCTCTGCCACGGCAACCATCAATTTGTTCTCTGTATCTGTGAGCTTGTTGTTTTGTTTTTGTTTTTTTAAGATTCCACATATAAATGAGATCATGGGTATTTGTCTTTCTCTGTCTGACTTATTTCACTTAGCATAACGCCCACAAGTTCCATCCGTGTTGTCACAAATGGCAAGACTTCATTTTCTTTAATGGCTAAATACTCCATTGTATATATATATATATATATATATATATATATATATATATATATATTACATTTTCTTTATCCATTCATCTATTGATGGACACAGGTTGTTTCCATGTCTTGGCTACTGTGAATAATGCTGCAATGAACAGGGTGGTGTATATATTTTTTGAGTTAGTGTTTTTATTTTCTTTGGATTAATACCCAGATGTGGAATTGCTGGATCATATGGTAGTTGTATTTTTAATTTTCTGAGGATCCTCAAAATATTTTTCATAGTGGCTACATCAATTTACATTCCCACCAACAGTGCACATGGATTCTCTTTTCTTCACTTTGTTGGTAATATTTACTTCTTGTCTTTTCAATAATAGCCATTCTAATATGTGTGAGGTGATATCTCACTGTGGTTTTGATTTGTACTTCCCTGATAATTAGTGATATTGAGCACCTTTTCATGTAGCTGTTGGCCATCTGTATGTCTTCTTTGGAAAAATATTCAGGTCTTTTGCCCATTTTTTAATTGGATCGTTTGCTTATTGCTATTGAGTTGTATGAGTTCTTTACATATTTTGGATATTAACCTCTTATCATATATATGATTTGCAAATAGTTCCTCGCATTCAGTAGGTTGCCTTTTCATTTTGTTGATGGTTTCGTTTCCTGTGCAGAAGCTTTTTAATTTGATGTAGTCCCATTTGTTTATTTTTGCTTTTGTTCCTTTGCTTTTGGTGTCAAACCCAAAACATCATCACCGAGATGGATGTCAAGAAGTTTACCACATGTTTTCTTCTAGGAGTTTTGTGGTTTCTAATCTTACTTTCAAGTCTTTGATCCATTTTAAGTTGATGTTTCTGTATTTGTTCTATTTCTGTGAAAAGTGCTATTGGAATTTTGATAGGGGTTGCATTGACTCTGTAGATTTTTTGGGTAGTATGAACATTTTAGCAATATTAATTCTTGCAGTCCATGAGCATGGAATATCCTTCCATTTATTTCCATCTTATTCAACATCTTTCATCAATGTCTTATAGTTTTCAGTGTACAGGTCTTTCACTTCCTTGGTTAAATTTATTCCTAGGTATTTTACTCTTTTTGATGCAATTGTAAATACAATTGTTTTGTTAATTTTTCTTTCTGATAGTTCATTACTGGTGTATAGAAATGCAATAGATTTCTGCATTTGGATTTTGTGTCCTGCAACTTTACTGAATTCATTTATTAGTTCTAACACTTTTTTGATGGAATCTTCAGGGTTTTCTATATATAATATCTTGTCATCTGCAAATAGTGACAGTTTACCTCTTTCTTTCCAATTTCAATGCTTTTATTTCTTTTTCTTGACTAATTTCTCTGGCTAGGACTTCCAATACTATGTTGAATGAAAGTGGCAAGAGTAGGCATCCTTTCTTGTTCCTGATCTTAGAGGAAAATCTTGCAGCTTTTTACCATTGAGTATGATGTTAGCTGTGGGCTTGTCATATATTGCCTTTATTGTGTTGAGGTACATTCCATCTATACCCACTTTTTGAGAGTTTTTTAAAAATCATAAACAGATATTGAATTTTGTTGCATACTTTTTTTGCTTCTGTTGAAATGAGCATGTGATTTTTATTCTCCATTTTGTTAATGTGGTGTATCACATTGATTGATTTGTGGATGTTGAACCATCCTTGCATTCCTGGAATAAATCCCACTTGATCATAGCGTATGATCTTTTTAAAGTATTGTTGAGTTTGGTTTGTTAATATTTTGTTGAGGATTTTTGCATCTATGTTAATCAGGAATATTAGCCTGTAATTTTCTTTTCTTGAGGTTTCCCTGTCTGGTTTTGGTATCAGGGTAATGCTGGCATTGTAAAATGATTTTGGATGTGTTCTCTCCTCTATAAGAGATGCATTTAAATATAAATATAGAAAAAGGTGGAAAGTTAAAGGATGAGAAAATATATTCCATGAAAATAATAACCAAAATTATGTTAATAGATATATTAATATTGGAAAAAACAGACTTTAAAATAAGAGGAATTATTTGAAGACAAAAAATAAGATAAATAAGAGGCACTAATGTCAGATGAGAGTCACTCCTTCATGGTAAAAACTTTAACTTACTAGGAAGCTATTTGTTAACATAACCTCAAAATATATAAAATAAAAATTGACTTAATTACAAGGAGAAATAGACAAATCCACAACTATAATGGAGGATTTTAACATACCTTCCTCAATAATTAGTAGATCAAACTGTTAAAACATTCAATAGTAGTGTAGATCTATATAGGACAATGAATTGACATATGCCCTGGATTCTAAAGCAACAAAATATATACACTTAGGAAAATCAACTCCATGCTGGGCCATAAATCATGTGTCAACAATTTTCAAAGAACTGGAAGCATTCAAACTTTATTCTTTGACTCCAGTATTCTTTGACTAACAGTTAGGTTAGAATTACAAATTGATAACTAGAAAATTTCATATGTTGGAAATTGATGAAAAGCATGCTTCTAATAATTATATGTCAAGTAACTCATAGTTCAAATTTAAAAGTATTTATATTAGATGATATTAAAGTAGTATATATCAAAATTTGTTTGATCCATCTAAAGTAGTATCTAGAGGGTTATTTAGAACTTTAGTTGTTTAAATAAGAACAGAAGAAGGGCTAAATTAATGAGTTAAGTATCCAAGTCAAGATGTTAGAAAAAGAATAGCAGGAAAAATACCTAAAAAAATATGAGGAAGAAAATAATAAAGATAAGAACAAACTGAGAATAGAAAAGATCAACAAGACTAAGGTTGGATCTTTGAAAGATTAATATGTTTCATAAACCTCTGACAAACTTGAGTTAGAGAGGAGAAATGTATAAACAATATTCTTGATCTAATATATAGATCATTATTACAGATGTTGAAGACATAAAGACAGTAAGAAGCTGTTAGGAACAACTTTATTCCAACACACTCCAAAATTAGATGACATAGAAAAATTCTTAGAAAAACTTATGTTAAGAAGTTAAGACAAAATTCGTTTCACAAAGAAAAATACAAACCCCAGATGGCTTTGCAGGCAAGTTTTATCAAACGTTTAAGCAAAAAATAATTCCAATCTTAAGCAAACTGTTCCAGAATATAGTTAAGGAGGGAATATTCCTGACTTAGCTTGACACTAGCATAATTTTGACAAGAATAGTACAAGAAAGGAAAATTACAAGTCAATCCCACTCATTGGTGTATATGCAAAAACTCTAAACCGAGCATTAGCAATAGAAATCTATGTATGAAAATGTTAATATATCATTACCAAGTTGAGTTCATTTCTTCTATGAAAGGTTGGTTTAATATAAGAAAACCAAAGTAATTTTTCATATTTTGAAAGATGAAGGCTGAAAGGAGAAAAACTGTATGATGACTTTAACAGATAAAACTATTTGATAAAAATTGGCAGCCGTTCAACATAAACAGTCTATGAGCAATCTAGGAAATAGAAGAAAGATTAATGAAACCCTGAAATCATTCCCTTTAAGATGAGAAAAACTACCAGGGTGCCTGCTATCACTACTTCAATTCAACATTGAATTTGGGATATAGCCATTATGATAATGTAAGAAGAAATAAAAAGAATAGGATTGGAAAGGAATTATTCTATCAATATAGAAAACTTAAAATAACCTACCAGTAAATTGTTATAATTAAAATAAGTAAAACATGCTCATAGTTAAAAAGAAAAAGAAAATCATTATTTATAATCTTAACACCCAGAAACAGAGGTAACATGTTGGTGTATCTTCCTGTAATCTTTTAATTTTTTTTCATTTTGGTGAAGAAGATTGGTCCTGAGCTAACATCTGTTGCCAATCTCCTCTTTTTGCCTGAGGAAGATTGTCACTGAGCTAACATCTGTGCCAATCTTCCTCTATATTTTTATGTGGGATGCTGCTACAGTGTGGCTTGATGACGAGCAGTGCCAGGTCCGTGCCCACGATCTGAACCTGTGAGCCCTGGGCTGCCAAAGCAGAGCGTGCAAACTTGACCATTATGCCACCAGCTGGCCCCCTGTAATCTTTTTTTTAACATTAAAAAAAATTTTTTTGTACACTTTATTTTACATAGTTAACATTGTGTTTTATATATATATGTTTTGTACCCTTACTTTTCATTTTATCTTTGCATTTTCTTTGTTGTTAAAAATTATTTAAAATATCATTTTATTGACATAATATTCTCTTATGTGGATGACAATAATTACTTGTTGATTTTCCAAATGCTTACAGAGTTTTCAAATGTTTCAACATTGTAAATAACCGTGTAGTAAAGGTATTTGTCTTCATTTCACAGTGCGTCTTTATGATACATTCTTAAAATAGGGCCTACCTTTAAGACCCTAAAGTCCTAAAGACATTGGTCCATTATACTCCTTTAAGACCATAAATATCCTAAAGACCCTTAATAAGTATTAGCAAATTGTTCTCTAAGTTCTGTCAGATTAATTAAACTGCAACCATCAGATTGTTTTCAACTTATGAAACCGAACAGGCGTTTAATATTATCATTTAAATTTATCTTTGCTATTTTGACAATAGGAGTTTTTTAAAGGGACTTTAATTTTTAGATCAGTTTTAGATTTACAGCAAAATTGAGAGGAAGTTACGGAGATTCCCCATATGCTTTGCACCCATACATGCATAGCCTCCCCTGCTAACAATCTCCCCCACCAGGGAGGTACATCTGTTCCAATTAATGAACCTAGACAATAGGAATTTGCTTTCTACTTTATTTGGTATTTCCTTGATTACTAGTGAGGTTGAAAATTTTTCATGTTTCTAACCCCCTTGTATTTTTCTGTAGATTCTCCTTCTATCTCCTTTTCCCACTTATCTATAGTAGTTCAAGGATCTTTATGATTTAAAAAATTGGTTGCTCTGATTGTAGTAAGAATATTGTCATTTTTCTATATTTGTTGTAAATTCTTTTCCAGTTTTAATTTTTGCTTTCTACCCACATAAGATGTATAGTAAGAAAGATTGATTACTATTATCTTTTAATCTGCTTTTCTGTGTTTTTAGTGAAAATTATTATTTTGTTTCAGAGGAACTGAAAAACATTAGAATATCATACATAAGCACACACATACACACACACACACACACAGGATAAGGAAGAAAGAAAAGAAGATAGTTTTAGATCCAGGAAAAGCCTCAAGTGGTTCAAGAGTCCCAAATAAAAATCGAGCTGATGATAGGCTTATTCATTCAATTATTATTTTAAAATATATTCAGAAAATGCCCGCCAGATTTCTAGAATTGTGCATATAGTAGACACTCGAAGAACAGTGATTATATGAAGAGGAAAACTGCTCTAGATGCTCCATATAACCTTTGTGAGACCATGAGAGTGAAAGAAAGAGACAGCACGGCAAAGGGATTAAGTTCCAGCTAATGTTTAATTCTCCACAGTCTTGGAAAAGAGTCTGAAAAAGCCAGAGAGAAAGAGAGAAAAAATGAAGGGTGGCTGGGCCAGCACAGGCCTGTTTAATAATCTAGTCACATGGTAATATGAGAGATGATGAAAGTGTCCACATATCTGTTTAAACTTTTAACCAGGTATAGTGGCCAATTAAATGTCCCTATGCTTGGTCAATGGTAACAGTCATTTTTCTGAGGATGGTATGAAATGTGTGTGTTTTGGGAAGAGGAATGGAGAAGAGCATTCAATTGCTTCTCTCTGGAGGCCAACATTCCTATGCTTTTTTTTTTTTCTTTCTTTCTTTTTTTAGTTTTTTTAATCTAAATTAATGGTCTTAAAATTTTCCCACTGGTTTACGAAAGTTATGATTTTATTTCCTTTGGAGAGAAAGAGATTGAAGGAATATCAGAGAATTCCTATCTGTAACTTTCTTGGTTGCTTCTTCAATTTTTACCACTACTCCTTCCTATTGGAGTCGTCCTCTGAAACTTCTAAAATGATCAAAACCAAAACAATACCTAAGTAATTTGAGGCTTCCTTAAACCCTAGGCCAAGAATTCACCTCTAATTCTACTTCCTATCTTAACTTATGGTCAGTAACATGGTCCAACTGAGTTCATAGAAAAAGGAGGTCACCAGATGACAACGTAGTAAAATAATATAAAATTAGCAATATGAACTTCCTGAAATTTAAAATAAAAAAATATGAATTCCTCTTCTATTATCAGATTCCCTTGGGGGAAACTTAAGCTCCCCCTCCAAGTCACATCCTCCTTCTAGTTTTCATTCTCCCACTGAAATTTTAGTAGCTTCTCTAGTGCCCCCTAAGCCAGTCCCAAATCTCTCATCTATGGATACAGATTGGAAAAGCTCATTGCAGTCCAGGTAAAAATAAATGAAAAGAGACCTACACCCAAATACATGCTTGCAAAATATTTCAAACATCATGATAAAAAAAATCCTACAAGCAAAAAGGTAGGAAAGTAGGCTAATTACAAAGTAACAAAAATCAGGCTGACTTCAGATTTCTTTTGCAATATTAAATACCAGAAGACAATGAGTAAGGTATATAGAGTCATAAGTGAAAAAGATTTTAATTCTCAAATTTTTTCTATATGTGAGAGTAAAAGAAAGACATTTCTTATATTTAGTGGCATATATTTTTCCTGATAAAATTATTGATAGGTGAAACAGAATTAAGAGCTCAAGAGTGGCAGAAGAATAAAAAACAATGCTAAATATGATTAATTTAGTTGATCTGGTTATATAACTCATTTCATTTATTTATTTATTTATCTATTTATTTAATTGTGGTAACATTGGTTTATAACATTATGTAAATTTTGATCGTACATCATTTTGATTTCTGTGTAGATTATATCATGTTCTTGGCCCAAAGTCTAATTATCATCCATCACCACACATATGTGCCTAATCACCCCTTCTGCCCTCTTGCCTCCCCCCTTCTCCTCTGGTAACCACCAATCCAATGTGTTTCTGTGTGCTTTTTTTGTAGTTGTTTTTATCTTCTACTTATGAGTGAGATCATACAGTATTTGACTTTCTTCCTCTGACTTATTTCACTTAGCATAATTCCATTGTATGTATACATACCATATTTTCTTTATTCATTTGTCCCTTCGTGGGCACCTAGGTTGCTTGCAAGTCTTGGCTATTGTGGATAATGCTGCGATGACCATAGGGGTGCTTATATCTTTATGCATTTGTGTTTTCATGTTCTTTGGAAAAATAGCCAGCAGTGGGATAGCTGGATCATATGGTAGATCCATTTGTAATTTTTTAAGGAATCTCCATACTGTTTTCCATAGTGGCTGCACCAGTTTGCATTCCCACCAGTGGTGTATGAGGTTTGCCTTCTTCCATATCCTCTCTGACACTTATTGTTTCCTGTCTTGTTAATTATAGCCATTCTGACAAGATTGAGATATCTCATTGTAGTTTTGATTTGCATTTCCCTGATAGTTAATGATGTTGAATATCTTTTCATGTGCCTATTGGCCATCTGTAATCTTCTTTGGAGAAATGTCTGTTGAGGTCTTTTGCCACTTTTCAATTGGGTTGTTAGGTTTTTTTGTTGTTGAGATGTATGAGTTCTTTGTATATTTTAGATATTAACCCCTTATCAGATATATGGTTTGCAAGTATCTTCCCCCAATTGTTAGGTTGTCTTTTTGTCTTGCTCATGGTTTCCTTTGCTGTGAAGAAGGTTTTTAGTTTGATATAGTCCCATTTATTTAATTTTTCTATTGTTTACCTTGCCTGGTCAGACATGATACTTGAAAATATGCTGCTAGGACTGATGTCAAAGAGCGCACTGTCTCTGTTTTCTTCCAGAGGTTTCATGGTTTCAGGTCTTATATCCAGGTCTTTAATCCACTTTGAGTTAATCTTGGTGTATAGTGTAAGATAATGGTCTACTTTCATTCTTTTGCATGTGGCTGTCCGGTTTTCCCAACACCATTTGTTGAAGAGATTTTCATTCCTCCATTGTATATTCTTGGTTCCCTTGTCAAAAACTCAGCTGTCCGTAGATGTGTGAGTTTATTTCTGGGCTCTCAATTCTGTTTCATTGATCTGTGTATCTGTTTTTGTGCCGGTACCATGGCATTTTGGTTACTATAGCTTTGTAGCATATTTTGAAATCAGGGAGTGTGATACCTCCAGCTTTGTTCTTTTTACTCAGGATTCCTTTGGCTATTCGGGGTCTTTTGTTGTACCACATAAATTTTAGGATTCTTTGTTCTATTTCTGTGAAAAGTGTTGTTGGAACTTCGATAGGGATTGCATTGAATCTATAGATTGCTTTAGGAAGTTTGGGCATTTTAACTACGTTAATTCTTCCAATCCAAGAGCAATGGAATCCCTTTCCATTTCTTTCTGTCTTCTTCAATTTCTTTCAACAATGTATTATAGTTTTCAGTGTACAGATATTTCACCTCTTTGGTTAAGTTCATTCCTAGATATTTTATTCTTTTTGTTGCAATTGTAAATGGAATTGTATTCTTAATTTCTGTTTCTGCTACTTCGTTGTTAGTGTATAAAAATGCAACTGATATTGCTATGTTGATTTGTATCCTGAAAATTGACTGCATTCATTTATTATTTCTAAAAGATTTTTGTAGACTCTTTAGGGTTTTCTAAATATAAAATCATGTCATCTGAAAATAGTGACAGTATCACTTCTTCCTTTCTAATTTTGATCTATTTTATTTCTTTTCCTTGCCTGATTGCTCTGGCTAGGACTTCCAATACTATGTTAAATAAGAGTGGTGACAGTGGGCATCCTTGTCTGGTTCCTGTTCTTCAAGGGAGAGCTTTCAGTTTTTCTCCATTGAGAGTGATCTTAACTGTGGATTTGTAATTTATGACCTTTATTATGTTGAGATACTTTCCTTCTATACCCATTTTTATTCAGAGTTTTTATCATGAATGGATTCTCTATCTTGTCAAATGGTTTCTCTCTTTGTATTGAGATGATCATGTGATTTTTATTCCTCATTTTGTTAAAGTGGTGCCTCACACTGATTATTTGTGGATGTTGAACCATCCCTGCATCCCTGGAATGAATCCCACTTGATCATGGTGTATGATATTTTTAATGTATTCTTGTATTCGATTTACTAGTATTTTGTTGAGGATTTTTGCATTAATGTTCATTAATGATATTGGACTGTAATTTTCTTTTTCTGTCATGTCCTTGTCCTTGTCTGGTTTTGGTATCAGGGTAATGTTGGCTTCGTAGAATGAGTTAGGAAGCTCCCCTTCCTCTTCAATTTTTTGGGAGAGTTTAAGAAGTATAGGTATTAAGTTTTCTTTGAATGTTTGGTAGAATTCACCAAGGAAGCTATCTGGTCCTAGACTTTTATTTTTGGGGAGGTTTTTGATTACTGTTTTGATCTCCTTAGTCGTGATTGGTCTATTCAAATTCTCTATTTCTTCTTGACTCAGTTTTGGAAGGTTGTATGATTCTCAGAATTTATCCCTTTCTTCTAGATTATCCAATTTGTTGGTAGATAGCTTTTCATAGCATTCTCTTATAATCTTTTGTATTTCTGACCTGTCCATTGTAATTTCTCCTCTTCCATTTCTGATTTTACTTATTTGAGCCTTCTCTCTTTTTCCTTCATGAATCTAGCTAAAGGTTTGTGAATTTTGCTTATCTTTTCAAGAACCAGATCTTGGTTTCATTGATTTTTTTCTGTTGTTTTTCAGTCCTTATTTCATTTATTTCTTCTCTGATTTTTATTATTTCCTTCCTTCTACTAATTTTGGGCTTTGTTTATTCTTCTTTTTCCAGTTCCTTCAGGTGCACTTTTGGATTGTTTACTTGGGATTTTCCTTTTTTGTTGAGGTAGGCCTGTATTTCTAACAACTTCCCTCTTAGAACTGCTTTTGCTGTATCCCATAGATTTTGGCATGTCGTATTTTCATTTTCATTTGTCTCCAGTTAATTTTTCCTTTCCCTGTTGACCCAATCATTGTTCAGTAGCATTTTGTTTAATCTCCACATATTTGTGGCTTTTCTGATTTTCTTCCTGTAGTTGATTTCTAATTTCATACCTTTGTGGTCAGAAAAGATGGTTGGTATTATTTCAATCTTCTTCAATTTATTGAGTTTTGTGGCCTACGATGTGATCAATTCTAGAGAATGTTCCACGTGCATTTGAAAAGAATGTGTATTCTGCAATTTTTGGATGGAATGTTCTATATATGTCTACTAAGTCCATCTGGTCTAATGTGTCATTTAAGGCCAATGTTTCCTTATTGATCTTCTGTTTGTCTGATCTATTCATTGGTGTAAGTCGAGTGTTAAAGTCACCTACTATTATTGTGTTATTGTCTATTTCTCCTTTTATGTCTGTTAATAATTGGTTTATATGTTTAGGTGCTCCTATGTTGGGTGCATAGATGTTTACAAGTATTAAACCCTGTTGTTGGATTGTTCCCTTTATCATTATGTAATGCCTTTCTTTGACTCTTGCTACAGTTTTAGTTTAAAGTCCATTTTGTCTGATACAAGTATTGCTCCCCCAGCTTTCTTTTCTTTGTCATTTGCATGGAGTATCTTTTTCCATCCTTTCACTTTCAGTTTGTGATTTCTTTAGATCTGAAATGTGTCCTTTGTATGCAGCATGTATATGGGTCTTGTTTTTTTATCCAGTCAGCCACTGTCTGTCTTTTGATTGGAGCATTTAGTCCATTGACATTTAAAATAGCTATTGGTAAATATGTATTTATTGCCATTTTGTTACTTTTTTCTGGGTGTTTTTGTATTCTTCTTTGTTTGTTTCTTCTTCTCTTGCTCTCTTCTCTTGTGGTTTGATGGCTTTCTTTAGTATTATGTTTGGTTTGCTTTTCTTAATTGTTTGTGTATTTATTACAGGTTTCTGGTTTGTGATTACCATGAGGTTCATATATAATAATCTATGTATATAGCCATTTGTATTGAGTTTGTGGTCTCTTTAGTTTTTCCTCTTTCTAAAAGCTCTACTCTTTTGCTCCCCTCCTCCTACATTTTATGTTTTTGATATCATATCTAACCTCTTATTTTGTGTGTATCCATTACCTCCTTATCATCAAAATAGATAATTTTAGTACTTTTGTCTTTTGACCTCCATAGTATCTTCACAGGTCTGCTACCTTTACTGTATTTTTGCCTTTACCAGTGATTTTTTTGGCTGCTTTTTTTTTTTTTATAACTTTCTTCTTCCTATTTGTGGTCTTCCCTTTCCCACTTAAATAAGTCACTTTGGCATTTCTTGTAGAACTGGTTTCTTGGTGATCAACTCCTTTAATTTTTACTTATCTGGGAAACTCTTTATCTTTCCTTTCCATTCTGAATGATAACCTTGCTGGGTACAGTATTCTTGGCTGTATGTTTTTTCCTGAAGCACTTTAAATATATTGGGCCACTCCCTTCTAGCCTGTAAGTTTTCAGCTGAGAAGTCAGCTGATAGCCTTATGGGGTTTCCTTTGTATGTCACTTGTTGCCTTTCTCTTGCAACTTTCAAGATTCTCTCTTCACCTTTAATTTTGGACATTTTAATTACAATGTTTCTTGGTGTGGTCCTCTTTGGGTTTATCTTGTTTGGTGGTCTCTGTGCTTCCTTTACTTGGATGTCTGTTTCCTTCTTTAGGTTACAAAAGTTTTCAGCTATTATTTCTTCAAATAGATTCTCTGCCCCTTTGTTTTCCTCTTCTCCTTCTTGCACACCTATAATAAGAATGTTAGTGTGCTTGATGTTGTCCCAGAGTTCCCTTAGACTATGTTTGTTCTTTTTAATTCTTTTTACTTTTATCTTTTCAGCTTGGGTGATTTCCTCTAGTCTTTCATCCAGCTCACTGATCCATTCTTCTGTATCATCTACTCTGCTATTTAGTCCCTCTAGTGCCTTTTTCATTTCCAGTATTGTATTCTTCATTTCTGATTAGTTCTTTTTTTATATTTTCCAATTCTTTGTTGATATTCTCACTGAGTTCATCCATTCTTCTCCCATGATTAGTGAGCATCCTTATGAGTTTTTGTTTGAACTCTTTGTCAGGTAGATTCTTTATTTCTGTTTCATTTTGTTCTTTTTCTGGGCTTTTATTGTGTTCCCTAGCTTAGAAAGTTATCCATTTCCTCCTCATTTTGCATCTTTCTCTATGCTTGTATCTGTATATTAGGTGGGTCAGTTATGTCTCCTGATCTTGGAGAAGTGGCCTTAAGTAAGAGATGCCTTTTGAGGCCCAGCAGTGTGCTTTCCTCTTGTCACCAGTTCCAGATGTGCCAGGAGTGACCCCTGTGTGGGCTACATGTGTCCTTCTGTTGTGGAAGGGTTGGTTTTGCTGCAGGTGCCCAGGGAAGCTAGGCTGTGCCCCTGGCCATCTGGTTATAATTCTCAGCTGCATGCAGCTGCTACGGACCTTTGAGTCACTTTATCGGGTTTTGGTAGCCCCACCACAGTGGGCTGCAAGGTCAATAGCACATTCCTGTTGCAGTTTTTCTGTTAAGTGAGTGGCCCCCCAGCATGGTTGGCTGCTAGGCTTAGGGGCTTATAACTGCTGGAGGCCTCTGGCCTGCAAGATTTTTGTCAGCTCTCTCAGGATTCCAGCTGAGTAGGGCTGTCCCAGGCACAGGAGCACCCAGTTGTTTCAGGCTTTGGAAGGCAGAGCTCGTCCCCTATGTGGCTGTTTGTGAATCACAGGTCTTCTGTTGCTGATAAGCCCTACAGCCCACAGGTCCACACACACTGTCACACAGTCCTGGCACCTGTGCATGTCCCAGCCCCCTGGAGTGTATGCAGTTGTCCCACTGCAGAGGCCCCCATATGCTCCACCAACACCCCACCCACTCCACCGCTCCTCATGCAGGCCCTCCACACTGAGGTGGAACCACTCAGCTGCCTGCAGAGGATCCAGGCACCTAGTCTATGCAGGTCAAAAAGTTGCTCATGGGCTTGTTCTTGGGTGGGGCCAGTCACTAGGGTGGCCGCCACCCTGGCTGAGCTGAATTAAACTGGCCCTCTAGTGAGTGAGTCAGATCCTGGCGTTAACGGGCCAGTGGAAGAACTCCAATGGCGTCTGCAAGCGTCTGTGTCAGCACACTTGTACTAGGACACAATAATGGCTTCCACCAGTGTCTCAGTCTCTGGAGAGGTCTCACGTCTCACAGAGATGCACCCAGAGCCTATCAAGTGAGTCTCTTTTTATCAAAGGACTGTGCACCTTTCTTGTGATTTTCGATTGTTTTCCGAAATGGGTGAATTTGCGTATGGGCCGGTTAAGAGCCAGTTTTTTTCCGCTTATGTTTGATACCTTTTCTAGCGGTATTCTCCATTGTAGTTACTAAATAGCAAAGCAAGATATTATGGGACTTGTCTCAATTGTGCTGAGTCTGAAGGATGCTTATAGCAGTAACACTCCCATATTCAGGTACCCTGCTGCTCCAGGGAAGGCTGCCTACCTTAGGGTTGCTCCTGGCTCACTGTGAAGCACCATGGCTTGTGGAAGTGAGTTTTTTTCTCTCCAGAAGGAATTTCTGCCTCTTCCACCTGAGTTAGGACTGTCCTTTGTTGCAGGGGTTCTTTTTATCCAATTTTCAGTTGTCTGTCAGGGATAATTGTTCCACGATTAGTTGTAGCTTGGTTGTGTTCATGGGAGGAGGTGAGTTCAGGGTCTGCCTACACTGCCATCTTAACACCAACTCTTGTTATATAACTAGTTTTAAAAGAGGCAATATGTGGTATAAATATAACACAATAGCAATACTTTAGACCTCAAGCCTTAGACTTTGTTAACCAAAGCTAAGAACTACGAATATAAGAGGAATGGGGGCAAGCATTAAAATCAGCCCAAACAAAGTTAGCTATCAGCAATTGTGATACCACTTGTTATTAACTTACCTTGGAAAAGAAGTTATAAGGTATAAATAAAATATCATAATAATAATCTAGATCTCAAATCTCACATATTGTCATGAAAAACTGAGAACTAGAGGGGAGGAGGATGTGGGGTTAAAATGTGCTACAACAACAATGTCATACTCAGAGAGAGGGGAGTAGTATATAATCAATGACATTGTTCAGAATTGCTGGTGCAAGGTAATAATAAAAAGCTGACCAACTTTAAGTTGGTTTTATTCTTGTTTTTAAATTCTCTAAACCATTTAAATTTCCTAAACCCATTGAGACTGCTTCCACTGCTCACCCTCTCCCATACCATTGGCCTCAAACAGGGAGAATCTAAATATGTTGCTTAGTATCAACTTTAACAGAAACAAAAATAAATTAAATAGTGTCTTTAAAGGTCACCACTAATAGAATTTAAAAGAACTTCCAAATCATTGGAAATTTTAAAGTAAAGAAGAGGAAGGGAAACTTCTAGTAAAAGGCTGTGGAGTGACATAATTATGTGAATCACACCATAGATAATAATTATATTAACTGGATAAAGTATTTTAAAATGCAATGAATTAAGGGTACTGGTAGGCATCTGAAATAGAAGACAAAGGAGAGTTTTCTTTTGAAAAACTGAAATTGGAGGGGTAAGAATTGAAAGGTTGTGAACTGGCCTGAGAAGGGCTTCACCTCAAGAATCCTCCTAACCTCCAAGTCTATGGAGTTAGAAAACTGCAGATGTAAACCACAGCCATACCAGCTCAACAAGGCGCCAGATCAGACTTCAGGATTGAAAAAGCAGCTGGAAATATAAGGAAAAATTCTGAGTGGGACAATAATGAAGAGTAAGACCCAAAATCTGAGTATAAACTCTCCCTAAATTCCTGGCTGACAGCTAAACTACCCATGTGTAGAAGGAACTTTGGATATACAGCAAAAAAGAGATACTTGAAAGAGAGAGCTTAATAGAGTAAGAGCTGTGAATTTGCTGCCTTTTTTTTTTTTTTTTTAACCAAGTGCATTTCCTAATCATATGCAGTTTGGGCAGGATAAACCTGAAAATTTAGGGCTTGACAAGTCAGAGGACAGAAACTGAGCATGGTGGATTATCTTGCAATTGGGAATGTGGGTTCCCTAGAGTGAGCCCTCAAATACAAGTATAATGTCTGTCCAAATCTTTGGATGACTGTGAAATTACACAGACACAGGGTGTGCGCAGGCTAACAGAGCAGTAACTACAAACCATAAGATTAGAACAGATAGATCAGCAGTTGCATAAACACAGGGAAGACTATGTTTGCAATTTGAATCTAAGCAAGTGAATTACCCAATAGAACAAAAAGACAACACTCTGCAGATAACACAACAGAATTCTAAGTCACTACAACATATTATTGTATAACATCTAGTTTCCTACCAAATATCACTAGATCTGCAAATAAACAGGAAAGTGTGACTCATACTCAGGAAAAATGGGAGTCAATAGAAAATGACTCCAAGTGGGCCCAGATGTTGACTTAGGAGACCAAGACTTCAAAGCAACTATTATACATGCATTCATAGAATTCAAGGAAAATATGTTCAACGAGCTAAAAATAAATGTTCTTCTTGGTCAAAAAGTTTTGATTCTTTCCTGTTCCATATAAATTTCAGAATCAGCTTATCAATTTCTGCAAAAGAGCCTGCAGAGATTTTCATAGGAATTATACTGAATCTATCAATCAATTTGGAGAGAACTGACATCTTAATAATATTGAGTCTTCAAATCTATGAACATAGAATGTCTCTCTCCATTTATTTATATATTCTCTAATTTTTCTCAACAACATTTTGTAATTTTTGCCGTACAAGTCTCCCACTGCTTTTGTTAAATTTGTTCCTGAGTATTTTGCTGTTTTTGATGCTGTTATGAATGGAATTGTTTTCAGAGGGACTATTGGTAGTATATAGAAATAAGATTGATTTCTATAAATTGATTGTATATCCTGTGATTTTTGCTGAACTCCTTTATTAATTCAAATAGTTGTTTGGTATGTGGATTTCTTAGAATTTTCTTCATATAGGATCATTTCATATGCAGATAAAGAGACTTTTACTTCTTTATAATCTAGATGTCTTTTATTTCTTTTTCTTGCATGATTGCACTGGCTAGAACATCCAGGTTAATGCTGAATAGAAGCGGTAAGAGTGGACATCCTTGCCTTGTTCCTAATCTTAGGGGGAAAGTGTTCAGACTCTTACCATTAAGTACAATATTAACTGTAGGCTTTACAGAGATGTCTTTTATCAAGTTGAGGAAGTTCATTTCTTTTTCTCATTTGTTGAGCATAGGCACTGGATTTTGTCAAATGCTTTTTCTGTGTCTATTGAGGTGATTGTGTGGGTGTTGTCCTCTTCTACTTTTTCTTCCTTTGCTTTCTCCTTTTCTTTTCCTCATAGTATTTTCTAGGACCTCCAATAATTGCTAATCAGTGGTGGTGGTTGAGGACAGCCTTGTCTTATTTTTGATCCTATAGGGAACATATTTAAAGTTAGTTTACTATGTAAAATTTTGCTGTTGGTTCACTAAGCTGAGAAAGGTCCATTTATTCCTTAGATTTTTATAAATTTTTAATAATAAATACTACTTAACTTTATTAAAGACTTTTTTTCATTATTTGCTATAATCATTTCAGCTTTGTATTTCAGTATGTTAATATGGTGAGTTACATTGATAGATTTTTTTGATGCTAATCCATACTTACATTCTTTGGATAAATTCTAAACACTGTAATTTTTAGATGTACTATTGGATTTAGTTGGTTTTCTTTAAAGTAATTTTATACTCACATTTGTAAATAAAATGAGTATATAATTTTTTCTTTTTCTGTTATTATCTGATTTTGGAATCATGATTACCCTAGCTTCATGCGATAAACTGAGTAGCTTTATACAATTCATCTGTTAAACCTTCTTGGCCTGCAGCTCTTTAAAAGGAGAGATCTTTGGCCACCATTTCAATTTCTTTAATGTTCACTTACTTGTTAAAGTTTTATTACTGTTATTTTATCAAATTTGGCACTTTGTATTCTTCTAGATGTATCCATTTAATCCAGGTTCAATTTAGCAAATGACCAACTGGCAATGTTCCAAGAGGTTGCAGTACTCTGGGGTACTTTATTGATTAACTGGGATTCCACCATTCATAATAACTACTGTAAAATATAATTCAATATAAACATTAGTTTCTCTCCTACGCCATCCCACAAGGAATGTCAGAGCCCACACCACAATGGAAGACAGCATTTCAGTGTTGCAATATTAGATATGATAGAAAACTACAGCTGAAGAGTCATGTGGTAAATCAGAAAGAAAATTGTGAAGTGCCTAGATTCTAAGTACAAGTGAAAGAAGGAAAGGTACGTGATAAACAAATGGTAAGCAATAGGATATTCTGGTGTGTATGAGAAAACCGTTTGGTGTTAAACTAATTCTACCTAACCTTGTTTTTTCCAAAAGGGCCTGATGAGGCCATTGAGCATGCATTGTATATTTGCTTTAAGCATTTGCTATGTCCCAAAGACAAGAAAATAATGCCCTTAAGATAATGCCCACATTGTCATTTCCTTTAGGATAAGCATCTCTCCCTAGGCTAGGAATTGATTGCTGCGTCCACCCTGTGACCACCCAACAGGAGACAACAGACCTGCTGCCTGTTGTGTCCATAAATCGATATGCTGACAGGGCAATTCTGTGACCATTGTAAAAGGGACATTTCAATCATAAGTGAAACATGCTCTTTGACTGTTTATAACCACGCTGTGCACCCCTACGTCTTTGGAGTGCTCTATCCCTTTGTGAAAGGACTCTCCCTGGCTATATGGTCTTCAAATCTGGCTCATAATAAACTCACCCAATATCGATTTATAAATTGGTTATGGATTATTTGTGTCCACATACGTTAGGATTATGATAGAGGCAGAAAAGGGCCTCTAGGATTGTGACAAAGAATGAAAAGAACTGGTGGAGGGGGAGGTGAAGGCATCTGGTGCAGTCTCCCTGAGGGCAAGGGCTGTGCTTATCCTGTCCTTTTTAGCCCCAGCTCCACGCACAAGTGCCTGGAACAAGGGTATTTAATTACGTTGAATTAATGGATAAATTGAAAGACTCAGAATGAGAGAGAGGGGCAGAACCACAGAAGTGGGTGCAGACAGGGTTTTATTTAAAGAGTTCTTGACTAATGACCTATTTTTCTGTAAAGAGGCCAAAATCCTCAGAGAGAAGAGGTGTGAGGTTCATAGACAAGAACGTTTCCCCGTTAAGATTTTACAGCAATGAGCTTTGACGAACCTCCTTGAGCCAAGAGCTCTGCCAGTTTCAGATCCACTTCAAGCGTCCCAGTGAAAAGAGATGAGATGCACAGGGCTTCCGTTAGGCCCTGGAGAGCCCGCGGCCACCTAGCCCATATCTCCAGCCCCAGGCCTGGCGGGCGTTGCCTGAAGGCCACGAGCTGCTGGAGCAGCGCGGGCCGCTCCACCCACTCGGTCAGCGCCCAGCGCTCTCTTGGGAAGTGGAGGCGCCGGAAGAAGCTCCCAGGTGGCCCAGCCTCGGCTGTCAGAGCTGGAGGCTGAGCCCTCTCCCATGACCTGGGGGACGGGTCAGGGATACATCAGGCCCTATGACTTGACCTTCCTTCACTTCAAGGATGTTCACTACGTTGCCCGGAGGCCGGGGGGGGGGGGGGGGGGGGGGGCGGAGCCCGTGGGGGTGCCGCTAGGTGTGGCCGCTAAGTTCCCCTTCCAGTCCCCAGGCGGGGGCGGTGGATGGATGGAGATGGAAGGTGGTGAGCGGAAACCTGGTGAAGACACTGGATGCTGTGGGGCCTTCTCCCTCTCAGACCCTGGGCCCACACAGACTGGCAGTATGGGCATTGCTGGTATAATCCTAATCACATAGAATGGCTCTGAGTGGTGACCTTGTAGTTTAATCTGACTGTGGTGGTGGTAGCGTGGTGAACTGAATCCTAATGATTCTTGGTCGTTGCTTTATTTTATTTTTAATAAAATTTATTTTAAAATTCATTTTATTTCTCTAGACTTTCCTTGTTTTTGATGACCTTGACAGTTTTTAGAAGTACTTGTCAGGTATTTTGTAGAGTGACCTTCAGATTTGTCTGATGTTTTTCTCATGATTAGACTGGGGTCATGAGCTTTTGGGAGGAAGACCATAGAGGTAGAGGGCCATTTTCATCATGTCATATCATAGGTGCATATTATTGACATGACTTGTCACTGCTGATATTGACCTTTGTTGGGGTTTTCCATTTTACAGTTACCCCTCCCCACCCCGCCCTCTTCCATACTGTACTCTTTGCAAGGAAGTCACTATGTGCAGCCCACACTTAAGGAGTGGGGAATTATGCTTCACTTCCTTGAGGGCGAGGTATCTGCCTAAATTATTTGGAGTACTTCTGCATGAGAGGTTTGTGTCTTCTTCCTTATTTGTTTATTCAAACATGTATTTATATCGGTATTGTATTGGTTTCTTAGAACTGCCATAACAAAGTACCATAAACTGCGTGGTTTAAAACAATAGAAATTTATTCTCTCATGGTTCTGGAGGCTAGAAGTCTAAAATCAAAGTTTTGGCAGGGGTGGTCCCTTCCGAGGGCTCTGAGGAAGAATCTGTTTCATGCCTCTCTCCTAGCTTCTGGTGATGGCTGGCAATCTTTGCTCTTCTTTGGCTTGTAGATGTATTGTTCTAATTTCTGGCTCTGTTTTCACATGGCATTGTCCCTCTGTGCGTCTCTGTGCCCAGATTCCCTTGTCTTATAAGGACACCAGTCATTAAATTCGGGCTTACCTTAATGACTTCATTTTAACTTGATTATATCTGCGAAGATCCTCTTTCCAAATAAGGTCGCCCTCACAAATCTGAGTGAAGTGAGGTAGGATGAGACATGTGGCTGTCTATGAGGAAATTACAAGAGCAAATGTTCCGAGGTAGGAATGTGCTTAGAGGGTTCCATGAACATCAGGAGATGACGGTGGCTGGAGCAGAGTGAGCAATGGGGACATTGACAGAAGATGAGATCAGAGAGGTAGCAGAGATCAGATCAAAGAAAGCTGTGTAGGCCATGTTGACAATTTTGACCTTTAGCTTGAATGAGCTGGGAAGCCACTGGGAGGTTTAAGCAGGGGAATGATATGATCGGACTTAGATATTGAAAGGATCACTGCTATATTGACAATAGATCTTAGAAAGGGGGAGAGGTGCTGGGGATACAACTATGAACAGAACTACATGTTCCAATGATCCCAGCCCTTGAAGAACATATAGACTAGCATTAGGTAGATTAAAAACAAAAAGAAAGAAAGAAAGAAAGGAAGAAAAAAGTAAAAATCTCATAAATAAAAGTAAAATTATCACATGATAAATGCAGTGAGAAGACCTCCTTAGTTATTTGAGAGGGGTCTGGGAACGTCTCTTGTTGGAATGTTTGAGCTGAGAGTTGGAAGATGAGCAGGAGCTAGCTGAAGGATGAGTAGGAGCTAGGCAGAATGTGTTCCATGTAGAGTACGTGCTTGTTTACTTTTGAGGTTTGAGCTATCACCTTGAGTGTAAATCTAAATTGGCAGTTCTCAAACCATAGTACAGCATCCTTGGAGGGCTCTTTGAGATCCTTTTGGGGATCCTCAAAGCCAAAACCATTTTTATGACAGTATTAGTAGATGTTATTTGCCTTGTTCACTCTGATTTTCTTATGTGTATAGAATTTGAAAAGTTCACTGATAGGGTTGCAGATATCATATGGAAAATGATCATTAAGAAACTATCTCTGGTTGAGTTGTGGTACAGTATCAAAAAAACATATCTATAATTACCTGGAAAGTTAGTTGAAATACTTTTCCAGTTACCTATCTGTATGAGACCAGATTTTCTGTACGTACTTCTACCAATCTATTTCAATAGATTGAATGCAGTAGCAAATATGAGACTCCAGCTGTCCCTATTAAGGTAGACATTAAAGAGATTTGCAGAAACCCACTCTTTTCACTGATATTTTTGAAAATATATTTTCAAATATATGTAATGGGTTTACTATTGTTATTTAAATGAATTAATAGGTACGTATATTAATTTCTCAGTTTTGCTTTCTAATGTGGTAAATATCAGTAGATATACCCAATATATACAAAAGCTTTTTGGGGTCCTTAATTTTTAAGAGGGTAAAGGAGTCTTGAGCCTGAAAAGGTTGGGAACCCCTGATCTACATTACAGTCGTGTGCTGCATAATGATGTTCCGGTCAACGATGGATCACGTATGTGACAGTGGTCCCGTAAGATTAGTACCATATAGCCTAGGTATGTAGTAGACTTTACCATCTAGGTTTGCCTTAGTACATCCTATGATGTTCATGCAATGACGAAATTACCTACTGATGCATTTCTCAGAATGTGTCTCCGTCCTTAAGCGAGGCATGACTGTCTATATGGTCAACAGCAATGGCAGGGTCTATTTCTGTTCATCTCTGGATCCCTGGGAACTAGTAGTGTGTAGCAATTTATACATTCTTTTGGAATTAATTACTTTGTATATTCTTTTCCTACAGCTATAACCTAGCCCGAACCTCTTTTTCTCTCCTGTATTTTGATCTGCCTGTCAAGAAAACTGACTTTAATGTCTCCTTGAATAGTACATTTTGTGTCTAAAATCAAACTCATCACCTCCCCAGAACAATTCTTCCTCATAACTTTGCTCTCTCTTTACTGCATAGATTTTATCCCAAATAATTTCATGGCCTTTCCAAAGAGTAAAACTGAAGTTATGGCCTACTTTCTATAGATTTTTCTTTTTCCAGCTCCTTTCATAACATTGGTTCTCAAGTTTATCATGCATCAGAATCACCGGGAAGGTTTGTTGAAACATAGATTTCTGGGCCATACCCCGCAGTTTCTGGTCCTCTAGTTCTGGGATGGGGTCTGAGAATTTGAATTTCCACCAAGTTGCCAGGTGATACTGATGCTGCTGTTCTGACGACATACTTTAGGAACCGTTGATCTGTATGATTTTGCCTGGAACACTCATCACATATGCTTCCTTACTCTGTGGTTTGCTCATATGCTTCCTCTGTGTTTATCCAATTCCTGTCTATTCAAGGCAGTCCAAATCCTATGGCTTTTACTTTCCATTTTAGATCTAACTATCCTGAGAGTCCCCTGAACTCCTATATTGCTCACTTTTTGTATTTACATAATTTTTGTACTGCCTTGCATAGTGCATATGTATTATTTTCAATTTCTTTTATTTTTTTAAAAAAGTGAGATATTAATTCAATATACTGAAGTACAGAAATCTTAAGTGTGGAGCTCAAAAATTTTTTTAATGTAATCATCACCTAAATAAAAATATAAGTATTTTTAGCACCCTATGGGACTCTCTTATGCCCTCCCCAGTCACATACCACGATTCTTTCATTTACCCCTATAGATCATACAGTATGTACTCTTTTGTGTTTGGCTTCTTTTGCTTAACTCTGTTTATTTGAGAGTCATCCATATTGTTGCACGTATCAGTAATTTGTTCTCCTTTCTTGCTGAATGTATTCTAGTGTGTGAATATACCATAATTTATTTATCTGTTCTACTGTTGGACATTTGGATTGTTTCCAGTACTTGCTATTGGAAAATTATCACTATCAATATTCACGTATAATTGTTTTTAGTGGGCAGAAGCACACAAAGAAAGTTGGGTGTGTGCCCAGGAGTGAAATTTTTGTGTCACATATGGGCATATGTATAGCTTTAATAGATGCTGCCAAGATTTTCCCAAAATAGTTTTACCAACTAAGTTTCCAACCGTGATGTATGGGAGTGTTAGTTGCTGTGCATTCTTGCCATTTGGTATTGTTGATTTAATTTACCATTGTGGGTTTAATTTGTATTTCTCATTAAATAATGGTATTCAGCATTTTTTTTTACATTTATTGGCTAGTTGCATTTGTTCTTTAAGGTGGTTTTGTTTGTTTGGTTTTTTTTAAAGATTTTATTTTTTCCTTTTTCTCCCCAAAGCCCACCAGTACATAGTTGTGTATTCTTCGTTGTGGGTCCTTCTAGTTGTGGCATATGGGATGCTGCCTCAGCGTGGTTTGATGAGCAGTGCCATGTCCACGCCCAGGATTGGAACCAACGAAACACTGGGCCGCCTGCAGCGGAGCGCGCGAACTTAACCACTCGGCCACGGGGCCAGCCCCAAGGTGGTTGTTTTTTTTAAGCCATTAGGAAAATAAAGTTGTCTGCCTTTTTTCTTACAGATTTGTAAGAGTTCTTAATATATTCTGGATATAATTCTGTTATTGAATATATGCTTTGCAGATATATTATCTAGTCAATGGCTTGCCTTTTCACTCTTTTAATAGTGTATTTTGATCAACAGAAGTTATTAATTTAAATGAAGTCCAATTCATCAATATTTTCTTTTATGGTTTGTGCTTTTTCTGGTCTTCTTAAGAAGCTCCAAGATTATGAAGATATAGACATAACCTTGGAGGTATTGTAGTTTCATTCCAAATAAAGTGAGTATCACAATAAAGTGAGTCTCACAAATTGTTTGGTTTCCCAGTGCTTATCAAAGTTATGTTTACACTATACTGTCGTCTCTTAAGTGTACAATATCGTTATGCTAAAAAAACAATGTATGTACCTTAATTAGAAAGTACTTTGGGGCTGTCCTGCTGGTGTAGTGGTTAAGTTCACACTCTGCGTCAGCAGCACAGGGTTTGCCGGTTAGGATCCTGAGCGCGGACTTATGTACTGCTTATCAAGCCGTGCTGAAGCAGGTGTCCCACATATAAAGTAGGAGAACATGGGCACAGATGTTAGCTTAGGGCCAGGCTTCCTCAGCAAAAAGAGGAGGATTGACAGCAGATGTTAGCTCAGGGCTAATCTTCCTCAAAAAAAAAAAAAAAAAACCTTATTGCCAAAAACTGCTAACCATCATGTAAGCCTTCAGCAAGTCATAATCTTTTTGCTGGTGGAGGATCTTGCCTCGAAGTTGATGGCTGCTAAATGACCAGGGTGGTAGTTGCTGAAGGTTGGGGTGGCTGTGGCAATTTCTTAAAATAAGACAAAAGTGAAATTTGCTGCATCAGTTGACTATTCCTTTCATGAATGATTTTTCTGTACATGCGATGATCTTTGATAGCATTTTACCCACAGTAGAACTTCTTTCATATAGAAGTCAAGTCTCTCAAACCCTGCCGCTGCTTTATCAACTAAGTTTATGTAATATGGAAATCATTTGTTGTCATTTCAAGTCTTCACAGCATCTTCACCTGGAGTAGATTGCATCTTAAGAAACCACTTTCTTTGCTCATCCATAAGAAGCAACTTCTCATTTGTTGAAGTGTTATGACGAGGTGGTAGCAATCCAGGCACATCTTCAGGCTCCACTTCTGATTCTAGTTCTCTTGCTATTTCCACCACATCTGCAGTTACTTCCTCCACTGAAGTCTTGAACTCCTCAAAGTCATCCATGAGGTTTGGAATCAACTTCTTCCAAACTTCCGTTAATGTTGCCATTTTTGACCTCTTCCCATGAATCACAAATATTCTTACTTACGTCTAGAATGGTGAATCCTTTCCAGAAGGTTTTTGATTTACTTTGCCCAGATCCATCAGAGGAATCACTATCAGTGGCAGCTACAGCCTTGCAAAATGTGTTTCTTAAATAATAAGACTTGAAAATAGAGATTGCTCCATCCATTGGCTGCAAAATGGATGTTGTGTTAGCAGGCACAGAAACAACATTAACTTGATCGTACATCTTCCTCAGAGCTGTTGGGTGACCAGGTGTATTGTCAATGAGCAATAATACTTTGAGAGGAATCTCTTTTTCTGAGTAGAACTCAATGGTGGACTTAAAGTACTCAGTCAACAATGTAGTAAACAGATGTGCTGTCATCCAGGCTTCGTTGTGCCATTAATAGAGCACTGGCAAAGGAGATTTAGCATCACGCTTAAGGGCACTAGGTTTCCAGAATGGTAAATGAGCGTTGACTTCAACTTAAAGTCACCAGCTGCGTTAGCCCCTAACAAGAGAGTCAGCCTATCCTTTGAAGCTCTGAAGCCAGGCATTGACTTCTCTCTAGCTATGAAAGTCCTAGATGGCATCTTCTTCCAATATAAGACAGTTTTGTCTACGTTGAAAATCTGTTGTTTAGTGTGGCCACCTTCATGAATTACCTTAGCCAGATCTTCTGGAGAACTCGCTGCAGCTTCTGCAGCAGCACTGGCTGCTTCACCTTGTGCTTTTATGTTATGGAGCCGGCTTCTTTCCTTAAGCCTTATGAACAAACCTCTGCCAGATTCAAACTTTTCTTCTGTAGCTTCCTCACCTCCCTCAGCCTTCACAGAATTGAAGATAGTTAGGGCTTTGCTCTGGATTAGGCTTTGGCTTAAGGGAATGTAGTGGCTGGTCTGACCTTCTATCCAGACCACTAAAACTTTCTCCATATTAGCAATAAGGATGTTTTGTTTTCTTATCATTTGTGTGTTCACTGGAGTAGCACTTTTTTTTTACTTTATTTAAAAAATTTTTTGACATTTCTTTTTTTTTATTGAGGTCATATTGGTTTATACCTGTGTAATTTCAGGTGTACATTATTATATATCAGTTTCTGTATAGACTGCAACATGCTCACCACCAATAGTCTAGTTTTTATCCATCACCATACATATGTGCCCCGTTAACCCTTTTGCCTACTCCCTACTCCCACCCTTTGCCCCTCTGGTAACCACTGATCTGTTCTCTTTATCCATGTGTTTGTTTATTTTCCACATATGAGTGAAATCATACGGTATTTATCTTTCTCTGGCTTATTTTGTTTAACATAATACCCTCAAGGTCCATCCACGTTTTTGCAAATGGGATGATTTTATCTTTTTTATGGCTGAGTAGTATTCCATTGCATACTACCTCTTCTTTGTCTGTTTACTATTTGATGGGCACTTGGGTTGCTTCCACATCTTGGCTATTGTGAATAATGCTGCGGTGAACATAGGGGTACTTAAGTCTGTTTGTATTGTTGATTTCATGTTCTTTGGGTAAATGCCTGTAGTGGGATAGCTGGATTGTATGGTATTTCTGTTTTTAATTTTTTGAGAAATGGAGTAACACTTATAATCTCCTTCAAGAACTTTTCCTTTGCATTCACAACTTTGCTAATTGTTTGGCACAAGAGGCTTAGCTTTCAGCCTATCTTGGCTTTTAACATGCCTTTCTTGCTAACTTTAATTATTTCTGGCTTTTGATTTAAAGTGAGAGACATGCGACTCTTCCTTTCACTTAAACACTTAGAGGTCATTGTAGGGTTATTAATTGGCCTAATTTCAATAATGTTGTGTATTAGGGAATAGGGAGGCCCAAGAAGAGGGAGAGAGAGAGGGGAATGGCCAGTTGGTGGAGCAGTCAGACACACAGAGTTTATTGATTAAGTTCACTGTCTTACATGGGTGCGGTTCATGGCACTCCAAAATATTTACAATAGTAAGTAACAGCGAAGCTCACTGATTGTAGATCACCATAACAAATATAATAATAATGAAGAAGTTTGAAATATCGTGAGAATTACCATGATGTGATACAGAGACATGAAGTGAGCAAATGCTATTGGAAAAATGGTGCTGATAGACTTGCTCGACAGAGGGGTGCCTCAAACCTTCAATTTGTAAAAAACAACAATATCTGCTAAGCACAGTAAAGTGAAGCATAATAAAGCAAGGTATACCTGTATCCTCTTATGATCTCTTCTAGAGGATTTATTGTGTTGGTTTGTATATTGGATCTGTGATCTACCTTGAATTAACTTTTGTATATGGTTTAGGTAGGGGTCAACTTTTTCTCCTCATATAATTTATATATATTTATATTTAGCTTCCCCAGCACCTTTATTGAAAAGGCTGTCCTTTTCCACACTGAATTGCAGTGGTGCCTTTTTTAATAAATCACGTGACTGTGTATGTGTGTACCTATTTCTGGACTCTGTTCTCTTACATTAAGACAGTACTATGCTGTCTTAATTACCATACTTAATTACCAGCTTTATAATAAGTTTCCATGCACGGCAGTAGAAGTCCTCCAGTTTTCTGGTTCTTCAGTTTTTCCTTGGCTATCTGAGGACTTCAGTATTTCCATATAAATTTTATATGGAAATTTATATGGACAATTTTATCTGAAAGGTTTTCTGCCCCCAAATTCATTTATTCCTAGTTTGCTGATAATTTTTTTAATCATGACCAAGTGTTGAAATTTATCATGTTTTTTCTGCACCTTTTTAGATAGGTGTAGGAAATCATGTTCTTTTGTCCATTATTCTGTTAATGTGATAAAGTTATATTGATTTATTTTTCAAATGTTAAGTCATTCTTTCATTCTAAGAGTAAGCCCTACTTGGTTATGCTATCTTATTCTTTTTTATATGACTTGATTCTATTTGCTAGAATTTTGTTTAACAATTCTGTGACGGTGTTCATGTGGGATATTGGCCCATAACTTTCTTTTCTTGTAATGTCTTTCAGGTTTTGGTATCAAGATAATGCTGACCTTATATAGTGATTTAGAAAGTGTTACTCTTTTTTTCTTCTCTGGAAGAGTTCATGTAAGAGTAGTGTTTATTTTCTCTTTAAAATGTTTGGAAAAGTTCACCAGCAAAGATCTGGGCCTGGAGTTTTTATTGTTGTTGTTGAGAAGTTTTAAGTTATGGTTTCAATTTCTTCAGCAGTTACAGGAAAATTCAGGGTTTTATGTCTTTTGTGTCACTTTCAGTAAGTTGTCCTTTTCAAGGAATTTATCTGTTTTATCTAAGTTTTCAAATTTATTGGCAAAAACGTGTATAATATCTTTTATCTTTTTAAAATCTATAGGATCTGTGGGGATATTCTTTTTTACTTTTGCTATTGATAATTTGGGTTTTTTCCTCTTTTTTCTCAGTCAGTCTTGCTAGAGTTTATCAATTCTATATTTTTTCAGTGAGTAAATTTCTAGCCTTGTTGATTTTTTGCTGCATATTTGCTTTTTATTGTGTATATTTTGCTCTTTTATTATTATTTTTTCTTTCAGCTTACTTTGCTATTTGTTTTCTAGCTCTTCTTGAGGTAGAAGCTTGATTATGCACTTTTCAATATTTCTATTTTTCTATCATGCATTTTAAGCTATAAATAGCTATCTAAGTACTGCTGTAGCTACATTCTACAAGTTCTAATGTATTTTCATTATTACTCACTTCAAAATTCCATTGTTATTTTTTTCTTTGACTCACAAGTCATTTAGATTTGTACTGGATGATTTCTAAACATTTAGACTCCTTCAAGTTATCTTTTTATTATTAAGTGCTTATTTAATTTCATTATGGTCAGAGAGCATATTCTGTATGTTACAGTATTGTGAAATTTTTGATAGTTGGTTTGTGATCCAGCATATATTCTATTTTGTTAAATGATTCATATCCCCTCAAGCAGAAGTGTATTCTGTTATTGGGTATAGTGTTCTATATATCCATTTTGTCAAGTTGGTTAGTCATGTTCTTTAAATATTTTATATTGTTACTGATTTTCATTGTTGTTGTTTGCTTATTCTATCAGATACTGAGAGAGGTCCTTTAAATTTTTTTTAAAAGTTTATATATAGTTGACATATTACATTAGTTTTAGGAGTACAGTGTAATGACTCAATATTTGTGTATATCACAAAATGATCACTGCAATAAGTCTAGTTAACATCCATCATGATACATAGTTACACAATTTTTCTTTCTTATAATGAAAACTTTTAAGTTATACTCTCTTAGCAACTTTCAAATACACAATACAGTACTGTTAACTATATTAACATGCTGTACATTACATCCCCCTGACTTATTTATTTTATAGCTGAGAGTTTGTATTTTTTGACCCCCATAACCCATTTCATCCAGACCCACACACCACCTCTGGCAACCACCAGTCTGTTCTCTGTATCCATGAGCTCCATGTTTGTTTTGTTTTGTATGTCGTTTCTTTTAAATTGAAGTAACATTAGTTTATAATATGATATAAATTTCAGATGTATATCATTATATTTCAACTTCTGTATAGACCATATCATGCTCACCACCAAAAATCTAGTTGGCATTCATCACCATACAAATGTTCCCCTTTATCTCTTTCATCCTCCCCCACCCCTTCTCCTCTGGTAACCACCAATCTATTCTCTGTATATGTGTGTTTGTTTGCTTCCACATATGAGTGAATTCATACGATATTTGTCTTTCTCTGACTTACTTCACTTAGCATAATATGCTCAATGTCCATTTATGTTGTTGCAAGTAGCAAGATTTCATCTTTTTTATGGCTGAATAGTATGCCATTGTGGAATATATATATACACACACACACACACACACACACACACACACAAACACACACCACACCTTCTTTTTTTTTTTTTGAGGAAGATTAGCCCTGAGCTAACTGCTGCAAATCCTCCTCTTTTCGCTGAGGAAGGCTGGCCCTGGGCTAACATCCATGCCTATCTTCCTCTACTTTATATGTGGGATGCCTACCACAGCATTGTGTGCCAAGTGGTGCCATGTCTGCACCCAGGATCCGAACCGGCAAACCACAGGCCACCGAAGCGGAATGTGCGCACTTAACCGCTGCACCACCAGGATGGCCCCAACACCACACCTTCTTTATCTATTAATTTGTTTGATGGGCATTTAGGTTTTTCCAAGTCTTGGCTATTGTGAATAATGCCAATGAACATAGTGGTGCATATATCTTTTTGAATGTATTCATGTTCTTTGGATAAATACCTAAAAATGGAATAGCTTTATCATATGGTAGTTCTGTTTTCAATATTTTGAGGAATCGCTGTACTGTTTTTCATAGTGGCTGTGCCAATTTACATTCCTACCAACAGTGTGTGAGTGTTCCCTTTTCTTCACATCCCCTCCAGCACTTATTATTTCTTCTTTTTTTAATATCTATTCTGACGGGGATGAGGTAACATCTCATTGTGGTTTTGATTTGCATTTCCCTAATAATTAGTCATGTTGAACATTTTTTCATGTATCTCTTGGCCATCTGTGTATCTTCTTTGGAAAAATGTTCAGATCCTCTGCCCATTTTTTAATTGAGTTTTTTATTGTTGTTTTTGGGTTGTATGAGTTCTTTATATATTTTGGATATTAACCCCTTATTGATATATGATTTGCAAATATCTTCTTCCAGTCACTATGTTGTCTTTTCATTTTGTTGATGGTTTTCTTTCTTGTTCAGAGGGTTTTTAGTTTGATGTAGTCCCATTTGTTTATTTTTGCTTTTGTTGCCTTTGTTTTGGTGTCAAATCCAAAAAATTATCACCAAGATCAATGTCAAGAGGTTTACTGCCTATGCTTTCTTCTAGAATTTTTATGGTTTCAGGTCTTACATTCAAGTCTCTAATCCATTTTAAGTTAATTTTTGTGTAAGATAATGGTCTACTTTCATCCTTTTTGCATATGGCTGCCAGTTTTTTCAACACCATTTATTGAAGAGACTTTCCTTCCTCCATACAATTTCTTTGAAATTGTGTGTTCTTGGCTCTTGTGTCAACAATTAGCTGTCCATAAATATGTGTATTTATTTCTAGGCTCTCAATTCTGTTCCATTGATCTGTGTGTCTGTTTTTCTGCCAGTACCATGCTGTTTTGATTACTAAAGCTTTGTGTAGTATACTTTGAAATCAGGAAGTGTGATACGTCCAGATTTGTTCTTTTTTCTCAGGATTTCTTTGGCTATTTGGCAGTCATTTGTTGTTCCATGTAAATTTTAAGATTCTTGTTCTATTTCCATGAAAAATATCTGTGGGATTTTGATAGGGATTCTCTTGAATCTGTAGATTGCTTTAGGTAATATGGATAGTTTTAGTAAGTTAATTCTTCCAATCCATAAGGATGGGATATCTTTCCATTTCTTTGTGTCTTCTTTGATTTCTAAACTTTGATTAGCTAAAGGTTTGTCAATCTTGTTTGTCTTTTCAAAAAGCCAGTTTAGTTTCATTGATCTTTTCTATTGTCTTTTTAGTCTGTATTTCATTTATTTCCAGTCTGATTTTTATTATTTCTTTCCTTCTACTGATTTTGGGTCTTGTTTGTTCTTTTTCTAGTTCCTTTAGGTGTAATGTTAGAGTGTTTGAGATTTGTCTTGTTTTTTGAGGTTGGCCTGTATTGCTATAAACTTTCCTCTTAGTACCACTTGTGCTGTCTCCCATAGATTTTGGTATGTTGTGTTTTCATTTGCATTTGTCTCCAGATATTTTTTGATTTCTCTTTTCATTTCTTTGTTGATTTAGTATTTGTTCAACACAAATACTGTTCAGCACAAATAATCTCCACATATTTCTGACTTTTCCAGCTTTATTTTTGAGTTGATTTCAAATTTCATGCTTTTGTGGTCAGAAAAGATGCTTGATATGATTTGTCTTCTTAAATTTGTTGAGATTTGTTTTATTTCCCAACATATGATCTATCTTTGAGAATGTTCCATGTGAACTTGAGAAGAACGTATATTCTGCTTTTGCATGGAATGTTTTATATATATATATTAAGTCCATCTGGTCTAATGTTTCATTTAAGGCCACTGTTTCCTTGTTGACTGTCTGTCTAGATGATCTATCCATTGATGTAAATGGGGTGTTAAAGTCCTCTACTATTATTGAATTGCTGTCAACTTCTGGCTTTAGGTCTGTTAATAATTGCTTTGTATACTTTGGTGCTTTTATGTTAGATGCAGCTGTATTAATAACTGTTATGTCTCTTTGATGGGTTGCCTCCTGTATCATTATATAATATCCATCTTTATCTCTTGTTATCTTTTTTGTCTTGAAGTTTATTCTGTCTGATATAAGTATGGCTACACTTGCTTTCTTTTGATTGCCACTTGCTTGGAGTATCATCCTCCATCCCTTCACTTTGAACCTATGTTTGTCTTTAGAGCTGAGAGCAGTTTCCTGGAGGCAGCATATTGTTGGGTCTTGTTTTTTAATTCATCCAGCCACTCTCTGTCTTTTGATTGGTGAACTCAATCCATTTCCATTTAGGGTGATTATTGATATAGGAGGACAATACTGCCATTTTATCTTTTGTTTTCTGGTTGCTTTATATTTCCATTCTTTCTTTTTCCTTGTGTTTCTGTCTACCATTTCAGTTTTGCGGTTTTCTGTGATGTATTTCTCAGTTTCTTCTTTTTTTATGTTTTGTGACTTTGCTCTGAATTTTTGTTTAGTGGTTACTGTGTGGTTTGTATAAAAGGTCTCACAGATAAGGTAGTCCTTTTTCTACTCATAGCATCATTTCTTCATTTTCCCATGTAGGTTCTGTCCTTTCCTCTTTCCCTTCTATGTTTTTGCTGTCACAAACTATCGCTTTTTGTATTGTGAATTTGTTACCAAATGGAAGTGGTTGTAGTTATTTTTAATTCTTTCTTTCCTTTAACCTTTATGTTATAATTAAGTGTTTATTAACATATTCTGTTATAGAGTCTTAATTTTCAGGGTTTTTTTGTCTATTTATCATCTTACTCAAAGCTTTATATACTTTTGCCTTTTAGTTTCAGGTAGGAGAGCTACTTTAAACATTTCTTGTAAGGCAGGATGTGATGTCTAGTGATGTCAACTTAGAAAAAGGAGGCAACTGGAAAACCAAAGGAGAGCATTTATTTGGGGTCTTAGAATTGCAATTTGGGAACACAGGTTCCAGCAACAGCCAGAAAAGTGTCCTACTGAGGAAAAAAATTAAGGAGTTTTTATTAGCAAAAAAGGAGAGCCCAGAACAATTAACTCAATTGTTTTTTTACAAGGGTAAATTTATGGTACAGTCTATTGGCTTACTCAGGAACATCTTGTTACCAGAACAAGTCCGTCAAAAAGTCTTTCTCAGCAAGTAACTCCACTTTGGCAAGTCAGCAAGGTCAGCATAGTTTAATATTTTTTAAAAGAATGGAGTCCATGGAACAAAATGGAGTCACTGTCATCAACTCATTTCATGTTTCCCCCTTTGCTCATGATTTTTTCTGAAAGAAAGCATCAACAGAGCAACATTAGTCCCAAAGGCTGTGGTGGCTTGATTACCTGCTTTGGTTCCATCCCATCCCTTGACTGGGGGTCTTGTGAAAGAGTCAACACCAATTTCTTTAAACCTCTGATGCATAAAATCTTTCTCAATGAGGAGCATCTAACATGTTCATCTGAGCAAACATAAGCTTCATAGTGAGTTACAGCAGAGGTTGCAGTTTTCAGTAAGCAATTGATTAACATATTGATGCATGTTATTATGATTAAAAACAATAGTCTAGTTTGGAAAACCATCCTTAATCATGACTCTATTCCTGCTGATAACCAACTAAAGAGGTCAAAATAATCCCCAAGTACTGGCATGAATCCTTCAACCAATACATTGATATCTTTTATTTTTTTTAGTTCTCATGTCACCTTGCCAGATTGGTTAACATAAAAACTAAATTCTTCTTTTAGTAGGGCATAGGTACCTCCTTGTGTTGCTAAGATATCTGATGCCCTTCTATTTTGTAGGACAAATTCTTCAAGGCTATCAACTTGGGTTTGTTGATTTTCAAATGCTTGAATAGAAGCATTGAAAGTAGTGCTCATGACAATAGAAAGGCTGTGGATTGCTTTTTCAAGACGTATCACTCTGAACAGGGGGAAAATGCTCTGATGAAAGCATGACGAAACACTTTTCTATCTGCAGTTGGGGTATTGGTGGCATCTATCAAAAATTATAACCACCCCAGCTTCACTGAGGTCTCTTTACTTGATGTGAGAAGGATCCTAGATTTGATATGTGAACAGTGGAGGGGACATTCTTTTTAATGGTGGCATCAGGGGCAAGAGAAAAATCTCCATTTAATAGGGACAGTGAAGTAAATATTTGTGCCACATAAGAAGAAATCTCCAGGACCTTCTAAAGACTAGGCATACGTAAGTCCCCTTGCCCAGATTTGTTTATTAGTTTTAAAGGAAGAAACTTCATGATCAAGAATCATCCTCACAGAGTATATGATAACCTGTTTTACTAGAATTCTTTGAGCGATTGTTAGAGCATCTTATATTTTTGTACACTTGAAGCAGCAAATGAGTTTGATTCTTGCAAGTCAAATTCTAGCTAAGATACGGGAAGTCTCTGGGGAACAGGTAGCAGAACTAATTTCCCACCCTTCCTTGGACTTTTTGTCAATTCTTTACATTGTTCTGTTAAGGGTTGCACATCCTCTTTCCACTGTCCAGTTCCTTTATAGATCTCATTGCCCCACCATAAGGATATGTCATGAGAAATTACTTTGTAGTCATATAGACTTATGTTGTAGTCATATAGACTCAAATGAAGAGTGAACTCATGATCATCTGAATCATATAAGAGTCTATTTAGAAACATTCAATGGAAGGTAACCTAAAATTTTGCCAGTTCCATTAATGTTTGCAAAACAAAAGGAAAGGTTTTTTGTTAGTGACCAAATCTGAGTAAGGGGTATTTTCCTTGTGGGCAAGAGGTACCCAGTGGAAGTTAGTAACATCAGGGACTTGTTTCCCAGAGGGAAGCTTGTGAGTGGTTTCAGAAACCCCAAAGGAGAAGCCTGCATTTTGACCAGATAAATTTCTCCATCCTCATAAGGATGGTGGCCAAGTCACTAACTCAGGTGTATTGTGAGTATTATTTGTTCTAGCATAGATCCAACAATCAGTGAGGTTTGTGGAATTGGGAAGTTTCTGCAGGGTAGGAACAAAAGAGTATGACAAGGCATCACAGTTAGTAATGAGGGTTATGATAAAAAAACAAAAGGCCAACCTGAGAGCCAAAATGACCCCTAATAAAAAAAGCCATTGTAAGAAGAAGTTAAAGAAAGGTGTTATGTCAACTAAACAAGAGGTTTGACCTGTAAGGTAATAATCAATATAACAGCAGTGAGTTCTTCAGATTTCATAGGGTTTTATCACCATCTAAGAATTCCTACTGTGTGCCTTACAGCAAAAAACTTTAAGATGCCTATCACCACAAATAATGTCCCAAATACTTCAGTCCAGCTCTTTCATGTCCAGCCTCCCAAAGGATCTGTGGGGTGCTTTCTAGGTTAAGATGCCAAACATAAACCCATTCTTGGGAATTCTTCATCTCATGTAAAGAGATCCACAAGAAGGAGTACAAAGATACAAGTTACAAATGGGGGTCATCTACCTTCAGTACATAGAAGAATAAATAGAAGCATCCTCCCAGTAGGATGATTAAGAGAAAAGTACAAAGGGAATAACAAATTGGTGGGAAAGAGCATAAAATATATACAGGCCTAGTCCAGAATCTTGAGAAAGTTGTCTGCTCAGCTATCATCTGTTTCAATTCCTGGAAATCTTACTTTCAGGTCACCAGTTGGTGTGCAGGTCCAATCAGGGTTTGGTGCTTTCTTTAGATGTATCACGTGAATCTAACAGTCTGTTCTTTGGAATTTAGTGATAAAGTCTTTTTCAGCAAGTTTGGAGGGTCTTTTTAAAGGTGTCTCTTCCAGTAAATGAAAGCTCTGGGCTGAAGATTATGATGTCTGGTGTTTTTGTCTCCAAGGAGTACACTGTGGAAAGATTGTTCTACCAAAGTATGATTATTCTCTATGGACTTGATTAGGGCTTTGCAAAATGGATGTATATCTCTTTTTATCAGCTGTGGATCAAAGAAGCAGGGGCTAGGTGCATTGGACATCCTGTTATAAGGGGAAGAGATTCTTATTGAACTTATGCAAATACATATATTATCATGAAAAAAAGAATATTTAATAAGAGTTTCAGAATTCTGGAAGAATTAGGTAGGGAGGAAAAGATAAACGCTTCAACCTTCATTGTTAAGATACACTTTACCAAATTGCTGTAAGTTATAGATAGCTTAAAGGAGAGGAGAAAAAGGGATCCTTTAAATCTGGAAAACAAAATATCAAAGCAATCAGTTTCCCATTAAGATTTTGGAAATTCCTACCCAGTTCAGTGTTATGACCCTAAAGTTACCAAAAACCTGTATTCTAGAGTACTTGTCAAAGTCTTTTCTGTGAATCTCCTTGAAGATGAAGCACTTTTGCAGGCATAATTTTTGCCAAAGCATTAGAGTAAACCAATAACTGTCTGTAAGTGATAAAAGACTTAGAAATGCCCATTATTAAAGATCCAATGAGAGAGTTCATTATAATGCACTTGACAAGGGATTTTGGTTATTTTTGTGATGCACAACATTTTACAAAAATAATTGGAGCTGTGATTGATATCATTATATTAGGACATAAGATTTCCAGGAATTTTACATAATTTATGGAATACTTATGTACCTATGCAAACAAAAATGTAAAGAAAGCTTAGTATTCTTTTTATTTGACAATGCTGATATCGACCCTGATATCAGTTTCCCCACACTAAACCCAGCATATATGGGGTTAAAACAAAAACTGTCGTTCCCTGCTTACTCTCTGGCTTCCTGGCTCCAGAATCCACTATCCTCCATGGAGACAGACACCATCAAGGACAAGCACCTGTCCAGCATCAAGGACAAGGACTGTCTCCTCCTACAAAGAGATATGGGCTGGTGGGAAAGCTGCTGACCAGCAAGGTCATGAGCTCCCTCCTCTCTGCAAGTGTCTCAAGGCCAAAGACAGGCTGGTGGGAAAGCTCTGACCAGCTAGGCCATATGCTCCCCCTCCCCTACCTAAAGCCCCAAATAAAAACCCTTCCTTTTAGCTTTTCGGGGAGTTTGGGATTTGAGCGTTAGCTGCCCTCTCTCCTTGCTCAGAGCTATGCAAAAATAAACTTCCTATTTTCTTCCACCACACCTGGTGTCAGAGATTGGCTTGCAGCGCAACAGGTGAGTGAACTCACTTCAGGTTTGGTAGCAATGCTTCCCATGTAATTTAATATATCAAATAAGCCCAATTAGTTTGTTATTTCTTAGGTCAAAAAGACTATTTAGAATTTGATTTTTGGGAAGTTTGTCAAAAAATATCAGAATGGTTTTAAAACAATGGATCAAAAAGGATCACAGATTTTTTGAACCAATACTTAATTATCCATTTGTCCAAAGTGACAAAGAGGCTTTAAAAGCAAATACAGAAGATTACATAGTGCTAAGCAAAACCCAGCTCTTTTAGTATTGAGAAAACTCAGCTTTTCTAAGTAGTTGAAGACCTGATAAAGACAAAACACAGAATCTTTGTTTCCTAGGCATATTACATTAAAGGTAAAGAAACTGTGCATATAATTTCTTATTAAGATCAGACCAATAATCTGAGAAGACTTTGTCCTTTTATTTGTTTATTTTGTGTGAGGGAGATTGGCCCTGAGCTAACATCTGTTGCCAATCTTCCTCTATGTGGGACGTTGCCACAGTGTAGCTTGATGAGCTGTGCTATGTCCATGCCCGGGATCCAAACCTGCAAACCCCTAGGCTGCCGAAGTTGAGTGTACGAACTTGACCACTATGCCACCGGGGCAGCCCCAACTTTGTCCTTTTAATAGCGGGAAAAAACAAATTCTGATTTTGTACCAGTGTACTATCGATATTAAAATTTATGTATTTATTTATTTATTTTTGTGAGGAAGATTGTCCCTGAGCTAACATCTGTTGCCAATCTTCCTCTTTTTTTGCTTGAGGAAGATTGTCCCTGAGCTAACATCTGTGCCAATCTTCCTCCAATTTATGTGGGATTCTGCCACAGTATGGCTTGACAAGTGGGGCAATGTCCATGCCCAAGATCCAAACCTGTGAACTCCAGGCCATTGAAGTGGAGGGCACAAACCTAACCCCTATGCTACCAGGCCAGCCCCTAAAATTTATTTTTAAATAAACTCATGTTAATCTTAGCCAGCTTCAAAACACATTAACATTTCTTTTTAAAGATTCTTTTTTCACAAACCTCTACAATTTTCTATGTCTATTTAGGTTTTGTCATATCTTTTTCTTTCTTACTATGGAACAATCATTTTATTTTAAAACAAAATTATTTTGTTTTCCTTTAACAAAAATGCATCTTCATTTTTCACCTTCTCTTACTGAAAACACATCCTACTTTCTTGTCTACTTTTCATATATAGTCATTGTGTCAATTTCAAAACTTACAAAGTTTATCTAGGAAAGAAAGAATGCAAGTCAGTTGTTACAGAATAATTAAAAATTTTGATCTTAGACGATAGTATACTGCCTATGCATTACATTAGGTGAATATGAACTCCTTCTACATAATATATTTAAAATAAACTATATGCTTTTTGGAAATTACAGTACGAGATTCACTTGTGTCTATAGGTTCATCCTGACATTGCTCTGCTAAACTGGGAATGGTAGAACAGGTAGAGGCAATAAGATCCCCACGTTATTTCTGAAGAGGATTGCTCTGAGTAGGCCGAATAAAGATTAGAAAGACGGATCAAAAACTTCTGAACTGATGGCAGAACTATAAATATCTGGGAAGCCACCACCAGAATTCTCAGCCTTGCAAGTAGTTATAAGAAATGGGGGAAGTTCTTTTAAACAAAGATTCCTGCCTGGCTGTAAATCTGAAAAGACAAGACAAAAATGTATGAGCCTGTCAGAGAGTGATTACAACCTGGACTTGAGGAATTATCATTGTGTGTGTACAGGACAGGATGGTGCTTGTTTTTATATTGGCCTCTCCATCTGGCCACACAGACCCTTCTCTTGCTCATTATACTGTGATATAAGAGCAGTGGCTTTCAAACATGTTGGATAATTCCACAGGAAGAAATATAGTTTATCTTTTGGTCCAGCATATACCTACATATATAAAATCATAAGTAACTAAAATAAAAACTTAATAAACATGTATTTCCTATTTTAGTATATGCCACACATGTATTCTATTTTGAATTTCATGAAATTATCTTCTTTATAATTTATGAGTTATAGGTAGAATTCAAGATATGTTATTTATCTATATTGATAAATGTAGGCACCATATATATTTTCTATTTGAATAAATGTTAATCAGTTTATCAATGATCTGTGACCATACTTTGAAAAATAAGTTACAGTAAATCCTTCCATAGTAGGAGAAGACTCTTATGACACTTCTGTTGCTTCTTATCTTTCAAAGGGGTGCCTGCTGCTTTGCCTGCATTCTCTCAGCTTCAGTGCACACAGCTGGCAAAGAGTCAATGAACACTTATTATACTAAGCGTTGTGACATTTTCTCTCTGGTTCATTTTGTATTCTCAGGTCTTCTTTCAACTTTCTAAAAACTATTTGTAATCTTTGCTTTCCAGTGAAAAGTAGGAAGCAGACAATTGTGAACTGTCTATCATATATTAGCATCCTGTAATAGATTAGCAAACCCATAAACATGATTCATTCAATTCTAGACGCATATTTCTCTTTACAGAAAACTTTTCAAAGTGGCAGAAGACATGTCTATTGATAGACCCTAAATATCATTTATCTCTCTGTAAGAAAACTTAAAAAGCTAAAACTAGATAAACTTATGTTTAGCAATCAATGTCTCAGTATACCGTCCTATCTGGAAATGATTTAGATATTCAATGAATATTCATTACTTAGTTTAAGATGGTATAAACTTTTATCTTATTTACATTTATTTAAACACTTGCTTTTAACAATTATGTTTGGATTAGACATTAATTAGTCATTATCTCAAGTCATTCCCCCTGCCAACAAATTTTGCAACGGAAGTAGCACAAGCCCACCCAACCAGTAAACCCAGGTAGAAAAAGTTGTATGTGTGCATTACATTCAATATTGATAACTCTGAAGATGTTCCTTTTTTTATTGTTTTATTAAACTATCTTTTATTTATCAAAGATTATCTCAGATCATGTGAACTCAAATCACATTTGAGTTAGTTTCTATATTTCTGACAGTTTTAGGAATATTTAATTTATATACATGTTTAATTTGGCAATACCATCTGGAGGTATAAAAATATCATGTATATATATGTGGAGAGAGAGAGAGAGACATAGACATACAGACAGACACAAAGAGATCTTTCAAAACTTTAGCCATGTTTCTAGTACAAAACTCAAAAGAATAGTTGGATCCAAATTGTGTTTCTGGCAGGGGGACTAAGTGAAGATTACTTGCTCAGGTGGCCAAAGATTTTTAGTAAAGATTTTATTTATTTATCTATTTGCATGCTGTAAGCTTCCTTTTTAGAGCTGTTTTTAAGTCATTTTGACTTTTAGAAGCTTCTGCATACCAATCAAAGAATGCATTCTGATGTCTCTGGGAGATTTTGAGCCCTCTCTTTTAAGGGTGTCCCTTAAGGTGGATTTATTTGAAATAAGGTTTCCCCAGAGTGATGATTACAATTCCAAATTATCCAAAGTTCACCTCTTCTACTTGCTTAGTTTTTGATGTTTTATTTTCTAACTATGAAGCAAATAAACTAATTTAGCTAATTCAAATAAGTCCCACTGGGGCCAAGCAAGTTTTAAATCATCCTTGGTGTACCAGTGCCATTTCTCTAAAAACCTGTATGCCAAATGCCCATAATTTTTAAACGTAAATCCAGCAGGAGCCCAAAATGGAGGTTGAGTTCCCACGGCAGTCCTAGACTGTGTATTTCCTGTTACAGTTCCAGCAGGAGCCCCAAATGGAGGTTGAGTCCCCGTAACGCTCATAGACTTTATACTTACCACAGGCACGTACTCACCAAAAGAGAAGGTAATTTCTCTTAAACTGGTTCCAAAAGATACCCAGAATAAAGGCCAGAACCTCAACCAAGGTGCGAAGTTTGGAACTCACTACCTGGGCCCAGAGCTGCCAGGGAGATGATAGAGCACAAGAGGTTCATGCAGACACTGCTCTAAACCAATAGTGGTGCTGGAAATAGATGGAAAGTCACTTTGGATCCCAGGTCTCTGACACCAAATATGTCAGCTTAGAAAAAAGAGGCAACAGCAAAACAAAAGGAGAATGTTTGTTTGGGGTCCTAGAATTACAATTCTTGGAACATAGTTTCTGGAAGCGTTCAGAAAAATGTCCCTATGAGAAATAAAAGTCAGGAGTTTTTATTAGCAAAAAGGAGAGGCCAGAACAATTACCTCAGTTGTTTGTTACAGGGGCAGATATATGGTACAATTCATTGGCTTACTCAAGGGTGTCTTGTTGTTACCAGAAAAAGTATATTTTTCCACAGTACTCCAAGAAGTCCTTTCTCAGCAAATAACTCCCTTTTGGCAAGTCAGCAAGGTCAGCGCAGTTTCATATTTTCTTAAAAAGATGGATTCCAGCTTACAAAATGGAATCGGTGTTGTCAATATGTTTTACTGTGGTGATGAACCCCCTCAGCTTTTGTTTGTTTGGGAAAACCTTTATTTCTCCCTCATATCTGAAAGCTAACGTTGCAGGATAAAGTATTCCTGGCTGACAGTTTTTATCTTTCACTATTTTGAATATATCATTCCACTCTTTCCTGGCTGTAGAGTTTCTTCTGAGAAACCTGCTTATAACCTAATGGGGGTTCCCTTAGTAGGTTTCTGGTTTTTATCCCCTGGCTGCCTTTAATATTCTTTCTTTGTCATTGACTTTTGACAATTTTATTATCGTGTGTTTTGGAGAAGGTCTTTTTGCTTTGAGATAACTGGGTGTTCTATTAGCTTCTGGGATTTGTATATCCAGTTCTTTCTCCAAGTTTGGGAAGTTCTTAGCTACTATTTTTTTAAAATAAGCTCTCTGCTCCTTTCTCTCTCTTTTCCTTTTGGGATATACATTATCCCTATGAAGGTTTTCTAATGGAGTCAGATAATTCTCATAGAATTTCTACATTCTAAAAAAAAATCTTCTAAAAAGTTCTCTCTCTACTTCTCCCTGCATCATTTCTAGGTTTTTTATCTTTGAGTTCACTAATTCTCTATTCCACGTGGTCTACTCTATTTCCAATGCTTTATTATGCATTCACCGTCTCATTTACTGAGTTGTTCAGCTCCAGAATTTGTTTGGGTTTTTTTTAGAGTTTGCATCTTTTTGGTAAAGTATTTCTTCTGTTCAATGATTTTATTCCTGAGCTCATTGAACTGCCTGTCTGAATTTTCTTGTAGCTCATTTACTTTCTTCATGATGGCTATTTTGAATTCTTTATCAGGTTGATCACAGTCTTCCATGAATTTATGTTTGGGTTCTGAAAATTATTTTATTTTGGGGATGACATGTTACCATGGCTTTTTGCAGTGCTCACTGAGTTATTTCTCTGCCCATGCACTTATTTAGATATGGCTTTGTTTGAGACAGTGTACAAAGGTAGGATTTTTATGTCTTTCTGTTGAATCAATGCTTTAATCATTAAAAAGTATACCTCTTTATCTATAGCAATGCTTTTGCTTTAAAGTCTACCTTTTTCTTATAGTAATACAGTTACATCAGCTTTCCTTTGGTTAGTGTTTGTGTAGTACATCGTTTGCCATCTCTGTCAACTTTTGGTAACCTTGTATTTAAAATATATCTATTGGAAGCAGATTATAGTAGGGTTTGTTTTTTGTTTTAATCCAGTCTGCAGACCTCTTTTATTTAATTGGCATGTTTAATGAATTTACATGTAATATGTGTGTCCTTTGTTTATTATAGTCTATCACAAATTAGTACTTCTAGTAATTCATGAACAATGTAAGAAACTTAAAGAACTTTAATTACCCTCTTCTGTCCTTTATGTAATTATTGTCCTGTATTTTACCTGCACATATGTTATAGTTTGTGCATGACATTATTAATATTTTTCTTTTAGTCAATTTAAAAAAATTGTTAGTCACATATTTATCTGTTCCAGTGCTCTTAACTTCTACCTGTCGTTTAATGCATCCATCTGGAATCATTCTTTCAGTCTGAATAATTTTCTGTAATATTTATGGTAATACAGGTTTAATAGCAATGATATTCTCAGCTTTTGTCTACAAATGTTCTTATTTTACTTTCATTTTTGAATAATTTTTTGTTGACTATAAAATTTTAGGTTGGCAGGGGTTTTTTTCTTTCAGCACTTTAAAATTGCCATTCCACTGTTTTCTGGCTTCCAAAGTTTATGTTTAAATGTTTGCAATCAATAATGTTTCCTACCACCACCACCACTGCAACTCCTGCCCCACTTTAAATTTTTTTCTTTGTCTTTGGTTTTTAGCAGGTTGACTATGATGTGCCAAGGTGTATTTTTCTTTGTTTTTATCTTTCTTGGGGTTCACTGAGATTCTTGAATATGTGGGTGGGTATCTTTAATCAGCTTTGGCAAATTATTGGTCATATCTCTTTGAATATTGTTTCTGATCCATTCTCTTTCTCCTCCCCTTCTGGTAGTCCTATTACCTATATGTTAGACTTTTTTTTTTTTATTTTAAGATTTTATTTTTTTCCTTTTTCTCCCCAAAGCCCCCCGGTACATAGTTGTATATTCTTCGTTGTGGGTCCTTCTAGCTGTGGCATGCGGGACGCTGCCTCAGCGTGGCCCGATGAGCAGCGCCATGTCTGCACCCAGGATTCGAACCAACAAAACACCGGGCCGCCTGCAGCGGAGCGTGCGAACTCAACCACTCGGCCACGGGGCCAGCCCCTATGTTAGACTTTTTAATAAAAAGTTTTTTCACATGTCTTATATATGCTGCCTTGTTTTCCCTCCATTCTTTTTTCTCTATACTTCAGTTTGAGTATTTTTCTATGGATCTGTCCTCAAGTTCACTTATATTGTATTTTGAAGTTCTATAATTCCGTTTATTTTGTTGATTTAATTGATGTTGGTTTTGACCCTTTTCACATGTCTAGCAATATTTTTGTTGCATGCCAGACATTATATATAAAGGAACTGTAGAAGCTCTATATGATGCTTTCTTTTTCCAGAAATGGATTTTCTGTTTGTTGATCATATAGATAAGATGAGGAGCTAATTACTTCAGTCCTAAAAGCTGAGTCACTTTTGATTGCACTTTTAGCAAAATCCAGTCTACATTTGGTTCTTCCTCGTTCCTCAGGTATCTTTTCTGGACTTTTGATTGAGAACCTGCTGGGTGGGTCTTCATCTCATTAGGCTTGAAAGACTAGGAGATTCAGTCTGCTCTTTGGAACTTTGCACTTTTGGCCTCCCATCCTATACTGTTTACAGATTTGGCAGGCATCATTCCTCTAGTAGAATTTAATGTTCTAGCTACCATGAAACTGCAAGAAATTTCATTCCACCTTTTCGATGTTCCCTACCCTTCTAGGTAGCAACAGAATGTAGCAACCATATTGTGATAAATTAGCCACACATTAAGGACTTCTGAAATTTCCAAATTGTGACACTAGCTGTATATGATTGGAAAAAACATTGCTGGTTTATTTTTCCCCTAGAAAACTCCTTTTCTAAGGGCCAAGCTCAGTCCTCTTCCCTCAACCATCCATAATTGAAAAACATCCCCCAGAGAAGAAAACAGCCATTGATGACTGGCTTACCTCAGAAAGGTCCTCTACTTCCTGGATTTCAATTCAATTGATTCTTTTTACTTCCTTAGTTCTCTGAGGCCTTATATAATTTTTTTCTTCATTGTCATGGGAATGTGATCTGCTACTACTTACTATGTTCTACCTGAGAACAGAAGTCCTATTTAGTCCCCAAATGGATTTTTTAAGCTCAAGTTTAGCTAGACTTCCTTATATTTTCTATAGCACAGTGACTGGTATCACTAAATATTTGGTGACTGGGATTTTGATTTGGGAATCATATAAGAATGTAGACTGTAGTGGAGAACATGTGAGTGGATTAATTTTGTAACAGAGGAATTAAATTCAGGATATATTTATTGGATATAGACTGAGTGCTAGGCATTCTATAAAGCACTGGGAATTTAAAGATGACTAAGACAAAATTATTTGTCCTTAAAAGCTTAATAGTCTTAGAGGATGGGGGAAAGACATGTACATAGATTAAATACCATAATACTGTTATCATGAGGATGTCAGGAGGTTTCATGGAGCTAGCAGCCCTTAAACTGAGTCTTAGGGAACAAGTAAGAGTTTCCTAAATTGGGTTGGGAAAGGGTACTCTAGTTTTGAAGGAACAACACATACAAAATGGAGTTTTGGGAGAGTTTCTTCAAGGTCTCTGTGACTAGAGTGCATTTTGAAGGACAAGATAAGCTAGAAAGAGATGTGGGAACTGGGTATATCTTACCTTTTAAAATTCTGTGTGTCCATGAATGAGCATGTGTGTTCTTCAAGTGTCTGGGGTTGTATGCAAAATTGTATTTATGTATATGTAATTTTCTGAGAGAGAATCAGAAGCATTTATTAGCTTCTTGAAGAGATCTTTGATTTTCAAAAAAGTTGAAAGGTAGTTTTATATGTAGTTAGATAGCTGTTGAAAAATTTTACGTTCTAAAGACGTAGTAAAGATGTACCTAAAGATGCATTTTTAGAAGGTATACTCAAGCAGCCACAAGGTGCGTTGGCTGGGAAGAGGGAAACTGGAAGTAGGTAGATCAGTTATGAGGTTATTTTAGGAGGCCATACCGACGATGGGGGCCTGAATCAGATTAGAGAGAATGGAGAGAATTTGATGGTTTTGAGAAAGATTTTAACCCATAAAATAGACTTGATTGGTGAAAAATTGGATGTGGGTGATGAGGGAGAAGTTAGTGACATTTTCCAGAGCAGTTTAATTGCAATGGTAAGGGTAGATTCCACATTGCACTGGATATATTTGAAGGTAATGAGAAAGAGCAGTGGCTGGGGTGTGGGGTAGGAGTAGGTGGGTAATTAATTTGAATGTTAGAATGCCTTTAATATATTTGTATGTCAAGGTCAAGGAGACAGTAGAAAGAGGAATGAGGGAGAGAGCATGTTAACTGATGGAGCAAGATCTCAGAAATGACAGAGGGAATGGGAACAAAATCACGGTTGAAGGAATTAACTGTAGATGGATGATTGGTAGGTAGTCAGAGAAGAAATATAGTGATAAAAATATAAAGCAGGGAGTGGATATCAAACTGGGGAATTCTGCTTAATTTCCTTTTTCTTTTTTTTTTAACCACAAGGAAGGTCACCTGAGAATGAAAAAATAGAGATCATGGGGTTTGGAGAAAATAGCAGATTTATTCATTCATAAAACATTTATCAGTTGCCAGATACCTTACTAAAAGCTGAGCTAGAAAAATGAGTAAGAAAGTCATTTCAAGGCATCCCCTGTAGGAGATGGGGGAAAGGGTATTTAGTCCAAGCAGATAATTATAATAAATATGGAAAGTGCTGGAGTAGAGATCTGCCTTTGATATTATGTGAGTGTGGGGAAGGAACATCAAATCTATCCTAAGTGATCGTGGAGTTACTGCTTCGGAAGAAGTGGAGCTTTGGCTAAATCTTAATAGAAGAGTAAGAGGGAAGAAGTAGAAAGGCATTCTCAGTAGATGGCCCTAGTAAGAGAAAAGACTTGAAAGCATGAAACAACATAATATTGAGAGGATTACTAAGATGTGAAATGAAAGGAGAGGTAGAGAAATAAGGACTAGGGAGATATTGTCAATTGAACTAACCAGAGATTTTAGTTGATGTAGCTATTTTACAATCTGGTGGAAGTTTCTTATCTCCTCAAAGACCAGTAGCAAACAGTTCATGGATCAGCTTTGGTCCATGGACCATTCTTTAAACAGCACTGATCTGGGGTGTGTATTGCGTTAAGGAAGGCTAGGAAGAGAGATAATGGAGTGTGTCTATAGGGTTTGAAGAGGAATTGGCGCACACACACATACATGGAGAGACTCAAAAATTCCAGGGAGAGAGCAATTAAATGATGGATCAGAGTCTAGAGGAGGCTGGTGAGGAATAGGCTTGGAGAGCAGATTGTGGGATTCAAGAACATTTGAAATTGCTGCTGTGGAGAGTTAGAGGGTAGGACCAGGAGCAGAGGTATCATATGTTTAAATTGGTTCAAGAATGGTGGTTTGAGGCTGAACGTGGTAGATAGGCACAAGTAGGCCAAGAGTGTGAGAAATTTCAGGGTATTGACAAGAAGGTAGTGGAAGAGATGGGTTCTGCTGTCTGGGATGGAAATGAGCCAAGGAAGAAACTGCTAAATTATGAGAAATGTGAGAAACCAGGGACTAGAAGTATTAATGATGTTTAAAAGCTTACATAGAAGCAGTAGGGGAATGATAAAGCTGAAACAAACGGAGATTTGGGTCACAGAGTGAGAAATTAGAATTAAAGATGAATTTAGGAAGTGGAGTTATTCTAGGTGATGGCAAATGTGGTCACAACAGCGAGTTTTTGAGGGACTGGAGATGGTCATTGAAGTTGAAGAGCCAACTAAAGCTTCTACATGGATGTTAAAGTCACCAAGATGATGGCAGAATATGGAGTGAAAGGAAAGATGTAAGCCAGGTGAATGTCGGGGAGTAAATGGTGGTTTTCATTGGGGAAAATGGCAAATCAGAATCACTGGGATGGATTTTTTTGAACTATACAGGTTGATCCCCAAAGCTAAGGCTGTTATTGAATATGACAGAACCCACCAGCATGGAGAGTGGTGGATTCAGATACTCTGAAGCTTAAAAAGGAGGAGAACCTTTTCTCCAGTCTGAAATTAGCATTGGGGAGTGCCTGTCTCTCTTCTCCCTACTCCCCTCACTCCCTATCCTGTTCATTATGGGGAAACAGAGAATGAGTAGTGACCACCAGAGAGGGCTAGCATAGTAAATGCTTTCCTCAGGAGAAGTTCAGATTGCAATGAAAAGCAAGGAGAGGCAATAGTGTGAAGGAAGTATTCAGTAATGAGGTTGAGGGGATCTGTTTACCATTGGAACATTAGATTATAAGGCTGCAGGAGAGGCATTATTTTGCATCAAACTTGATGGAATAAATTTAATTTAAAGGACCCAGGAAGACAAAAGCCAAGTCTCCTTTCCTCCTGCTCCCAGGGGACATAATTTGTATTTAAGTATTTGTATTTTTCAGCATAACTTGAGTTTTCCTATATGCTATAAAGGATTTTAAAGGATTTCAAATTATAATTTGAGGACATCTTCTGTGGTAAATATTTCATGTTTAAATGAAAAATATAATTGATTTAAGAAATTTGTTTCTGAGCTTATCCTTTCAGAGTGCAAATATGCTAAAAGGTAAGGTATGTTGGTTTTAGGAAATGATCTTGTTTAAAACATTTTTGTATGTTCTACTTTCATTTTTATTCTAATTTTAACAAAAAATCTTCATGTTGCTGTTTAAAATAATTTTAATTGTTTTTGATAAGGGCTTAAAATTACAGCACATAAAATTATTTTTTTTTAGATTTGCAACAGCTGTGAAAAAGTTTAGTTTACTGAATCCACTTTTGATTTTTAGTGGTGACTGCTTAAATCCTTCAGTTTTAGTTTAAAAACAAAAGGAAAGCATATGATTCCTTTTTTAAAAGAATTGGGAGTAGATTTGCAGTCTTTGATAAGTATTTGCAAGATATCCTTTTTATTCTTATCTGAAATTTATGAATTTCAATATATACTACCTTTAGATTATTTGATGTAAGAAGAGTTGAATAATCTTATTTATCAGTTTGTAGGCACTGAGGTGGAGCATTTGGGAGCTGATTAACAGGATGTTCAATGAATCTGAAAATTTGTAATCAAATCTACGTTTAATTTTTATATGGCAAGATTTTTATTTGTGCCATTCAGTGGATGACGTTTTATTATTTAACTAATCTATTATTAGATATTTAAGTTGATTCTGACTTTTTTGTTATTACTATAAAACCGGACATTAAATGGGGCTTGGAGAGGCTGATCTGGGAAACAAAAGAATATTGAAATATTGTAGACAGATATTAGGGACTATCTATTGTAAGAGTAGGTAGGATGGAAAGGCCAAATAGAGAAGGAAGTGATTACATATAATCCTATCATTTGTTCCATCCTTCCCTTTGTTTCTTTGGCTGACAGAGAAGAAAACGAATGAGGGAAAAGAGGCACAAATCAGTCATAGGATTTAAGTGCACCTTTTTCACTTTTACCTACTTATTATGTTCTTTGTTTTGTCTGCTACAGACTAAGGGATATTTCTGAACTCATTAACATGTGGATTTAGAAGTTAGAACCTAGAAACATTCCACATTTAAATCCATTCTAAATTTGGTTACTTATTTTAGTCCAAACATGGAAGGGAGCTGTGAATACTGAAAACTCGGTGTACTAGTGGCAGAGTCTGAGCGTTTCTGTTTGACTCCTCTTTCTGAGGAATGTATAGATTTCCTATAAGAGTTATTTGACATTCTGTTTATACCATAAACATATATTTGATTGATTTCAATTTCCTTTTTATAGGCCTTTTTGGGGTGGGTTTTATTGTAAGAAGGTGAGAACTAATAGTCAATCCCTGTTGGTTATATTCAGCTTATCAGTGTTGCTAAATATTATATTGGGTTTTTGTTTTGACATTTTAAATTCTTTTTTGTGAGTTTAATGCAATTTGAAGAGTATAGAAAAGTACCAAGAAACAGAAAATAATCGCTCATAGTTCTATCACTTTAGGTTGACATGTTACGAGATTTCCTTGCAGTTTCTTTTAGGTGGATTTTTCATGTAATTGAGATTGTACTATAATTGTATAATTTCACATTCTACTTTATTTTGAACATTATATCAAGCATTTCCCCCATGTATATCAGTTTCATCCTGGCAGAAATAGATGACAAATCCACGTGGGTAATTCGAGGAGAGTTTGATAAAAACACTATTTACAAAGGTGTGGAGGAGGGGAGGGAAACCATAAAGAAGGGATAGTACAGTATTGAGCACTTAGAATGTGGCTAGTCTGAACTCAGGTGTGCTGTAAGTTTAATATATACAATGGATTTCTAAGACAGTATGAGAACAGAAGAATGTAAAATATCTCATTACTCATTTTCTAGATTGATTACATGTCGAAACAATAATATTTTGGATATATTGTGTTAAATAGATGACATATATTAAAACCAATTATCTCTTTTTCTTTTTAAAATATGGCTGCTAGAAAAATTAAAATTACATGCATTGGTTGCATTATATTTCCATTAGACAATACTAGCATGGAGGATAGCATAAGGAGACAGCTCTAAGCTTGGAAAGGAGAGGGAGGATTCTGGGGAAAGATCAGCTGATTGAAGCCAGGACCTTCAGTAGAGGGTTGTGACCAGTCTACACTGACTCAGAAAGGAGGAAAGAGTCTGGTGAATAAACACTTTGACCTGCTGTCTTCCCCAACCTCTTCCACTTAAATTTCTTCCTTTTTCTATCGTTAGTTTAATACAATAAGAAGCCAGCAGGTAAGAAAGCCAGTTGATGCAGTCCATAGAGATTGGCCTACCTGAGCCCAAAGCAGGGTAGCAAAAGGGAGTGAACCTGGAGGAGCCTATTGAAGATATCCGGTACACCACCTCATTAAAATGTTTTGCAAATTTAGTTTTCAAGGACTGCACGTTCCACTTCATGTATTATATTATACTCTGAAAGTGTTGAGAATAGTTATAATGTAACCTGATTATGGGAATTATTTAGGCTATATAGTTTCACTTAGTATAAATAAATCAAACTGAGTTTTGGGTTGGAACATCAATCAAACAGTTCACTGATAAGAGTTTTTTAAAGTGTACCCCAGAACTTGAAAATTGATAGCATTTTGGTATTGCCTATTTTATCCCCATAGAAAGTAACATTTTCTTTAAGATTAAATTTTTTTTATCTGTAAACTGTTAGTGGGGCACACTGCTTTGATTTGTTGGGTTGAATTATTTAATTTGTTTCCATTTATTGCTTTAATTCTTAGATATTAATTGATAGCACTGCATTTTAATGGAACTTCATGTTACCAAGGTGATGAAATTCAGTAGTACATTTCATTTTGAAATTGTAGAGCATTTAAAAATGTAATTTTATTTATTAAAAGCACACATAATATAAAGCATTCCTTGATAAAGTTTTGATAAATAGAAGACTTACAAGGCTGTCTTGAGACCTTTTCTTTCTTAGCTAAACAAGAATGGAATGTCTGTTAAATACAGTATGAACACATGGTTTCTGACTTCAAGCAGAATACAGTAGCATGAACAAAATCAATAAATTTTGTTCTCAGTAGTTTGAGCTATGCCCTCATAATATATTGTTTGCTCTGTACTTTTATCGTAGATGTTAAAATATAAACATCAGTTCTAAAATCTAATACACATTCAAAATTAGTGGAATCAATATTACCTTTATAGTAATGTATTTCTGAATTAAACTTGTAGCATATGAAAGTCTCAGTAGATGATTATTATGATCATTGCTATGTGTGGAGAGACAAAACTCAACTGCAGTTCCTTTTAGGTTTACTAATGACTGAAACGAACTGTTCCCTTGGAAATCTTAATTAGCATTTTCATAAAGTGTTACTAATTTTATTAACATATTTATTTAACTTTTTCATATAGGTAATATTTCACATGGTTCAATGGCCGAAAAATTTAATTATAGAGTAAAAATCTCTCTCCTGTTGGCCCCTTCTGCCAGATTCCTGTTCCCCTCAGGTAACCTTTCTTCTGAGTTTCCTAGATTTCTTTACGTATATATCTAAACAAATATGAATATAAATGCTTATTTCCCCCCTTTTCACAAAAGGAACAGATTATACATACTGTTACCATTTCCTCTTGTTTTATTACCATCTCTCTCCTACATTTTAAAAATTCCTGCTTTGTAAACTTCCTTTTATTTATTTTTTAATTCTTGGAGAAATATTTTGTCAAAATTTTAATCTCTGCTGTGAGAAGATTCTTCCGATTATTGTTCCCTGCTCTGGTAAGTTTTGCTGCTTTTCTTTCTTCTTTTACCATTGTTGTGCTAAGTTAGAATTTAGTGCAAGCTGATGAAGGGGAATTGGAGTTGGAGTTGTTCCTATGGCCTGTGGGTTCCCAGGGAACAGTCTGTCACCCTCTGTTTGGGGGCAGTAAAAGCATTTCCCTCAGGAAGGGTCAATGGTGATGATAGTGACATTATATGTTCCATCTACTCTTGAACTACCAGGTTGTTCCAAAGAGTTGGTCATTGGTCTCTCCTTTTTTTAGTTCAGTTCATTTCATTTTGGCTTTTAATGAAAGTGACTAGGTATTAAGGGATGAGCTACCCAGGTACATTGAAAGTGGTCAGGCATTTGGGAGCCTGGCTAACCAGGCAACAGTAACCTACCCATCTTTTAAAAATATATAGCTAAAAGTCACTTTTAAATTTCAAACATAGCGTTAATATCTAAATTCAAGTTTGTGGTAGCTAAACTTTATATCTGAAGTGAACTACAGTCTTTGGCTACTTTAAAAAAAAGTCTAATGTCCAAATAAAACATAAATCTTGTTACGAAGTGGAATTTTCTTAGGAACATGAGGGTTCTGAAAGGGGATTGTATTTAAGGGGCTTGGCACATTGTTGAGGTAGGGTAGATTTTAGTATTGAAAGAAATTATATAGAGTAGTTTATTTATACAGAGTAATTCATATACAGTAGCTTAAACAGTAATAGAATTTTTATTTTCTTTTTCACTTTTGTGCAAGGAATAGAATTAACATTTCTCCAAAATATTTTTTATAAAACATTATTACCACAAGGTATTTTGCATAAAAAAGTTCCATTTTCAAATGATTTTACAAAACACTGTTTTTTAGTATACCCCTCATTTGGAGATATGAACTGTATATTATAGTATATTAAAGATGCAGAGAAGTTCATGAATAAAGAAAGCACTTTAACTTTCGCTTACCCCTTGGTTCCAAAACTTGATGGAAGAATTATGTAGGATCTGTTAATATCCTGAAGAACAAGGATTTCACAGAGTACAGTTTAGTAAATACTGGCCCAGAAGAAAGTCAGATGTCTTTTCATTCCGCTTCTACCTTCCTGCAATTTCCTTAATTCAGGCATGGATACTTTCCTTGGTATATGAGTCCTGAGTTAAAAAATCAAGGAAAAACTAACATATTTAAACTGAGGTGAAGTTTTGGTACGTGCTTTTCAAGGTCCTCTGTGACCTTGATGATGCTATAGTCAATATAGCCAATAGTGAGTTCTCAGTCTTCACCTATTTTGACTTATCAGCAGCGTTTGACAGAGACAATCACTGCATTCTCCCTGAAACTCTTTCTTCATTTGGTTTTTAGAATACCATATTCTCCTCATTTTCTTCCACTCAAACTGGTTGCTGCTCCTTTATCTCTTTTGTGTTGCTCATCTCTCCAACCTCTTATTATTGGACCATTCCAAGAATCAGTTCCTGTTTCTCCTCTCTATCTATATTTACTCCCTTTGTCATCTCATCTAAATTTCTGGCTTCAAATCCTATTTGTTTGTTACCTCAAAAATCATACATTCAACCTAGACTCTCCCCTCAACTCTAGACCTGATTAACTGCTTAATTGACACCTGGACTTCCATATTTAACAGATCCAAAGTTAATTCCTGATTCCTCAACACAGCATTCTTCTACATAGTTGTGCCCTTTCTTAGTTAATACAACTTCATCTTTCCAGTTGCTCACGCCAAAAATCTTAGGATTCATTCTTGTAAGTCATTTCTCTTACACCCTGAAACCAGTCTGCCAACAGATCTGTATTGACTGTTCCCTCCAAAAATATCCAGAGTCTATCTACTTTGTTACCTCTGCTTTATGACCCTGCTCCAAGCACCTCTTTTCTGGATTATTACAATATCCTCTTAGTGGTTTCCTTGCTTTTGCTCTTGCCCTCCTACAGTCCATTCTCATCAGGGAGAGCTTTCAAAATGTCCGGTACTGTCATTTTCTAGACAAAAACCACAAGTATCTCCTGAACCTATTCAGAGGAAACATCAGTCTTCTTGGCCAACCAGATCCTATCTGATCTAGCTGCCCATTACCTTTTTGATTTCATCTACTACTGCTGTGTCACTCTGCTGCAGCTGTTCATCAGGCATTTTTTCTATTCCTCAATCACACCAGCTATATTTTTACTTGAAGTCTATGCTTTTGCTATTCCCTCTGCCTGGGAAGCTCTTCTCCAAGATATTCACATGGATGGCTCTCCTTGCTTTAATGTCACCTCAGAGAGGCCTCCTCTGAGGAAGCTAGTTCAGATTATCCCCTCTACCTTGGCACTCTATTTGCCTTTCTTATCTTACTTTTTTCCATAACACTTATTAGCTTCTTTCTAATAGAGGATTTATTTTACCTAGTTACTTCGTTTATTGCCTATCTCCCCTCATTCCATGAAGGGAGAGATTTTTGTCGGTGTTATACCTGCTGCATGTCTAACACCAAGAATAATACCTTGCATGTAGGAGTTTCTCAGTAGTATTTATTCAGTGTATGAATGAAGGTATTCATTTGCATGATATTTATTGTTTTTAAGGTCATCAGTACCCTAAGTTGTTTCATAAGTCATGCAGTGTTAGTATTCAGGTTCAATAATTATGCCATAGAAAAAAGGGGAAATTGCATGTCACTATCTTCTAAGTGAGATTACTCGTATTTATAATCAATGAAACTGTAATGTTTATGGCAAACTACCAGACTCTTATGCATCTATATTGTCATATCTTTTTGCTCTTTTTTTTTTTTTGCTGAGGAAGACTCACCCTGAGCTAACATCTATTGCCAATCTTCCTCTTTTTGCTGAGGAAGATTCATCCTGAGCTAATACCTGTTGCCAGTCTTCCTCTTTTTGTATGTGAGCTGCTGCAACAGCATGGACACTGACAGACGAGTGGTGTAGGTCCGTGCCCAGGAACTGAACCCAGGCCACCAAAGTGGAGTATGCCAAACTTAACCACTAGGCTACCGGCGCTGGCCCAATAGACTGTATTTTTTTAGAGCAGTTTTAGGTTCAAAGTAAAATTGAGGTGAAGCTACAGAGTTTTCCCATATATCCCCTGACCCCACACGTGCAAATCCCCACCAAAGTGGTGCATTTGCTACAATTGATGATTCTACATTGACACATCATTATCACCCAAAGTCCATAGTTCACATTAGGATTCACTCTTGGTGTTGTACATTTTATGATTTGGATAAATGTATAATAACATATATCCGCCATTATAGTATCATAAAGGGTACTTTTACTATCCTAAAAATCCTCTGTGCTTCACATGTTCATCCCTCCCTCTCACTTAACCCCTGCAACCACTGATCTTTTTACTCTCTCCATAGTTTTGCCTTTTCCAGAATGTCGTATAGTTGGAATCATACAATATGTAGCCTTCATGATTGGCTTCTTTCACTTAGTTATGCATTTAAGTTTCCTCTGTATCTTTCCTTGGCTTGATAGCTCATTTGTTTTTAGCACCACACTATAGTCCATTGTTTAGATGTACCACGGTTTATTTATCTACTCACATACTGAAGGACATCTTGGTTGCTGTAAAGTTTTAGCAGTTGTGAATAAAGCTGCTATAACTATCCATGTGCACGTTTTTGTGTGGACATGAGTTTTCAACTCATTTGGGAAGATACCAAGGAGTACAATTGCTGGATCCTATGGTAAAAGTATGTTTAGTTTTGTAAGAAGCTGCCAAACTGTCTTTCAAAGTGGCTGTAAAATTTTGCATTCCCACCAAGTAATGAATGAGAGTTCCTGTTGTTCTACATCCTTGTCAGCATTTGATGTTGTCAGTGTTCTAGATTTTGGCCATTCTTATAGATGTGTAGTGGTATCTCGTTGTTTAATTTGCATATTCTGGATGATATATGATGTGGAGATCTTTTCTGCTTATTTGTTATCTGCATATCTTCTTTGGTGAGGTGTGTCTATTGAAGTCTTTGGCTCATTTTTCAATCAACTTGTTTTCCTATTAGCTTTAAGAGTTGTTTGTATATTTTGGATAACAATCCTTTATCAGACGTATCTTTTGCAAATATTTTCTCCCAGTCTGTGGTTGGTCATCTCATTTTCTTAACAGTGTGTTTCATAGAGCAGAAATTACTAATTTTGATGCAGTCCAGCTTGTTAATTCTTTCTTTCATGGATCATGACTTTGGTGTCATATCTAAAAAAGTCATCACCAAACCCGAGGTAATTTAGATTTTCTCCTATGTTATCTTCCAGGAGTTCTGTAGTTTTGCATTTCACATTTAGATCTGTGATCCATTTTGAGTTAATGTTTTTGAAGGGTGTAAGGTCTATGTCTAGATTCATGTTTTTCCAGCACCATTTGTTGAAAAGGCTATCTCTTCTCTCTTGTGTTGCCTTTGTTCCTTCGTCAAAGATCAGTTGACTATATTTATTGGGTCTATTTCTGGGCTCTCTATTCTGTTCCATTGATCAATTTGTCTACTATTTCATCAATACTACACTGTCTTGATTGTTGTAGCTTTATAGTAAGTCTTGAAGTTTGGGAGTTTCATCCTGCCAACATTATTCTTCTCCTTGAATATTGTGGTGGGTATTCTGGGTCTTTTACCTCTCCATATAAACTTTAGAATAAGCTTGTTGATATCCGTAAAATAGTTTTCTGGGATTTTGATTGGTTTTGCATTGAATCTATAGATCAAGATGGGAAGAATTGACATCTTGACAATATTGAGTCTTTCCACCTCTGAACATGGAATATTCATCCATTTATTTAGTTCTTCTTTGATTTTGTTTATTAGAGTTTTGTAGTTTTCCTCATATAGATCTTATACATATTTTGTTAGATTCGTACCTAAGTATTTTGTTTTTGGGGGTGCTAACGTAAATGGTATTGTGTTTTTAATTTCAAATTCCACTTGTTCATTGACAGTATATAGGAAAGCAATTGACTTTTTTTTTTTTTAAAGATTTTATTTTTTCCTTTTTCTCCCCAAAGCCACCCTGGTACACAGTTGTATATTCTTCGTTGTGGGTCCTTCTAGTTGTGGTATGTGGGATGCCGCCTCAGCGTGGTTTGATGAGCAGTGTCATGTCTGTGCCCAGGGTTGGAACCAACGAAACACTGGGCCGCCTGCAGCGGAGCGCGCGAACTTAACCACTCGGCCACGGGGCCAACCCCTAGGAAAGCAATTGACTTTTGTATATTAACCTTATATTGTGCAACCTTGCTATTACTGCTTATTAGTTCCACTGTTATAGCTTCATAAGATTTGCAAACATCAAAACTGTTGTTGTACGGAATTGTAGATAGTTCTTCAACTATTACTTCATTGCCACTAAAGGTCCCACCAAATAATTTTCCCAATGAATGCTGTAAGGAAGAGGGAGATGTGCCAGAGTTGTCAGTGATAAAAGTTTTCAACTAATTTCACAATTATAGAATTCCCTAAGAGTATATAGAGTTTAAGAGTCAAATATAATTCATAAAGATCTTTGAGTTAAAAAAAAGTATAGATGAGCTGACATCATTTGCCAACACATTTTCAGAAGGAGTGAAACTAGTTTTCACCTGATTTTTCCCTGAATGGTTGGTGTCATATATCATGCTGATTAATTTAAAAATGCATATAAATTTTATTATTATATTGTCCAAACATCCTGCTTTATGTAAACTGATACTTTAAATATTAAATGATGAAAAGTTAAATCAGTGAAAAATTATTTATGTTGCTGGAGTATTTTTTTCACTTACAAAGGAATATGCCACAGGATTACTTTTAATAGCAATTTATATTAGTGATTTCAAAAAATCACTGATTTTGAGTTTCAAAATCACTACTTATATAACTTCATAAGCCAGACAACTATTTCAAAACATGTTGTGCAACTACATCAGGATTTCTCTTAATCCTTCACAGAATGAATGATTTGTTTCAAAAATTGATTTTAGTTTGGGGGCTGGCCCCGTGACCGAGTGTTAAGTTCTCGCACTCCGCTGCAGGTGGCCCAGTGTTTCGTTGGTTCGGATCCTGGGTGCGGACATGGCACTGCTCATCAAACCACGCTGAGGCAGCGTCCCACATGCCACAACTAGAAGGACCCACAACGAAGAATATACAACTATGTACTGGGGGGCTTTGGGGAGAAAAAGGAAAAAAATAAAATCTTTAAAAAAAATTGATTTTAGGAATAAAGACATCAGTTTTTTTATGAAGTAGGCTAGTGTCCCTACACTGACCAAAAATAATCTTTAAATTAGCATGTTATTAATCTAGGATTAGTCACATTGTTACATTTTTCCCAAGTTTTCCATACTACCTGGGAATTTCTTTGAGAATGCAGTACTACCTGACTTACAAAGAGAATTTCTGTAGAATAAAGGCTTCTACAAGTTTTATCATTTGTGAGTCAAAGTTGGGGTAATTAAATACAGTGTGTGATAAGATGCATGCTCTTAACATACAGTCTTGTAAGTATAGGAAATTCTACTATCTGGAGAACCACACTGTTTGAATGTGAAAATGGAATAACGTTCTTGTGAATTAATTTTCAATCTTTATTTTTAGGAAGCTATGAGTTTGATTTTGGTGTGGATGTTTTGGAAGAATACATGAAACATGTACTGTACTTGGCTTCTCAGTAATGTCTATCACAGATTTACTTCTGAACCTCTTGGGCATGATGCAGTAAAAAAATAGTTAATTGGAACAATATAAAAATTGGATTAATAGGATTATTGGAAGAAGAGTAGCTAGATACTTTGGCTACAGTTAATAAGTTAAATGTAAACTATAAAGATTATGTTGAAGTTGCTAACCAAATAGCAGTAGAACTTAAGGAGCAGATTTTGTCTTTGCGATAACTCATATGAAACGGGGAAATGATACGTGGCTTGCCTGAAAAAGCACAAGGAGTCAGTTTGATTCTATGGGGCCATGACCATGATTATGGAATTAGGAAGGTGAATAAAACTCAGATTGTCAAAAGTGGGTTTGATTTTAAAAGCTTGACAAAAATAAATGTAAGACTCTTTGGAGCATCTTTCCAATGTGTATTTGAGAAAGTGGACATTTTGTTATTTGGAAGAAGATTCATATATTAAAGCAATAGTAAGAGATTTTAGTTAAAACATACAGGTAGGTAAATATTGCTTATATTTTCAGCAAAGTACAGATTGATCACATGACCATTTATGGGACAATACTGCCAGATAATAGCATGTAATAAATAACCAACATAGCAAATGTCATCTTCCACCACAATAAATTAATGCCAGTTTTTACTTTATTGGATTTTGGATATTGGATTTTACTTTATTGGATTTTACATATTTAATTTGTAAATTTATTTTGGTTTTACAAGTAGCAGGATTTTATACTTAATTCAATATTTGGATTTCTTTTAACTTTGATTATGAAAATATTTTTCAACACTGCAGATTTGGAAAGAATTTATTTCTTTGATAAAAGGATGGCTACACAAATTTAAGAAGCACTGGATTAAGAAAAGAACAGGGTAATTTATCAGCTCGTAATGAAAGGGAGCTCTCTCCACCTTTTTCTCCTGCTGAAGTAGCTCAAACTGTGAGAGGTTTGTAATCAGGCTATTGAACTTTTATATGAGTTTGAGGCATTGAAGCTTGTCTTTTCTTCCATGTCCCTGTACACATTACAAAACTGTAGTGCCTTAAGGATATGTGTGTGTGTTACATTGCAAGAGCTGATGGGAAATATGACCCAGGTTCTATTTACATCTCTGCATGCATGATCTCATATAACCTCTGGTACCTGAATTGATTCTATGGGAACGGAGCTGTTCTGGTTTTGGTCTAAATATTAATGGATGCTTTTATGTTTGGATTAGCTTGGTATCAGCAATGTTAAATATTTTTATAACAATTTTCTGGCTCTAGAAAGTATAGAAGGAACCCCTCAAACAGCTCTGAAAACTAAATGATTGTTGAAATATGCGGTATTTTGATATCTGTTTAGTACTTTGATATTCAGAGAGGAAGGGTTTCAATAAATTATCTGATTTTGAGCTGGATATAAAGAAGAAATAGTCAAGAGGAGAAAAATTCATTAAAAAAGGAGAAATGTTGATTTCAGATAGCTTATTTTTTTCTTCTTTTAGTGTATGTTAGAAGAAGTTCTCAGCCCAATTAATGTGGAATTAGATGGCTGTGAAATTACTGTAAGAACGTCTGAGAGCAATCTTGGAAATTTGGTAACTAATGCATTGTTGGAAGTTACCCGTGCTGATGTAGCACTACTTAATTCAGGTCATGCCATTATTTAGTTTGTTAAAAAATAAATAATTATGCTTTAAAAATGATTAAAATTAGTTTTTCAAAAGTAGCCGTAGACTATTTTTATTACATGCAAAGTCCTGTTTAGAAATCCACCCCATGAACTTCATGGGATCAGATCTTCATTTTCTGTTATGCGCAGATATGGCACCCAGAATTAGATAGTTGTTTACATAAAAATTAAAACATCAAGTTTTTAAAAATTTGACCTTATATTTGATGAGATTTTGAGTGAAGACGTGGCCTTGTTATTTATCTATTTTAAACTAGGTATGCATTCAAGCCTTGATTATATCAGAAGCAGTGGACTGAAATCTTTCACTTAAGTTCCTCTCTTTTACCAATTTTCTCTTGTTACCTGTGCAATTAGAGGAAGTGGTAAAAGAAATCTTGTAGGGTGAATGGGGAACCTGCTCCCTAATCTAGCCATATTTTTATGGGTTATAAGATATTAAGAATCTCTATAGTGAATAGAAGATTAACATTTCTTTGAAACCGACCTGGATTCATATGCCATAATCCAGAACTGTAGACACTGACTGTGTCTAGTCACAGTGATTACGTGCCTGTTAATTATTATAAAAGTTTAGGATGTGACATCATTTAACATCCCAACCACAAACTTCTTACAATGACATTTTCACTGAAAATACAAGCGATCTTAATCTTCCACATGAATAATTTCGGTTAGTTTGTGAAAACATTTCATAAAAGTGAGATTTGTTAAACCTTAGAATCATCTCTTTGGGAGGTCTTTGGAGTTGCTCTCTGTGGAGATCTTTAAAAATGGATGATCTTTGCTTTGCAATGCCTTAGGCACGCTCCTCTCTGAAAGCAGGGCGAGAGCTAGTGGCTTTGCAGTTCTCATATTCTGTAATTAACGAGAAAATCATGGCTGACATGAAAATAAACCTCCCCAAAATGAATATGCTAGGTATAGCTTCATAATTAGGGTGGAGTAAACATGGGAAAGGGAATAGAAATGTGAGTTAGGGAATGGAAAAACATGCGGAAGGAAACTTTTGGCAATGTAGTGCCTAATTTGGAAGTTTTGAACATAATATTGAGTCATAAAGGTGACACTTTATGGAAAAAACTGAATCCATATTTGTATTTTTTTCCCCTTAAATTGCTACAGGCGCTCTCCAGTCTGATTGAATACATCCAATGGGAAGTTTGACTTTGCATAGTCTTTTGGCTATCCTTCCCAGAGTGGACCTGGTTTTAATTGTCAGAGTAACAGGTGCACAGCTAGCTGCTTGAAGCACTTGAAAATGGAGTTTACAAATAGGAAGCTCTAGATGGGAGGTATGTATATATGTTTCTACTAATGGTTGTTTTCACTATTTTTTTTTGCATAATAGAACTGAAAGAAAACTGAATTTAAATATGCTTTAACATTCAAAAAATTTAAATTTATAGATCTTTGTAATGTGCATAAGGATGGTATTTAGAAATATCTCAAATTACTTTTTGAATAGTCTGAGATTGGCAAAATATTGGTCTGTAAAAACTATACTTCTTTTTAAAATTAGGATTATTTTTAGCTGTGGGTATATTTGAGTGAGTCCTTAATTTCAATATCTAAGTACCTCAAATTCTGTTTTTCTTCCTTTTCTTATTTAAGAAATATTACTTTGTTGGCTGGATTTATACTGAATCCCAGCATAGAATCTTAGGTAAATAAGGATGAAATGATCGGCTGAAGGGATTGGGGTGGTTCTCTCCCTTCCTCTAATCCTTAAACCAAAATATATGACGAGGCAGTGGTTCAATATTGTAATATAGTATCATTATACTGTCCATGTATACTGAACATAGTGGCAGGAGTTAATAAGAGGCTGAGAAAAGAGTGAGACCAACCATCTGGAGAGAAAGCTTTAGAAATCTTGTGCTTTTATAAAATGTTACATCAGTTAAATTTTTTGTTTCCAGTAATTTTATTGAGATCATAATTGTTTATAACATTGTGTAGTTTGGGGTGTACATTATTATTTACCAATTCCTGGATAGACTTTATTGCTCTCACCGCCAGTAGTCTAATTTTTGTCCATCACTGTATGCATGTGTCCCTTTACCCCTTTTGCCCACCCCCTTCCCCTCTGGTAACCACTAATCTGTTCTCTTTATCCATTTGTTTATCTTCCACATATGAGTGAAATTATGCAGTATTTATCGTCTCTTTCTGGCTTATTTTTCTTAACATCATACCCTCAAGGTTGCAAATGGGTCCATTTTGTCTTTTTTACGGTTGAGTAGTATTCCATCGTATATATATATATATACCCCACATATTCTTTATCCGTTCATCCATAGAAGGGCACTTGTGTTGCTCCCACATCTTGCCTGTTGTGAATAATGCTGCAATGAACATAGAGGTTCATAAGTCTCTTTGCATTATTGATTTCAAGTTCTCTGGATAAATACCCAATAGTGGGACAGCTGGATCATATGGTATTTCTATTTTTATTTTTTTGAGAAATCTCCATACTGTTTTCCATTGTGGCTGCACCAGTTTGCATTCCCACTAGCAGTGTATGAGGGTACATCAGTTAAATTTTGTTTAAAAAGCTTTATTGAGATATCATTCACATACATACAATTCATCCGTTTAAAATGTACGATTCAGATATTTTTAGTATGTTCACAGAGTTGTACAACTGTCACTACAATCAATTTTAGAACTTTTTAATCACCCTCAGGACAAACCCTGTAACCATTGGCACTCTCCATCTCCTCTTCAATCCGCCAGCCCTAAGCAACTACTGATGTACTTTCTATCTCTATGGATTTTACTATTCTGTATAGTATAATTTTGTATAAGTGGAATTATACAATATGTGACCTTTTTACTTCATATTTTCAATTTTGATCTGTGTTGTAGCATATCAGTACTTCATTTTTTATTGATGAATAGTATTTCATCGTGTGGATAATAACAAATTTTATTTAATCATTCATTAGTTGACAGACATTTGGGTTGTTGCCACTTTTTGGCTATTATGAATAATGCTGCTATGAAAATTCATGTACAAGTGTTCGTGTGAACATATGTTTTCATTTCTCTTCGGTATATACTTAGGAATAGAATTTCTGGGTCATATGGTAATTTTACTTTAACCTTTTGAGAAGCTGTCAGACTGTTTTCCAAAATTGGCTGTACCATATTACATTCCCACCTGCAATGTATGAGGGTTTCAATTTCTCCACTTCCTTGCAACTTTTGTCTTTTTGATAATAGCCATCTCAGTGGATGTGAGGTGGATTCATTGTGGTTTGTATTTGCATTTCCTTAATGGTTATTCATGTTGAGCATCTTTTCATGTACTTATTGGCCATTTGTATATCTCCTCTTGAGGAATGTCTACTCATATCCCTTGACCTTTTAAAAATTGGGTTATTTGTCTGAGTTATAGGAGTTTTTCGTATCTTTTAGATACAAGTCTCTTATCAGATATATGATTTGTGAACACTTTCTCGCATTTTGTGGTTTGTCTTTTTACTCTCTTGATGGTGTTCTTTGAAGCATAAAAGTTTTTCATTTTTAAGAAGTCCAATTTTTCTGTGTTTTCTTTTGTTGCGTGTGATTTTATCATAAGAAACCATTGCTTAATGCAAGAGCACCAAGGGTTATGCCTATGTTCTTTCAAGAGCTTTTATTATTTTTTATTTTTGTAGTTTTAGCTCTCACCTGTGGGCCTTTGATCCATTCTGAGTTAATTTTTGTGTATGGTGTAATAAAGGGGTCTCACGCTATTCTTGTATGTGTGGATATGCAGTCATTAAGAACCACTTGTTGAAAGACTGTTTTCCCCTGTTAAATTGTCTTGGCACCCTTGTCTAAAATCAATTTACCATAAATGTAGGGGTTTATTTCTGGACTCTCAATGGTGTTCTATTGATCTATATGTCTATCCTTATTGGCAGTACCACACTGTCTTGATTGCTGTAGCTTTCTAGTAAGTTTTGAAATTGGGAAATGTGAGTCTCCAACTTTGTTCTTTTCTTTCAAGTTTCTTTTGTCTATTCTGGTCCCTTGTATTTCCACATGAATTTTAGAATCAGCTTGTCAGTTTCTGCAAAATTGTGGCTGAGATTTTGATATGGATTGTGTTGAATCTGTAGGCCAGTCTGGGGAGTGTTGCCATCTTCATATGAAGTCTCTCAATCTGTCAACACAAGATGTTTTACCATTTATTTAGTTCTTCAAATAATGTTTTGTAGTTTCAGATTACAAATCTTGCGCTTCTTTTGTTACATTTATTTCTAAGTATTTTATTTTTTTGGATGCTATTGTAAACGGAATTGTTTTCTTAATTTCATTTTTGTACTGTTCATTTATAGTGTATAGAAACAATTGCTTTTTTTCTATATTGAGTAAATTATGTTTTAAAATCAAACCAACCTGATGCTAATGTGGAAAATAAACTCAGGGAGAAATTTATAGTAGGATAACTGGGTTCCTATGTGTACAGTTTAGGGTGAAGTGCTTAAAAAGTTCTATAACTACCTTCTTTTTCAAAGGTAGAGATGCTCGTTTCCTGCAATAATTTCAGTTAAGAAGACTAAGCTATAGCCAGTAGTTTTTCATAAATAGCTTATCTCTTGATAGTAAGTATAAGTATGTATTCAGAAAGGGATTTCAAACATGTTTTTAATTGAGCCTAGATTTTATACAAACTTTCTTTATATTTTTGGTTTCTTCTTCAGCCTGTGGTTGTATTACTTGACCTTAGGGCTTCTTATAGTACATCCTCCTTCCCAGTGTTGGTCATTTGCTCTAGAAAAATTATGGAAATGGGTAGAAGTAGATTTTATGAGGCTCCCATGTATTCTGATCCTTGAGGCAAGTTTTCTTTCTTTTGAAGTTCCCCTGGTGTAAAGTCATTCTGTATCATTTCCCTTTTGGAATATCTATACACCAAAAATAAAAGCAAGGCATTTCGGAAATTCTTAACTGATTTTATAGGTTAGTATGGAATTAGGAGTAGGCAAGAATATTATTAATATTTTGACTTATTTTTCTGGAATAAAAGCTGAGGAGGAGGTATAGCAAGAGCAGGATGAATTTTTGGAGTCAAAACTAAAAATATTTTGAAAATTATTTTATAGTATTTCAGACTTTACCTTGGCTGGCTGGGTGTTAGCCAAATTCTAATAGATGTTATTCTGGCAGGGTTAAGGTGATATTTGGAAGGATATAGCAGTAAAAAGAGATAGCGACAGGTATATAGCCATGCTTTCCATTTCATTCTAAGTAGTATGGCCAGTGGATGTTCTAGGAGTAAAACTAATCTGAAATAGTTGCCAGCTACTGCTGTTTTCCTGGAGGTGGGGTCCCTTAAACAGACATTCTGTCTGTCAGCATTAATTGGGCTAGGAAGGAGAGATCGAGTCAAATGCCAAAATCAACCCAGCATCAGGCATATGGCAGTACTATGTCAGCTTTTCTCAGTGAACTGGACAAATATTTGCATGTGCCCTGTCGGGTAATCAAGAAACTGCTATTTACATAAATTCTTGTATTATTTCATGTAAATTTCTAATATATTTTCAGGTAAATCCTCAGTTATTCAGACCCTGAGTCCATCATTAGGAAAAGCCATATTTTTCCAGCTAAGGGTTAACTCTTTAATATCAGAATTTAAATTTTATCATTTTGGATGAAAACTTACTAAAATGTTTTTTTCTGCCTTCAAATGTATCACTAAAGTTGACCCTATTTAATCACTCAAGGACATCATCATTAACCTTGAGTAATGCGCTGAAGATATAATTATGTGCAAATGCAAGTATCAGTGACGTAAACCCTCTCAGAAAGAATTCACTTGAGTCGAAAAAGAGTATCCACTTGCATTATGTTTTCTTGAAAAAGTTCCAAATATCAGTTTTTTAAACAAATTAATAACTTTATTGAGATATAATTCATATATCATACAATTCATCCATGTAAAATATACAATTGAGTGGTTTTTAGTATTTCAGAGTTGTGTGACTATCACCATAGTCCATTTTAGAGCGTTTTCCTTATCCAAAATGAAACTGTGTACCCATTAGCAGTCACTCTGTTTCCTTCCCAAAACCCACTCCTAGGCAGCCGTCAGTCTAATTTTCTTTCTTTATAGATTTGTGTATTCTGGATATTTCATATAAATGAAATCATATAATATGTGGTCTTTATGATTGAATTCGTTCACTCAGCAAATATTTTCAAGATTCATCCATGTTGTGGCATATGCATCAGTACTTCATTCCTTTTCATTGATAAATAATAGTCCATTGTGTGTGTGTGTGCGCTACACTTTATTTATTCATCAGTTGATGGATATTTGATTGTTTTTGTGTGGATCTATGTTTTAATTTCTCTTGGATATACATCTCTTGGGTATGTATTTCTCTTGGGAGTGGCTAAGGTTTCTTGTTGTTATTTGCTTTTTTCTCACAAAGGTGGAGTGAGGTACATACAAAGGTAAGACGTCTTAGGCAATATAGCAAGGCTGCTTTTCTGTAAAATTAATTAGCGGATCAAAGGCTGAAGTTTTTCATAAGTGGTTTTCCCTCCAGAAATTTACCATCTTTTTTACTGTTGTATTTTTTTCGTTTGTTAGTACCGTTTCAGACCATCGTCTAAATGTTATAATAAGATTGAAAGTCCTGGGTAGTAGCTGCATGATAGATCAGTTCTCTCATCAGATATCTTCATATTTTGAATAACACCCTTTTTCATAGATGGAATTAGTGTGGTAACACTAAGAGCAGGAAAATGGTGAAAATATTCCTAGGCACTAACAGTTCTTTGAGGTAAATCCTAGAATTGTGCTCTGAAAGATAGCTTTGATACCTTTAGTAAGCCTATGATTCTGAAAAGAGCATTTAGTGACTATAAAAAACGATGATAAAATCAATGATAAAAATATCACTTATTAGGTTATCACTTGTTCTTTTAGTTTTTTACCAAATATTTATTGACTGCCTGCTGTGTACTAGGCACTATAATTGGACTAAAAAATGAATAGGGCGTGATCGATACCCATGAGGAGCTTACAGTTTTGTAGACTATATATATATATATATATGTTATGGTAGGAGTTGTGATGAAGTGGTTCTTAATAAATGGAATACCAGGAGGATACAGTGCATGTGGGAAAATGGAATGAATTTGAAAAGGCAAGACAGGGCCAACTTGGGAATATGTCTCCTAAATATTTGGGACCTTTTACTGTGGGTTAAGGGGAACTTTCACTTAATTTGAAGCAGGGGAGTGACATGATCTTATTTATAGTTTAGAAAAATAACTCGTGGTAGTAACAATGTAGAGAATAACCTGTAGCGGGACTGTGGGGGATGTATGGAAGAGGTATGTCTAAGGTAGGATTAACACCAGTTGAGATTTGATTCGACTTGGACGTAGAGGTGTTGTCAGAAATTTGATTATATTTCGATGCAGAGATATTGTCAGTTATCATTAAATTGCTTTGAGACAAGAAATACAAATATTTGGGGGCCAATTAAATAGAGTCTCCAAGTTATGAATTCAGTTGTTCAGCAGAATTTGTTATCAGTCTGGAACTTATTTTATACTCCTATCTCAACATTCTTTACATTTCCTGGATCTGATATTCTGCTCTTTCTTTGCCCATCTGCTTATTTCCTTGAAAAATCATTTTTACATCTCCAATTGTATTTATAAGTAGACTAAAAATTATTATCTGGTGACTGAATTTGCACCCACCCAGGCAAGTCTATGTCATGACAACTGCAAGAAGGATGGTTGAGTTGAAGACAAATGTCTTTATGTCTTCACAAATCATATTGTCTCGAATTGAGACAGGAAATACTGAAAGAGGTACAAGCTTAGGAGAAAAAAAATAATAAACAACAGACAATTGTGTGCAATTCTTGAATTCCACATGGTGAAATATTCTAAACTTGAAGGATTTTGTTTTACAGGACTATAGTACTAGCCAAAGGAAGACTAGTCAACCTGTTTTAAGCTGTAGGGACTTGACTTAATAGCACTTGCCAGACCAGAAGCTGTGAAACATCAAGAAAATAGATGTATTTCATCAGAATTGTAGACCTATCGGGGGCATAGCCTGTGTCAAGTCTTCTTACAACATAAGTTAGAGCGTATCATTTCTCTGCCCCAAACACTCCAGTGTTTTCCTGCCTCAGTCAGAGTAAGAGCTAAAATCTTTACATACGAGGCCCTACGTCTTCTGTTCCCTGTCACCTTTCTGACTTCGTCTTTCGCTACTCTCCTCTTGATTCTTCTACTCCAGTCACACTGGCCTCTTTGTTGGTGTCATTCCTTAAACAAGGATTTCCTTTTGCCTTACGGCATTTTCACTTGCTGTATTTCTGCTTAGATTGCTCTCCTCCAGATAACCACATGGCTTGTTCTCTCATTTTGTTCACGTGTTTACTCAAAAGTTACCTTTTTAGTGAGGCCTTCCCTGGACACCCTTCACAGAATGCAACTCTAACCTTTCATACTCCCTTCGTCCTCCTTAGCATTTATCACTGTCTAGCATATGTTTTATGTATTTATTTCATTTTCTTTTTCACTATTATGGAAACTTTGTGAGGGCAAAGATTTGTATCTCTTTATATTCTCAGTTTCTGGAATAATACCTGGTACACATTGGGTACTCTAAAATATTTGTGGAAGGAAGGAGAAAAAAGGGCATAAATTCTTCTGTAATGCCATTAAATTTGCTGATATAATTTTCACAGCTATAAATGTCTCTTCTTTTAATGGTCTGTCTCAGTTTAAAATGTCAAAGCCAAAAACCTAGAAAGTAACACATGGCCCAAATAAATTCCATTTGCTTACACTTCTTTTTTTCTGAATTTTCAATTATCTTTGGACCAGAGGTAAGGCACTATTACTGTATTGTGTCCCTTGCCAAAATTCATATGTTGAAGTCTTAACACCCAGTACGTCAGAGTGTGACTTTATTTAGAAATAGGGTTGTTGCTGAGGTTATACTGGAGTAGGGTGGGCCTGTCATTCAGTATGACTAGTGTCCTTATAAAAAAGGAATGTTTGGCAGAAAACCTTCCCAGAAGCCAAGAGGATGGCCTAGAGAAGATTCTCCATCACTGCCTTCAGAAGGAACAAACGCTGCTCACACCTTAACCCTGGACTTCTAGCCTCCAGAGCTGTGAGGCAAGAAAGCACTGCTGCTTAAGCCACTCAATTCATGGTGTTTTGTTATGGCAGCCCTAGCAAACTAGGACGGTCTCGCTTATGTTCCCTCATTGGGAAGATTTATAAAGAACAATAATCGACGAATTCGAATTTAAATGTGCATTTCCTATGGTAGTTTTTTAAGTTATGTCTTTGAAAATGTTTTTAGAAATACAGAAGAGTATTAAAGGATAAAATTATTAAATCTCTCTGTATGTAATGTCTCAAATGAAAAATGGTCCTTTTGTTCAGGTTTTCTTTTTTAAAACATTTTATTTACAAATAATTATAGATTCACAGGAAATTGCAGGAACAGTATAGAGGGGGCCCTTATACCTTTACCTCAGTTTTCCCCAAGGTTGCATCTTCCATAATTATAGCACATGATCAAAACCAGAAAATTGGTGTTGGTATAATGTGTGTGTATATTTCTGTGCCATTTTATCACATGTGTAAATTCGCGTAACCACGGCCACATTCATGATACAGAACTAGTCCATCACCACAAAGATCTCCCTCATGTTACCCACCCTTTATAGTCACACCCATCACTTTCCTCTTCAGCATCTGTAATCCCTGGCAACCATTATTCTGTTGTCTATAATTTTTTTCATTTTGAGGATATTATAAAAGTGGAATCATAAGTAATCTGACTTTTTGAGATGGGATTTTTTCACTCAGCATAATGTCCTTGAGGTCTATCCAATTATGACATGTATTAGTAGTTCATTTCTTTTCATTACTGAGTAGTATTCAATGGTGTGTATGTGCCACAGTTTGTTTAACCATTCACCAATGAAGGACATTTTGGTTATTTCCAGTTTTTGGCTATTACAAATAAACCAGTACTTGTATACTGAATATTTGTACATCACCCTATATTCAGTAATGAATATTTGTGTCAGGAGTTTGTGTGAATGTAAATTTTCAGTTCTCTGCCATAAATGCTGAGGAATGCAGTTGCTGGAACATATGGCAAATGTTTACTTTCTTAAGAAACTACCAAACTATTTTCTAAGGGGCTGAAAATTCCTGCCAGAAGTGGTGAGAGATCTCAGTTTCTCTGTATGCTCACCAGCATTTGGTATTATCACTATTTTTTATTTTATCTGTTCTAATAGGTATGTAGTGATATTGTGGTTTTAATTTAATTTCTCTAATGGATAATGATGTTGAAAATCTTTTAAAGTGCTTATTTACCACCTGTATATCTTCTTTGGTGAAATGTTTGTTTTGTTTTAGCCAATTTCTAATTTTATTTCCTTTTACTGTTGACTTTTGAGCATTTCTCATACATTAAGGATATGAGTCTTATGTCAGATATGTGCCTTTCAAGTATTTCTCCCTTTGACCAACAGCTCCCCGTGTTTCCCCACCCCTCAGCCCCTGGCAACCACTATTCCACTCTCTGTTTCCGTGAGTTCAATGACTTCCTATTTTTTATTTTTCAGATTACATGTATAAGTGATACCATACAATATTTGTCTTTCCACATTGTGTGTTACTGGAACCCTTGTCAAAGATCAGTTGACCCTATATGCACAGGTTTATTTCTTGGCTGTCAATTCTATTCCATTAATTTGTGTGTCTGATTTTTATGCCACTACCTTACTATTTTGATTATGATAGCTTTATAATATAGATTGAAATCAGGAATTGTGATGCTATCATTTTTTTTCTTCTTTCTCAAGATAGCTTTGGGTACTTGAGGTCTTTTGTGGTTCCATACAAATTTTAGGGTTGTTTTCTATTCTATGAAAAATGTCATTGGTATTTTCATTGGGACTGCATTGTATCTGTAGATCTCTTTGGGTAATATGGACATTGTAACAATATTAATTCCGTCAGTCCAAAAATACAGGTTACCTTTCCATTTATTTGTGTTGGTCTTCAATTTCTTTCATCAATATCTTATGGTTTTCAGTGTAGAGATCTTAACCTCCTTGGTTAAATTTATTCCTAAGTATTTTATTGTTTTTGATGGAATTAAAAATGGGCTTTCTTTTTCAGATAATTTGTTTTAGTGTATAGAAACACTACTGACTTTTGTTATGTTGATTTTGTATCCTGCAGCTTTATTGAATTCGTTGATTAGATCTAACAGGTTTTTTTTTGGTGAAGTCTTTAGGATTTTCTATATGTAAGATCATGTCATCTGGAAATAGAGACAGTTTTACTTCTTCCTTTCCAATGCTGATGTCTTTTATTTCTTTTTCTTGCCTGATTGCTATTGCTGGGACTTCCAGTACTATGTTAAATAATGGGCACCTTTGACTTGTTCAAAGTGGGTGAGAGTGGGCACCTTTGACTTGTTCCTGATCTTGGAAGAAAAGCATTCTTCCTTTCATCATTGCATATGATGTTATTTGTGGGTTTATCATATGTGACCTTTATTATGTTGGGATACATTCCCTCTATACCTAATTTGTTGAGAGTTTTTGTCATGAATGATGTTGAATTTTGTCATATTGTTTTTCTCCATCTATTGAGATGATTATTATCTTTCATTCTACTTATACGGCGTATCACATGTATTGATTTGCATATGTTGAACCATCCTTGCATGTGGGGAATAATTCCCACTCGATCATGGTATATGATCCTTTTAATGTGCTATTGAGGTTGGTTTACTAGTGTTTTGCTGATTATTTTTGCATCTATGTTCTTCAGGAATATTGGTCTGTAGTTTTCTTTTCTTGTCATATCATATCCTTATCTGGCTTTGATATCTGGGTAATGGTGGCCTCATAGAATGAGTTTGACAGTGTTCTCTCCTCTTTGACTTTTTGGAAGTTTGAGAAGGATTGACTTTAATGCTTCTTTAAACATTTGGTAAAATTCACCAGTGAAGCCATCTGGTCCTGGGCGTTTCTTTCTTGGGAAGTTTTTGACCACTCATTCAATATCCTTACTTATTATTGGTCTATTCAATTTTTTTCTTCCTGATTCAGTCTTGGTAAGTTGTATGTTTCTAGGAATTTATCCATTTCTTCTAGGTTGTCCAGTTTTTTGGTATATAGTTGTTCATCTGATCCTTTGTATTTCTGTGGTATTAGTTAAATGTCTCCTCTTTCATATCTAATCTTATTGATTAGGGTCCTCTCTTTTTCTTAGTGAATCTACCTAAAAGTTTGTTGCTTTTGCTTATTTTTCAAAGACCAACTCTTAGTTTTGTTAATCTTTTCTGTTATTTAAAAAATTTTTTTAAACGTTGGCACCTGAGCTAACATCTGTTGCCAATCTTCTTATTTTCTTCTTCTTCTTCTTCTTCTCCCCAAAGCCCCCCAGTACATAGTTGTATATCCTAGTTGTGAGCGCTGTTATTTTTCTGTTCTCTGTTTCATTTACTTTCTTCCTTAATGTTTATTATTTCCTTTCTTCTCCTAAATTCAGACCTAGTTTGTTCCTCTTTTTCTAGTTCCTTGAGGTTTAAAGAGATCTTTCTTTTTTTTTTTTTTTTTTTTGCAGGGGAAGATTTTCCCTAAGCTAACATCTGTTGCCAATCTTCTTCCTTTTTAATCCTGAGCCTCACCCCCCTGCCAAAGCCCCAGTACATAGTTGTGTATAGTTGTAAATTCTTTTAGTTCTTCTATGTGAGTGGCCACTGCAGCATGGCTACTGACGGACGAGTGTAGTTCCACACTTGGGAACTGAACCCAGGCGTGCTGACCCGTAACTGCTAGGCCATCAGTGCTGGCTTGAGATCTTTCTTTTTTCTTGATGTATGTGTTTAGCTCTGTGAACATTCTGTTATAACTGCTTTTACTGCATCCCATAAGTTTTGGTATGTCGTGTTTCCATTTTCATTTGTCTCAAGATACCTTATTTCTCTTTTAATTTCTTTTTTGAACCTTTGATTTTTCAGAAGTGTATTGTTTAATTTCTGTGTATTTGTATATTTTTCAGTTTTCCTCCTTTTACTGATTTCTAGTTTCAATACTATTGTGGTCAGAAAAGATACTTGGGGACCGGCCCAGTGGTGCAGCAGTTAAGTTCACACGTTCCACTTCTCGGTGGCCTAGGTTTTGCCGGTTCAGATCCTAGAAGTGGAATGGCACTGCTTGGCAAAAGCCATGCTGTGGTAGGCGTCCCACATATAAAGTAGAGGAAGATGGGCATGGATGTTAGCTCAGGGCCAGTCTTCCTCAGCAAAAAGAGGATTGGCAGTAGTTAGCTCAGGGCTAATCTTCCTCAAAAAAAAAAAAAAGAAAGTTACTTGGTATGATTTAATCTTCTTAAGTTTGGTAAGATTTGTCTTGTAGCCTAACATAGGATTTCTATCCTAGAAAGTGTTCTGTGTGTGCTTGAGGAAGAATGTGTAGTTTGCCATTGTTGAATGGAATGTTCTGTATGTCTGTTAAGTCCATGTGGTCTATAGTTTTGTTGAAATCCACTGTTTCCTTATTGGTTCTCTGTCTGGATGATCTATCCATTGTTGAGTGGGGTATTAAAGTCCCTAACTATTATTGTATTGCTGTTTATTTTCCCTAGTTGTGTCTCTTTGATGACTTCCAAGTCCTGGATGCTGTGCTCCAACCCTCTTTCAACCCCTCAGCCTTGCAGATTACCTCAGTAATCTGATTGAGGTGAGAAAGAAGTGGGCATCTTAGGCAGGGTCCCACTTGTCTGAAGCTGGGCTCTCACTCACATTTTCACTTTCCCCAGTGGGGTAAACTGTGGGCAAAGTCAGTTTCTCCTGGCACCGAGTCTTGCTGCCTTGGGGTAGGGGGATCTCAAGCAAAGTGAAACTATTCCTTTTACCCTCTCAGTGTGTCACTTCATGGACATTTTTGCTCCAGCAGTGTGCTAGAACTTCTCTCCTGGGCTCCTAGACTGCCACAGAGGTACTCTTGCCTGTGGGTGACTGCCAAAATCAGTGTTCTGTTGTGGGATGATGGTAGAGAACTCCTATTCTGCCATCTTGCTGATGTCACATCTTATGTAAGTATTAAAACCTCTTTTTCAAAATTGTTTTAGCTCTTTTAGTTTGTTTGCCTTTCCATATAAATTTTAGAATAAGTTTATTTATAGCTATAGAAAACTTGCTGAGATTTTAATAGGAAGTAGCCCTGTGTATCAATTTTGCGAGAAATGACATCTTCACTGTGTTAAGTCTCCTAATCTATGAATATGGTATATGTCTCCATTTCATTCATATCTTCTTTGATTTCTTTGATCACCATTTTGTAATTTTCAGTATATAAGTCCTATACATGTTTTTTACTTCATTTTTATGAGCAATTGTAAATGGTCTTATACAGCAGTCCCTTGGTATCTGTGCAGGGTTGGTTCCAGGAACCCCCATGGATACCACAATACATGGATGCTCAAATTCCTTATATAAAATGGCATAGTACAGTAAATACAGTTGGCCCTCCATATGTGTTGGTTTCACATCCATGGATAGAGGGCTGACTATGTTTTCAATTTTGGTTTCCATGTGCTTATTGCTATATAGAATGCCATTGATTTTTTTAGGTTGATCTTGTATCCTAAAACCTTAATAGTTCCAGGAGTTTATTTGCATATTCCTTCAGATTTTCTACATAGACCATAATGCCATCTGCAAATATGAAAAATTCTTTCCTTTACAGTTCATTTGCCTTTTATTTCCTCTTCTTGCCTTGTTGCACTGGCTAGAACTTCTAGCACTATGTTGAATAAGAGTGGTGAGAGCAGACATCCTTGCCTTGGCTTGATTTTAGGGGGTAAAACACTCACTTTTACCATCAAGTGTGATATTATCTTTAGTTTTTTTGGTAGCTGCTATTTATCAATTTGAGGAAGTTCTGCTTAATTCCCAATTCTCTGACAGTTTTTATCATGAATGAGTGTTGAATTTTTTCCAGTGTTTTTTTTTTTTTTGCATCAATCCATTGGGTCATGTGATTTTTCTTCTTTATGTTGTTAATACATAGATTACATTGATTGATTTTCAAATACTGAACCATCCCTGTATCCCTTGATGGTGATGATGATGCTGACTTAGTGATCGTGTACATTTCTTCTCATCTATTACTGAATTCTGTTTGCTATATTTTGTTAAGGATTTTTACATCAATATTCAATGTTTAGGAGGCATAACTGTCTTTACTTTTCTTTTTTATATTGTCTTTGTATGGTTTTGCTATTAGGAAAATATTAGCTCCATAACATGAGTTGGGGAGTGTTCCTCCTCATCTATGTTTTGAATAAGATTATGTAGAATTTTTATTAATTCTTCTTTAAGTATTTAGTAAAATTCCCCAGTAAAACTACCTCAGCTGGGAGACATTTTTTGGAAGCTTACTCCATTCTAGGTACATACTACATTTCATTTATCCATCCATTTACCTAACTGTGGACATATGAGTTGTCTCCAGTTTTCCGCTTTTATACATAATGCTGCTGTGTATATACTCAAGCACACAATATCATTTTGTGTAGGTGTGTCAACTTTCTCTAGGATCACATCCTAGAAATGGAATTGCTGGACATACACACATTCAGCTTTACAAAATTTTCCTCCATAGTGGTCATAGCAATTGACACTATCAACTGCAGTGTATAAGGTTTATATTTTCTCACATGGTAAAGAAAAAAATGCTTTGATTTTTGCAATTCCATCATTAAGCATTATTTCATCATAGGCATAGATAAGATGGACTGAAAATCTGTTTTTTTTCCAGAGCACTTACTTGAACCCTTTTTTGTATTTCACTGACCTACACCATTGTATACCAACAGTGTAGCTGAGAAATCGACACTCTACCATACGTGAACGAGCTTTGTCAGTGTATGCATTGACTGCCTTCTACCTCTCCTCTTTTGTTTTATTTATGGACTTTTAAGGTATCATATGATAAAATTAACTCTTTTATTGTACAATTCAGTGAAGTTTAGTAACACAGGTATAGATTTATGTGACCACCACTACAATCAGAATATAGAAAAGTTCTATCCTCCTCCAAAAACTGACTTACTATTCTCTATGGTTGCATCTTCCTCCCTACTTCAGCCCTGCAGCCACCAATTTGTTCTTGATTGTTTTTTTCTTTTTAATAATGTCAACATAAATGTCATCATACAGCATATAACCTTTTGAAATTAGGCTTCTGTCACTAGCATAATGACTTTAGGATTAATTCAAGTTGTTGAATGTCAAAGGTTTGTTACCTTTTATTGCTGAGTAGTATTCCATTGTATGGATGTATCCCAGTTAGTTTATCCGTTCATCTATTGAAAGACCTCTGGGTTGTTGCTAGTTTTTGACAATTATGAATAGAACTACTGTAAACATTTTGTACAGGTTCCTGTGTGAAACTGATTTTCCATTTTTCTGGAGTATGTAGCCAGAAGTGAGATTGCTTTCTTACATGGTAAGTGTATGTTTATATTTACAATAAATCACTAACCTTTTTCCAGAGGAACTGTAATATTTTACATTCTTATCAACATTATATGAGAGTTTCAGTTGCTCAGTATTGACAGAATTTTTATTTTATCTCTTCTAATATGTCTTTAATTGTATCCTTTTGTACTTTTAATTTGCATTTCCCTCATTACTAATGATGTTGAACATCTTTTTATGTACTTATTTTCTGTCCATATATACTCTTTGATGAAGTATCTCAGACTTTTGCCTATTCTAAAATTGGGTTATTTTTTACTGTTGAGTTTTGAGAGTTTTCTATAAGTTCTGGACACAGGAACTTTATTGTATATGTTATTTGCAAATATTTCTCTCACTCTATATCTTTTCTTTTCATTCCTTTAACTGTCTTTTGCAAAACAAAGTATTTTAATTTTGATAAAGTTTAATTAATTTTTTCCTTATAGATATTGCTTTCTGTATCATGTCCAAGAATTCTTTTCCCAACCTCAGTTCACAAAGAATTTCTACTTTTCTAAATACTTTCTAATTTTACAGTTAGATTAATGATCCATTTTAGGTACATTTTTAATAAGTTGTGAGGTTTATGTTGAAGTTTATTTTATTTTACATATTGATGCCCAATTGTTCCAGTACCATTTGTTGTAAAGACTATCCTTTCTCCACTGAATTTTATTTTGCACCTCTGTAAAAATCAAATGGTCAAGACAGACAAAGAAAAAGAGAGAGAAGACACAAACCACCAGTATCAGGAATGACACAAAGGAATCACTACCAATTCTGCAGCTATTAAAGGAATAATAAGAGAACACTACAAACACCGCTACATAAATAAATTTGATTTTAAAACTTAGAAGAAATGAATGAATTCCTACTAAACTACAAAATACCAAACTCATTGAAGATGAAAAAACAACATTAATAGTCCTGTAACCATTAAAGAAGTTGAACCCATAATTTAAGAGCTCCCAAAAGTGGTATCACCAGGCCAAAATGATTTCTCTGAGGAATTCTACCTAACATTGAAATTAGAATTAATGTCTGCTTTGTACAATCTCTTCTAGAAAATAGAGGAGGAGGGGATGTTTTCCAACTAATTTTTGTGTGTGTGAGAGAGGAAGATTGGCCCTGAGCTAACATGTCTGCCAATGTTCCTCTATTTTGTATGTAGGATGCTGCCACAGCATGGCTTGATAAGCAGTGTATAGGTCCGTGACCAGGATCTGAACCTGCGAACCCTGGGCCACCAAAGCTGAGCATGCATACTTAGCCACTATGCCACTGGGCCAGCCCCCCAACTGATTTTTATGAGGCTAGTTTTGCATCAATACCAAAACTAACAAAACCAATACAAAAAGAGACAACTGTAGACCAATATCCCATGAGCTTATGCACAGATATCCCCTACAAAATATTAGCAAATTGAACCTAGTAATGTATAAAAGAACTTATATACCATGATCAATTGTGGTTTATTTCAGGTATGCAAGACTGGTTCAATATTTGAAAATCACTCAATGAAATCCACAATGTCAACAGACTAAATAAGAAAAATTATATCAATTGATGTAGAAAAGGCATTTTACAAAACACGTTCATGGTAAAAAATACTTGCAGCAGAGTAGGAAGAGTGGGAAACTTCTTCAACTTGATAGAAAGCATCTACAAAAACCTACAGCTCACATCATACTTGATGGTGAAGGACTGAATACCTTCTTCCTAATATCAGGAATAAGGCAAGGATGTTTGTTTGTTTTCACCTTTCTTATTCAACATAGTACAAGAGGTCCTAGTCAGTGCAGTATGGCAAGAAAAAAAAGTCAAACAGATTAAATAGGAAGAAATAAAACTATCCCTGTTTGTGGATGATGTGATGGTCTACATAGAAAATCCTAAAGAATATACAAACAGAAAAAAGAAAATCTCCAGAATAAGTGAGTTTAGCAAGGTCACAGGATACAAAAATCAACCATAGTTCTATATATTTACAATGAACATAGGGAAACCAAAATTAAAAAACACAATATTATTTACAAATTTTCCAAAGAAGGTGAAATACTTATATACAAATCTAACAAAATGTATACAGTATATGTAGTCTGAAAATAAAGTGCTGATGAAAGAAATCAAAGGAAACTTAAGTAAGTGGAGAGATATACCATGTTCATGGATTGGAAGATTCAATCTAGTAAAGATGTAAATTTTTTCCAAATTTATCTGTAGGTTTAATTCAATTCCTATAAAACTTCTGGGAAGTTTTGTGTAGACCTTAACAAGTTTATCTTAAAATTTATATGACAATTCATAGAACCTACCAACATTAACACAATTTCAGTAAAGAAGGGTTAAATGGGTTGAAAAACTACCTGATGTTTAGGCTTAACATAGCTACAATAGTCAATACTGTTGTATCAATGGCAGGATAGACACATAGGTAAGTGGAACACAATAGAGAACCCAGAAATAGACCCAAACAAATATGCTTAATTATTTTATATAGAAAAAAATAGGAAAATATTTTTAGGACCAAGGGCTAAGCGAAGAGTTCTTAGACTTGATACCAAAAACGTGACTCATAAAAGGAACAAGTGATAAATTGGACTTCATCAAAATTAGTAACTTTTATGTTCTGAAAGACATTGTGAAAAGGATGAAAACAAGCTAAAAACTGGGGGAAAATATTTGCAAAACATGTATCTAATATCTAGAGTATTGAATCTAGATTATGTAACTTGTATCTAGCATATTTAAATACCTCTAGAAATTCAACAAGAATGAAAAAAAATTGCCCAATAAGAATGTAGGCAAAAGACATATATAAATGTTTCATCAAAGAGACTGGTCAAATGTTAGATAAGCATATGAAAAGATGCTCAAAGTCGTTAGTCATTAGGTAATTGCAAATTAAAACTGCAATGTGATATCACTATTTACCTTTCAGAATGGCTAAAATTAAAAAAATGTATATAGTAGTGACAACACCACATACTAATGGTGATACACAGAAACCGTATTGCTAATAGGAACATAAAATGGTAGAGCCAGTCTGGAAAAGAATATGGAAGTTTATTACCCAAAAGGTATCATACTGTCTTGATTATTGTAACTGTATGTTATGTCTAAAAATCAGGTAATATATTTTCTCCAACTTTGCTTTTATTTTTCAAAATAGATTTAGCTCTTTAGTTCTTTTACTTTTCATATAAATTTTAGAGTCAGCTTGCCTATATCTACAAAAAATCCTACTGTGATTTTGATTGGCCTTGCTTTAAATCTATGGATCAATTTGGAGTGAATCAATATATTTATTATGTTGAATCTTCCAGCCCATAGACATGATATGTCTCTCCATTTAGTTAGATATTTTTCTTTGATTTTTTTCATTAGACTTCGTAGTTTTTAGCATATAGTTCTTGTACATGTTTTGTTTCCTAAATGGTTCATTTTCTTTTGGAGCTTTGGTAAATACTAATTTTTTAAAAAATTTTGCTCTTCAATTATACATTCATAGTGTATTGAACTATGGTTGATTTTTGGGGGGTTGATTTTTATATCTTATCACCTTGCTCAATTCGTATATTTTAGCAGGTTGGTATAGAGCCCTTGGAATTTTCTTCATAGAAAATCAGTGAACAGGGACAATTTAATTTCTCCTTTTCCAGTCTTTGTTCCTTTTATTTTTTCTTGCCTTATTGATCTGAATAGTACTTCTACTATAATGAGGAATAATTGATGAGTGTGTACATGCTCAGCTTTTTCCTCATTAGATGAGGAAAACATTCAGTCTTTCACCTTTTACCTATAAGTTATTTTGGTAGATGACTTTTATCTGGTTGAGGAAGTCCCCTTCTATTTCTAGTTGCTGAGAGTGGTTTTTACTTTTTCTATCATGAATGGATATTGAATATTGTCAAAAGCTTTTTCTGTATCAATTGAAGGATCATATGGGTTTTTTTCTTTTTTAGCCTGTTGATATGGCTAAACTGGTTGATTTGTAAGTATTGAACCAGGCTTACACTTTTTAGGACAAATCCTACATGATCATGCCGTATTATTCTTTTAGTATATAGCTGAATTTGATTTGCTAATATATTGTTGAAAAAAATATTTTTTTACCTCTATGTGAGGAATAGTGTTGTGTAGTTTTCTTTTTCTGTTCCTGTCTTTGTCTGACTTGATATGGAAGTAATTCTGGTCTCATAAAATGAGTTAGATAATGTTTCCTCCTTTTCTAATTTCTGGAATATATTGTACCGAAGTGATATTTTTTTAATCTTTGGTAGAATTCACTGTGAAACCATCTGGACCTGGAGATTTCATTTTTGAAAGGATTTTAACCACAGATTCAATTACTTCATATTATACTATTCAGGTTGCCTTTTTCATTTTAAATGAGTTTGGGCAGGTTGCAGTTTTTGAGGAACTGGTTCATTTTATCTAAGTTGTTGAATGTATTTGGATAGACATTTTCATAGCGTCCCTTTATTGTCCATTATAATGTCTGTTGGATCTGTAGTGATAGACTCTTTTTCACATCTGATATTGGTAATTGGCATCTTCTTTCTTTTATTCTTCGTCAATCTTGCCTGGATAATTATCAATTTTATTGATATTTTTAAGGAACCAGTTTTTGATTTAATTGATTTTTTTTTCTGTTTTCAATTCATTGACTTCTGCCCTTGTTTTATCATTACCTTCTTTCTTTGAGTTTATTTTTGTCTTTCTTAGTTTCTTAAGATGGGAGCTTAAATTGATGATTTGAGATTGTCTTTCATTTTTAATGTGAGTATTGAAGGCTATAAGTTTTCTCTAAGAACCTCTTTGGCTGCATTACACAGATTTTGATATACTGTGCTCTCATTTTATTTAGCTCAGACTGTTTTAAAATTTTCCTTGACACTCTCTTTTTGACCCATGGGTTATTTAAAAGTGTGTAGTTTAATTTCCAAGGTTTTCCTGTTATCTTTGTTATTGATCTCTCATTCAATCTTTTTATAGTAAAAACAAATACTTTATGGGATTTCAGTTCTTTAATACTGTTAAGATTTGTTTTATGGTCTACCCTGACTGATGTTCTGCGTGTACTTGAATATATATTCTGCCATTGTTGGGTAAAATGTAAATGTTCTGTAAATGTCAATTAAATCAATTTGGTCCAGTTCTTCTCTATCCTTGGAGATTTTCTGCATTCTATTACTGAAGTGAGGAGTGTTGAGCTCTCCAAGTATAATTTTGGATTTGGCTTTTTTTCCAGTTCTGTCAGGTTTTGCTTTGTGTGTTTGAAACTCTGTTGTTAAGTGCATACATATGTAAGAATATTATATCTTCTTGACCTGATGACCATTTTATCTTTACTTAAAGTGTAGTGATCAGCAAACTGTGGCTCTTGGGCCAGGTCTAGCCTACCATCTGTTACTGTAAGTAAAATTTTATTGGACTACATCAAAGCCTGTTCACTTATGAATTGTCTATGGCTTGCCTTATACTATAATGACAGTTATATTTTTTGCAACAGAGACCATATGGCTTGCCAAGCCTAAAATATTTATCTTTCCTTTTATAGAAAAAGTTTTCTACCCCTTATGTAATGTCTCTCTTTAACATTGGTAATTCTCTTTGCTTTGTAGTATACTTTTTCTGATGTTATTATAGCCAGTCCAGCTTTTTTTTTTATTAGTGTTTGCGTATAGCTTTTTCATCCTTATACTTTTAACCTACCTGTGCCATTATATTTGAAGTCAGTTACTTATAGACAGCATATGTTTAGTTTATGGGGTTTTTTGAAAAAAATCCATTTTCACAGCCTCTGTCTTTTTATTTGTATGTTGAAATCATTTTCATCTAATGGAATTATTTGTTTACTTGGTGTATGTCTAAAATTTTAGTATTTATTTTATGTTTGTTCCTTTTTTCTTGAAGAATATTTTTATTGTCAGTAGAAATAGGGAAACATGGTTTTATATTTTTCTTGTGTTTCAGCCTAGCTCCTACACTTAAGATTTCTTTTTTATTGTAGTGAAACTCACATAACCATTTTTAAGTGTACTGTTCAGTGACATTAAATACATTCGTAATGTTGTGCAACCATCACCACCGTCCTTCTCCATAGCTCTTTTTATCTTGTAAAACTGAAACTTTATACCCATTAAACAATAACTCCCCATTCCACCTAGTTCCTGGCAACCACAATTGTACTTTCTGTCTCTATGACTTTGACTATTCTAAGTACCTCATATAAGTGGAATCATACAGTATTTGTCTTTTTATGATTGGCTTATGTTCCCTAGCATAATGTCCTCAAGATTCACTCATGTTGTAGCATATGTCAGAATTTCCCTGCTTTTTAAAGCTGAATAATAGTTCATTGTATATACATACCACATTTTGCTTATCTATCTTCCGTTGATGGACACTTGAGCTTCTTCCATGTTTTAGGTATTGTGCATAAAGCTGCTATGAACATGGATGTACAAATATCTCTTTGAGACCCTGCTTTCATTTTTTTATTGGTATATACCCAGGAGTAGAGTTGCTGGATCATATGATAATTCTATTTTTAATTTTTTGAGGAGCTGCCATAGTATTTTCCACAACAGCTCTACCATTTAACATTCCCACCAACAGTGCACAAGGGTTCCAGTTTCTCCACATACTCACCAACATTTGTTTTTCGTTTTTTTGGTAGTACCCATCCTAGTGGGTGCGAGGTGGTATCTCATTTTTATTTGCATTTCCCTGATGATTAGTGATGTTGAGCATCTTTTCATGTTCTTATTGGCCATTTTTATATCTTCTTTGGGGAAATATCTATTCATGTCCTTTGTCCTTTTATTTCTTTTTGGTGAAGAAGATTGGCCCTGAGTTAACATCTGTTAGCAATCTTCCTCTTTTTTTTTCTTTTCTCCCCAAAGCCCCAGTATGTAGCTGTATATCTCAGTTCTAGGTCATTCTAGTTCTTCTGTGTGGGATTCCACCAAAGCATGACTTGATGAGTGGTGTGTAGATCTGTGCCCCGGATCCAAACTGAGGAACCCCAGGCCACTGAAGTGGAGTGTGTGAACTTAACCACTTGGCCACAGGGCCGGCCCCCTGTCCACTTTTTAATTGGGTGGTTTGTTGTTGTTGCTGAGTTTTAGGTGTTCTCTATGTATTCTGGATGTTAACTCCTTATTGGATGTACGATTTGTAAATATTTCCTCCCATTCTGTGAGTTACCTTTATACTTTGTTGATAGTTTTCTTTTAAAAATTTTATTTCTCCTTTTTATCCCAAAGCCCCCCAGTACATAGCTGTGTATTTTTAGTTGTGGGTCCTTCTAGTTGTGGCATGTGGGATGCCACCTCAGCATGGCTTGATGAGCAGTACCATGTCTGCGCCCAGGATTGGAACCTGGGCCGTCGAAGCAGAGTGTGTGAACTTAACCATTGGGCCACAGGGCCGGCCCCTGTTGATAGCATTTTTTTATGCACAAATTTTAAAAATTTTCATGAAGTCCAATTTATCTTTTTATTCTTTTGTTGCCTGTGCTTTTGGTGACATATCTAAGAAGTTATTGCCAAATCCAATGTCATGAAGCTTTGTCCTTGTGTCTTTTTCTAAGAGCTTTATGTCTTACATTTAAATCTTTTATTGATTTTGAGTTAGATTTGTGTACTGTGTTAGATAAGGGTGTGATTTCATTCTATTATATGTGGATATCCAGTTTTCTCAGAACTATTTGTTGAAAAGACTCTCCTTTCCTGACCGAATGGTCTTGGCACCCTTGTCAAAAATCATTTGGCCACATATGTGAGAGTTTATTTCTGGGATCTATACTCTATTCCATTGGTATGTCTGTCTGTCTATATACTAATACTACTCTTTTTTTTTTTAAAGGATTTTATTTTTTTCCTTTTTCTCCCCAAAGCCCCCTGGTACATAGTTGTATATTCTTAGTTGTGAGTCCTTCCAGTTGTGGCATGTGGGATGCCGCCTCAGCATGGCTTGATGAGCAGCGCCATGTCTGTGCCCAGGATTTGAACTGATGAAACACTGGGCTGCCACAGCGGAGCACACAAACTTAACCACTCGGCCACGGGGCCAGCCCCTACTACTCTGTTTTGATGAATGTAATTTTGTAGTAAGTATTGACATTAGGAAGCGTGAGTCTTTAAGCTTTATTCTTTTTCAAGGTTGCTTTGGTTACTTGGAATCCCTTGAGATTCCATATGTATTTTAGGATGGGTTTTTCTATTTCTGAAAAAAATGTCCTTGGGATTTTGATAAGGATTGCATTAATCTATAAATAGCTTTGGTTAGTACTGAGATGTTAATAATATTAAGTCTTCTGATCCATGAACATAGGATGTATATCTGTTTATGTCTTCTTTAATTCTTTCAGCAGTTTTGTAGTTTTTTAAAAATTTTATTTATTTATTTTTTGAGGAAGATTAGCCCTGAACTAACATCTGCCACTAATCCTCCCCTTTTTTGCTGAGGAAGATTGTCCCTGAGCTAACACTCGTGTCCATCTTCCTCTACTTTATATGTGGGGTGCCTGCCACAGTATGGCTTGATAAGCAGTGCATAGATCCGCACCTGGGATCTGAACTAGCGAACTCCAGGCCACCAAAGCGGAGCACGCAAACTTAACCACCACTCCACCAGGCTGGCCCTGTAGTTTTTATTGTACAAGTCTTTCACCTCCTTGACTAAGTTCATTCCTAAGTACTTTATTCTTTTTGATGCTATTGTAAATGGAATTCTTTTGTAATTTCTTGTTCAGATTGTTAATTGTTAGTGTATAGAGATGCTACTGATTTTTATGTGTTGACTTTTATCCTCCTACTTTGCAGAATTCATTTATTAATTCTAACAGGTTTTTTTGTGGAATCTTTAAGATTTCCTATATCTAAGATCATATCAACTGCAAATAGAGATAATTACTCTTTCCGTATAACTTAGATGCTGTCTTTTATTTTTCTTTTTTGCCTAATTGCTCTGCTAGAATTTTCAGTACTATGTTGAATAGAAGTGGTGAAAATGAACATCCTTGCCTCATTCCTGATCTTAGAGGAAAAGCCTTCAGTCTTTCACCATGGAGTAAGATGTTTGCTGTGGATTTTTCATACATGGCTTTTATTGTGTTGAGGTAGTTACCTTCTATCCCTAGTCTATTGAGTGTTTTTATCATGAAAAGGTGTTGAATTTTGTCAAATGCCTTTTCTGCCTCTATAGAGGTGATCATGTATTTTTTTCCTTCATTTTGTTAATGTGATGTCTTGATCTATTTTTGTATGATGAACCATCCTTGCATTCCAGAAATAAATCCCACCTGGTTATGGTGTATAATCTTTTTAATATGCTGCTGAATTTTGTTTGCTAGTATTTTGAGGATTTTTGCATCAATATTTATAAGGGATACTTGCCTGTAGTTTCCTTGTACATAGGAAGTTTTCTTTCTCATAGGAACTGTTCCCTCCTCTGCAATATTTTGCTAAAGTTTGAGAAGGATTGGTATTAGTTCTTATTTAAATGTTTGGTAGAATTCACCAGTGAAGCTATTAGGTTCAGGGCTTTTATTTGTCAGTAGATTTTTTATTACTGATTCAATCTCCTTAACAGTTATAGATCTATTTAGATTTTCTGTTTCTTCATGATTTAGTCTTGGTAGGTTTTGTGTTTCTAGGAATTTGTCCATTTCATCTAGGTTATACAATTTGTTGGTGTACAATTTTTCATAGTACTCTTTTATAGTCCTTTTTATTTTTGTAGAATTGGTGGTAATATCCTCACTTTCATTTCTGATTTTAGTAATTTGAGTCTTCTCTCTTTTTTCTTAGTCCATCAAGCTAAAAGTTTGTCAGTCTTTTCAAAGAACCAGTTTTTGGTTTCAGTGGTTTTCTCTATTCTCCAGTTTGTTTATCTCTGCCCTAATTTTTATTATTTCTTTCCTCTGTTAACTTTAAGTTTAGTTTGTTCTTTTTATTCTTCTAGTTCCTTAAGTTTTAAGGTTAGGTTGATGTTTTGAGATCTTTCTTGTTTTTTAATGTAAGCATCTGTAGCTATAAATTTCCCCCTTAACACTGCTTTCAGCATGTCCCATAAGTTTGGGTATGCTGTGTTTTAATTTTCATTTGTGTCTAAGTATTTTCTAATTTCCATTGTGATTTCTTCTTTTATCCATTGATCATTTAAAAGTGTGCTATTTAATTTCCACAAACTTTTGGATTTTCAAATTTTCTTTCTGTTGTTGATTTTTAACCTCATTCCATTGTGGCCCATGAAGATATTTTGCATGATATCTTTTTAAATCTATTGAGACTTAATTTGTGGCTTAACTTAGATAGTCTATCCTGGAAAATGTCACATGTGCACTTGAGAAGAATAAGTATGCTGCTGTTATTGGGGATGATGTGCTGTTTATGTCTATTAGCTCTAGTTGTCTTATTGTGTTGTTTATTTCCTCTATTTCCTTACTTAACTTCTGACTGATTGTTCCATCCATAATTGAGAATAGGATACTGAAGTCTCAAACTACTATTGCAGAACTATTTCTCCCTTCAATTCTGTCATCTTTTGCTTCATATATTTTGCTGGTTTATTATTAGGTGTATAAATATTTATAATTGTTATATCTTCTTGGTGTATTGGATCTTTGATTAATATATAATGTTCTTTGGCCAATGATATAATGCCAACAATATAATGTTTCTCTACCAATCTCTGTCTTTTGATTGGAAAGTTTAATCCATTGCATTTGAAGTATTTACTGATTGAGAGGGACTGGTTACTGTCATTATTTTGCTATTTGTTTTCTATATACCAAATAACTCTTTTCTCTCGCATTTCCTGCATTACTGTTTTCTTTACTGTTTAGTTGATTTTTTATGGGAAATGTTTAAATTAGTTTCTCATTTTCTTTTGTTTACATTCTACAGCAATTTTTTTGTGGTTGCCATGGGGATTACATTTAACATTCTAAATTTATAACACTCTAATTTGAATTTACACAAGCTCAACTTCAATAAGATACAAAAACTCTGCTCCTTTATAGCTCCGTTATCACCCTTTTCGGTTTTGATGATACAAAATCATATCATACATTGTGTGCCCCAAAATATAAACAAATAATTATTTTAAATGCATTATTCTCTTAAATTATGTAGACAGTAACATGTGGATACAAATCAAAGTTACAGTATTACTACCTTTTAGACTCATAATTTGAAAAACATATATTAGTTTCTTAAAGCGTGTATAAAACAAAAAGTGGAGTTACAGACCATTGTTACAATAATACTAGCTTTTCTAATTGCCCATATATTTACCTTTCTTTGCTGAGATCTTTATTTCTTCATATGGCTTTGAGTTACTGTTCAGTGGCGTTCCATTTCACCTTGCAGTACTACTTGAGCATTTCTTGAAGGGCAGGTCTAGTGGTAATAAACTCCCTCCATTTTTGCTTATATGGGAATGTCTCAATTTGTCCCTCACTCTTGAAGGACAAGAGTCCTTTTTTAAAAAAAAATCCATTTTCACAATCTTTATTCATTTGTATGTTGAGAGTATTTTTATCTAATGTAGCTATTTCTGTTTAAGAGTATGTCTAAAAATTTAGTATTTATTTTATGTTTATTCAATTTATTTTTTATTCTTTTGTTTTTCTTTTCCTGCCTTATTTTGGGTTGCTTTTTTAGTGTTCCATTTTAATGTATAGTGTTTTTATTGTATCTCTATTGTTTTTAGTAGTTGCTGTAGGGATTGCTATTTGCATATTTAACTTTTCACAGCCTACTTAGAATCAATGTCTCACCACTTAAAATGGAATGTAGAAACCTTACCACCATGTATTAATAAGTATTCTCTCCTCTTCATGATATAGTTAACTTATACATTACATATAGTTACATTGTAAACCTCATCACACATTGTTATAATTTTTGCTTTCAATTGCTAAACATATCTTTAAAAACTCAAGAGGGAAAGAATGGTATCCCTATTTACCCAGATGTTTTCCACTTTTCTTACATTTCCTTCATTTCTGATATTTCAAATTTATTTTCTGGTTATAATTTTCCTTTTATCTGAAGAAGCTCCTTCAGCATTTCTTTGAAAGCGTATCTGCTGACAATGAATTCTCCTAGTTTTCCTTTATCTGAGAATGCCTTTATTTTACCTTCATTCTTGAAAGATAGTTTTGTTGCATAGAGAATTCTTAGCTGACAGTTCTTTTCTTTCAATTCTTTAAGTATGTTGTTCCACTCTCTTTTGGAGTCCAGGGTTTCTGATGATAAATTTCAGTCTTTCAAATTATTTTTCCTTTGTATGTAAATCGTTGTTATTCCCTGATTGTTTTTCTTTGTATTTCATTTTTAGCAGTTTGATTATGATGTGCCTGGGCATAGTTTCTTTGAATTTCTCCCATTTGGGTTTTGCTGAGATTTTTGAATCTGTATGTTTATGTCTTTCAGGAAATTTGGGAAGTTTTTAGTTATTATTTCTTTAAGAACTTTTTTTAGCACCATACTCTTTCTCTTCTCTTTCTAGGACTTATAAGACACAATTGTTAGATCTTTTGTTATCGTCTCATAGGTACCCGAGGGCTTTGTTCATTTGTAGAAAAAATTTTTTTCTCTTTGTTATTCAGATTGAATAAGTTTTATTGATATATTTTCTAGTTCAATGACTCTTTTTTCTGTCATCTACAGTCTGCTATTGAGGCTATCCAGTGATTTTTGAACTTTGATTATTTTGTTTTCACTTCAAAAATTTTAATTTGGCTCTTTTTTATTTATCTATTTATATTAAATATTGAGACTTTCTATTTTTCCTTTGGTTTCAAGAGTGTTTTTGATTGTTTCCTGGAATATTTTTATAGTAGCTACTTAAAAATCTTTGATAATTCTAATGTCTCTGTCTTCTCAGTGTTAGAATCTTTTGATTATCTTTTCCCATGCACTTTGAGATTTTGCTAGTTATTTGTATGCTGGGTAATTTTGGGTTGTATTCTGGTCATTTTGAATATTGTCTTATAAGACTATGATATCATTTTAATTCTATAGAGAATGTTAATTGTTTTGTTTCAGCAGGCAGTCAGCCTGGTTAGGTTTGGGCCACTGGTTCCAATTCTCCTCCATAGACTGTAGTTTCAGTGTCAGTCCCATTTTCACAGTCTTTGTAGCAATGTGTAACTTTCCTGCCTGTGAACCATCCAGAGGTCAGTCTTGGACCTGTGCTGTGGTCTAGAGGTTCAGTATTCAAAGTAATTTTTATGATGAATAGGATCAGTTCCACACCTGTGCAGGCAGGGGTGAGCTTAGGAGTTCCTAAATGACTCTTTGGGTTTGCTTTCCTGAGCTTTCACTCTCTACAATCTCCCTCAAACTTTCCAGTTTCCTGGAGCTCCTCTTTTTTTAGTTATCCACCCAGAAAACTAGGATTTTAGTTCCATACATTTCTGTGCACTTCCGCAAGTGCCTCTGCATCCAGGGTCAAGAGGCAGTGGGAAAGGGGAAGGAGGGAGGAAGAAAAGCAATGGCATTTGCCCCTCATCTTTGCACCACAGCTCCTCTAAACAGAGAAGAAGGCTCCTATTTCTGAGTTTTGGATTTTGCAGGCCTCTGCCTTTTGCTACCACACCAGATTACTAGGGGGCTGGGTGTGGGTCAACAGAACACTCTTTCTGAATATTAGTTGTTCCTTTTCCACTCCTCGAGAAGAACTAGAGGGCTTCTCCTGGAACTCTCTCTGTGTGCACCCTGGTGTCTACTTCCAGTATGTTGAGTTTAGACTGGGAGTTACTTGTAGAAAAAATAGTAAACTCACTGCCAGTGTGACAGTATTTCAAATTTTGTTCTTTTTCCAGAATCCATCAGCTATAGTTTGCTTTTTAGTCTTCAAATATCTATTCCACTCAGTCTGTCCAGGTTTTATTGCTGTATTCAATGGGATAGACAGAGTGAAGTGTGCTTATATTTAGCCCCACACTGGAACCTCCTCCCTTAGATTGCAGAAATGTACTAGTTGGTATGCCATTAGTACATGGAAGATTAAGATTATGTGATCATCTTTGGTCAACTTAAGTTATTTTATGCTATCAAGGTCTTTGTTTTCCTTTTCTTCCTTCTTTCCTTCCCTTCCCTCCTTTCTATCTTCCCTCTCTCTTCATGACCTTCCTTCCTTCTTGAGGCTCTGGTTGCTCTTAGTCTCTCTTCTTACATAAACTGGAGGTTTGTGTGGCTTTGTTTCTTCCCTCTACCCTATTGCAGAAGCCCTGTTTTCTTTTTATTGCTGGCATCTTTCCATTGGCTGAGCCAGCTCCTTGCCATCTCTGTCACCATTACTGATCACCATGTCATCACTGCCAGCAAATTGGTTCATGTTAAGTCCTATGTGCTTCTCATTCCATTTTTACTTTTCTTTTGTATCTTCTAAGTAATATTCCTTTTCTAATACTTCTCTGCTTTTATGCAAAATACTATGTCAGGACAGTTTTTCTCTTCTACCAATGTACCAATTATAGTGGAAAGCAAGTGTAATTTTTTTTCTCATTGTCTGTTTTGATTTGTTTCTCTTTGATTAGGACCTGTTGTGGGGGGGAGTGTGTATGTGTGGTGGTGGTGGTGGTGGTTGGGGGAATCACCATGTTAGTGATATGGAGATATTTTGGAAGCCTGGGGCTTTGTATAATTTGATTTTTCTTGTTTTTTAAGATTATAAAAAGGAGTGCTATTTTTCTTGCTTTATGTTAGCTAGCTATATGAATAACTTTATCTTAATCTTGATGCCAGATTTAGCACTTTTCCACTGCAGCAAAGCTTAGAAAAAGAATACATTATTAGTTAGGAGACTTGTATCTAATCATGGTTCTAGTACTAGTTAGATAATATTGAATATTGATTTTACTACTTATTCGTTATATTTTATTTATGAACAAAGTAATGATGATTGACTAATACCGACTGCAAATCTAGGTACCAGACAGGCCAGTTCGCTTTACTCTGAAACCTCGAGGGGAATGGGCAGGTGCAGCAGGAGATGAAAACAGAGCAAGCAGTGGAACCAAAATAATCCTCCAAGAAGGTCAGGCAAAACTGAGTTTATGAATTTAGAAGGCAGATTCTGCAAGGAAATAAAACTCGTTCTGTTTTTTCCTTTCCCAATCTTTTCAGGTTTGCCTCAAAATTACCAAAAGACTAAAGGGAATACAGGAAATATCTACAATCAGAGGTGATTACCAGGGAGAGATGAAAGATTGTGTAGGCTTTAACTTTAGACATGAGAAGGGGACTTTGCTTCCTCCAGGCCTGGATTTGGTACCCCTTTTTTGTGCTCTCTTAGCACCATGAGCTCACTTTTGTCTTAATTCTCATCACTGTGTGATCATTTCCTACTTACTTATTTCCCAACTTAGATGACAATATTCTTGATAGCAGGATTTTTATTTTTTTTCACTAGATATTTCTATTACAAACAGTTCCTGACATATACAAGGTGCTCAGTGATTATTTTCTTAATAATGTGTTATATGGATATTGAAAAATAATAACCAATAGAACACAATAAATAAATTCATCGTAAGCAAAAGAAAACTCATGACAATATTTTTGTGTATTCTATGTGTGAGAGATTGAATAAGATAGAAAATGCTTGTTAAGAGAAAGTTGACAAGCTGTATTTTACTTATACTCTATGTTATTCAGGAGAATAATTAACCATAATAATAATAATCATAATAATAATAATTTAACAATTTCTGCTGCTATTCACTTAGAGCGCATTGTATAGATTTGACCATATGAGAAACAGTTTGATTGTAATTTAGTTTTTAGTTTGACATTCAATTTAGTGGTCTTATTTGCAACCAGTTTTTTCCTCTGCCCAAGGTATCTTAATATATATGACATATCTTACAATTTCAGCTTCTTATACCTTGGTTTCAGTTACTTTGGAGGATTTCTGCCTGCTCTTTTAAGGTGCTCCCCTGGAAATCTCCAAAGTGAAATTCATATTTGCTACATAGCATGCATTTTAAGCTGGATCATCCCCATAATGGCCGATATATTTGGTAAAAATATTTCTAGCCATTTGTTCAAGTTGACATGATAGCTGACCAGATACTGGGTATTATTTCCATTGAGTAGGGACTGCATAGACAACCAAAATTTTTCACAGAAAGTTTTAACAAAATTTATATACACACACACACAGATAGTCTGCTCTACCACTGTATTCCTTTAGGAACTGAGGATGAAAACAGATAATAGAAGTCTCATAGTGGTTTGAAGTTGAAGGAGAATAGAAATTCTTGAAATTCTCTTTGAGTGGAGGAAAATAAGGATAAAATTTACTCTCATTCCTTTATTTCTTGAAAACATAGGTCATTTGGCAAGTTCTTCCCAGCTGTGTAAAACCCTCAAACTGTATGCAAAGCTGGCTTGGAAAAAGTCATGACTGAGGTTTCCTGTATTTTCAGTTCCCTTAAGGATCAAACATGCATGGTTACAGAAGATTTTAAGTAAACTAAAAACCGGGTGATCATTTTATAATTAATGGGGAATGAATAGTAAGTAGCTAAGGCAGTCAGCAGTTGATTAAGAGAGAGTGAAAAGATTTTTGAGGGAGTAGCTCATTTTTTAGAAGATGCTACAATCATTATATTTTAATGTGAAGTGGGCAGATAGAAACAAAGAGCATATTAAGAAAGTAAAGAGTGATTTATTTAATTCTTACGCTGTCTTCATCTCTCAAAAAACCTCGTCTCCTGAAAAAAGAAAGCATAATGTAATTGTGTCTGTCTGTCTGTCTATCTATCTATCTATCTATCTATCTATCTAATCTATCTACCAAGGCAGGGTCTAGGAGGAAAGGAAACAAAAGATAAGGAATGAAATCTCTCTAGGTAGATATGTAAAAATATGTAGAATGTTTAACGGTGAGTTGAACATAAAGGACATTACTTAACATGAGAACCAAGAAGAATTTTGATTTTTGGAAGTAGGTATAATAAAATATAGATAAAAACAACAAGGTCAGGAAGTGAAGAGAGAAAGGGAGGGATTTATTTTTCCTTTCGTTTCTCTCTCACCTGCACGTGGGAGATGTACTGGCACTGGAGATATTGTGCTCTCGCACTCAGTACTGACAACTGAGCGCTAGAGCACATTTATCTATTTTATATTATTAAGTATAATTGAAATACCAGTATAAGTCACCTATTTAAAACTCAGGCCTTGGGAGTTGGGAAGAGCTAAAACTAGCAACGTTCTTTGAAACAATGGTAGATATGAGCAGAGGTCTTTCATTTTGGGCTCCAGTTGAAAGTACAAGCAGGACATCAGTCTTGCTCATGTCAAGAGGAGGTGTCATTATAGCACTTTGACTTTATGACAGCGCTGGAGATGGGAAGGGAAAAGTGAGAATCTGACCCTGTGAATGTGCACATACACAACCCTTTCCGAAGCCCTCTTTAGTGTGGGGCATTGGTAGAGTTGTTGAAGAAAAATGGAAAGGACTCATTTCATTTGTTTCTGTCCATTGCCTGTCCTCCTTATTCTTCCTGTCTCCCATTGGAAATGTGGAACTAGAAGCTCTAAGTTGTCCAGCTGGCCGAAGCAGGACTTTCTTTCTGTCTTTGCTAATAGCAGGGTGACCAAAAGCTTCCATGTGGCCCTCAAGTGAGAGGGGAAGAATCTCCATAGTTTGGGATTTTATTGATATTGACCAAGCAGCTCAGTCACACATTGTATTAATATGCTTTTTAAAAATACTGGTAGCTAATAATAATAGCTGCAATTTATTGAGTTCTTATGTCAAGATTGTGCAAAGTGCTTTTGCATGCATTACATACATTATTTCAGTTAGTCCTACAATAATTATTGTAAGGTAGGTGATATTATCTTCATTCTACAGATGGGAAAACTGAAAGTTGGGGAAATTATGTAACTTGTCTAAGACAACAATGTTAGTAAGTGGCAGTGGGGATTTCTGCTCAAGCCTGTCTCTAAAGCCAGTCTACGTATGCACTGCTCTATACTGTCCAACAGAAGAGGCAGGAGCCTCTGCAAACGTTTTCATATTTATTAATTTGGGGATTCATGAGCATTCAGGATCTCTTTTGAATGTTAAAGTTTTGTTGCATGAAGAATTGTTTACTTTATCCTTGAATTATTTCCAAACCCAAATTCTCATTTCCTTAACATTATGATATATATTCCAGCTCTCACCTTCAGTGTCCTTTTTCAGAAGCTCTTGGTATTCCTGCCTTTCTTATGAAATATTCTATGCCTAGAATCCTGTCATGGTGAGGTCTTCCCTTTCTTAAAGAGTTTTTGAAATCCAATTTCTTACTTCCTTCAAAAAATTTTTTCTGAAAAAGTAAAAGGTGATTTCTCCTGTCTCAAAATATTCTAAAAATAGAATTTAATTTTTCACCTGTTTCTGTAATGATTTTATTAACATTTTCATGAAGACGCAAATGTTTTAATTTTTGCTTTTTCTTCAAACTTTGTACTGTTTTCCCATCTTTTTATGTCCTTTTTGTCTTTATCTTTGTTTGGATATCTATTTATCAGACTGACTTTATTAGCTTGTTTTCAATATAATTTTTAGTCTTGTGATAGTTATCATATAACAAATGACTTAGGCAATTAGGTAAACCTATCAGCCTCAGTTTCCTCACTTGTAAAGGAGGGAAATGGCAGAATTTCAGGGCTCTTACAATATTCACATGGCTTTTTAAAGTGTCATTTGTGAACGCATACTTGCTAAATATTTTTAAGGATCTTAGTGACGTTAATAATAAAGACCTACAGAATGTACTCAATATTTTAGACTAAATGTATTCTTCAGAAAGTTAAGCCAAATGATAAATTCCCAAATAAAGTATGTGTATGTTTACTTGTGTAGCATAGACTTTATTCTCACATATGGTTTATGGTTAGTAGTGATAATTGTTTATAAACCTTTTGAAGAAATCTGTGAGCCTCACAGGTACAGCAAGAGCACTGAATGGTGGGGGAGGCGAGGCACACCCTTGGCTGCCAGTGCCCCGAAGGCCTGCCCTCAGTCCCTGCCTTCCTGGCTGTGGTGCTTTGTGCTCTGAGGCCAAGTCCTCCTTTCCAGAGCCACAGGCGGTGGGCAAGTTTTAGACCCTAAATATGAGGTTTTAAAATACTTTTTGTTTTTCCTTTTTACCCCACATGGAGTTTGCCTGGTGATTCGATGAAGGGAAGCACTTCTACTTTTTCAGTTTAGCATGATAAAATATGCTCATTTAACTTGTACTTCTTTATCTTATTGTTAATATACATTTTGTAGAATTATCCAAGAATATATTTTTAAATTCCAGATTTCCTCAAGTTGCTGAAATAGAATGTGGATTTGATCCAAATGCAGAACTAGGGCACTGAATCGTAAGAGATGCTGTAAAAGTTTAAGGACAATACTTACGGAGAAAAAAAGTTTATCTTCTTGCTATTAAGTAGTACACTGCAAATGTGAGATTAATTTCTTTTGAAAATGTTTTAAAGTCCTTGTCTTATGTTAATACGTAGATTCATGTACATGCCCACACCCACACATATAATTTTCTTTTGATGATTTCAGATCCCTAATATAAAAACATTAAATAAATGTTTTCCGTTGTATTTTTATAATTCATGAATTAGATTTATTTTATCTTATTATATAAAGATATGATTTCATTGTTAATAATTTTCATAGTATCAGATTTTAAAGTGAAGAACATTCAGAATTCAGGCTTACTAATACTGTTCTCCAAATGATTGGCAAACATAGCCAGAGGTGGGTAAAGAGCTACAAAAAAAATGCCATAACAGACTGCTGAACATTAAATTTAGTGATAAACACTTTTAACACACTTGATGGTCATATTTTCAATATATTTTAATTGTTAATGTCATATTTGGTCATGGGTAATAAAACTTGGACCACTAAATGTATGAGGACTATTAAGTTTAGTTCAGTGGGTTGTTGAACATGCAAAGTCTAGAGCAGTGGCAGGGAGTTTGCTAACAGTACAGACTCCACAGTTCCAGTGCTGAGAGCCATTCGGCAAGTTTCAGATGAGGCTCAGTAACATCATTCTAAATAGACCTCCCAGCGATTCTGCTTTACAGCCATGTCCAAGGACTGTTGGCAGCCCATCATGAAGCTGCGAGGCAATATGGCCAAGAAGGAGAGGGTCAAGGAGATCACGTCTAGATCCAGGGGGTGGGACAGAAATGTAAAGTGTATTACTTTGCATATATGGAAATATATGTCTTTTTGTATGAAATTGCATTTCAGTGCCTACTATAAATTTAAAATATGTATTTTTTGATTTACTCACATTTTTGGATCAGAAAATTGAAATATGTGTTGATATTTCAGGGGCAGGATGGTTCTATTATGCTTAAAAGTTGTCCTGGAATGTTTGACACAGGAAATGCACAAGTACTTTCTGCAGTAGTCATGAATCATTGTGACTCGATAACAACTTTGCAGGCAAGGAAACTGCCTTCAGGCCATCAAATGAGTTGAATCACTACCACACTCAAGTCACCATCACTAACAGGTGATAATATAGTTTTATCTATTGGAAGTTGTTTTGTTTTTGAATAATTTTTGGGGTAAATTCTGGACATTGCATAAGTGATATTTGGCACTCTAATTTCTTATGTTTGGGGAAATATAATAAAAGATGAACAGGATAATAAAGATTGAGCTCCACATAAGGATAGGCCTGAGGGAAATACAAATAGTTATAAGAAAGGCATAAGCAGAGGCTGGCCCCGTGGCCGAGTGGCTAAGTTCACGTGCTCTGCTGCAGGCGGCCCAGTGTTTTGTCGGTTCGAATCCTGGGCGCAGACATGGCACCGCTCATCGAGCCACTCTGGGGCAGCGTCCCACAGGCTACAACTGGAAGGACCCACAAGTAAGATTATACAAATGCACCGTCTTTTAAATCAAGAAGAATTAATGACCTTTTGATTATGTTTAAACTTAGTAAATGTCTCTGTTGAAATTTTATGCGTGGTTGTACAGTGGATCATAGAGAATGGATATTCAGGGAAATTCTGGTTAAATTGTATTATCGATTTGAATTTTAATTCATGCATTCTAATAAACTTTTAGGTTTAATTTTAGAATATTTATTTTGTGGTCATCATGTATTTTAACCAGTTTTACTGTATGTATAGCCTTTGAGGAAGAATCAGATAACCCATCAGCAGTAATTGCAGTACCTGGCATAGAAGGATGAATTGGCCATATTTCTCAGGACGTGAAAGAACATTTGCACCAACTTA